>NC_053490.1:522035021-522635021 GCF_905171775.1 Rana temporaria
AGTAATACCAAACGGTACCAAAAGCAGTCATAAAAACATGTAGCTGAGTATGATACTGGTATAAAAATGTGTACAACGATACCACTGCTGAATCCAGATGAGGAGAGGTTAACATCAGTCCGTCGGCATGTAGATGTCCCATGAAGGGAACTATCACAACTCCCAGTGGATGGTTGTAGAATCCCAGGTTGATAGAGGGAAGTGATAGAGGGAAGTGTAACAGCCCTTGTGTGTGGCAGATAGTAAGGTCCCGCCGGAATGCAGATATGAAGGCACAGCAAAGGAGTCCTTCAGATGGACACGGCAAGCCCCGCCAGTGTCCATGACGTTACTGGATCTCCGACGGAACTCCCTGAAGGCCCAGAAGCCGGCGGAGAGGTGAGTACCAATCAAAAGAATCTTGATCGATCAAAACAATTAAAGATTAAAGGAGTTCTCTGACCTAAAAGTTTTAACCCCCGCTGTGCCCGGGCTGTAAAAAAATAGAAAATAAACTGTCACTTACCTGCCTACGATCCCCCGTTGTTCCGATATCGCCGTCCCGTTCTCCGGTCCCGGGCCCCTTCCGCTTCCTGTGTGTCGGTGACTCATAGTGCGCTCAGCCTATCAGCGGCCGCAGCAATGTCCCGTCGCGGCCACTGATAGGCTGAGCGCACTATGAGTCACCGACCCCCAGGAAGCGGAAGAGACCGGGACCGGAGAACGGGACGGCGATATCGGAACAACGGGGGATCGTAGGCAGGTAAGTGACAGTTTATTTTCTATTTTTTTACAGCCCGGGCACAGCGGGGGTTAAAACTTTTAGGTCAGAGAAATCCTTTAATCGAGGAATTAATAGTTAATTTCCACAGCCCTAAAAAATATACCGTATTTATCGGCGTATACCACGCAGTTTTTTGCCCTGAAAATCAGGGCAAAATCGTGGGTGCGCGATATACGCCGATACCCGCTTCCCGCGCTGAGTTTGAACCACTGCGCCGGCATATACCGAGCGCAGTACACTCGGGTATAGTCGGGCAGGCTCGGCTCCTCTCGCGGTCACGTCCTGTGCGTCCTTCATGCGAGAGGAGCCGAGCCTGCCCGACTATACCCAAGTGTACTGCGCTCGGTATATGCCGGCGCAGTGGTTGAAACTCTGCGCAGGATCGAGCGGGGAGGACACCACGATGGCGGCAGAAGGTCGCCGGACCAGACGAGGCCGCCGATGGACGACAGGCAGGACGCGATGGACGACGGGCAAGACACCGACGAGGGGCATCCAAACTGTAAGTATTTTTTTTTTTTCAGGAATTCTTCTTCAAGTTCGGGGGTGCGCGCTATACGCCGGGGCGCGCAATAGGCCGATAAATACGCTATATATTTATCTAAAATAACTTTTCTTTTTTGTTAGTTTTGGATAGCGTGAAAGGGCATTGGAAACCCCTGTCAGTTTTTTTTTTGCCATCTCTGAGATTCGCCCTATTTGGTGACTCTTGTCATCCAATCAAAAAGTGATGTTGAGTTAAAAATTGTAAAGCTGACATTTTATTTTGCCCCCCCCCCCCCCAAATTGAAGATAATGTGGCTGAAGGGTGTTCTCTCAAGGTTTAATTCTGTCCCAATTGCCATCAGACATTATACGGGATTCTCCTCGCAGTCACATGATGGACATCAGCCCGGCCCTGGCAGAGACTGAAATAGAAGACGGAGTATTGTCAGACAGAAATAGAATCTTGTGTATCCCCTCCCCCGCAGGCCTGGTGTCATGTCTCCCAGCCTGTCTGTACTATGGGGGGGGGGGGAGACCTCTGTCACTGCAATCTGCTGTCCCCTCCTGCAGTGTATTCTATGCGCAAAATGTATTTGCTGACCCAACACCGTCATACAAACTGGTGATACTCAAATAATCACGACAACCAATCAGATTTTAGATAGAAGCACAGGAGACTTTTTTTGCTGCCGCAAATTGAGAAGAAAGAAGAAGAAATAAAGAAAAATATATATAGATATATAAAAAATATATATAAAAAATAAATATATAAAAAAAAATGTAAATTTCTTTATAAAAAAAAGGGGGGGGGGGGTTGCCATCCGGGCCCCTGGGGACCTCCGGGCCCCTTACAGGTGAAAGGAAAGGAAAGCATTACGCCATCATTGTACTCATGGGGAGCAATTTCATTCATTTGTGTAGCGATCGATCGATCCCTGTAGGGATGAGTTTAACCACTTCCATACCCACTTATACACCTTCCTGCCCAGGCCAATTTTCAGCTTTCAGCGCTGTCGCACTTTGAATGGCAATTGCGCGGTCGTGCTACACTGTCCCCAAACTAATGTTTTATCATTTTGTTCCCACAAATAGAGCTTTCTTTTGGTGGTATTTCATCACCTCTGCGGTTTTTGTTTCTTTTTTGTAAAAAAATAAATAAAAAAAGACAGAAAGTTTGGAAAAAAAAAGTTTTCTTTATTTTTGTTATTTTTTTGTAAATAAGTAAGTTTTCTACTTCAATGTGAGGCACTGATAACGCGGCACCGATTGATCGATCCATCCAATAACCATCCATCCAACCAATATCAATCCATCCATCCATCCAATGCCTATCAATCCATCCATACAACCTACATTCATCCAATATCCATCCATCCAATGTCTATCAATCCATCCATACAACGTCCATTCATCCAATATCCATCCATCCAATGTCTATCAATCCATCCATCCAATGTCTATCAATCCATCCATACAACGTCCATTCATCCAATATCCATCCATCCAATGTCTATCAATCCATCCATCCAATGTCTATCAATCCATCCATCTAACGTTCATTCATCCAATATCCATCCATCCAATGCCTATCAATCCATCCATCTAACGTCCATTCATCCAATATCCATCCATCCAATGTCTATCAATCCATCCATACAACGTCCATCCATCCAATATCCATCCATCCAATGTCTATCAATCCATCCATACAACGTCCATTCATCCAATATCCATCCATCCAATGTCTATCAATCCATCCATACAACGTCCATTCATCCAATATCCATTCATCCAATGTCTATCAATCCATCCATACAACGTCCATTCATCCAATGTCTATCCATCCATTCATACAACGTCCATTCATCCAATATCCATCCATCCAATGTCTATCAATCCATCCATCTAACGTCCATTCATCCAATATCCATCCATCCAATGTCTATCAATCCATCCATACAACGTCCATTCATCCAATATCCATCCATCCAATGTCTATCAATCCATCCATCCAATGTCTATCAATCCATCCATCTAACGTTCATTCATCCAATATCCATCCATCCAATGCCTATCAATCCATCCATCTAACGTCCATTCATCCAATATCCATTCATCCAATGTCTATCAATCCATCAATCTAACGTTCATTCATCCAATATCCATCCATCCAATGCTTATCAATCCATCCATCTAACGTCCATTCATCCAATATCCATCCATCCAATGTCTATCAATCCATCCATACAACGTCCATTCATCCAATATCCATCCATCCAATGTCTATCAATCCATCCATACAACGTCCATTCATCCAATATCCATGCATCCAATGTCTATCCATCCATCCATACAACGTCCATTCATCCAATATCCATCCATCCAATGTCTATCAATCCATCCATCTAACGTCCATTCATCCAATATCCATCCATCCAATGTCTATCAATCCATCCATACAACGTCCATTCATCCAATATCCATGCATCCAATGTCTATCCATCCATTCATACAACGTCCATTCATCCAATATCCATCCATCCAATGTCTATCAATCCATCCATCTAACGTCCATTCATCCAATATCCATCCATCCAATGTCTATCAATCCATCCATACAACGTCCATTCATCCAATATCCATCCATCCAATGTCTATCAATCCATCCATACAACGTCCATTCATCCAATATCCATGCATCCAATGTCTATCCATCCATCCATACAACGTCCATTCATCCAATATCCATCCATCCAATGTCTATCAATCCATCCATCTAACGTCCATTCATCCAATATCCATCCATCCAATGTCTATCAATCCATCCATACAACGTCCATTCATCCAATATCCATCCATCCAATGTCTATCAATCCATCCATACAACGTCCATTCATCCAATATCCATTCATCCAATGTCTATCAATCCATCCATACAACGTCCATTCATCCAATGTCTATCCATCCATTCATACAACGTCCATTCATCCAATATCCATCCATCCAATGTCTATCAATCCATCCATCTAACGTCCATTCATCCAATATCCATCCATCCAATGTCTATCAATCCATCCATACAACGTCCATTCATCCAATATCCATCCATCCAATGTCTATCAATCCATCCATCCAATGTCTATCAATCCATCCATCTAACGTTCATTCATCCAATATCCATCCATCCAATGCCTATCAATCCATCCATCTAACGTCCATTCATCCAATATCCATTCATCCAATGTCTATCAATCCATCAATCTAACGTTCATTCATCCAATATCCATCCATCCAATGCTTATCAATCCATCCATCTAACGTCCATTCATCCAATATCCATCCATCCAATGTCTATCAATCCATCCATACAACGTCCATTCATCCAATATCCATCCATCCAATGTCTATCAATCCATCCATACAACGTCCATTCATCCAATATCCATGCATCCAATGTCTATCCATCCATCCATACAACGTCCATTCATCCAATATCCATCCATCCAATGTCTATCAATCCATCCATCTAACGTCCATTCATCCAATATCCATCCATCCAATGTCTATCAATCCATCCATACAACGTCCATTCATCCAATATCCATGCATCCAATGTCTATCCATCCATTCATACAACGTCCATTCATCCAATATCTATGCATCCAATGTCTATCAATCCATCCATACAACGTCCATTCATCCAATATCCATCCATCCAATGTCTATCCATCCATCCATACAACGTCCATTCATCCAATATCCATCCATCCAATGTCTATCAATCCATCCATCTAACGTCCATTCATCCAATATCCATCCATCCAATGTCTATCAATCCATCCATACAACGTCCATTCATCCAATATCCATGCATCCAATGTCTATCCATCCATTCATACAACGTCCATTCATCCAATATCCATCCATCCAATGTCTATCAATCCATCCATCTAACGTCCATTCATCCAATATCCATCCATCCAATGTCTATCAATCCATCCATACAACGTCCATTCATCCAATATCCATCCATCCAATGTCTATCAATCCATCCATACAACGTCCATTCATCCAATATCCATGCATCCAATGTCTATCCATCCATCCATACAACGTCCATTCATCCAATATCCATCCATCCAATGTCTATCAATCCATCCATCTAACGTCCATTCATCCAATATCCATCCATCCAATGTCTATCAATCCATCCATACAACGTCCATTCATCCAATATCCATGCATCCAATGTCTATCCATCCATTCATACAACGTCCATTCATCCAATATCCATCCATCCAATGTCTATCAATCCATCCATCTAACGTCCATTCATCCAATATCCATCCATCCAATGTCTATCAATCCATCCATACAACGTCCATTCATCCAATATCCTTCCATCCAGCAGCCTTTCTCAAACTTTTTAACAGAGGAACCCTTGAAATAACTTTCTGGTCTCAGGGAACCCCTGCTAAAAATGACTATATCCAGAGCTTTTTTTCTCAGACAATAGGTGCAGGAACCCAACCACGAGCCCGGTCACATTTCACAAACAGTAGGAGGGTCTTAAAGGGTGCAGAGTTCAGGGGGTTACACACAGAGTGCAGAGCTGTCACTTGTAAACACAAAAAACAGACTTCTGTGTTTACAAGTAATTGTGGTGAGCAGGCACCAAAGGGTCTGAGCCAGAGGTGGTGGAACTGAGTTCCCCCAAGTTCCCCCTGAAAAAAAGCCCTGACTATATCGACAGGCCAAGCAGGAACAAGAATTGTCTCTGGACAGCCGCACTCTGAACAAATTGTAGCCTTCATTAAAAGAAGGACAGCACTACAAGTCACAGCAAAATAAAATAAAAACCGTCTGTTGACGCGTTTCGCACTGAAACTAGTGCTTAATCATGCTATGACTAAGCACTAGTTTCAGTGCGAAACGCGTCAGCAGTCGGGTTTTATTTTATTTTGCTGTGACTTGTAGCGCTGTCCTTCTTTTAATGAAGGCTACAATTTGTTCAGAGTGCGGCTGTCCAGAGACAATCTTTGTTCCTGCTTTGCTAAGTGCATTGCCTGCACCTGAGTTGTCTGCAGCGGAGGATCTTCATCCGGCTTCCCACCTGGAGCGGCTATTCCCTTTTCCCTCTATATCAGGTTTGTCCAAACTTTTTTCAATGAGGGCCAGATTTGATGAAGTGAACATGTGTGAGGGCCGACCATTTTTGCCCGACATTCTTTGAACCATTAAAATTTGGTCTAATTGTGTTTGTTCGAGAGGCACTAATACACGGCCCAACAAGAATTCTCCTGCCTTTGTGGCTGTGTGTGGTGAAGAGTTGAGCTTGGGGGTGTTATTTGTATCTATCTTATCTATCTATATAACAGCCTCCCCACTGCCATTAATGCAGCCTCCCCACTGCCATGAATGCAGCCTCCCCACTGCCTTTAATGCAGCCTCCCCACTGCCTTTAATGCAGCCCCCCACTGCCATGAATGCAGCCTCCCCACTGCTATGAATGCAGCCTCCCCACTGCCATGAATGCAGCCTCCCCACCGCCATGAATGCAGCCTCCCCACTGCCATGAATGCAGCCTCCCCACTGCCATGAATGCAGCCTCCCCATTGCCATGAATGCAGCCTCCCCATTGCTATGAATGCAGTCTCCCCGCTGCCATGAATGCAGCCTCCCCGCTGCCATGAATGCAGCCTCCCCACTGCCATGAATGCAGCCTCCCCACTGCCATGAATGCAGCCTCCCCACTGCTATGAATGCAGCCTCCCCACTGCCATAAATGCAGCCTCCCCACTTCTATGAATGCAGCCTCCCCACTGCTATGAATGCAGCCTCCCCACTGCTATGAATGCAGCCTCCCCACTGCCATGAATGCAGCCTCCCCACTGCTATGAATGCAGCCTCCCCACTGCCATGAATGCAGCCTCCCCACTGCTATGAATGCAGCCTCCCCACTACCATGAATGCAGCCTCCCCACTGCTATGAATGCAGCCTCCCCACTACCATGAATGCAGCCTCCCCATTGCCATCAGTGCAGCCTGATCCATGCCAATTTGCAGACAGGGAGGGGGCGCGAAGAGTGCTAACAGATTACATGCAGGAAAATCTCCTGTTTTCTCGGCGGCCTCTTTAATACCAAGTCCTGCCTTCTATGATAGACAGAACAGTCATCCAATGACAGCCCAGGAGACAGAACTTCCTAGTACAGATGCCCCTGAGTAAACGCTTGTTATGCCCCCTCCCTGTCCCCTCTGAGATAGCGCCGGTAAATACAGTATATATCAGGGGTCTCCATACTTTTCAAGCAAAGGGCCAGTTTATGGTCTTTCAGACTTCAGGTGGGCCGGATTCTGACCAGTGGGGGTAGAAAATGCCCCAAGGGCCGAGCATCAGTGAGAATAAACACGACCCCAGTGCTGGTGGGCAGTAGGAGGAGGAATAGTGCTCCATCATTGCTATTAGTGGAAGAAATAGTGCCCCATTGTTGGTGTCATTATGAGGAATAGTGCCTCATATCGTTGGGAGCAATACTGCCCCAAGGGCCGGGTGAGGGCTAGCAAAGGGCCACATCCGGCCCTCGGGCCGCAGTTTGGAGACCCCTGGTATATATCATTAGTAGCCCGGGGGCCACAAAATATATATATATCCAAATTACCAGGGGGGCCACATTAAACCGGAACAAGGGCCGCATTCGGCCCGCGGGCCGGGCTTTGGACATGTCTGCTCTATATCTACAGGCCATAGGACATTAGTGTGATGGTCAGTGGGAAGAATGCTCCTTATATTTGGGCTCAGTGGGATCCTCGCCCTTACAGATAGATAAAAGGATCATTGGTGTCGGAGGGAACCTGAGCGGCAGAAATTGCTCATTGCTCCATTGTACCAACCTCTGGAGGAACCCTGGTTGAGAAAGACAGACAACGGGCCAGATTCAGGTACAGCGGCGTAACTTTGAGCGGGCGTAGCGCATCTCATATGCGCTACGCCAACGTAACATAGAGAGGCAAGAGAAGTATTCACAAAGCACTTGCTCCCTAAGTTACGGCGGCGTAGCGCAAATGGGCCGGCGCAAGCCCGCCTAATTCAAATTAGGAAGGTAGTGGGCGTGTTGTATTAAAATTAACCGTGACCCCATGTAAATGAATGGCCGAACGAACGGCGCATGCGCGCGCATGCTCAGAATCACGTCGCATATACTCCCTAAGATACGACGGCTCAATGCGTACGACGTGAACGTAACCTACGCCCAGCCCCATTCACGTACGACTTACGTGAACGACGTAAAATCCGACGGCTGTTCCGACGTCCATACCCTAACATGACTTACCCCCGCTTTATGAGGGATAACTTTACGCCGGACGTACGCCTTACGTAAACGGCGTAGCTTACTGCGACGGGCGCAAGTACGTTCGTGAATCGGCGTATCTAGGTCATTTACATATTCGACGCGTAAATCAACGGAAGCGCCCCTAGCGGCCAGCGTAAATATGCGCCCAAGATACGACGGCGTAGGAGACTTACGTCGGTCGGATGGAGCCAGAATTCAGGCGTATCTGGTTTCAAGAATACGGCGCGTAGATACGACGGCGCATCCGTGGATTTACGCGGCGTATAAGATGATACGTCGGCGTAAGTCGTACCTGAATCTGGCCCAATATCTTCACTTCTATATAAAAACATACCAGTGTAATTATAACAGGGAACATGATTGGCTGTTCTCATTAAACACCGTTGGCGGACGGTGAAGGAAGCCCAGAATGCTTTGCGGCTCTCGGCGGTGTCTTGGCCTTTGGATCCTTCTCATGTGTGACAGGGAGGAATATCGGGGACATATTTCCCAGCACTGGTGCATATTTCTGCATGTACTATACATACATTATCATATTTCATTCTTCCAGGAATATATTTCATCATAAGCTGAATACGTTTACTTTTTCCCACAGCAGAGAAGTTACCGTATTTATCGGCGTATACCGCGCACTGAAATTCAGGGCAAAATCGTGGGTGCGCGATATACGTCGATACCCGCTTCCCGCGCCGAGTTTGAACTACTGCGCCGGCGTATACCGAGCGCAGTACACTCGTGTATAGTCGGGCAGGCTCGTCTCCTCTAGCAGTCACGTCCTGGACGTACAGGACGCACAGGACGTGTACGCGAGAGGAGCCAAGCCTGCCTGACTATACACGAGTGTACTGCGCTCGGTATATGCCGGCGCAAAAGTAGTTCAAACTCAGCGCGGGAAGCGGAGATCGAGCGGGGAGGACACCGCAGAAGGACGCTGGACCCGACGAGGACGCCACCGAAGCCGCAGACTGACGCCAGACCCGACGAGGCCGCCGATGGACGCCGCACAAGACACAAAAACTGTAAGTACTAAAATCTTTTTTTTTACAGGAATGCAGGTCCACTTTAGGGGTGTGCGCTATACGCCGGAGCGCACAATACCCCGATAAATACGGTATTTTTCATAAAACACAGTTTCAGCATCGCTAAATCCCCGGGGGTAGAACGGGGTTCAGTGATAGCGGGAGGGGGGGGAGGGGGTACAACAGGAAACTTCCCCGGGGGGCCACGTGAGGAACGAGTAATTGTCGTCATGTCAGCGTGGGGAACAAAACTAAGAACATCATTTTTTTTCTGTTTAACCGGTTCCGACTGGCTCCGGTACAATTACGTTGGCAGAATGGCACGGCTGGGCAAAGTGACGTATGTATACGTCTCTTTGAAATTCCCGCCGTGCGGGCACGCGCGCGCCGCTGTCGTGAGCTCAGTGACCGTGCCCGCGGGATCCGCGGACTCGATAGCTGCCGGTGTACCGCGATCGGGCCCAAGACATTGTGCTGCCTGGTACCAAGAATGAGATGCTGCACCCTAAAAAAAAATTACGCCCACCAAAATGCCCCAACATCCATTATTTTATATCATGATAACTAAAGTGGACCTATCATGGCTCTATACATGTATAGGAGTATAAAGGGGACCTGTTATGGCTCTATTCATGCAATTAGCCCCACAGTGGAGCGGAGAGCGGAGCTGGCGGAATGGGATGGCGGGCGGGCGGCAATTTGCCGCCCCCCTGAAAGTGCCGCCTGGTACAATGGTACCATCGGGTCCCATGGTAGGGCCGGCCCTGATCGGGTCACAGAACTTCAGAACGGGGAGAGGCCAGTGTAAACAAGCATCTCCCTGTCCTGCATAGTGACGCTGTCGCTGATTGTCTGTTCCCTCTGATTGGGAACAGCGATCGGTGACGTGTCACACGTAGCCACGCCCCCAAACAGTTAGAATCACTCCCTAAGACACACTTAACCCCCTTCAGCACCCCCTAGTGGCTAACCCCTTCCCTGCCAGTGTCCTTTTTACAGTAATCAGTGCATTTTTATAGCACTGATCGCTGTAAAATGACAATGGTCTTAAAAATGCTGCTGGAGGACTCTGCTCCTTCCTCTAACTCTCCTCTCCTGACATACTCTGCACTGTTGGAGGACTCTGCTCCTTCCTCTATAACTCTTTTCTCCTGAAATACTCTGCACTGCTGGAGGACTCTGCTCCTTCCTCTATAACTCTCCTTTCCTGAAATACTCTGCTCTGCTGGAGGACTCTGCTCTTTCCTCTATAACTCTCCTCTCCTGACATACTCTGCACTGCCGTAGCACTCTGCTGTCACTTGAATATACATTATATCCACTGGAAATCTCATGTTTCTATCACACTGGCCACTAATGGCTGTGTGTGTCCTCCTGTGTCTCATACAGTATTTATGGAATTAGGGTGACACCTGGTGGGCATATCTATAATGACATTTAGCAGCACTGTGTGTGTTAGGAGGTCGTCTGAGCAGATAAAGGAAACCCACAACATAGAAAAGATGTACATATTCTGTGCATAGCTCCCGACTGTCCCTGATTAGAGGGGATGTCCCTGATTAGAGGGAATGTTCCTGATTAGAGGGAATGTTCCTGATTAGAGGGAATGTCCCTGATTTGAGTGAATGTCCCTGATTTGAGTGAATGTCCCTAATTAGAGGGAATGTCCCTGATTAGAGGGAATGTTCCTGATTAGAGGGAATGTCCCTGATTAGAGGGAATGTCCCTGATTTGAGTGAATGTTCCTGATTAGAGGGAATGTCCCTGATTAGAGGGAATGTCCCTGATTTGAGTGAATGTTCCTGATTTGAGGGAATGTCCCTGATTAGAGTGAATGTCCCTGATTAGAGGGAATGTTCCTGATTAGAGGGAATGTCCCTGATTTGAGTGAATGTTCCTGATTAGAGGGAATGTCCCTGATTAGAGGGAATGTCCCTGATTTGAGGGAATGTATCTGATTTGAGGGAATGTCCCTGATTGGAGGGAATGTCCCTGATTTGAGGGAATGTCCCTGATTAGAGGGAATGTCCCTGATTAGAGGGAATGTTCCTGATTAGAGGGAATGTCCCTGATTTGAGTGAATGTTCCTGATTAGAGGGAATGTCCCTGATTAGAGGGAATGTCCCTGATTAGAGGGAATGTCCCTGATTTGAGGGAATGTATCTGATTTGAGGGAATGTCCCTGATTGGAGGGAATGTCCCTGATTTGAGGGAATGTCCCTGATTAGAGGGAATGTCCCTGATTAGAGGGAATGTCCCTGATTTTAAACAATGGCGGTTAATTACGAAAGGCAAATCCACTTTGCACTACCAGTGCAAAATGCACTTGAGATTGCACTAAAAGTGCACTTGGAAGTGCAGTCGCTGTTAGGGCTCTTTCACACGGAGCGGACCGTTTCTGGGTCCGCTCCGTGTGTCCGCTGAGCTGTCGGCGGATAGGTCGGTCCCCGCACACAGTGCAGAGACCGCCCTGTCTCTCCTCCGCTCTCCCCTATCTCCCCTGTCCGTCTGCATTCGATCCGTTCCGCCGAACGGAAGAAAAATAGGGTTTCTTCCGTTCGGAAAACCAGATCCCGACTGACGCGGACGGTAGCGGATGCTCCATCCGCTAACGGACGCGATCCCATAGGGATTCATTACAAGTCCGTTAACGGACTTGTAATGAACGGACGAACGGTCCGCTAGTGTGAAAGGACCCAAAATCTGAGGGGAAGATCTGAAATGAGGGGAAGCTCTGCTGATTTTATCATCCAATCATATGCAAGCTAAAAATGCTGTTTTTATATTTTCCTTGCATGTCCCCCTCGGATCTACAGCGACTGCACTTCCAAGTGCAATTTCAAGTGCACTTTGCACTTTCAGTGCAAAGTGGATTTGCCTTTTGTAAGTAACCCTTAATGTCCCTCTGTCCCTCTTTCCTCCTCATTGTGGTCTGATCCATATAGTTGTATATAAAATGCACTTTTTATCTTTCAAAAGTGTTTCCCAGTGCTAAACTCTTTATCTAAATTCTTAAAGCGGGAGTTCACCCATTTGTAAAAAAAAAAAAAATTCTCCCCTTAGCTTCCTGCTCGTTTTTACTAGGGGAATCGGCTATTTATTTTAAAATATGAGCAGTACTTACCCGTTTTCGAGCTGCATCTTCTTCCGTCGCTTCCGGGTATGGGTCTTCGGGAGCGGGCGTTCCTTCTTGATTGACAGCCTTCCGAGAGGCTTCCGACGGTCGCATCCATCGCGTCAGTCGTAGCCGAAAGAAGCCGAACGTCGGTGCGGCTCTATACTGCGCCTGCGCACCGACGTTCGGCTTCTTTCGGAAAATCGTGACGCGATGGATGCGACCGTCGGAAGCCTCTCGGAAGGTTGTCAATCAAGAAGGAACGCCCGCTCCCGAAGCCCATACCCGGAAGCGACGGAGAGGATGCATCTCGTAAACGGGTAAGTACTGCACCTATTTTAAAATAAATAGCTGATTCCCCTAGAGAAAACGAGCAGGAATCTAAGGGGGAAAAGTGCCCTCTAAGGGTGAACCCCCGCTTTAATTGCTACATTTGGAAATTTCAGAACCAGTATAAAGGAATAATAATAATAAAACGTTGCCCTGCGCCTCCGTAAAAAAAAAGCAATTCTACTTGAATCCAGCCCATTGTTGTCTATGGCCGAACGCCAATGCCGCCTGAAAAAAAGGGTCCGGGACTTTTTCTCAGGCGGCAGGCGTACGGCGTTTTGGGCGCACGGCGTGAGATGTGAACCATCTCCATAGACACCAATGTGAAATCTCCCCTCCAGCGGCACGAGCGTCGGGCGTCTGGCGTGAAAGCGCCTAGATGTGAATGGAGCCTTAAAGTGATCAGAGCTAAGACATATCCACTGATCACTGTATAAATGACACTGGCAGTTAACAGAAAACGATTCGAAAACTTTTTGAATCGATTCAAAAACTAATTTATTTTCTATTCTATTTTATTCTTTTTGGAAATTGGAAAACAATTTGAATTCAAAAACTATTCGAAAACTTTTTTAAATCGATTTAAAAACGAATAAACTAAACTAATTCCTGAAACAAATTTAACTAAACAAATTATGCAAAAAATGAATCGAAACCAGGGCTTTTTTTCAGGGGGAACTGAGTTCCACCACCTCTGGCTCAGACCCTTTGGTGCCCGCTCACCACAATCACTTGTAAACACAGAAGTCTGGTTTCTGTGTTTACAAGTGACAGCTTTGTAACCCCCTGCACTCTGTATGTAACCCTCCTGAACTCTGCACTCTGTATGTAATGCAATTCTGGTATTTAATGCCCCTTTAAGACCCTTCGACTGTTTGTGAAATCTGAACGGGTCGTGGTTGAGTTCCTGCACCTATTTTCTGAGAAAAAAAGCTCTGATCGAAACAAAAGAATTTTTTTTCGTTCTGCGCATGTGCGGCAGGCAGTCCCGCTGTCAAACATTGAAGTGAATGGGGCTGCATCACATTTGCCAGTTGAGATATTTAACCACTTCACGCAAATCGCTGTACCTGTGCGTCGGTACTTTGACGCTAAATAACGTTGTTATGGCAGCAGCTAGCTGCCATAATCCCGGTATTTTCAGGCGCAGCGTGCATTTCTCTTTAAGATAAAAGTGGTCTCTGTGGCGGATTCGCTGCAAGATTACTTTTATCGGCGGCGGGAGAGGGCCCCCCCCCGCTGCACTCTGGTCTTCTCTGCAGCTTACCGGAGCCGTCGGTAGCGGCAGAGCCAATCGGTTCCTCTCACTGCCTGGATGTTGAGTGAGGGAAAGATGGCCCCCACTCGGCTCCATAGCATTGGAGGGCAGAAGCAACATTAAACGTCACTTCCGCCCAATGGTCTTTAAGAGGATATTTTTTTTATTTTTAAATGATATTTAACCACTTAAGGACCGCCTTACGCCAATATACATCGGCAGAATGGCACCGCTGGGCACAATCACGTACCTGTACGTGATTGTATAAAGCCCAGCGGTGGCCCGCGACCCGGTCCGAAGCTCCATGACCACGGCCGCGGGACTCGCGGACCCGATCGCCGCTGGAGTCCCGCGATCGGTCCCCGGAGCTGAAGAACGGGGAGAGCCGTGTGTAAACACACCTTCCCCGTACTTCACTGTGGCGCCGTCATTGATCGTGTGATCCCTTTTATAGGGGGACACAATCGATGACGTCACACCTACAGCCACACCCCCCTACAGTTTTAAACACACATCAGGTCACACATAACCCAATCAGCGCCCCCTGTGGTTAACTCCCAAACTGCAATTGTCATTTTCACAATAAACAATGCATTTTAAATGCATTTTTTGCTGTGAAAATGACAATGGTCCCAAAAATGTGTCAAAATTGTCCGAAGTGTCCGCCATAATGTCGCAGTCACGAAAAAAATCGTTGATCGCCGCCATTAGTAGTAAAAAAAAAAAAAATTAATAAAAATGCAATAAAACTATCCCCTATTTTGTAAACGCTATAAATTCTGCGCAAACCAACCGATAAACGCTTATTGCGATTTTTTTTACCAAAAATAGGTAGAAGAATACGTATCGGCCTAAACTGAGGAAAAAAAAAGAATTTTATATATTTTTGGGGGATATTTATTATAGCAAAAAGTACAAAATATTGATTTTTTTTCAAAATTGTCGCTCTATTTTTGTTTATATCGCAAAAAATAAAAACCGCAGAGGTGATCAAATACCACCAAAATAAATCTCTATTTGTGGGGAAAAAAGGACGCCAATTTTGTTTGGGAGCCACGTCGCACGACCGCGCAATTGTCAGTTAAAGCGACGCAGTGCCGAATCACAAAAAGGGGCCTGGTCTTTTACCTGCATTTTGGCCTGGGTCTTAAGTGGTTAATTAAAACATTTTTTTTCACTTCCTGTTGTTCTGTCTGTAACTCCACACAGTAATGCAAGGCTTTTTCCCTGGTGTGGAGTGTCGTGCTCACCCCCTCCCTTGGACTACGGGAGAGTCATGACGCTCTTTACGTTGCAGATAGAGAAAGGGAGCTGTGTGTTAGTCGCTCTTTTTTTGTTTATAGCGCAAAAAATAAAAACCGCAGAGGTGATCAAATACCACCAAAATAAAGCTCTTTTTGTGGGGAAAAAAGGAAGTCAATTTTGTTTAGGAGCCACGTCGCACGACCGCGCAAATGTCAGTTAAAGCGACGCAGTGCCGGAAGCTGACATTTTGCCTGGGAACGAAGGGGGTTTATGTGCCCAGTAAGCAAGTGGTTAAATAGAAAATTCCTGTTTGGCTGTCAAAAAATAAAGGGAATATTCCCCGAGTGGCAGTATCGCCTCCTGCTGCTCTAGCGCCCTCTGAAAGGTGATCTGCCTCCGATGGCTTTTTTAGGAGCGGCGGTAGAGACCTCCGCTGGTGTGAATGACCCCCCTAAGCATTTTCCATGACAGCAGAGATATGTAATAGGAATGGATCTGTGCACAGGTATGAACGCCGCCATTCACTGCAGTTTTTAAAGGATGCAAAGGGACAATTGTTTGCGCTCTCCATTGTCCCAGGGCCGCCATGTGGTGTCACAACAATAGCGCAGGCAGGGAAGGGATTTCTAGCGGCGACGTCAGCGGCCACAACGTGTCCAAGAGAGAGATTCTGCTTTGCTCTAAGTGCACATTGGCAACGAAGATAGTGATCAGGGAAAATAACTCTCATTTCGCTGTTGTCGCTGGGATGTTTATTGATTTTCTGACGGCCAGGCAATTTGCGCTCCCAACAAAATATATCTTCTGCGGCGCATTTAATGCCTCCGCCATTAACGCCCTGAGTGCCGGGATCCATGATCAGAGGGAACAGACGGATTTAAAGGGCCAGATTCAGAAAGAGATACGACGGCGTATCTCCTGATACGACGGCGTATCTCCTGATACGCCGTCGTATCTCTGAGTTGCGCCGTCGTATCTATGCGCCTGATTCTTAGAATCAGTTACGCATAGATATCCATTAGATCCGACAGGTGTAAGTCTCTTACGCCGTCGGATCGGAACTGCATTTTTTTTTTACCGCTAGGTGGCGCTTCCGTTGAATTCCGCGTCGAGTATGCAAATTAGCTAGATAAGCGAATTCCCGAACGTACGCGCGGCTGACGCAGTAAAGTTACGATGTTTACGTTAGGCTTTTCCCGGCGTAAAGTTGCCCCTGCTATATGGTGGTGAAGCCAATGTTAAGTATGGCCGTCGTTCCCGCGTCGAAATTTTTAAAAGTTACGTTGTTTGCGTAAGTCGTCCGTGAATGTGGCTGGACGTCATTTATGTCCACGTTGAAACCAATGGCGTCCTTGCGACGTCATTTGGAGCAATGCACACTGGGATATTTTACGGACGGCGCATGCGCAGTTCGTTCGGCAAGGGGACGCGCTTCATTTAAATGATACACGCCCCCTACCTGCCGAATTTGAATTCCGCCGGGTGATTTACGCTACGCAGCCGCAACTTTACAGGCAAGTGCTTTGTTAATATATACTCCCTTTGCAAGCTCCCCCTACTGAAATCTCCCCTCCCAGCACGAATGTTTGGCCCCCCATCTCCCTCCCAGTTCAAATCCTCTCCTTCCCCAAATCTCCCCTCCTAGCGCAAATCCAAACCCTCCCCCCGCCCCCCAAGAAAGAAGATAAAATCGCCCATCCTAGCACGAATCCTCTACCCATCAAATTTCCCCTCCGACAAACCCCCCCCCCCCCCCCATAATCATCCCCAAGGCTTTTTTTCTCAGAGAATAGGTGCAGGAACTCCCTCCTTCTGAGTCACCTCTTGTGTCCACCCCCTACCCACCTCCAAGCACCATTCATTAGTTTCACCCCCTACCTACCTCTGAGCACCATTTCTTGGTTCCACCTCCGAGGCACCATTCTTTGGTTCCACCGCCTCCCCACCTCCGAGCACCATTCCTTTTCTCCACCCCCTACCCACCTCCGAGCACCATTCCTTGGTTCCACTCCCTACTCATCTCCGAGCACCATTCCTTGGTTCCACTCCCTACTCATCTCCGAGCACCATTCCTTGGTTCCACCCCCTCCCCACCTCCGAGCACCATTCCTTTTCTCCACCCCCTACCCACCTCCGAGCACCATTCCTTGGTTCCACTCCCTACTCATCTCCGAGCACCATTCCTTGGTTCCACTCCCTACTCATCTCCGAGCACCATTCCTTGGTTCCACCCCCTCCCCACCTCCGAGCACCATTCCTTTTCTCCACCCCCTACCCACCTCCGAGCACCATTCCTTGGTTCCACTCCCTACCCATCTCCGAGCACCATTCCTTGGTTCCACTCCCTACTCATCTCCGAGCACCATTCCTTGGTTCCACCCCCTCCCCACCTCCGAGCACCATTCCTTTTCTCCACCCCCTACCAATCTCCGAGCACCATTCCTTGGTTCCACCCCCTCCCCACCTCCGAGCACCATTCCTTTTCTCCACCCCCTACCCATCTCCGAGCACCATTCCTTGGTTCCACTCCCTACTCATCTCCGAGCACCATTCCTTGGTTACACTCCCTACTCATCTCCGAGCACCATTCGTTGGTTCCACTCCCTACTCATCTCCGAGCACCATTCGTTGGTTCCAACTCCCTACTCATCTCCGCGCACCATTCCTTGGTTCCCATACCTACTCATCTCCGGGGAACCATTCCTTGGTTCCACCCCCTACCCACCTCCGAGCACCATTCCTTGGTTCCCATACCTACTCATCTCCGGGGAACCATTCCTTGGTTTCACCCCCTACTCATCTCCGAGCACCATTCCTTGGTTCCACCCCCCTACCCACCTCCAAGCACTATACCTTGGTTCCAACCCCTACCCACCTCCGAGCACTATCTCTTGGTTCCACCCCCTACACACCTCCAAGCACCATTCATTGGTTTCACCCCCTACCCACCTCTGAGCACCATTCCTTGGTTCCACTCCTTACCCACCTCTGAGCACCGTTTCTTTGTTCCAACCCCTACCCCACCTCCGAGCACCATTACATACATTCAGAGCTGGAGGTGCCGGAACTGCATTCCCCCGCGTTCCTGCTGGAAAAAAAGCCCTGATCATCCCTACTAGCACAAATCCCCCCAAATCCCCCTTCCTAATACAAACCCCTCCTCCCTCAAAAATTCCCTTTTTGGCACAAATCAACCCCCTAACAGGAATCCCCCTTCCTAGCACCCCCCAATCACCCCCTCCTCAACCTCCCACTAGCATATAAACCTTTAGTATATATCCCCCCTCAAAAAAAATCAAGCTTTAATCTGCACACTAACCCCCTAGGCATATATTCCCTTTGCAAGCTCTCCAAACAAAAATTCACCACCTCCCAATGCAAACCAACCCCCCCCCCCACCACCAATGAAAAACCCCTCCGAGCACAAATCCCCATCTTCTTCCCAGCTCAAATCCTCTCCCTCCCCAAATCTCCCCTCCTAGCGCAAATCAAGTTCCTCCCCGCAACCCAGACGAAGAAGAAAATCGACCATCCTAGCATGAATCCTCTACTGATCAAATTTCCAGTCTGAGACCCCCCAATCATCCCTACTAGCCCAAACCCCCCGCCCCCAAATCCCCCATCTCAATGCAACCACCCCTTTCAAAAAAATATTTATTTCTAGCACAAATCAACCCCCCTACTAGCATATATACCCCTAGTACATATCCCCCTTCAAAAAAAATGTTTTTTTTAATCTGCATATTAACCCCCTAAGTATATATTGCTTCAGAGGAGCTGGGGTGTTCATCTACCATCTGTGTCCACCACTGTGCAACAGAGGCTTGGGGGGGGGGGGGGGAGCCTTACTCCATGGATGTCTGCAGCTGTATCCTGGGAACTGGTGAGAGAGCTATCTGCCAATTGCTGGCAGAGACCGAAATTCTGAGAGCTGGACACTCGCTACACCTCTCACATACTGCATCTACACCAGCCTTGCACAGCACCTCTTACGGACCTATACTGAACTCTGTCAGGGTATGTCAGGTAGGTCAACATATATAGGTCAGTGTATATAGGTCAGGTCACTACCATCAGTGTAGGTAGGTCAGTGTAGGTGGGTCAGTGTATGTCAGGTAGGTCAGTGTATATAGGTCAGGTAACTACCGTCAGTGTAGGTATGTCAGGTAGGTCAGTGTATATAGGTCAGTGTAGGTAGGTCAGTGTACGTTAGGTCACTACCGTCAGTGTAGGTAGGTCAGTGTAGGTAGGTCAGTGTATGTCAGTGTATATAGGTCAGTGTATATAGGTCAGGTCACTACCGTCAGTGTAGGTAGGTCAGTGTAGGTAGGTCAGTGTATGTCAGTGTATATAGGTCAGTGTATATAGGTCAGGTCACTACCGTCAGTGTAGGTAGGTCAGTGTATATAGGTCACTACCGTCAGTGTAGGTAGGTCAGTGTATATAGGTCACTACCGTCAGTGTAGGTAGGCATACCTCCCAACATTTAAAAAGTCCACTGCGGGACAGTTGTTGAGCGGGGGGTGGATCTAAGTTGTTGAGCGGGGGGGATCGAAGTTGTTGAGGGGGGGGATCGAAGTTGTTGAGCGGGGGGGGGGGGGGCGAGGTTGTTGAGCGGAGGGGGGGGGGAAGTGGGTGCCGCTCACCTTTGCACAGCATGTCTCCTCCCTCAGCAGTCATCTCATTGACGCGCCGCAGTACATTCAGTAACGCCCGCCTCCTCCAATAGTACGGCTGCCGTTCAGCTCCGCCCGCCTCCTCCTATAGGCTGCCATTCAGCTCCACCCGCCTCCTCCAGCAGAACTACCCATTCAGCTCCGCCCGCCTCCTCCTACAGTACTGAGCAGGGGGGGGGAGCTCGGATCCTCACAGTGCGGGAAATTTAACCCTTTTGCGGGACTGCGGGAATATGCAGTCAGTGCGGGATAATCCCGCATAATCCGTGCTTGTTGGGAGGTATGGGTAGGTCAGTGTATATAGGTCACTACCGTCAGTGTATATAGGTCAATACCGTCAGTGTAGGTAGGTCTGTGTATATAGGTCAATACCGTCAGTGTAGGTAGGTCAGTGTATATAGGTCAATACCGTCAGTGTAGGAACTCACACACCCCCCCCCCCCCCCCCACATTGACATTGTAGATTTTTGCTCACCTCTCCATGGCCACCAAGATAAGCTATCGGAGAAGGGCTCTCTCCAGCACCAGGTACTGTTCCCGACACTCCTCAGTATCCCCTGCCAAATAGCCGCCATATGCTCTGCACTGCCCCTCCCCTCCGCTGTTCTCACACATACATGGGCCGCCCGCACCAGAGAGATCATGGGGGGCAACACAACACACTTGAGGGGGCGTCTATATAGAGCAGACCAAAATGAGGGACAAATGAGGAGGAAAGAGGGACAGAGGGACATATTGCTCCAAATCAGGGACAGTTGGGAGCTATGGGATGTCAGGTAGCAGGGTGAATATGCGCGGATGTAGTAACTCGTAGCAACACACCGCTATACATATATTACAGCACACATAGCGGCTGTATTATTATGTAATCCAAAATAGTTTGTTTGTGCCACCTTGGCGCAAACAAAGGCCCGGATTCACGTAGAAGAGCGTATCTTTGTGCGGGCGTAACGTATCCTATTTACGTTACGCCCCCGCAACTTTGACAGGCAAGTGCCGTATTCTCAAACCAAAGTTGCGGCGGCGTAGCGTAAATAGGCCGACGTAAGCCCGCCTAATTCAAATGTGGAAGATGTGGGCGTATGTAAATTTAATGTGACCCCACGTAAATGACGCTTGCGCCGTCCGTGAAAGTATCCCAGTGCGCATGCTCCAAATTAACCCGCAAGAAGCCAATGCTTTCGACGTGAACATAAATGCCGCCCAGCCCTATTCGCGAACGACTTACGCAAGAAAATCGACGCTGTTCCGACGTCCATACTTAACATTGGTACGCCTCATCTACGCCTCATATAGCAGGGGTAACTTCACGCCGGGAAAAGCCTTACGTAAACGGCGTATCTGTAATGCGACGGCCGGGCGTACGTTCGTGAATTGGCGTATCTAGCTGATTTACATATTCTAGGCGTAAATCAGCGTACACGCCCCTAGCGGCCAGCGTAAATATGCAGTTAAGATACGACGGCGTAGGAGACTTACGCTGGTCGTATCTTATACAAATTCTGGCGTATCTGATTCTTTGAATCAGGCGCCAAGATACGACGGCTCAGACTCGTCGTATCTCCTACGAGAATCTGGGCCAAACTATTTAAGGTGACATGATACCTGGAATTCTACTTCAATTGATAAATAAAAACGATTAATTGCATTACTTATGATAGCCACTAGGCGGCGGTATGGTAGAGAAGATCTCCTGTGTACCTTGATTAAACAAAGAGAACAGGTCACCTCTTGCAGTTGCAGGAAACTCCCATTCTAAGCATCTTCTATTTACCTGGGATCACATATTGTCCACTTCTCTGTACATAGAAGAGTGAGTCATGTTTACCTGCAAATGCATGAAAGACAGAGCACAATAAATACATTACCGGTAGTGATACCTAAATGGTGGCTGATTAAATCACTCCCCTGCTCTCATGAAACCAAAAGCAAGCATTTATTATATTACAGCTGATCAATTCTTAGATGTGATGGCTGCATTCGTTTTTTTTTTTAGGCTTGCTTTCTTTTATTTTCATCTGGTATTCTGGCCAGTAAGGCCCCTTTCACACGGGCGACCCTCCAATCTCTTCTATGGCGTGGCGGATGTCAGCGGACACCCACCACCACCATCCGATCCTGTTCGCCAAAAACAGACAGAAGGTGGAACCTTTTCCCCATTTGTCTGGTGGATCGGATCAAATGACATCGGATGGAAATGGACAGGTGGTCCGTTTCCATCCTATTGCCCCATAGAGGAGAGCGGACTGTGTCCGTGTCCGTTCTGCATAGCGGACACAGACCTCTCATCCTCCTGCTCAGCAAGGATCAAGGGACAGATTCCCCACTGAGCGGACAGACCTCGCTTTACAGAAGCACCCTTGTGAAAGGGGCCTTAGTCTGACGTTTTTCTAAAGAACAAGCTGTTCTGCAGATGTATAATTTACAAGGATGAGTCAAACCAATTATCACCGAAAGGGGTGATCGGTTTTTATTTATTTATGCAAAACCTTTAGCCCAAAAGTGAAAACAAAACTGCTGTAACTGCTAATAAGGTATATATACAGTGCCTTAAAAATGTATTCAATTTTACCAAAAACGTAAATGTATTTTATTGGGATTTTATGTGATAGACCAACACAAAGTGTCACATAATTGTGAAGTGGAAGGAAAATGATAAATGGTTTTCAATTTTTTTTTTACAAATAAAGTGTGGGGGGTACATTTGTATGGCGCCCCCCGGAGTCAATACTTTGTAGAACCTCCTTTCTCTGCAATTACAGCTGCAAGTCTTTTTGGGGGTGTCTCTACCAGCTTTGCACATCTAGAGAGGGACATTTCTGCCCATTCTTCTTCTTTGTAAAATATCTCAAGTTCTGTCAGATTGGATGGAGAGCGTCTGTGATCAGCAATTTTCAAGTCTTGCCACAGATTCTCAATTGGATTTAGGTCTGGACTGTGACTGGGCCATTCTAACCCATGAATGTGCTTTGATCTAAACCATTCCATTGTAGCTCTGGCTGTATGTTTCGGGTCGTTGTCCTGCTGGAAGGTGAACCTCCGCCCCAGTCTCAGGTCTTTTGCAGATTCTAACAGGTTTTCTTCTAAGATTGTCCTGTATTTGTCTCCATTCATCTTCCCATCAACTCTGACCAGCTTCCCTGTCCCTGCTGAAGAAAAGCATCCCCACAACATGATGCTGCCACCACCATGTTTCACAGTGGGGATGGAGTGTTCAGGGTGATGTGCAGTGTTAGTTTTCCCCACACATAGCGTTTTACTTTTTGACCAAAAAGTTCCATTTTGGTCTCATCTGACCAGAGCACCTTCTTCCACATGTTTGCTGTGTCCCCTCCCCCACATGGTTTCTCACAAACTGCAAACAGGACTTCTTATGTCTTTCTTTCACCAATGTCTTTCTTCTTGTGACTCTTCCATAAAGGGCAGATTTGTGGAGAGACGACTAATAGTTGTCCTGTGGACAGATTCTCCCACCTGAGCTGTGGATCTCTGCAGCTCCTCCAGAGTTACCATGGGCCTCTTGGCTGCTTCTCTGATGAATGCTCTCCTTGCCCGGCCCGGTCAGTTTAGGTGGACGGCCATGTCTTGGTAGGTTTGCAGTTGAGCCATACTCTTTCCCATTTCGGATGATGGATTGAACAGAGGTCCGTGAGATGTTCAAAGCTTGGGATATTTTTTTATAACCTATAAGCTTTATACTTCTCTGCAACATTATCCCGGATCTGTCTGGTGTGTTCCTTGGCCTTCATGACGCAGTTTGTTTACTAAGGGTTTCTAACAAACCTCTGAGGGCTTCACAGAACAGCTGTATTTATACTGAGATTAAATTACACACAGGTGGACTCTATTTACTAATTAGGTGACTTCTTAAGGCAATTGGTTCCACTAGATTTTAGTTAGGGGTATCAGAGTAAAGGGGGCTGAATACAAATGTACCCCCCATACTTTTTTACATATTTATTTGTAAAAAAAAAAAATGAAAACCATTTATCATTTTCCTTCCACTTCACAATTATGTGCCACTTTGTGTTGATCTATCACATAAAATCCCAATAAAATACATTTACGTTTTTGGTTGTTACATGACAAAATGTGGAACATTTCAAGGGGTATGAATACTTTTTCAAGGCACTGTAGAAGGCAGGTTCAGATAGACAATTCTCTTTTTTTATACAGGCGGGTGGGACAAATTATTAAACAAAAAAAGCTTACAGTTTAAGCTTCTTGTACGACATACATACTTTCCCCAAAATGTAAAAATGTAAGTTACTTTTTATTGAGCAGGGTAGGTGGGGGATGGGATGCTCAGTATGTGCGAAGTGCAGGATCACTTTATGCAGCTACTTTCCACATAGGCCCGGATTCAGAAAGGAGATACGACGGCGTATCTCCTGATACGCCGCCGTAACTCTGAGGCCCGGTACACACGAGCAAACATGTACGATGAAACTGGTCCGTCGGACCGTTTTCACCGTACATGCCTGCCAGAGGGCTTCTGTACGATGGTTGTACTAACCATCGTACAGAAGTCCGCACGTAAACACTACGCGGGGCGTGTCCGCGTCGTCGCCGCGGCGATGACGCGGCGACGTGGGCGGGCCTGCCATTTAAAGGCTTCCACGCATGCGTCGAAGTCATTCGACGCATGCGAGGGACGGCGGGCGCTCGGACATGAACGGTAGGTCTGTACTGACGACCGTACATGTCCGAGCAGGCAGGATTCCAGCGGACGGTTTTAAAACACGTCCAGGAATATTTGCCCGCTGGGAAAAGGCCCGGCGGGCAAATGTTTGCTGGAATTCGGCCCGCTCGCGCCTACACACGACCGAACATGTATGCTGAAACTGGCCCGCGGACCAGTTTCAGCATACATGTTTGGTCGTGTGTACGGGGCCTGAGTTGCATTGTCGTATCTATGCGACTGATTCATAGAATCAGTTACGCATAGATTTCCCTAAGATCCGACCGGCGTAAGTGTCTTACACGTCGTATCTTAGGCTGCATATTTTTACGCTAGGTGGCGCTTCCGTATATTTCCGTGAGGAATATGCAAATTAGGTAGTCACGCCGATTCAGAAACGTACGTCCGCCCGGCGCATTTTTTTACGTCGTTTACGTTAGGCTTTTTCCGGCGTAAAGTTACCCCTGCTATATGAGGCGTATCCTATGTTAAGTATGGACGTCGTTCCCGCGTCAAATTTTAAAAATTTTACTTCGTTTGCGTAAGTCGTTCGCGAATAGGGCTGTACGTAAGTTACGTTCACGTCTAGAGCATTGACGATTTGCGGCGTAATTTTGAGCATGCGCACTGGGATTCTTTCACCAACTTTCACGAACGTCAAATACGTGGGGTCACGCTAAATTTAAATAAAACACGCCCACATCATCCACATTTGAATTAGGCAGGCTTACGCCGGACCACATACGTTACGCCGCCGTAACATAGGGCGCAAGTTCTTTCTGAATACGGAACTTGCGCCCTAATTTACGGCGGCGTAACGTATCTGAGATACGTTACGCCCCACGGATAGATACACCAATGTATCTGAATCCGGCCCATAGTGTTCTCGGGGTGCTGGAGGGAGTAGGAAAGAACAACAATAGGTATGTCTATTATTGGCACAGGTTATTTCCATGAAATTGCGTCTGTATACACACTTTTCACCTGTAAAACTGAAAGGCCAGCAAGTGAAGTAAAGCATTGCTGAACAAATACTTTCACTGCGTGTCGGGGGTTAATAACAGGAGTGGCAGGAGTCGTAAACGTAGGCGGTGACCGCAAATCCTCAGTCATTTGTAAGGGAAACAAGGCATTTTTCCATAAACCGTCCTCGCCCCATACACCAACAAAGACTGACAATTTAAAAGTCTATACGAAAGTGAAGTAAAGGCTTTTTGCCTGCGTTGTCCACAGCAGCCAATCAAAATCCAGCTATCAATATTTGGTATGTCATATTGGAAATGGTCACACTGCCATCAAAACACTTCACACCAACAAGCACAGTTTAGGAGATATTCACACTGCAGGCAGCCACCGACGTCCCTTTAGGCCTCGTACAGACGACCAGACATGTCCGATGAAAACGGTCCACGGACCGTTTTCATCTGACATGTCCGCTGGGATCATTTGGTCTGATGGCTGTACACACCATCAGACCAAATTCCCCGCGGACAGAATACGCGGTGACGTGGCGGCGACGATGACGCCGCGACGTGCGCGCACCAGGAAGTTCAATGCTTCCACGCATGCGTCGAATCACTTTGACGCATGCGTGGGATTTCGGGCCAGCGGACATGTCCGATGAGTCGTACTGACCATCGGACATGTCCGACGGACAGGCTTCCAGCGGACAAGTTTCTTAGCATGCTAAGAAACTTTTGTCCGCTGGAAACCTGTCCGCTAGGCCGGGAAACTGTCCGGTCGGCCCTACACACGACCGAACATGTCCGCGGAAACTGGTCCGACGGACCAGTTTCAGCGGACACGTTCGGTCGTGTGTACAAGGCCTTAGAGCTCCGTGCCGCGGTCCGTAAATCCCACGCACATGCGTGGGTGTGATGTCATTGTGGCATGGCCAATCACGGAGGACGTGAACCCAGAAGGAAGACTGGGTGAAGATGGAAGTGTGGCATTGCAAGGCTTTGTTCTAAGGTAAGTATTTCATAATGTGTATGTAATGCATACTAGTACATTATGCCTTAGTTATGTAGCAAAGTCCCAGGCCTCTTAAGGCCTAATGAAGGGTGACCAGACATCCCCGGTTTCCGGGGCCAGTCCCCGGATTGAGGACACTGTCCCCGGAAGCCCATCTGTTCCTGGTTTTGTCCCTGGATTCAAGGATGATCCTGGACGGGTGCACCACAAGCTGATGCAGAGGGGGGGCGCCCAGGGCCGGCCCTATCATAGGTCCCGCAGGGCCTAAGGTGCCCACGTGTCTCGGATTGCCCGGGACTGTCCCGCAATTGACATGTCTGTCCCGGGTCCCGGGCACCTTCATTCTGGGACAATACAATGTCCCAGAATGAAATAGAGGACACAGCCACCCCCTACTAACTAATAACTACATTTCTAGAACTGGTTGCTAGGACCAGCGCTGCCTGGCATCTTGCAACCAGTGACAATTTACTCTCAAACAGTGAGACCGGGAGCGAGGCCTGCGCTAGGGTGACCACGTGTCCCAGGACAGTCCCGCCAGGAATGCCTGGAGGAGCATGATCCCCCCCCCCCCTGCTTGTGATTGGAGAAATCATAAATCCCGCCTCCTGTGTCTAATCACTGTGCTGTGATTCGTTACAGCACAAGCTGATTTTTGGGAAGGGAGGGGTGTCCCTGAATGGTAGTTTGGAAATGTGGTCACCCTAGCTGGGCCTTCTCGGACAGGGAGGGGACGAGAGCCACCGGATTTTACAGAGCGGGGATCTCCCGGTTACTCAGCTATCAGACGAAGTCCCTCCTCCTGGCCTGGCTCCTATGATAGGCAGCACATTGGTGACATCTATCATATGAGGCGGGACTTCATCTGAGGAAAGCGGCCGTGCGGGGGAAACAGGAGATCCCCCGCTCTGTATAATCTGTCTCCTCTCCTCGCTCGCTTTGCACTGATCACAGGTAAGGCTCGGCTGCTGGGCACTGAACAGGCTCGGCTGCTGGGCACTGAACAGGCTCGGCTGCTGGGCACTGAACAGGCTCGGCTGCTGGGCACTGAACGGGCTCGGCTGCTGGGCACTGAACAGACTCGGCTGCTGGGCACTGAACGGGCTCGGCTGCTGGGCACTGAACAGGCTCGGCTGCTGGGCACTGAACAGGTTCGGCTGCTGGGCACTGAACGGGCTCGGCTGCTGGGCACTGAACAGGCTCGGCTGCTGGGCACTGAACAGGTTCGGCTGCTGGGCACTGAACGGGCTCGGCTGCTGGGCACTGAACAGGCTCGGCTGCTGGGCACTGAACAGGTTCGGCTGCTGGGCACTGAACGGGCTCGGCTGCTGGGCACTGAACGGGCTCGGCTGCTGGGCACTGAACGGGCTCGGCTGCTGGGCACTGAACAGGTTCGGCTGCTGGGCACTGAACGGGCTCGGCTGCTGGGCACTGAACAGGTTCGGCTGCTGGGCACTGAACGGGCTCGGCTGCTGGGCACTGAACAGGCTCGGCTGCTGGGCACTGAACAGGTTCGGCTGCTGGGCACTGAACGGGCTCGGCTGCTGGGCACTGAACAGGCTCGGCTGCTGGCACTCTTCAAATTTGCTTTAAAATGTATGGTTTTCCCTTTTATGGACAAGAAAATAATGACGCTATGCGGTTGGGCTGGTATAATAATACTATGGGGCTAGTATGAAATGATTTTCAGAAATAACGTGTATATCATACCATCATTCCATAAACACATACCACGTACATAGCTTATAAAATAGTTTAGCGTTTGCCAATTAAAAAAAAATTGATTAAAAAATGTCCCCGGATTTCATTTAAAAAAAATCTGGTCACCTTAGCCTAATGGTGACCTCCAGAGTTAGGGAGAGCTGACATCCTTCAGTGTAGAATGGGTTACAAGGCATGGTGGGTGTAATGCAAGATGTACAGGTGGGCGCCAGACACTTTTTGAGTGCAAAGATATTGATTGTCTCTTGAACAGAACTATGGGAGAGAGGGTTAGGGCCAAGACACCCTTGGGTAGATGCAAAGATAAGTAGCAGACTCCTAGACTTCTATAGGTAGACAGCTTTTGTTTAGAGCCACATTTCATGTTGAACTTCAAGCAAACACCTGAAAGCGTGGTTAATTTGTAGCCAGGTGCTGGGCTACAGCAATATGGGAACGGAAACATTGCATTTTATTCTTCTCTCCCTCTACTGGGATACTGATGTTACGTTGCACCATTCTCCTCCGGCCAGCAGGGGGAGAGTTAAAGCCAAGCAAGTCCTCAGACTTCTATGCAGAGCACTGAGAATCGTGGGAGTTGTAGTTTGAGACGGCAGCCATATAATAGCACAAATAGACTCCTTAGAATACAAATCCCAATCGGCACTGTGCAGTGAGGAGTGGAGAGATGATCTTTATTAAACTGCCTGGGAAAGTGCTTTCTCTTGGCACTGAGGGAGTTAGAGAGAGAGAGCGCCTTTGTCTGAATATTTGCCTGCCAGAGTGAGATTATACCAGCAGAGGTCTGAGACTGGGAATGAGGATACCCGGGGGAAGCTCAGCACCGCCCACATCACAGATCTTCCACTACTGCCACATAGAGATTGGAGCGTGCCCTCACCCTCTGCTTCCCACCGCTGATCAACAGAGGCTTCCAGAGAGAGACCGAGTGGGGGGAGATGTCTGTGGATATTACAGTGGGGGAGATGTCTGTGGATATTACAGTGGGGGAGATGTCTGTGGATATTACAGTGGGGGAGATGTCTGTGGATATTACAGTGGGGGAGATGTCTGTGGATATTACAGTGGGGAGAGGTCTGTGGATATTACAGTGGGGGAGATGTCTGTGGATATTACAGTGGGGGGTGATGTCTGTGGATATTACAGTGGGGAGATGTCTGTGGATATTACAGTGGGGGAGATGTCTGTGGATATTACAGTGGGGGAGATGTCTGTGGATATTACAGTGGGGGAGATGTCTGTGGATATTACAGTGGGGGAGATGTCTGTGGATATTACAGTGGGGGAGATGTCTGTGGATATTACAGTGGGGGAGATGTCTGTGGATATTACAGTGGGGAGAGGTCTGTGGATATTACAGTGGGGGAGATGTCTGTGGATATTACAGTGGGGGAGATGTCTGTGGATATTACAGTGGGGGGTGATGTCTGTGGATATTACAGTGGGGAGAGGTCTGTGGATATTACAGTGGGGGAGATGTCTGTGGATATTACAGTGGGGAGATGTCTGTGGATATTACAGTGGGGGAGATGTCTGTGGATATTACAGTGGGGGAGATGTCTGTGGATATTACAGTGGGGAGAGGTCTGTGGATATTACAGTGGGGGAGATGTCTGTGGATATTACAGTGGGGGGTGATGTCTGTGGATATTACAGTGAGGGAGATGTCTGTGGATATTACAGTGGGGGGTGATGTCTGTGGATATTACAGTGGGAGAGATGTCTGTGGATATTACAGTGGGGAGAGGTCTGTGGATATTACAGTGGGGGAGATGTCTGTGGATATTACAGTGGGGAGATGTCTGTGTATATTACAGTGAGGGAGATGTCTGTGGATATTACAGTGGGGGGTGATGTCTGTGGATATTACAGTGGGAGAGATGTCTGTGGATATTACAGTGGGGAGATGTCTGTAAATATTACAGTGGGGGAGATGTCTGTGGATATTACAGTGGGGGGAGATGTCTGTGGATATTACAGTGGGGAGATGTCTGTGGATATTACAGTGGGGGAGATGTCTGTGGATATTACAGTGGGGGAGATGTCTGTGGATATTACAGTGGGGGAGATGTCTCTGCATATTACAGTGGGGGAGATGTCTGTGGATATTACAGTGGGGGAGATGTCTGTGGACCATATTACAGTGGGGGAGATGTGTGTGGATATTACAGTGGGGGAGATGTGTGTGGATATTACAGTGGGGGAGATGTGTGTGGATATTACAGTGGGGGAGATGTGTGTGGATATTACAGTGGGGGAGATGTGTGTGGATATTACAGTGGGGGAGATGTCTGTGGATATTACAGTGGGGGAGATGTCTCTGGATATTACAGTGGGGGAGATGTCTCTGGATATTACAGTGGGGGAGATGTCTGTGGACCATATTACAGTGGGGGAGATGTCTGTGGACCATATTACAGTGGGGGAGATGTCTGTGGACCATATTACAGTGGGGGAGATGTCTGTGGACCATATTACAGTGGGGTAGATGTCTGTGGATATTACAGTGGGGGAGATGTCTGTGGATATTACAGTGGGGGAGATGTCTGTGGATATTACAGTGGGGGAGATGTCTGTGGATATTACAGTGGGGGAGATGTCTGTGGATTTTATAGTGGGGAGATGTCTGTGGATATTGCAGTGGTGAGATGTCTGTGGATATTACAGTGGGGGAGATGTCTGTGGATTTTATAGTGGGGAGATGTCTGTGGATATTACAGTGGGGGTTATATATGGTGGTGATCCTAAAAATGTATGTGCGTTATAATTAATCTAAATTAGTCGATTAATCGATTAAAAAAAAAATAGATTATTCAAACACGAAAATTTTAATCAGTAACAGCCCTAGTAAAAATATATCCACACTCATACATTATAGTATAGACGGATGCAGATAGTTTGGTAATAGAGTTGGGCTGGGCCGTTCGAAGACATTTGGGGGCCCCAGGCAGAAAAAAAAGGGACATTTCAGTTTTTCAGTTGAGAAGCGGGGTTGGCGGCTTACCTCTATCTAGATGTTGGTGTCCGCAGAGGGGCCCCAGCAGGGAGGGCCCTTTGCCGCATCGCTGCATCCTCCTGCAGTCCGGTCGGCCGTGTACCATAACCGCGCGGAACAGGAGATTCAGTTTGCTGTTCCCGGGGCCGGACTGAAAGGAAGTGAACACTCAGTGTGTGCACTTCCTGTCAGTCTGGCTGGGAACAGGAACCTGATTCTCCTGTACCGCGCGGTTATGGTACACGGCCGACCGGACTGCAGGAGGATGCAGCGATGCGGCAAGGGCATTCCCTGCTGGGGCCCCTGGCCAGCTCTGGGCCCCAGGCAAACTAGTTGGATGTGGTCACCGATGGACCAATTGTACTTTGGGCCACAGGCTGTTTTTAATTCATGAGCCCAATAGGCAATGGATGGATGATTTAATATCATATCTATAGTTGTGCTAAAAAATGTACATACCCTGGCAAAAATTGTGAAATTGTGGCATTAATATTGAAAATATGACCGATCATGCCAAAAAACTGTCTTTTATTTAAGGGTAGCAGTCACATGAAGCCATTTATTATCACATCATTTTTTGGATCCTTTTAAAATCATAATGATAAACAGAAATCACCCAAATGGCCCTGATGAAAAGTTTTCATACCCTGGAATGTTTGGCCTTGGTACAGACACAGAAGGTGGCACATACAGGTTAAAATGGCAATTTAAGGTAATTTCTCAAATTTGTGGCTTTTTAAATCGCAATTAGTGTCTGCGTATAAATAGTCAGCGAGTTTGTTAGCTCTCACATGGATGCACAGAGCAGGCTAGATACTGAGCCATGAGGAGATAGAAAAGAACAGTCAAAAGACCTGCATAACAAAGTAATGGAACTTTACAAAGATGGAAAAGGACATAAAAAGATATGCAAAGCCTTGAATATGCCAGTCAGTACTGTTTAATCCTTATCAACCACTTGCTTACCGGCTCATAGTCATATGACGTCCACAGAGGGGATCTCCCATCCTGGGTGGACACACAAAGCCCAGGACGTCATATGACGTCCACCCAGGATGGGAGATCCCCTCTGTGGACGTCATATGACTATGAGCCGGTAAGCAAGTGGTTGATAAGGATTAAACAGTACTGACTGAAAAACATTGATATCTGAATGAATGATGCCTGTAGCCAGAGGCATCATTCAGATATCAATGTTTTTCGGCGGCGATTCTGCGCACCATAAGAACGATCAAATCGGCGGTTCCGCCGCTTGATCGTTCTTATAGGCGGCAGGAGGGGACATCCCCCCTCCCGCCACCATCCAGTGCTTCTCCGGGCTCTCCCGTGCCATTGGGGGCCCGGAGAAAGAATCGTCCAGCGCCAGATGGGAAGCATAGAGATGACTGGTGACTGTTCTTTTCTGCTCCTCATGGCTTAGTATCTAGTCTGCTTAGTGCATCCACGTGAGAGCTAACAAACTCATTGACTATTTATACACAAACACTAATAGTGATTTAACCACTTCAGTACCGGGCATTTTCATCCCCTTCCTGGCCAGGCCAATTTTCAGCTTTCAGCACTGTCACGTTTTGAATGACAATTGCGCTTTCGTGCGACGTGGCTCCCAAACAAAATTGACGTCCTTTTATTCCCCACAAATAGAGCTTTCTTTTGTTGGAATTTGATCATCTCTGCGGTTTTTATTTTTTGCGCTATAAACAAAAAAAGAGCGACAATTTTGAAAAAAACACAATGGGGCAGATTCACAGAGATCGGCGTATCTCTGTGTGGGCGTAACGTATCTCATTTACGTTACGCCGCCGCAAGTTTTTCAGGCAAGTGCTTTATTCACAAAGCATTTGCCTGTAAAGTTGTGGCGGCGTAGCGTAAATCACCCGGCGGAATTCAAATTCGGCGTGTAGGGGGCGTGTTTCATTCAAATGAAGCGCATCCCCGCACAAAAACGAACTGCGCATGCGCCGTCCCTAAAATATCCCAGAGTGCATTGCTCCAAATGACGTCGCAAGGACGTCATTGGTTTCGACGTGAACGTAAATGGCGTCCAGCCCCATTCACGGACGACTTACGCAAACGACGTAAATTTTTTAATTTTCGACGCGGGAACGACGGCCATACTTAACATTGGCTGCGCCTCATAGACCCAGGGGCAACTTTACGCTGGGAAAAGCCTAACGTAACCGTTGTAACTTTACTGCGTCGGCCGTGAGTACGTTTGTGAATTCGCGTATCTAGCTAATTTGCATACTCGATGGGGAAATCGACGGAAGCTCCACCAAGCGGGCAAAAAAAAAATTGCAGTTAAGATCCGACGGCGTAAGAGACTTACGCCTGTCGGATCTAATGAATATCTATGCGTAACTGATTCTAAAAATCAGTCGCATAGATACGACGGCGCTAGGCAGAGATACGTCGGCGTATTTGGAGATGCACCGTCGTATCTCTTTTGAGAATCTGGGCCAATATTTTTTACTATACAAGAAAAAAACTGCGCTAACCAAAAAATTACTAGGATGTGATAAACCAGAAGGCTGCAATTAAGTGATACAAACACAGATATTAAATGGGGAAAATAGAAAACTGCACCAGCAAAAAAGTTTTATACTCAGCAAGCAAGGCTGTCATAAACATAACGGTGTAGAAATACAGATTATAGGTCACCTAAATAAAAACGTAACCCCATACAAAATCTTTTAAAGAATAAAAATAATTAAAAAGGAAAATATAATAATTTAAATGTGTTCAAAATAAATGTTGAATAAACGCCTTAAACGGTTAAGATCAAGACGAAACAACACCCAGGTGCACTTGACATCCGTGAAGACCGCCACCACATGGAGAGCAGCTTACCAAATGACAGATATAAACAGCAATGTATAGTAATCCAACATCAGGTGAACACAGGGTAATCCAAAGCCACAATAAGATGTCATCGGGTCATAGAAGATAGAATCCGTATCATGCAATCCATCCGTGGGTCATAAATTAAGTTGAAAAAACCGGACCATAGCGTGATAACGTTTTTAGAACAGGTTTTATTAAATATAAAATCCTACTTACAAACATCCGTAAAATGCGAGCATTTAAAAAACAAATGCCGGCCGGCACGATAGGAACCCTTCCTCCTTGTGTTGAACACGGTGACGTCACTGCACGCCGTCCCAGATGCGTTTCGTCATAAATTTGACGTTTTCAATGGGGATGAAAACGTCGGCATTTGTTTGTCATATACTCGCTCGCATCTTATGGATGTTTGTAAGTAGGATTTTATATTTATTAAAACCTGTTCTAAAAACGTTATCACGCTATGGTTCGGTTTTTTCAATTAAATTTATGACCCACGGATGGATTGCATGATACGGATTAGAGCTTCTATGACCCGATGACATCATATTGTGGTTTTGGATTACCCTGTGTTCACCTGATGTTGGATTACTATACACTGCTGTTTATATCTGTCATCTGGTAAGCTGCTCTCCATGTGGTGGCGGTCTTCACGGATGTCAAGTGCACCTGGGTGTTGTTCATCTTGATCTTAACCGTTTAAGGCGTTTATTCAACATTTATTTTGGACTCATTTAAATTATTATATTTTCCTTTTTAATTATTTTTTTCTTTAAAGGATTTTGTATGGGGTTACCTTTCTATTTAGGTGACCTATAATCTGTATTTCTACACCGTTATGTTTATGCCCGCCTTGCTTTCTGAGTATAAAACAATATTTTTTACTTTTTGCTATAATAAATATCTAATTTAAAATAAAAAAATAAAAAAATTCTCAGTTTAGGCCGATATATATTCTTCTACATATTTTTGGTAAAAAAAATAGTATAGTCATTGGTTTGTGTAAAAGTTATGGCGCCTACAAAATAGGGGATAGATTTATGTTTTTTTTTTTTTTTACTTGTAATGGCGGTTATCTGCGTTATCTTTTTGTCAGGGCTGCGATATTGCGACGGACAGATCGGACACTTTTGACACTATTTTGGGATCATTCACATTTATACAGCGAACAGTGCTATAAAAATGCACTGATTACTGTATAAATGTGACTGGCAGCGAAGGGGTTAACACTAGGGGGCGATCAAGGGGTTAAATGTGTTCCCTAGGGAGTGATTCTAACTGTGGGGGGAGGGGACTGAATGGGGGAGGTGACCGGGGATCTCTGTGTTTACACACACAGAGATCCACGTACCTGGCTCTGTAACTGCCGACCGCGATTAGCTGGCTGACATCGCAGCCACCAGGCACGCACATCGGCACTAGAGTGAGGCGGCGGGTGCGTGCGCTCCCCCTAGTGGCCGGGAGGCCCGAGGACGTCATATGAGGGCCACCCAGGATGACAGAGCCGCCTTGTGGCCGTCATATTATTATAGGCGGGATGGGAAGTGGTTAAAAAGTCACAAATGTGGGAAATTAACCTTTAATTGCCTTTTAACCTGTGTGTGCCACCTTCTGTGTCTGTACCAAGGCCAAACATTCCAGGGTATGTAAACTATTCATCAGGGCCATTTGGGTGATTTCAATTATCATTATGATTTAAAAAGGAGCCAACAAACTATGTGATAATAAATGGTGCGATGTGTGATCACTATCCTTAAATAAATGTAGCGCTCACCACCGAAGGAGCCGCTGGTTATAGATTGGGATGGCGTGTTACCTCTGTGAGCGTCTAGGGTAGATGATGAGAGCTTTAGGAAATGGAATGTCCACACGGCAGGTGTCTTTTCTTTTCCTCTGATGTGGCCCGCGGCCTCCTGCTTTGGGATAGCAGGTACGCAAGCCCAGATCGCAGGTTGCCGACCCCGTATGAAAGCAGCCATAGGCCCATTTCACACGATCGATTCAACCCAGACAGACCCTCCATTCATCTCTATGTAGAGGCAGATGTAAACGACTTGTGTCCATTTGCACCCACCTACTTCCAATCCAATAAAAAAAAAAAAACAGAAGGGGATCTGTCCCCCTTTTTCATCTGGTTGGATTGGATGGGAGGGCCAACAGGGGAGGAGACAGGCCTGTGTCCGTTCGGGATAAACAGAGCAGACACGGATTCCGTCTTCCGTCCGCTCCACTTATTCTGGCTCGCGACCAGTTACGAAGTCGCTCATGTGGCCCTTGCTCTTCAAAAGGTTGGGCATCCCTGGTCTAGGCCCTGTTGGACCGCCAGCCTCTCATTGGCGCTCCTCAGACGGACTCCCCACCGAACAGCTACACTTGCTTGGTATCTTTTCCTCAGAATTTGGGGACCCAGTCGATCACTGGGGCCCCGCCACAGCTTCAATTGCTCCGGACCAACAGGGCCCCGGAACCAGGAACACCTCGTGGCACACGCACCCCGGGGGCCGTGATGTGTGGTCACCCTGAAGGTGGGCGCCACACCAGGAACAAGAACCCCCGCCCAATGCCGTCTGCTCCAGAAGTAATCCCTCCTGATTGGCTGCTGGCAAGAGGCCAATCCACCGGCGCCATCTGTCGCTCCGGGGTGGTATAGCACCCCAGCAACAACAGAATGAGCCCACAGTACAGCCCAGCTAAAGCAGAGGCCCAATTTGAACAAATCAACTGGATGAGAGCTAACTAACTCTCTCATTCCCCTTAAATTTAGAATAGCACCGGTACTTGAAAGTACACAGGCGCTACATAAAAGACAGTTTTTTGTCATGATCAGTCATATTTTCAATATAAATGCCAAAATCTCACCATTTCTGCCAGGGTATGCAAACTTTTGAGCACAACTGTATGGTCAGGCATTTATGTCCTGTGTTGGTGGGGCCTTTTTGGTGGATTTAAAATGCATTTGAATTTAGAAATTGCTTTGTATGCAGAGGTATAGTCTTCGGTTTTGGGTGGAGTTGGATTTCCCGGGCACAGATGGGAATAGGTGTTGCAGGAGTCACCTCTTCACCCCAGCCTGTGATCTCATCTCAGGTACACTACACAATCATCTGTAATTACCTATTTAAGCTCTGCAAAATCTCATAAATTCACTATAATATTTTATTGTCCATTAGTATGGTGTATGTTAAGACACGCTCATGTTTTATGGCACGGGCCTCACTACTCCGGCTTCCAAAAGCAGAACACGGCTCGAAACTTGTTCACATCATTTGGTTTGGCCCGAGTCCCAGACAGTTCTTTTTTTTTGGCAGAGTTACTTTGGTATTTTTTTCCCATTCTAGAGTAAGAGTTTGGTGAATAGTATGAACTAAGCCCTCTGTTCTTTACCTACGGAAGATCTGGGTGCGATCTTAAGGGGGAAATATAAAGGTTCGGGGGAAATTTTTATTCTATTTTTTGTTCAGCCTATACCTGTTTTATATGCTTTGTTTGCTATTGATATAAAAATTGTTATCTTACCAATAAACATTTACTGTAATACAAAGTACATCCATTACACTGGTTTTGTAGCGCATTCTGGGTTCTTTAACCACTTAACCCCCCGACCATATTGCTGGTCAAAGACCAGAGCACTTTTTGCGATTCGGCACTGCATCGTTTTAACTGACAATTGCGCGGTCATGCGACGTGGCTCCCAAACAAAATTGGCGTCCTTTTTTCCCCACAAATAGAGCTTTCTTTTGGTGGTATTTGATCACCTCTGCGGTTTTTAGTTTTTGCGCTATAAACAAAAATAGAGCGACAATTTTGAAAAAAATGAACATTTTTTACTTTTTACCATAATAAATATCCCCCAAAAATATATATAAAAAAAATTTCCTCAGTTTAGGCCGATACGTATTCTTCTACTAATTTTTCATAAAAAAAATCGCAATAAATGTTTATTGATTGGTTTGCACATAAGTTATAGCGTTTACAAAATAGGGGGTATTTTTATGGCATTTTTTTTTTTTTTTACTAGTAATGGCGGCGATCAGCGATTTTTTTTTCGGTACTGCGACATTATGGCGGACACTTTTGACACATTTTTGGGACCATTGGCATTTTTATAGCGATCAGTGCTATAAAAAATGCATTGGATTACTATAAAAATGCCACTGGCAGGGAAGGGGTTAACACTAGGGGGTGGGGATGGGGTTAAGTATGTTCCCTGGGTGTGTTCTAACTGTAGGGGGGGTGGCCTCACTGGGGGAAATGACTGATCTTCTGTTCATACATTGTATGAACAGAAGATCAGCATTTCTCTCCCTGACATTAATGGGAGCTGTGTGTTTACACACACAGCTCCCAGTCCTCGCTCTGTATCGAGCGATCGCACGCGCCCCTAGTGGCCGCTTTGCGAGGCGACGTATAGCTACGGGCTCTGGCACAGGGGAGCCGACATGCCGCCGTATAACGGCGACGGCTGGTCGGCAAGTAGTTAATGTGTATCTAAATGCATGGAGAAAGCTTATGCCGCGTACACATGACCATTTTTAATGGTCTAGAAAAAACAACGTTTTTTTCAACCCGATTATTGTTAAGCCGGCCTTGCCTACACACGATTGTGAAAAAAAAATGCTCTAGCAAAGCGCGGTGACGTACAACACGTACGACAGCACTATAAAGGGGAAGTTCTGTTCGGATGACGCCACCCTTTGGGCTGCTTTTGCTGATTTCGCGTTAGTAAAAGTTTGGTGAGAGACGATTTGCGCTTTTCAGTCTTCGTGCTTTTCAGTCTGTTACAGCGTGATGAATGTGCTATCTCCATTACGAACGCTAGTTTTACCAGAACGAGCGCTTCCGTCTCATAACTTGCTTCTGAGCATGCACGTTTTTTTGCACATTGTTAAAGTCCACACACGACCATTTTTTACGACGTTAAAAACAACAACGTTAAAAAAAACACGCGGTCGTTTTTAATGACATTAAAAAATAAATACATTTTTTACATACCGAAAAACGGTCATTATTCATGTCATGAAAAAAAGTTTTTCTCGACATGATTCCTCTTAAGCCTGCCTTGCATACACACGTTTGTGAAAAAAATGCTCAAGCAAAGCGCAGTGACGTACAACACGTACGATGGCACTATAAAGGGGAAGTTCCATTCGAATGGCGCCACCCTTTGGCTTTGATTATGAAAATTTCCCTTCTCATAACTTGCTTCTGAGCATGCACGTTTTTTTCCCGTCAAAGCGTACACACGACCATTTTTCACGATGTGAAAAACAACGACGTGAAAAACGTCGAGAAAAAATTGCGCAGGTTCTAAATTTTTAATGCCCATTTTTCACGTCGAGAAAAATGCTCTGGAGCCTTGACACGATCGTTTTTAATGACCAATTTAAAATGGAATTTTTCTCGTCATGAAAAATGGTCGTGTGTACGCGGCATTACTTTTTTTTCTGTAGCGCCAAATTAACCGGTTAACGACCGCCCACTGTACATATACGTCCTGTTTTTAAAGATGGATATCTCGGTAATGGCAGCAGCAGCTGCCACAACCGAGATATCCATCTCTTCAGTGAGCGGTCCTGTCAACGAAAACGGCGGATTCTCGGTGAGATCGCCGTTATCGGTGGCGGGAGAGGGCCCGCGCCCTCCGCCGCTTACCGGAGCCGTCGGTAGCGGCGGAGGCAATCGGGTCCTGCTGCCTACTGTGTGCGAATGCGAGTGAGGGCAAGATGGCCCCCACCCGTCCTCATAGCCTTGCTGGGCGGAAGTGACGTCAAAACGTCAGTCCCGCCCAGCGTCTTAAAGAGACATTTTTTTGTCATCATTTTTTTAAATGACAAAATTTTCATTTTTTTTTATTTTTTTTTGCATTTAAGTCTAAATATGAGATCTGATGTCTTTTTGACCCCAGATCTCATATTTAAGAGGACCTGTCATGCTTTTTTCTATTACAAGGGATGTTTACATTCCTTGTAATAGGAATAAAAGTGATACATTTTTTTTTATTTCAGTGTAAAAAATTATAAAATCAATAAAAATAAATAAGAAAACAAAAAAATTATTTTTTTAAAGCGCCCCGTCCCGACGAGCTCGCGCGCAGAAGCGAACGCATACGTGAGTAGCGCCCGCATATGAAAACGGTGTTCAAACCACACAAGTGAGGAATCGCCGCGATCGTTAGAGCGAGAGCAATAATTCTAGCCCTAGACCTCCTCTGTAACTCAAAAAATGCAACCTGTAGAATTTTTTAAACGTCGCCTATCGAGATTTTTAAGGGTAAAAGTTTGACGCCATGCCACGAGCAGGCGCAATTTTTAAGCGTGACATGTTGGGTATCATTTTACTCGGCGTAACATTATCTTTCACAATATATAAACAAATTGGGCCAAATTTATTGTTGTCTTATTTTTTAATTCAAAAAAGTGTTTTTTTTTTTTTTTAAAAGTGCGCTTGTAAGACTGCTGCGCAAATACGGTGTGACAAAAAGTATTGCAATGACCGCCATTTTATTCTCCAGGGTGTTAGAAAAAAATATATATAATGTTTGGGGGTTTTAAGTAATTTTCTAGCAAAAAAAAAACACAGTTTTAGTCTTGTAAACGCCGAATCTGAAAAACCCCTTCTGTCCTTAAGAGCCCATTCACACCTAGGCGTTTTGTCGCCTGTAGCGCAACGTTCACAAATGCCAGAGGGACCAAAATACATGAAAGTCTATGGGGATGGTTCACATCTGAACGCTGATGCGCCTGACGCCCATCGCCTGTAGCCAAAAAAAGTTCCGGACCCTTTTTTGTCGCGCGTATCGGGCGGTTTAGGCGTATTTGAGCGTTTCCATTTCCCATAGAAAGTAATGGAAACGCTCGATTCAAGCGACTTGCGCGACAACGGGCGTTTGCTACGGGCGTTTCGTCGCTTTAATCAATAGAACTTTTCACCCAGGCAGAAGATTAAAAAAATCTACCAACATAGCAACAAGTGATTAAAAGATGATAGTTTTTCCTATTGGCTAAAATAAGAAACGCCGAAGTACAAAAACGTCGGACAACGCTGTATGCAAAAACTGAAATAAGCATGAATACGCGCGACAAAACGCCGGAAAAAACGCAGAACGACCGACGCTCAGGTGTGAATGTAGCCAAGTGGTTAAAGAGCTTAGGGGCAAGGGAGGGCACTTTGGTATCCTGGCCTTGGGCATCAGAGTGCCATGTCCCGACATTGTATTATTGTACTCCAGACACCCCCTACGTGACCTGTGACTACACCGTGCCTCCAGCAGTTTCATGGCCCTTTGACCACACCTGTCCTACTCTGCTTCTGACCGCACTTCCTGTTTAATAATTCATTCCGAATCCCGATCTTATTCAGAGCCTGAAACCAAAACCATCCACATTAGTCCCTCATTTTCTGGGCTTTTAGGATTTAGAGGTTTCAGTGACGTTTGTGACAATCTGTTCCATTCTCAATCAACGCTTCATCTCAGATTGATTGTCCACCATTAGTCTTTTTTAGTCCACCGGGCCTATTTTGGCACTTCTCTCCTTCATGTAAAAATCACAATTTTTTGGCTAGAAAATTAATCAGAACCCCCAAACATTATATATTTTTTTAAGCAAACACCCTAGGGAATAAAATGGCGGTCGTTGCAACTTTTTTTCTCACACGGTATTTCCGAAATCATTTTTCAAACGCCTTTTCATGGATTAAAAAATAGCAAAACAGCAAAACAGTAACGTTAGCCCAATTTTTTTGTATAATGTAAAAGATGATGTTTTACGCCGAGTAAATAGATACCTAACATGTCATGCTTTAAAATTGCGCACACTCATGGAATGGCGCCAAACTTCGGTACTTAAAAATCTCCATAGGCGACGCTTTAATTTTTTTTACACACGGTATTTGCGCAATCATTTTTCAAACGCCTTTTTTTGGGGGGGGGGGAACGTTTTCTTATGAATTAAAAAATAACAAAACAGTAAAGTTAGCCCAATTTTTTTTTATATAGTGTGAAAGATTATGTTACGCCGAGTAAATAGATACCTGACATGTCACGCTTTAAAATTGAGCACACTCATGGAATGGCGCCAAACTTCGGTACTTCAAAATCTCCATACAGGTTACTATTTTCGACTTACAGAGGAGGTCTAGTGCTAGAATTGTTGCACACGCTTTAACGCACCGACGATACCTCACATGTGGGGTTTGAACAGCGTTTACATATGTGGGCTGGACTTGAATGCGTGTTCGCTAATAAGCGCAAGCTACCGGGGACAGGGGCGTTTTAAAAAATAAAAAAAATTATTTTATTTTTATTTTACTTCATTGTTTTATTTTTACACTTTATTTTACATATTTATTTATTTTGATCACTTTTATTTCCTATTACAAGGAATGTAAACATCCCTTGTAATAGGAATGGTTTGTGACAGGTCCTCTTTATGGAGAGATGTGGGGTCAATAAGACTCCACATCTCTCCTCCAGGCTTACAAGCATTAGATCGGTGAAAAAAATTCACGATCTAATGCCGACAGCCGCGATTGCGGCTTTGTTTATTTCCGGGTACCGGGCGTAACGGCATAACGTCGCGCCCGGACTTCCGACAGTCATAGAGATGACTGGTGACCATCTGGTCACCAGTCATTTCTATGCTTACCCAGCAAGTGCCGGCCGATTCGCTCTCCGGGCCCCCGATGGCACGGGAGAGCCCGGAGAAGCACCGGATGGTGGCGGGAGGGGGGGACGTCCCCTCCCGCCTCCTATAAGAATGATCAAGCGGTGGAACCGCCGCTTTGATCATTCTTATCGTGCACAGAATTGCCGGCTGAAGACGGCGATATCTGAATGATGCCTGTACCTGCCCCCATCATTCAGATATCACCGCACAAAGTGGAGGACGTCATATGACGTCCTCCCGTGGACAATGGTTAATTTAAATGAAGGGTACACATGGCTCAATTCCAATTGTAATATTTATTGGTTTAGATCAGAGGAATCTTCAAACTTTCCGTCAAACCATGTTAAATGAACTGTAAGCGCGGTTCTGCAAATAGGAACCAAGGGCCAGATTCAGGTACAATTACGTTACTCCTCGGCGGCGTAACGTATCCCATTTACGTTACACCGCCGCAGGTTTACAGCGTAAGTGCCTGATTCACAAAGCTCTTACCTGTAAACTTGCGGCGGTGTAACGTAAATCCGCTCGGCGCAAGCCCGCCTAATTCAAATGGGGCGGGCACCATTTAAATTAGGCGCGTTCCCGCGCCGAACGTACTGCGCATGCTCCGTCGGGAAAATTACCCGACGCGCATTGCGCTAAATGACGTCGCACGGACGTCATTTGTTTAGACTTTAACGTAAATGGCGTCCAGCGCCATTCACGGACGACTTACGCAAACAACGTGATTTTTTAAATTTCAACGCGGGAACGACGGCCATACTTAACATTGCTTAGAACACCTAGGGCTCAGCTCTAATTTTACAACGCGTATCTCGGCGGAAACAACGTAAAGTTAGAGCGACGGGTAACGCGGACGTTCGTGGATCGCCGTAACTAGTCATTTGCATATTCTACGCCGACCGCAATGGCCTCGCCACCTAGCGGTCGGCATAGAATTGCATCCTAAGATCCGACAGTGTAAGTCAATTACACCTGTCGGATCTTAGGGCTATCTATGCGTAACTGATTCTATGAATCAGCCGCATAGTTAGGACGGGCGAATCACAGAGATACGACGGCGTATCAGGAGATACGCCGTCGTATCTCTTTTGTGAATCTGGCCCAATAATTGCAAAGGTGTGAAGCAGGATGCTTTAAAAAGATTGGATTACGCCCGCGTTCACAAAGTTGGCATCGCACCGATTGGGACAGTGCCATTGCTGGCAATTTGGCATGTCAAATTGCGCCGATGTAGACGGAGGGGCTCACAATGATGCGATTTTGCATGCGATTTGACGTGCCCGAATCGGTGCAACGCCGATTTTGTGGTGTCGCACAGATTACCAAAAATAAATTCTGTACAACTTTTGGCGATTTCAGGAAACCGCACAGATGTCTCTGAAATCGTTGGACTGACTTGCGGTAAGGAAATCGCGCGAGTTCAGTCACTCCCACATGTCAGTCCCGATTTCGGCTGCGATTTCAGAGACATCTGTGCAGGTTTCTGCACAGATGTCAATTGTAAATCGCGGCCTGAAACCGCAAAAAGTAGTACAGAAACTACTTTTTGAAATTTGGTGCAGCGCCCCTGAATAGGCGTCTCGCCGATTAGGATGGTGCCTTTGCCGGCAAATGCCGATGATTTGACATGCGTTTTGACATGTCAAATCGCATCAATGTGAACCAGGGCTCAATCTAATTTATTTTTCTTAATTCTTTTATTAACCACTTAAGGACCCCCTACCGACGATATACGTTGGCAGAATTCCACGGCTGGGCACAATCACGTACCTGTACGTGTCTCTTTAAGGCCCAGCCGTGGGGTCGTGAGCGCTTCGGCGGCGGCGCGTTCACGACCCGGTCCAAAGCTCCGTGACCGCGGGACCCGCGGACCCGATCCCTGCCGGTGTCCTGCGATCGGTCCCCGGAGCTGAAGAACGGGGAGAGGTGAGTGTAAACACACCTTCCCCGTTCTTCATTGTGGCAGTGTCATTGATCGTCTGTTCCCTGATATAGGGAAAGATGATCACTGACGTCACACGTCCAGCCCCGCCCCCCTACAGTTAGAAACACAGATGAGGTCACACTTAACCCCTACAGCGCCCCCTAGCGGTTAACTCCTAAACTGCAATTATCATTTTCACAGTAATCAGTGCGTTTTAATGCATTTTTTGCTGTGAAAATGACAATGGTCCCAAAAATGTGTCTAAATTGTCCGATGTGTCCGCCATAATGTTGCAGTCACGAAAAAAAATCGCCGCCATTAGTAGTAAAAAACAAATATTAATAAAAATGCAATAAAACTATCCCCTATTTTGTAAACGCTATAAATTTTGCGCAAACCAATCTATAAACGATTATTGCGATTTTTTTTTTTTACCAAAAATAGGTAGAAGAATACATATCAGCCTAAACTGAATATATTTTTGGGGATATTTATTAAAGCAAAAAGTAAAAAATATTGCATTTTTTTTCAAAATTGTCGCTCTATGTTTGTTTATAGCGCAAAAAATAAAAACCGCAGAGGTGATCAAATACCACCAAAAGAAAGCTCTATTTGTGGGAAAAAAAGGACGCCAATTTTGTTTGGGAGCCACGTCGCACGACCGCGCAATTGTCAGTTAAAGCGAGGCAGTGCCGAATCGCAAAAAAGGGGCAAGGTCCTTAACCTGCATAATGGTCCGGGTCTTAAGTGGTTAAAGGTTTTTCACATAGGATCAATCTCATTTTAAAATAATTAAAATCTGTGAAATGCAAAGTGATAGCCGGTGTTATAACTCACTTATGTGCGTGCGGATAAGCGCAAAGCTGTTTTTTTTTTGTTTCACAAGAAAATTTCATTTTTATTTTTTAGATACTTTTATAAACATTTTGAAACAATAAAAAAAATATATATATGTTTTATTTTACAAATTGATGTGTATGTACAATATTGTCATTGTAGTCCCAGAATGGAGATTTTACATTGTAACTATCCTACAGATCAGGGGGTTACATTGGGTTCTAATTGCTGAATCAATGACTGAAACAATGTATCATAAAGTGAAGTGCACCCTGTGACCAGCATTATCTCCTTACTAATACATGGTAAAAGGTGTGGTGGAGGGGGAGGGGTCCCAGAATCCAAGACAGCCAGAAACCGAGGACAAAAGAAAGGCTGTGATTGGCTGATACCTGTGTCCCTGAGCCAGAAAGAGAGAAGGGAGCAGGGAGGGGACATTTCAGTTGAAGGTTTCTTCTTGGTTGGAGATAGTCCTGTGTGATTCAGAGATCTCTGGCAGGGACTCAGCCTAAGGTTACAGACCCCACCATGAAGACAAGGGGAGCCATCGTCATCTACCTGTGTGCAGGTAAGTCCCCTCCATCCCTATGCATCCCCGTCCTCCACCTTCCAGCTCAGGTTACTACTAAGGGTGTTGGGAGGGAGTCTCCGGCTATCAGTGTTTGCTTGCTGGGTAAACTTTGATATTTCTTATCAGACGTTATTATTTATATAATATAGATTGTTATAGAATTCATGTGTTGCCCAAATTTTTTAAATAAAGTTTATTCTGGTGTACGGCGATGACAGCACAGCAGGAATCTGTTTCCTAAATATTTGCTGAGATGTTTATCCTTCTGGGTATTTGATAACTAAACATTTGAGTTGGGTTACAGAAGAGCCCAATTTGTATTTATTTTATTAATAATAATAATAATAATAATAATAATAATATGTGTGTGTGTATTTATCGCGGAATAACGCGCTCCCGCGTATACCACGCACCCCCAAAGTTGCCCCGAATCAGGGGGGAAAAAAACGTTGTTTTTTTTTTTTGTACTTACAGTTTTGGTGTCTTGCGCGGCGTCCATCGGCGGCCTCGTCGGGTCCGGCGTCCGTCTGTGGCTTCGGGTGTCCTCTTCGTCGGGTCCGGCGTCCTTCTGCGGCTTCGGGTGTCCTCTTCGTCGGGTCCGGCGTCCATCTGCGGCTTCGGGTGTCCTCTTCGTCGGGTCCGGCGTCCGTCTGTGGCTTCGGGTGTCCTCTTCGTCGGGTCCGGCGTCCTTCTGCGGCTTCGGGTGTCCTCTTCGTCGGGTCCGGCGTCCGTCTGTGGCTTCGGGTGTCCTCTTCGTCGGGTCCGGCGTCCGTCTGCGGCTTCGGGTGTCCTCTTCGTCGGGTCCGGCGTCCTTCTGCGGCTTCGGGTGTCCTCTTCGTCGGGTCCGTCTGCGGCTTCGGGTGTCCTCTTCGTCGGGTCCGGCGTCCGTCTGCGGCTTCGGGTGTCCTCTTCGTCGGGTCCGGCGTCCGTCTGCGGCTTCGGGTGTCCTCTTCGTCGGGTCCGGCGTCCGTCTGCGGCTTCGGGTGTCCTCTTCGTCGGGTCCGGCGTCCTTCTGCGGCTTCGGGTGTCCTCTTCGTCGGGTCCGGCGTCCTTCTGCGGCGTCCTCCCCGCTCGTTTCCCGCGCCGAGTTTGAATACTGCGCCGACCATATACCGAGCGCAGTACACTCGTGTATCGTCGGGCAGGCTCGGCAACTCTCGCGCTAACGTCCTGTACGCTCAGGACGTCTGCGCGAGACTGCACTGCGCTCGGTATATACAGCATAGTATTCATAATCGTGGCGGGTATCGGCGTATACCGTACACCCACGATTTTGCCCTGATTTTCAGGGCAAAATAGTGTGCGGTATACGCCGATAAATACACTATATATATATATATATATATATATATATATATATATATATATATATATATATATATATATATATATATAATATAGAGATATATAATATATAAATTTATAACCCCTGTCTGAGTCCCATCGGGGAGTTTTTCCCTTCACTTCGTGTCCTAGAGCCAAAACCAGGAAGTGAGACTTTTTTTTTTTTCATTTTACACTTTGTCTAAAGTTTAGAATATGACTTGTGGCTATAGTTCCTTCTTCTCTATATCCCCTTTTCTTAACCCCTTCTTTCTTTTTTTTTTTTTTTTTTTTTTTGTAAACTGGAAAAAACATTAAAAGGAGAAGTACAGCTAAAGTTGGTTTGGCTGTACTTCTCCTGTACATCACAGGAGTGCAGTTTATTCTGCTCTCCTGTGACCCGTTCTCAGCAGGTTGAAGCCCGCTGTCGGCTGATGTCACAGAACCTCTGCCACCCCCGCCCTGTCAGAATTTTTTTTTCCCACCATCTGTGTCCCAATGTGGAGACTTCCCTCCACTTCCTGTTCCATAACCAAACAGGAAGTCAGAGGAACTCCTTGAAAATGAAGGGAATTGCTTGGGGACCCCCCCTCCCCCAGGTCACCAGAATCGGTGTCCCCCATTGGAACATTTCCCCTCTTTGACTTTTTTCACTTTCAACAATAATGGTAAACGGGACAAATAGGGTGAATCTCCCTAATGGGGGCCCAGACCGCAATAAAGCCCTGACGGGCGTTCTAATCCCTCTCTATACTATCAACACCGGAGAAAAAAATTAGTTTTGCCTTTAGTTATAATTTAACCACTTGTCCACCGGGCCTATTTTGGCACTTCTCTCCTTCATGTAAAAATCAAATTTTTTTTTTTTTGCTAGAAAATTTATCAGAACCCCCAAACAAATTATGGTATATAATGGTATATATTTAGCAGACACCCTAGGGAATAAAATGGCGGCCATTGCAACTTTTTTTCTCACACGGCATTTGCGCAATAAGTTTTCAAACGCCTTTTTTTGGGGGGGGGGGGAAACCGGTTTCATGAATTAAAAAATTACAAGGAATGTAAAAATCCCTTGTAATAGGAATCACTGTTACAGGTCCACTTTATGGCGAGATGTGGGGTCAATAAGACCCCACATCTCTCCTCCAGGCTTACAAGCATGAGATCGTGAAAAAACATTCACTGATCTCACGCCGTCAACCGCGATTGCGGCTTTGTTTACTTCCGGGTACCGGGCATAACGTCGCGCCCGGGCCTCCTACGGTCATAGAGATGACCATCTGGTCACCAGCCATCTCTATGCTTCCCCCAGCGAGCGCCGGGCGTTTCGCTCTCCGGGGGCCCCCGATGGCACGGGAGAGCCCGGAGAAGCACCGGATGGCGGCGGGGAGACATTTTATTATTAGTGTTTTGTACATTTTATTATTAGTGTTTTGTACACTTTAAGAGTTACTATAAGACACTACCCAACTGATGGTTCCTTCTCCTGGTCACCAGTGTGTTCTATAGTAACTTATTGGCCAGGAGGAGGAACCATTGGAGACCAACCATAACACCCAGAGGACAGTTCTTCATCTCACCTACCTCTTGAGCAGAGGTTAGTCCGGTATCGCCACCCACCAGAGAAGTAAATATGGTCACATTAGGCCAAGTCACACTTTGCATTGCTGTAACACGTGTTGCATGCATTGGTGCAATGTGATGTCATTAATTGTCCAACCCACTTGCATTGTAGTGTACTGTAATGACTGGTAAATGTTGGGTGGATATTGGGTGATCTATGTTGTAAGTCTTTAATAATGCATTTACTGTGTTGTCTAATAGTATAAATGACTATGACTTAATGGTGAGTGAATTCTGCATCTGCACAGGACGGGTGTCGCACCTTTCTGTATTCACATCGTCTTCCAGCATGTTTTTTGCAACTGTCTTGACTAGTGGAATGTAAATAAAAGCAAGGGCTTGTCTGAAGTCTGCTGCCCAAATCGGTGCAGAAAGTAATATGGAGGATGCCAGTACTGATCTTCCACTGATAATACTGAGGTTGTTGTCCCTAGAACCTGCCTTCTTGCTATAGGCAACCACCCAACTGATGGTTGCAGCCGAATCACCCGGAAGTGTTATGGATGCTGATGGTCCTTTAGCCCAGGGTTTGACAAATTTGCTTGGAATCTAGGAGCCAGCTAAAAAAGTTAGGAGCCAGAAAACGCGCCCTGTCCCGACGAGCTCGCACGCAGAAGCGAACACATACGTGAGTAGCGCCCGCATATGTAAACGGTATTCAAACCACAGGTGAGGTATCGCCGCGATCGTTAGAGAGAGAGAGCAATAATTCTAGCTCTAGACCGCTGCGCAAATACGGCGTGACAGAAAGTATTGCAAGGATCGCCATTTTATTCTCTAGGGTGTTAGGATAAAAAATATATATAATGTTTGGGGGTTCTAATTAGAGGGAAGGAGATGGCAGTGAAAATAGTGAAAAATTACACTTTTAGAATTGCTGTTTAACTTGTAATGCCAACGGCCACCACCAGATGGCGCCAGCGCACAGAAGGACACAGAGGGACTTCACAAGGCCTCAAAGCCGCGGCCTCTATTACTGGCCGTCGTGGGCCTGCCGCAATCGTGCGGCGGGGGAGGTGGGGGCGCACGGAGACACAGGATCCTGTGCCTCCGTGCGCTCCCAGCGATCGCTAATTGAGGCAGCGGCTTCGCGGCCTTGTAGGCCGCAAAGCCGCGGCCTCAATTACCGGCCGCCGCGGGTGCCAGGTCACAATTTCTTGTTGCAATTGCGACCTGGCGTCCGGGGATTATCGACCCCTGCTTTAGCCAACCTAACTCATCGAGAGTGTAGTCAGGAATCGCCACCCACCGGAGAGGTAAATATTACGAGCCTGCCTTGTGTGAAGGTGCTGAAATTGGGACTGGTCCGCCTGAGGCAGTGTTGCCAACCGTCCGTTAATTTACGGACAGCACGTAAATATAACCCCCTTTTCGGGGTGTCCGTTATGGGCATCGGGTGCCCGTAAAAAAGATGGCCGCTGGGCTGTCACGGCTCCTCTTCCTATTGTACTCGCCAACGACTGTCACTGCCGTGTCCCTCCTGAGTCCTCCTGACTCGATCGGCTATTAAAAAATGGCACCGGGCGGCGCCATTACGTAACTGCGGCCGGGCTCGGGAAAGCTTGTATCCGATCGGCCGGGCGGCGCATGCGCAGTTACGTAATGGCACCGCCCGGCGCCATTTTTGAATAGCTGATCGAGTCAGGAGGGACACGGCAGTGACAGTCGTTGGCGAATGAAATAGGCAGAGGAGCCGTGACAGCCCAACGGCCATCTTTTTTACATGCACCCGATGAGGTACTATATATAACAGTTTTTTTTACTAACCTGGTGCACCTTGTGTATCATTGTAAAAACTCTGGGCCAGATTCACAGCAGTATTTTAAAATTTGCTGTGTCGTATCTTGATTTGGAATCCTCAAGATACGACGGCTTTTGGCATAGATCCGACAGGCGTACGGCTTTGTACGCCTTCAGATCGTAGGTGTGGAGTTCGCGTCGTTTTCCAGCGTCGGGTATGCAAATTAGCTGTTTACGGCGATCCACGAAGGTACGCGCGTTCGTCGCATTCTCTTACGTCGGTTTTTCCCGTCGTAAAGTTAAGTGTGCTATTTAGATAAAATTACACCATCCATGTTAAAGTATGGCCGTCGTTCCCACGTCGAATTTTAATTTTTTTTTTTTTTTTTTTTTTTTTTTTGCGTAAGACGTCCGGGAATACGAAAGTACGTTACGCACGGCGCCGTTCAAAAAACACGTCGGGGCGCTGTAATTTCGCACAAAGCGCGGCAGGAAATTTCCAAACAGAGCATGCGCAGAACGTTCGGCGCGGGAAAGCGCTTAATTTAAATGGTACACGCCCCATTTGAATTGGGCGGGCTTGCGCCGGACGGCTTTGCGCTACGCCGCCGAAAGTTTACACGCAAGTGCTTTGTGAATCAAGCACTTACGCTGGAAACTTGCGGCGGCATAACGTAAACGGGATACGATACGCCGCTGCAAATCTACATGAATCTGGCCCTCTGTGTATATAGAAGGGATATAAATGCAATGGTGGCTGTACATATCTATAATGGCAAGTCCTAAATCAGCAGAAGCTGTTTACACAAGCACTGGGAAATAGCTGTCAGCAAATTAAATTACTCCAGCAGGGACCTTGTCCAGGGAAAATATCCCATGTCTTCCAACCAGACATCAATATATTGGAATCATGAAACTGCAGCACATATGCTAAAATTGGATTTTAAAAATGACCAGTATGTAATCTGTAGTGACCTCTCCAAAAAAGGATTTGGCCAAATCTTTCCTTCCACCGAGTACAGAAAGGATGTATGTTCTGTACAGGCACTGAAATGTACTAGCAGTATTATACTACCATGTGTGCGCTATTGCCCCGCCATACAGGTACTCTGCCATACAGGTACCTCACCATACAAGTAGTACCCTGCCATACAAGTACCCCACCATACAAGTCCAGCACAGCACAGCTTTAAGGTAATAAAGAAGCTGCTGGTGGCAGGAGGTGGTGGGGGCATGAGGTGATGGTGGAAGAAGGTTATGCTGGCACTGTGGCAGGAGGTGGGTGAGGTGATGGTGGCAGAATGTAATGCTGGCAGGAGGTGGCGGGGCAGGAGGTGATGGTGGCAGGAGCACGAGGTGATGGTGGAAGAAGGTAATGGTGGCAGGAGGTGGGTGAGTTAATGCTGGCAGGAGGTGATGGTGGCAAGAGCCGATTGTGGCAGGAGGTGGGGGTGGTGGGTGCAGGAGGTGGTGGGGGCAGGAGGTGATGGTGGCAAAAGCTGGCAGGATGTGGTGGTGGGGGCAGGAGGTGATGGCGGCAAGAGCTGGCAGGAGGTAATGGTGGCAGGCAGTGATGGTGGCGGCAAGAGGTGATGGTGGCAGGAGCTGACCGGAGGTGATGATGGTGGCAGGAGCTGGCCGGAGGTGATGGTGGCGGCAGGAGGTGATGGTGGCAGGAGCTGGCCGGAGGTGATGGTGGCGGCAGGAGGTGATGATGGTGGCAGGAGCTGGCCAGAGGTGATGGTGGCAGCAGGAGATAATGGTGGCGGCAGGAGCTGGTTGGAGGTGATGGTGGTGGCAGGAGGTGATTGTGGCAGGACGTTGAGGTGATGGCAGGAGCTAGTGGGTGCAGGTGGTGGGGGCAGGAGCTGGTGTGTGCAGGTGGTGGGGGCAGGAGGTGATGGGGGGGGGGGAAGAAACCGATGGACTACTATAGTGAAAATAACAGAAATATGTTTTTTTACCTTAATATCTACCTAAATCACATTGCTATTTGCCTAGTGTACTTGTTTGTAGCCTAAATACTGAAATATGCACTTAAAACTGTAATTTTGTAAAATGTCCGTAAAAATTTGCCTGTGCCAGTAAATTTTGGGTGTTGTGCCAGTAAATTTCAATCTGGTAGGTTGGCAACACTGGCCTGAGGGCTTCGGAACTGGTGATGGTCTTGAGGGCTTCAGGAGCTGGGGCTGGCCTGAAGGACCCCCCCCCCCCACCTTACATTAGTTACCCTTTTACACTAGAGTCAGCAGCATTCCCCTTTACGCCAGGGTCCAGGCACTGTAATGGGGAACCCTACAGCCATAAGAGGAGCTCTGTGCTGGGTTATATTAACCTGACCTCCATGTAAAAGGAGAAATATGTTTTTTTGCCTTTTTTTATACCTTTTTGAAGCACATTTATAATGGCACTAGTTACATTTTTTTTTTTTTTTTTTTTATTGCATAAATATTGATATTTACCCTGAATATTTTTTTTTCCACGTTTTTAAAGTCAGTAAAAAATTGGGCGTTGTCAGTAAATTTTTCATGTGTGGTGTCAGTCAAAAATTGGTGCTATCAGTAAATTTTTGGCATCCTGTCAGAAAATGTCACTTCGGGAGCTTGGCAACACTTGGATGATCTGAGGTCTGAAGGTTCAGGAATTTAGGGCTGATCTCAGGTTCAGGAAAGTGCAGGAATTGGGGATGATCTGAGGTCTTAGCTGGATTCAGAGACAGTTACGCCGGCGTATCAGTAGATACGCCGTCGTAACTCTGAATCTACGCCGTCGTAAATTTAAGCGTGGAAACCAGATACGCTTAAATTAGGCTAAGATACGAGCGGCGTAAGTCTCCTAAGCCGTCGTATTTTAGGGTGCATATTTACGCTGGCCGCTAGGTGGCGCTTCCGTTGAGTTCGGCATGGAATATCCAACAGAGCTAGATACGCCGATTCAGAAACGTACGTGCGCCCGGCGCATTTTTTTTACGTCGTTTACGTAAGGCTTTTTCCGGCGTAAAGTTAGTCGAACAAATAGCTGGCCTAGCCAATGTTAAGTATGGCCATCGTTCCCGCGTCGAAATTTGAACATTTTACGTTGTTTGCGTAAGTCGTCCGTGAATGGGGCTGGACGTAATTTACGTTCACGTCGAAACCAATACGTCCTTGCGGCGTACTTTGGAGCAATGCACACTGGGATATGTACACGGACGGCGGGAATGCGTCAATCACGTCGGGTCACCAAACATTAACATAAAACACGCCCCCATCCTCATTTGAATTAGGCGCGCTTAGGCCGGCCCATTTACGCTAGGCCGCCGTAACTTAGGAGGCAAGTGCTTTGTGAATACAGCACTTGCCTCCCTGACTTACGGCAGCGTAGCGTATATGTGATACGCTGCGCCGCCTCAAAGTTATGCCAGTCTAACTGAATCTGGCTATCTGTGTTGTAATATGGTGTGTAGGACTTGATTGGTGAGCGGATTACGCACACAATGTGAACCATGTGTCTTCCAGCATGTCCTTGGCAACTGGCTGCCTACTGGAATGTAAATAATAGTAATAGCGGCGTCTGGGTTCACGCAGATCTGCAGTGAAGGGAATACAGAGGCTGCTACAGCTGTTCTTCCTCTGAAAATTCTGTTTGCCTGGCTTCTTTTTTTTTTTTTTTTTTATTTATTTATTTATTTTTTTTACTGTGTTTTGTGAAACGCTGACCTGGGATGCAAATTGTGAATGTCAATGCTCCATATTTGCCAATACGTCACAATTTGTCCACAGTCTGCCTTAGCCCTGCCCAGTGACTGGTAGTCCCGGCACACTTACCATAGTGGTCAGATTAAACCCTGCTTTTAATTGTGCAAGAACCGACCACTTGTGGCCTCAATCGCCATAATGAAATTCCGCGAAAGCCAAAGGACATCCTTTTAATCCTTTTTTTAATTTCTACTGAAACAAGCGTCTCCATTGAAAGATTTCCCCTCTATTCCATTACTTTCTTTTAAAATATCTTATTTTCAGAAGAAAAAAAAATACAATTCAGTACATTACGATACATATCGTTATTAACAAAACCTGGTAGATGACCTCTTAAAATAATGACTTCCATTTTGAAAATAAAGACATAGCAATAAAATGATAGATGTGGTTTTAGAATGTTAAATCATTAATTTAAAGAATTTTAAATAAGAAGTCCCCTTAACCACTTAAAGCGGGGGTTCACCCAAAAAATAATTGTTTAACATTACATTCAGCCGAGTTGTCAGAATGACAATCGGCTGTTTTTTTTTTTTTTTTTATTTCATTGCCGTACATGCCGTATTTTCACCGCGGCTTCCGGGTATGTAATCTGCAGCACTGGGCGTTCCTAATTGATTGACATCCTTGCGCGTACAGCGCGTCACGAGTTGCCGAAAGAAGCCAGACTGCGAGTCGGCTCTATACGGCGCCTGCACACCGACATTCTGCTTCTTTCGGCAACTTGTGATGCGCTGTATGCGCCGGTCGGAAGGATGTCAATCAATTAGGAACGCCCAGTCCCGCAGATTACATACCCAGAAACGGCGGTGAAAATACGGTATGTACGGCAATGAAATAAAAAAAAAAACTAAAAAAAAAAAAAAACGATTTGTCATTCTGACAACTCGGCTGAATGTAATATTAAAACATATTTTTTTTGGGTGAACCCCCGCTTTAAGGACCCTTTCACACTGATATACGTCGGCAGAATGGCACAGCTGGGCACAATCGCGTACCTGTACGTGTCTCTTTTAGCCCAGCCACGGGGTCGCGACCCGGTCTGAAGCTCCGTGCCCGCGGGACCCGATCGCCGCCGGAGTCCCGCGATCGGTCACAGGAGCTGAAGAACGGGGAGAGGTGAGTGTAAACACACCTTCCCTGTTCTTCGTTGTGTCATTGATCGTCTGTTCCCTGATATAGGGAAAGATGATCACTGACGCCACACGTCCAGCCCCGCCCCACTACAGTTAGAAACACATATGAGGTCACACTTTTTTTTTTTTTTTTTTTTTTTTTTTTTATTGTTGTTTGCGTATAAAAAATTACAAAAAAAGTGTTGCATCATCGTACATATTATAAACAATACACAAGCATACGTTTTTCCCTGTTTTACCCTTATCTTTTCCTACCCTCGTTCTTTGTGACATTGTGAAGAAATGAAAAAACACTTATTTCTGAACTGTCATACCTCGCCTTGTCTCCCCTCCCCCACCCCGCAAACCCTCACCCACCCTCCCACCCTCCCATCACACCTTGAACAGGTTTTTGAGGTTAATGTACTTCGTTAAGTACGTCTTCCCCATAAAGGAGTGCCCGATAGCGGGTTAAGATATTTATTAAATTTTAATGGCGATTTTTTTATATAGAACATCCTGTTTCGTCTAGCCAGGGTTTCCACATCCTCACAAACTTTCTATAATTCCCCTGTCGAGTAAGTGTCACTCTCTCACTCCAAATCATTGTGTTAATAGTTTCAACCCAAGATTTGACAGTGGGTGGCATCTGGGCCTGCCACCTTAAAGCGATTAACTTCCTTGCCTGGAAGAGGCATCTCGGTACCACTTCAAGGGAACTGGCTGGCACTCTATTCTCCTCTATGCTGCCTAACAAACATATCTTAGACTCAGCTTCTAGCTTAGTTTTAAAAGTTTTATTTATTATGGTAACCACCTCCTCCCAGTATCTAAATAACTTTGGGCATTTCCACATCATGTGGATAAGATTGCCTGTCGCTCTGCACCTTGGGCATTCGTCAGTACTTCTCCACCCAAGATTGAACATTCTCCTGGGGGTATAGTATACTCTATGCAAGAGAAACAAGTGTGATACTTTCTGAGATGGGGAGATCGAAACCAATACCCCCCTCTCCAAGATCGCACTCCACTGTTCCGTGGTCATTTGACCTAAGTCTTTCTCCCATCCTGTCCTGCTCTTAATGGGGCCTGCCCTACTTATTGTTTTAGCTCCTAATCTAGAGTACAGCTCGGATATCAGGCCTTTGGTTGTTTTTGGAGAGGTTATTTTCAGGAGGGTGGGGGCCGAGGACCATACAATGGGTTGTAACCCAAACTGAGCTTGGATAGCATGTCGTATCTGTAGGTATCTGTAGAATGTTTTATTTGTTATATTAAATTCCTGTCGCAAGTCTGCGAAGGATTTCATCTGTTCTCCATTGTAAAGTTGGTTTAAGCGGCTTATCCCTTGTCTCTCCCATTCTTTACATCTCTCAATGTCTTTTAATTCTCTTAAATTTTGGTTGCACCAGAGGGGGGCGAATATTGTTATTCCCTTGTAGCCCATCAATGCTTTTGTTGTTTGCCACACTTTAAGGCTTAGTTTTATAGTTGGGCATCTATGGACGAATGAACCAGCCTCGAGTGCCTCCACTATTGTCCTATGTGGTGCCCCAGTTAACATCAATCTACCAGAGTTTTCACCTCCCTCCAGTCCGCAGTTCGCAAGCGGTTGTAGCTGTGAGGCTAGAAAGTATGTTTTTGGGTGAGGCACTGCCATACCCCCCTCTTTAGCTGGCAACTGCATGGTCTGGAGACAAATCCTAGCTTGTCCCTTCTTCCATATTAACTCTCTAAAGAGGGATTCTATCTTCTTGAACCATTTTTGAGCTATCCAGACAGGGGAGTTATGGAGGATATAGAGTAACTGGGGTAACCATAGCATCTTTATCAGATTACATAGTCCCGCTATGGATAAAGGTAGTCTACACCAGGCGTCTCTTTTATGTTCCCATTTAGACAAAAGAGGAATTAAGTTATTTTGGACAAAGCTGTTAATGTCGCTCGTGATCCATATCCCGAGATATTTCATCATAACTACAACTTTTAACTGGGGGATTCCCTGAGGTATCTGGGCACCAAGGGGGTCGATTGGCAGTAGTGCTGACTTTTCCCAATTAATAACCAACCCGGAAAATAGCCCAAACTCGCCCACTACTTTGATCACATTTTTTAACGAGGTTTCAACGTCTCCCAAAAAGAAGAGGACATCATCCGCAAACAGTGCGATCTTATCCTCAATAGTCTGTCTGTGGAACCCCTGTATATCTTTAGTTTTCCTAATTTTAATGGCTAATGGTTCCATCGCCAAAGCGAACAGTAAGGGAGAAAGGGGACAGCCCTGTCGTGTTCCTCTCTCTAATTGAAACGTTTCTGAAAATTCATTGTTGATTTTAATTTTTGCTCTTGGCTGATTGTATAACAACTTCACCCAACTCATGAACCTGGGGCCAAACCCAAATTTCTCTAGGACCTTCCATAGGTAGTCCTATTCCAGACTGTCGAAAGCCTTGGCAGCATCCAGGGCTAAGACGGCTCTAGAGCCCTCTCCCTCTGTTGGAATTTGCATATTCAAAAACACTCTCCTTATGTTACTGGTTGACCTATCGGGGATAAAGCCAGATTGGTCAGGATGTATAAGCAATTGGATATACCTGTTAAGGCGTGTGGCTAACACTTTGGCCAGGATCTTGGCATCGGTACATAGGAGTGAGATAGGGCGATACGATGAAGCCTCTCTTGGATCCTTCCCCTCCTTATGCAAGACAATGATAGTAGCTTCGGTCATAGAGGTGGGAAGTATTCCCTGAGTCATTGCCCAATTTAGTGTATTTAAGAGTTCACACTTAACCCCTACAGCGCCCCTAGTGGTTAACTCCTAAACTGCAATTGTAATTTTCACAGTAAACAATGCATTTTTATAGCACTTTTTTTGCTGTGAAAATGACAATGGTCCCAAAAATGTGTCCGCCATAATGTCGCAGTCACGAAAAAAATCGCTGATCGACGCCATTAGTAGTAAAAAAAAAAAAAGTTAATAAAAATGCAATAAAACTATCCCTTATTTTGTAAACGCTATAAATTTTGCGCAAACCAATCGATAAGTGTGTGTGTGTGTGTGTGTATATGTATCTCTCTATCTCTCTCTCATTTTTAAAATTTGACTTCCAAGAAAGAGGGTTTAGGTTTCTTCCGCAATTGTAAGCTTGGCTCCTGTGAGAATAAAATAGTTTTTGTGTGGTTTTTGGTATTTGAGGTATATGAGCATTTAGGAGAGCTATTGAAAGACATAGAAACCTGGCAACCAATTACCTTCAGTGGCGATGCATCCATAGAGGGCGTAGGAGTACCGCCCCCTCTCGCTCCTGCACCGCCACTGAAAACAATACATAGATTCATGCATTGCATGAATCTATGTTTTGGCGCCGCTGCCGCCCACTATTCAGATGGCCGGCCCCCTGGTGAGCGCCGGGCATCTGAATAACGGCAGCTGGTTGGCTGTGGAAGTGTCTATCTGAGCCAGCTGCTGTGGGCTGTAATCGGCTTCCAAATAGTTAACCAGGGGACGCACGGGATGTGCATTCCATGGTTTACACTGACACGCATCTCAGCCAATCGGGTTCACCGGATCTGGTTACCGGTAACCTGATTGGCTGAAGCGACATTGAGGGCGGGAGAAGACATTGAGGGATCGTGGAGGAGGATGGCTGACCGAGAAAGGTAAGTGCTGGGCGGCGTTTTAAGGGGCAAACTGACAGCAATTGATGGCACAGTGAGGCTGCAATTTTTTTTTTTCTTTTGTTTGCGCCCCCCCCCCCCCCCAATTTTGAGCACCAGCCACCACTGATTACCTTGAAAATCATAGTGAAGATTTTGCTCCTAAAGGGGTGGATTCTAGGACATACCCACCAGATATGGGTCATTGACCCTAGAAGTTGGCAGCCCCTGAAACAAGTCAGATCAGCTGCAGGGTATATGGATACAAGTTTAGAGGGGGGTTATTCCATTACTTTCTGTATCGAAGACCATGGGCCACTAGTACAAATGGGTTAAATCTCCCTAGTGGGTCCATGGACACCAATGACAAAACCTGACATGGGGGTTTACTCTTTCCCTGCTCCATATAAAACTCGTTTTTAGCTTTGCATAGTCTTACTTCTTTTTCTTTTTTCTTTTTTTTATCGCAAAGGGTTTTTCCTTTATTGTGACACGTCAGGATTTCATGCAGACTTAGAAAGTTTCACTTTTGACATTGCAAAATGGTGATACCGCGTCATCAGGGTCTGAACTACGAGAAACTCTTATCTTATCAGTTTCCGACGTATAGTTTCTGTCTAGTAGCAGTCATTACCCAGAAAGGGAAGGATCTTCAGATTTGAGTTTTGTGTGATCACATGGGTTTGGCCATAGTTGTGACAAAACTAAACGGTCGGCATCGTGTCGTCTCACATGACGTTCGGCTCTCGGGTGAAACGGTGAGGAATCCCGACCTCGGGGCACAAGGGTGGGCGGCTTTCAAAAAAACTGGAAAAACCTGATTCAACTGCTTTACCCAAGTCCTGCTTAAGGCAGATCACACGCCTCTCAAACATTTTGTCTCTAGCATGTTTCTGGACAAATAACTTGTTTAGATCTGCATACATTTCCTTTTACCCTACCAGAAAACTATATATTTTTTTTTTCTCAAAGAGGAAGTGAAAAAATGGAAGTTGTGCCCCCCAAAAGACAGGCAGAGGGCAAAGGACTAGTCACTGGTATTGTCTGTGGTCCTCATTACAGACTTGCATGCCTTGTTCTGTATGGAGGTGGCCATCTTGGTAGAGGCAGGGCTTTGCTTCCTTATGTCAGTCTCCGGTGTTCTGTCAAATTAGCTGAACTGACGAAATGTCACCAGCACACCGAGGGGCTCTCCAAAAAATGGGTCCAAAGCTTCACTGAAGTCAAAATCTCCAATTACTGATGGTTTAAATAAACTGGAAGTGACGTGTTTGGAATTTGACAGCAAGCGTACGCAATCCAAAACGCACGCGTTCCTGCAGCAATGGCTGTGCAAATAGATGGGTGCTGCTGGAACCATCAAAAGTCAAACTAAAGAATTGTCACCAGAATCTTCAAAAAAATGGGTCCAAAGCTTCATTGAAGGTCACATAGTTGCAGCAGTTTAGCAATGTTTCGGAGCCTCAAAGCAGTGGTGGTTCGTCCATAGAGGGCGCTGGAGCGCCGCCCCCTCTGGCTCTCACCGCCACTGAGTCTAAAAACATATATTCATGCATTGCATGAATCTATCTTATTATCGCCGCTGTTCTATTCAGATGGTCGGCGCTCATGTCCGGCCATCTGAATAACGGCAGCTGGTTGGCTGTATGGAAGTGCCTATCAGAGCCAACGGCTCTGATAGGCTTTTCCGAGTACAGCCCTCGGGTCCCGGAAGCTTATACAAGGAACGCACTAGGGATGCGCTCCTTGAATAAGACTGACAGGCGTCTCAGCCAATCAGGTTGGCCGGTTTTGGCTACCGGTAACCTGATTGGCTGAGACGCCTGTCAGTCATTGAGGGCGGTAGACTTTGAGGGACGTGGATGGCTGACTCCAGTAAAGGATAATTGCCGGGCAGAGGAGGGAAAGGGGCACTTTACAGGGCACATCGGCGACAATTAATTAAATGAATGAATGACTTGTATAGCGCAACTCATGCAAACTGAATCGCCTCTGGGCGCTTTTTCCAGCCAGAGTCTGCTTGGCTGGTGCGGTCATTTTACCCCGTAGGATCGTGACACGCTTGGGACACACAGTCATATACACTGGGCCAATTTGGACAAGATCCAATTTACCTACCAGCATGTCTTTGGAGTGTGAGAGGAAACCGGAGTACCCGGAGGAAATCCACGCATGCACAGGGAGAACATGCAAACTCCAGGCAGATGGTGTCGTGGTAGGGATTCGAACCAGCAACCCTTTTGCTGCTAGGCGAAAGTGCTACTCACTGCACCACTGTGCTGCCCAGCGGCGACAATTAAAGGGCACAGCGGCGACAATTAGATGGCACAGTGGCTGCGTTTGATGGCATGGCACAGTGGTGACAATTGATGGCATTGCACAGTGGCTGCGTTTAATGGCATGGCACAGTGGTGCGAATTGATGGCACAGTGGCTGCGTTTGATGGCATTGCACAGTGGCTGCGTTTGATGGCATGGCACAGTGGTGCGAATTGATGGCACAGTGGCTGCCTTTGATGGCATGGCACAGTGGTGACAATTTAAGGCACAGTGGCTGCATTTGATGGGAACAGTGAGGCTGCAATTTTTTTTTCGTTTGCGCCCCCCAAAAAGTTTGAGCACCAGCCGCCACTGCTCAAAGGACCCCTTCATCAGGCATGTGACATAAAACGCAGTGCCACAAAATGCACACATGTCGCATCCTTAGGAAACCATGTTAAATGGGCTGTAGTGCTTTTCTGCAAAACGCACCAAAAAAAAAAAAAAAAACATAGGTGTGAATGTAGGGTAAATCTTCATTCTCAATTCTTTGTGTGAATTCAAGTCTAGGTATCGCATCTTTTTCTATCGGGTGCCTTGTGAATGTTTCTCATCATTAGACTGCAAAGAGTGTTTTCAGTCTAATGAAGACTTTTACGTGTATACAGTGGTGGCGCATCCATACGAGCGCTGCCCTCTCTCCTGCCACCTGTCTATCACCATAGATGGATTCATGCATTGCATGAATCTAACTGTTTAAAGCTGCCAGCCCCTTTTCGGCGCCGGGAGCCTGAGGGATAGTTAGTGGAGTATAACTAAGGAGTAAATAGTTTTTTATGAAGGTCTATACTAGGGTGACCAGGCAAACCCCAGGTTTTTGGGGACCGTCCCCAGATTGAGGATATTGTCCCCGGACCAAGTCTTTCCACGGATTGGATTTGAACAGGGGCTGGGCAATTTCAAAGACAGTCAGTGCAAAATAAAAATCTAAATTGCACACCGCTGCTCCTACTAGCTTGGGGCAGGGGGTGTATTTTTATTTTTTATTTTTTCATTATCTGTGCCCCTTTCTGATGATCATGTGCTGGTCGGAGCGGAGGGAATATTTCTTCAGCTTCGGGTGCATGTCCATCCACACATGTTCTTCTGCCTACTTTGGCTAGCCGCCTGCCTGCTCGTCTCCTTGTCGGAGTGATCTTCCCCCGCATCCCACCCAGTAGTAGCCAGGGCTTGGAGAGTAAAACTTGACAGGCTGTGAGGCGGGCAGCAGTGGCGATGGGCAGAGAGTTGCTGATTGGCACCATAACTAGTAAAAAAAAAAAAAAAAAAAAAAAAAAATTCCCTGGATTTAATTTTTAAAAGTCTGGTCACCTTAGTCGATACATCTGACCAGGAATTGGAAGGGCAGAGGATGGCTCCAGAAGAGGGACAGTCCCTCAGATGAGGGACAGGAGAGGGTCCTTTTCCTTCAATATTTTGGGGTGAACTGAACTGGAACTAAATGCACAGCAGATGTCCCTTGGATAGGACAATCTGTCATGATTGTGTGGGTTTTTTTTTTTTTTAAATACTCGTGTGTTGCTGTATACCTTCCAGTTGGTGCTGCTTCTAGTCTGAACATGCTGAGTTATCTAATCCTCGGCTCCTTTCATTCTCATTCTACACTTTGCTGAAAGGTGTTTTTTTACATTCCTCAATAAACGTTCCTTTTACCTGGTGATCTGCCCATTAAACCCCCTAATGAGACGGGAAAATCTTCGCTAAGAAATCCACCACAAAATTACCATTTCCCTTTGTTTTAGCTTTGGTTTAAAACGTGACTGGTGAGTAAACACATCTATGGGAGCTGTGTTACCTGCCAAAGGATTGGTATTCATGTCCGTCCTGTCCTGAGATCTATACAGCACAGTCTTGTCTGACGGGAGGAGACAACTTTTCTCTTTTTTTTTTTTTTTTTTTTTTGCCCATTGCGACTATTTGAATTTTGTTTTCTCTCTATCATAAAAACAAGTCCCAAGACACTCTGTCATGGTTTTTCCATAAGTCTGATACACCACTTTGAATTTATTTCTCCCTTTTTAATAAAAGGTGGTGCCCAGCCATCTTATGGTTCCTCCATAAGTCTGATACACCACCTACATGATGATTGGAGGAAAGAGCAGTGTGAGAAGACAGATGACCTCCATTGTATACTGCGGATCCTTTTTTATGATGGAATCTGTAAACTGGGGGGATTATCCAAGTCCTATGGAGGTCTGAGTTGGTTGTGCTGTCTGGCAGGGCCAATGACCCCCCCATCAACATTTAAAATTGGGACCCTTCTTTCAGGTGATCAGAGCCTAGACTTCCTATTTTGGGTTGTCTGCCTGCCAGTTTCCTGGGTGACTCTTGTTCGCTGGTGATGTGAGTTGTTTTTCGGTTGACCCAAATTGAGTTGCTCACCAATTGTATACTTGCACCCCTTTCATGGTTTGGTTCGAAGTGCAAAATGTTCACTTGGCAAAGTAAACCTGTGTTCACATTGAATACCCAATCAGCTGGGGAACCAGTTGTGGTTGGAGGTAGAGGGGAAGTTGCCGCCACTAAGGGACCATCCACCTTGCTACCGGAGACCACTGTGAGTAAGCTGAGGCCAGTACCAGAGCAGACTTCTCGCCAGCCGGGGACAGTGAAGAAGTGGGAAAACTTCAGCAAGTGCGAAGCCAGAGACCCAGCGGGACAGCAGAGGTGACGCTTGTGAAGCATCAGTGAGTGCCAAGCCAGGGATCTAACGTGTCAGCGGGGGTGAAGCCTGAGGAGTATCTCTGAGTGCCAAGCCAGGGGGACAGCGGGGGTGACGCTTGAGGAAGATACTGTGTCTGGATGGCATCCCTAGATCTCTTTGATAATGAACCACACTGACCTGATTGTGTTAATATCCAGGAAAAGCATAATGGTCCTCTTTACCGTGTGTAGCACCCTCCTAGCATAGAGTAGACTGCCAGGCTACTTCCCCCTGTCTTCTAGAGAATTCTAGTGCCCCGTACCCACGGTCCGATTTTCTGTCGGGAATAAAATTGGATGTTTTTTCCGATGGAATTCCGCTCAAGCTTGTATTCCATACAGTCACGCAAGTTGTCTGAACTTTTGAGCGTTAAGAACGCGTTGATGTGCAACACTACGACGAGGCAAGAAAAAAGTTCAATGCTTCTGAGCATGCGTGTCTTCCCATCGGAATTCCATACAGATGAAGGTTTTTTTTTTTTTTTTTCTTCTATCTTTTTCCGGCAGTTTTTTTCATTGGAAAAAGTCTGATGGAGCATACACACGGTCAGGATTCCCGACCAAAAGCTCTCATCTAACTTTTTCAGACAGGAAAACTAATCGTGTATACGGGGCAGAAGTATAGTGGGAGAGAGGACAGGCAGCCTGAATATTTATATAACTCTGGCCAATTGCTGGGGAGGTGTGCCCAGCAGGTGGGGGAAGAGACCATAAATATTCTGAGGACTAGTAGCAAATTTTCAGGGTCCAGCCTTCTGTGCTGGGGGCTCTGCTTCGGGGCAGAGAGAGACGGGTAGCCAGTGAGCACCTTCCTTTTTTTTTTCTTTTTTTTTTAAGTCCCAGCTAGGCGTCGCTGGGGGACCTACCGAAGAGAGTCAGAATCAGTGTGAGGAAGCTTAATCACCCTGGGACTGAGATAGTACTTAATCGTGCTATACAGAGAAGTGACTCTGGAGTCACTTTTTTATCTTGCAAGCAAGTGCAGCCAGGAGGGTGCGATGCTGCTAACGTGTGCTGGGAGCAGCTAGTAGCTTTGCAAGACACAGGAATTGTACTAGTCAGCCAGGAGAGTGGACAGTGCAGCCTAGGGTTGTGCAATACAGCCTGAGTTCTTGTACAGAACGGCCAGAACCCTAGTAGTGCTCAGTTCGGGGTATCCCAAGCGCCCCATCACTATTGTTTCCAATAAAAACCCTAAAAAAAAACCTAGGCTGCTTCTTGAGCCAAAAGAAGAATGCCAAAAAATGTGGTGTGCATGCTGTGAGTGACGTGAATGGACCCAAAGTACCAGCGGCCCCGCACAAGTGTATGAATGATGTGTAGCATTACCCCCATCGGAGCTGCTGGTTGTTTTGGGTGGCACATTTACCTAGTGGCTCTTTTGAATTCCTAGGGGTGAATGGTGCATATAGCAATAGTAAAAGAATGTCCGCAACAAGTGTCTTTGCTGTGCTCTTTATTAGTGTTGAGCAGAATACTCCATATTCGATTTCGCGATATATCACGAATATATAGCCGAATATTCGAGAAATATTCGCTAAATTCGAATATTCGTGATATTTTATCGAAATGAAATTTTTGCGAAATTTCGCTAATGCGAAAATAATTGCGAAATTTCGACAACAGCGGAAGGAGCTCTCTGATTGGGTCAGAATATTCTTGATATTGTATCGAAATTTCGCAAAATGCGAATGCGATATTGATGGCGAAATTTCGGAAGGAGCACTCTGATTGGCTCAGAATATTCGTGATATTTTACAATACAAAATAATTGCGAATATTCGGCAAATGCGGAAGGAGCAATCTGGCTGAGAATATTCGTGATATTTTACAATACAAAATAATTGCGAATATTCGGCAAATGCGGAAGGAGCACTCTGATTGGCTCAGAATATTCGTGATATTTTACAATACAAAATAATTGCGAATATTCGGCAAATGCGGAAGGTGCACTCTGATTGGCTCAGAATATTCGTGATATTTTACAATAGAAAATAAAAAGTGTTTTGCATTGGTGGTGATTCTTTACTCTATCCATCTGTCACAGCCGTTTGTCAATCAAACACCTTGAAGATTGAACACGTTCATGCTGCATGCTTTGGACTTTTTTTCACTTCACATATCAAAGACATTTTTATGAAAGATTATTTTTCTATTATTGGGACTATATTTCTTTATATATTTGTTTCACTGTGTATTTCACAAGTTATTTGCGCTTGCTTATTTTATAATTTGCCCACATGTCTTGTCACTAGACATATTTTTTATTCTTGTAGAGCGACTCCATTTTCTGTCTTGTATTAATTTATGTTGTATAACATTTTTGAGTTGCTGCTGTATTCTCCCCTTTTTTTAAGGTATGCGCAATTTTTTCCTTCTTACAAAAAAAAATATCAAACATACAAATATTCATAACAGAAACATACACAAAGCCCCCCCCCCCTTTTGCATCAGAGACAATCGGAGTTCTCCTACCACAGTTATCGAAAATTCACAATCATTTTCGCATTCGCATTAGCGAAATTTCGCAATTTTTTTTTTTTATATTCGGCAACATAAAAGGATCGCCTCAGCTTAGCTACTCGGCCCAGGGTCTCTAATCATACCAGCAATGCTTTTAGACGTCGATAGGATGTGATCTGTTTTAAAAATAAAATTGAAAAAATGCGAATATTCGGAATAGCGAATATTGGCCGCGAAATTCGAGATATTCGCGAATACTCGAATATGCCATATTCGAGCCGAATATTCGCAATACGAATATTCGTGAGCAACACTACTCTTTATTACCCAGCCGGGTAAAAACAATGAACTGGTGATGAAAGGGATGGAGTTTGTAAGAACAGCAGATTTGGGTGTAGTATTTGCTCCTATATGTAACACTTTCTGCTACACTCTGATCCCCCTCTAAATTTGAATGGCACCGGTACTCTAAAGCAGGGGTCGTCAACTCCCCGGGCCGTAGCGCCTCTGCAGCCGGGCCGCAGCGGGCAGCATGACGTAAAGCGGGCAGGTGAGAGCCCGGTGGATCAGACGGGCGGGTGGATGAGAGGAGCGCGCTGGCGAGCAGAGATGACATCTCTCTCCTTCCCCCACCTAGCATCACTGCTCCTCCGCCCTCACAGCGTGCAAAATGTCGGAGGTGCGGCGGGGAGCAGAGAGATGACATCATGTCATTCAGCCCGCCTAGCATCACCGCTCTTCCGCCCTCACAGCATGCTGAATGTCGGAGGTGCGGTGAGGAGCAGAGAGGTTACATCTCTCACCGCCCGCCCTGCATCTCCGCTCTCCTGCCCTCACTCAAAGACCACTGAACCAGTGCCACAAATGTAGTGACAATCCACACCTGGTGGCACTGGCAGGTGACGTGGCATTCCTTATCTGGTGGCACAGGCAGGTGACGTGGCAAGTGGCATTTCTCATCTGGTGGCCTTGAAAGGATGTGGCAAGTGGCATTCCTCATCTGGTGGCACAGGCAGGTGACGTTGCATTCCTCATCTGGTGGCACAGGCAGGTGACGTGGCAAGTGGCATTTCTCATCTGGTGGCCTTGAAAGGATGTGGCAAGTGGCATTCCTCATCTGGTGGCACAGGCAGGTGATGTGGCATTCCTCATCTGGTGGCACAGGCAGGTGACGTGGCATTCCTCATCTGGTGGCACAGGCAGGTGACGTGGCATTCCTCATCTGGTGGCACAGGCAGGTGATGTCGCATGTGAGATTTCTCATCTGGTGGTAGGCGACGTGGCAAGTGCTCTAAAGTAACCAGGCGCTACAGATGCGTACACTTTAAGATGGTTTCATGTTCAGTTCCAAACCTTTCAATACATCACAAACTGGCTTGACTACAGCCACATGAAGTGTAACGTACAAGCAGAACCATAAAGTATTCGATGAGTCAGATGATTCAGGTCAAGCCCTTGTTTAATGAGCCGTCATTTAAATAAATATATTACAGCTGGCAATTCCCCTTTGAAATGCCAAATGGGTGAAATGGCTTTTATGACCATATTAGGATTACTCTGGCATAGGGTGTGTTTGTTTGTTTTTTTTAGGGATATTCCACATCTAACCATATTGTATAGGGGTTTATTTCATTATGCCTCCTATACTTAAAAAAAAAAAAAAAAAAAAAAAAAAAAAAAGCTTAAATGGAGCTACAACCAGTTTTAAGCATGGGGGAGAGCCAGATACTTTTGAAATAACCCTAGTTACTAACCTCCACCATATCACCCTGCTGCCAGACCTCCATATATCACTCCCAGAGAGACAATAAACAGTCATTTGCGTTGTTTTTGTTTATTGGGGGATACAACTTGGGGGGGGGGGGGGGGGGGAAAGGGGATATGGGATGCCCATAGAACTGATTGTTTTGCCTTGAAGAACTGATGGACTCTAAGGCCCCGTACACACGAGAGGATTTATCCGCAGATACGGTCCAGCGGACCGTTTCCACGGATAAATCCTCTCAAAGATTTCCGCTGATTTCGATGGGATGGAGTGTACACACCATCGCATTGAAATCCGCGCGGAAATCCTCTGCCGATGACGTGTCGCGCCGTCGCCGCGATTATGACGCGGCGACGCTGTCATATAAGGAATTCCACGCATGCGTCAAATCATTACGACGCGTGCGGGGAATCCCTTTGGACGGATGGATCCGGTAAGTCTGTACAGACGAGCGGATCCATCCGTTGGAATGGATTCCAGCAGATGGATTTGTTGTGCAGCACAGCAAATATCCGATCTGCTGGAATCCATCCCAGAGGAGATTTCTCCGCGGAAACAGATCCGCTGGCGTGTACACACCATAGGATCTATCCGCAGAAACCCATTTGCTGGGATTTATCTGCGGATGGATTCTATTGTGTGTACGGGGCCTAACATTCAGTCACTTCCCCTGCATACCTCATGCAGACTATTGCTCCTCCTGCATCAACTCCTGCAGACTGTTGCTCCCAGGACTTCTCTCCTTCTGCACAAACGTTCACTGTAAACTGCTAGTCTTCCTGTCCCATCTTCATTTTACATTCACTTTGAATAATCCCAGATGCTGGCTGAATTTGCTGTCTTGTCACTAGGCCAGCGGTCTGCAGTACCACTCCCGGAGGTCTAGTAGTTGCCAACTAGCCCGACTTGCAAATCCTGCGCCCGCAGGTCGCATCGATTTGACACTAACCCCACAGTCTCTCCTCTGGCCTTGTACCCAGCTCCCCTTGCATGCCTCTTCCAGATATCCACTGTGCTTCACACACGACCTTCTCCTGCTCCGAGTCCATGATGGAGAACTTTAACTGGACATGCATTTCAATAGCTTCTCCAGCCCTTCTGTTCCAGGACACCTCTTCCATGACCATGTAAGGATGAGGCTCTCCCGGCCTCCTCTGCTAGGCTCCGCCCCCCCCAAGATGGGGATGGGCCCCTGCTGTTATCTAGAACTCCATTCTGCACGTCTCTCAGCTGACAACTCCCCTCCAGTGGTCTGGACCAAAGCTTGTATGGGAGGCCTGCCAATTCCAGTTGGGGATTGGTCAGGGCTCCTCACATGAGCTCCCTGTCACTTCAGCTCCCAGCCCTACCCCTCTTCCAGAACATTCTCCCTGGAAGCAGGGGAGATGCCCAAGAACTGAAGCACAGGTGTTCACACCCACTGCTACACTAACCACTTCTTTCCCCCAGATCAATACAAGCAGGTCTAGCCTGAAGCATTAAAGTGTGTGTGTGTGTGTTGTTTGTTTGTGTGTTTTTTTTTTTTTTTTTTTACTCAAAGTATAGAATTGCATGAGAAGCCCCTGAGCACACTACACTATAGCTGATTACCGCTCTTTTAACCACTTAACAACTGAGCCATAGCCAAATGACATCCACTGCGCAGTCAGATAACTCTGGGAGGGCATGCTATGACGTCCCCCCAGAATCGTGCACCCCCCCTGGGGCACGCACACAGTGTCCATGCTCGCCGGGTTCTCGGGACGCAGCGCATTACGGATCAGGGTAAAGGGCCAATCCCAGCAGGCCTGTACCACGTGATTGCTCCATCCAATGATGGAGTGATATACTGTCAACAAACCGGCGTTGTGTGCAGTTCTCTCCGCTGCTCACACAGATCATGTGAGCAGTGAAGTGTGTGTGTGTGGTTCCCCCCCCCCCCTCCATGTGTGGGAGTGACATCGTATCAGCCTGGCCAATGAAGGTGTCCACTTAAAGATGTTGATCGGTGTGGAGCTCCAGGACATTGCATCGCTGGAGCCAAGGTGAGTATAGTTCCATTTTAAATAAAAAAAAAAAAAAAGTTTAAATGTACCACAATATTGCACAGGATGGTCCCTTACCACCTTTTTGGCAGTCCCCAGATGGTGCTGCCCACTCCTTATTCTCCCCCTGAGTGCCTCCTCAGCAAGCCGGGTGCAAGGGGGCACCCATGCGTGCACATCTTAAGCCAGTCTGTGTGTCTATAGATACACACCGTGCAGGTAAGCCACACCTACTCCCTTGAAGGAGGAGTTTTCCAGACAGCAGTAGGCGCCTATGGCTCCTGCTGCTATGGGAGTTGGGTAAGTGTTATGACGGGGGGAGGGGGTGTTGAACAAGTATCAGAGGATGCCTTAAGGTAAAAACAAACTTTAAAACCACTTTAATTTCAGAATTCTGACTTTGAATCATCTTGGAACCGCTCTCCAACTCACCGATTGCAGCGGCGAGTTGGTGGGAGGGGGAGGGACGTCCCTTCTCGCCGCCCGTAAGAATGATCAAGCGGCAGAACCTCTACTATGATTATTCTTGTGGTGTAGGGAATCGCCGGCTGAAAAAGATGATGCCTGTAGCTGTACCCATCATTCAGATATCCCCCACACAAAGCCAAGGACGTCCTATTGCATAACTTGGGCGGGAAGTAATTAAAGAGAATGCGGGTATTAAAAATAATTTACAGGTACTTTTAAAAAAAAAATAACTAACTAGTGTTTATAACAAGATTATGCTTGGCTGATATTCCAGATCCAAAGGTCTGTAGCCTGCAGCTTTCGTTTTAAAACTGCACACCGGGCATATAAAGGAAAATAATGGATGTGATTTATGTACTAATGAAATGCAATAAAGGCAGCTAGTGTTCCAACTAGATGATAATATCTTGGTATCGACCTCTTGCAAACCACTGTACAACAGAACTCAGACTGGCAAGGGGGAACAGCAGCCAGGGCTGTCTTAATGAAAGGGCACACCTGGGCACTGCCCAGGGGCCCCAGCTGCATGGGGGGGCCCCTGCACTTCCCCCATAGCTATAGCCCACGCTGCCCCGAAATTGTGGGCCCCATGATGGCACTGAGAGTGATGGATACACAGGGGAGGCAGTCTGTCTCCTACCTACTTGATGTCTGTTTACCTGCACTGTCATCATTGTAGGGGCCCCAGAGCATTACTTTGCCCAGGGGCCCATGATGCTATTAAGACGGCCCTGACGGCAGCACTAGGAGCCAATCGGACATGCTGCATGCACATGTGCTGACGAGGAACATGCTAAAAAAATACAGAATGGCGGGATGACCTTGTTTGCATTCTGATGCTCCTTAAAGCGGAGGTTCACCCTAATTTACAAGTTCTGCTTCTTAAAAACTTCTGCCATAGTACACTATGTATTCGTTTTTTTTTTTTTTTTTAATCGGCCTCTTTACCTTTAAAACGAGGCCCGTTTGTGAGCTGTCACTCACTATTCCCCGTGGGAGTGGGCGGGGTTTTCCAAAATCCCCCATCAGCGCTTTGTCTCCTGGGAGCGTCTACTGAGAATCCCAGGAGACGCGCTCTGTGTCGAAATCCCCGTGATATCTCGTGGGTCACGTGACGTCAGGCAGGTCATGTGACTTCGCCAGCGTGTCAGCATTCGCCGCATCCCGGAAGAACGAGCTGGGCTTCACAGTGCCCACAGTAAAGATGGTAACGTCCATCTTAGGATTTTATAAAATATTGTTTTCTCGTGATTACCACTGCAGCGGGCTGAAAGACAGATGAGCGATTACCTACACAAGGTAAGAGCGCCAGAAACCTTTAAAAAAAAAAAAAAAAACTTAAACCCGCGGAACCCCCGCTTTAACTATCCAATCGTAGGCTGGGGGCAGGCTGTGTAAGTCTCAAATGTATTGACAGAAATGCAAAATTCTTTGTCAAGTGAAATGAATGATTCCTAAACGCTATCTGTGTGTGTGTGTGTGTGTGTGTGTGTGTGTGTGTGTGTGTGTGTGTGTGTGTGTGTGTGTGTGTTTTTTTTTTTTTTTTTTTATGTATTGAAAGGTATTTTAGGCAGCGCCTTGCATACTACTCATTCACATCAGCTCTATAAAAATAAATCGTGTTTGGGGGGGTTCGACGTAATTTCTTAGCAAAAATAAATGGTTTTCACGTGCAAACAAAGTCACAGAAAATGCCTGATCATCCTCTTCCCAAATATATACTTTATTTCTTTTAAGATATTTCTGTTATTTTTACAATATACAAATGCCTGATCTTCATGTGGTTAACTGACTTTTGGAATTTTTGGTTTTCTTTTCCAGTTTTGGTTGCAGTTTGTGCTCTCAATGTGCAGACGCCGCAAAAAGTAGTTGAAGCCCCCAGGGGAAAAAGCGCCACGTTGCCATGCACCTACCAGACCACAGCACCGGATACCCTCGGAGGCAACGCCATATGGTACAAAGAGCCAGATCAGGTAGGTTTTGTGCCTTTTCTTACTGATTGCTGCAATTAGAAGGTCTGTTTATAGGATTAAACCCCCTCCCCACCAGAAAATGCCAAGCCATAGAGCAGGACCTTGGCCCTGGTGATGTCTACCTATCCTCCTCCTACCCCACAATACCTTAACCTTTCATCTTTGTCCCCATCTTGTATTCATATATTAGTTTAACCACTTCAATACCAGGCACTTATACAGTCACCTTCCTGCCCATGCCAATTTTCAGCTTTCAGCGCTGTCGCAATTTGAATGACAATTGTGTGGTCATGCGGCACTGTACCCAAACAATTTTTTATCATTCTGTTCCCACAAATAGAGCTTTCTTTTGGTGGTATTTGATCGCGGTTTAAATTTTGCGCAAAAATGTAAAAATGCAAAAAATTTTTAAAAAAAACACAGGTTTTCTTTGTTACTTTTAATAAAAAAAAATATATATACACACGTTTTCTACTTCAATGACGGGCACTGATGGGTGGCATTGCTGGGCATCACAGATTTAAGGTCTTTCACAATGGTGCCAATCAGTGCCTATTTGTGGGCGCTGGCACATATTTGCATCTGTGGATGGCCATGCTTGGGGCTTCCCTGGTGGTCCTGGCAGCTTCCCTGGTTGTCCAGTGTGGACTTCCGTGGGGGGCTGCGCAGATAAACAATCGGCGCAAACACCCCTTGTCAGGAGAGCCGCCAATCGACTCTACTCTACTCGTGAGTGAGGAACAGCCGATCAGCAGCTCTTCCTGTGTACATCGTGATTGGACAAGGCTGATCACGTGGTAAAGGCTCTTTACCGAGATCGGAGATGCAGGGTGTCACTGACACCCCGCATCACCGATCGCCACGCTGCGTGCCCCCACCGGCTCGCTCCCGCATGTTATCCTGCTGGACGCCAATAGAGGATATTTGGTTTGCAGAAACTCCCAGCTGTCCTGATTGAATACACCCTGGGAAAAGGCTCCATCAATCAGGGCATAAAATTGTGTTTCAAACTTCAAGATACTTGTCCTAGAGATGGATGAATACCAATCTCTAATGGACAGAATCTTGAGACACCTATTTCTATATTGGTCGTTGGTCATGATCACAATGTTCCCACCTTTTGTCCGATGGTTTTGGAGTCAGAGTTACAATTTTAAAAATTTTTAAGGGCTTCACATTGTTTAGGAGTTAGATTGCCAATGGACATGGATTTGTGCACTTTGTTGATTTCTGCAGATGTGAGTGCTACAAATGCCGCCAAATTGGGATTGGTCTGCAATGGAGGAAATTTGTCTGATTTGTGTTTTTTTTAGTAGACCAACTGGTCTACAAGGAGTGTCTACCAACTCAGATTCTTGTAGTAGGTTTTCAAGATCAATTGTATCAAGAAGATCCATCAGTCACCATCCTCAGACAAAGATATAAAAGTAGCTCCAAATCATCCTTGTATTGTTGAGTCATTGAATGTGGTACATCGTGTTTTTTTGTTTTGAGTATAGACTTTTAAATAATCATTTCCTAGCGAATAAATGGAGATCCTTGATAATCTCAAACGTATCTAACTGGGCATCAGGACAAAAACGTAATCTTTTGGCCAGTACAGCCCTTTCGTTCCAGTGAGCGCTCATAACTTGAGAGGTTGGTGATGTCCATGCCTGAGTCAGTGCATGTACCATCATCATCCCCCCCCCCCATACTAATGGTATGTGGGGTACCTGAGGAAAAACCCTGTATCGCTCATTTCTTTAATTGTGGGCCGTAGGCCTTCATGGGTAGATTGTATACTCAGATGCTGGGAGGTGGGGAAACCTGAATTGAAAAGTTCAGAAGATTGAGCAGGGGAGTCACCCCGTAAATTACATTTATCAACACCCCCAGAGATTGTAATAGAGATCGATGGTTGCGTGATGCGCTTCTTGGATGCATTTGAGTCTTCTGACAGAGAACGCTTAGGTTTGTTATTCCTATTTCTAGGAAAACTTTGAGGTGGGAGTGAAGCGGGAACATTGGACATGGGTTTTTAAGACCTCTATTGGACATGAGTTTGTTTGTTCCTTTATTGGGATTCTGTTGAAAAGGATAGGCTGATTGCCATCTATAAGCTTTTCCCTCTTGAAAGGACATCTTATCCCTCAAACTTTTTTATGGAGGGTTTCAATGGTTACTTGATCGAGACGGCCCTTGATTTTTGTCTCTCTTGATCCTTAAAGGCAGGAAGGCCTAGAAAGGGCTTCAATTTCCTTCTCAACTAATCCTGACCTAGTTTTGTACTCTTCAATTTATAATTTCATCATATTTGAAGAATATAATTGCAAATTCTGCTCCCATTTTTTTCCGAAATTCTGGGTTCACATTGTCGATCATAGGAAATATCTTAATGTGAAGACCATAGGGGTTAATGTTCTCTTGTATGTACTTTTCAAAGCTCTCTACGTGCCAAAATAGAGCTGCTTTCTTTTCCATCAATCTGCCTATCTGGCCACAAAGGGTGGTCAATTCTGACAAAAAATAGCATTAAATTATCAAAATTAATACATATTGGTCAACCTTTGAAGTATATGGGGGAAGAAAGTGGAGAAAATGGAGAATATCCAATTTCATGGGTATCTACTACCCTACACATGGAATGCAAAAAACGTCAAAAAGGAAAACCTGTGTGTGTTACCAACAGCCCTATATAGAATAGGAAAGAGCAAAATCCCCCAGGGTGGGGCTTTAACGGTAACTCATTAAGTCAAAAAGCGTAGGAATAAAAGTTTATTATACAAAAATATAAATGTTAAAAATCAAGGTTCATCATGCTTCTGCCTTTGGGAGTCATGTGTGGTGGTGTTTTTTTTTTTTAATCAAATCTATCTTATTTTATATACAAACAAAAACGTAGGTGGATGTGGTGAGAACCACTTTTGTGCAATGAGCTTACGAGCCTGGAATAGACTTCTATTTATTGAAACAATATATTCCCCCAGAATTCTTGAATCGTCCAGTATACCCAGAAGACCTCTCCATCCCCCCCCCCCCCCAAGGCTCAATAAGCAATCCTATCTCAAGATACCACCCCAGACCAATAGCGATGGAGTTAAGGATCTCTCAGCAGGTGTCTCCACTTATTCCCAATAGACCACTCTGATCACTCTGTGTTCACATAAGGTAATAAAGGAACTTTATTACTCAGGTGTATAGTGTACCCGGTGGAGGATAAATAATTGTGTTTAAATTTTGTGTTGGAGATAGAGGACTGAGGTATTTCTGATAATGCCTGTGCCCACTGTTCATCTGAAATTGAAACCCGACCAGGCTGATCTTGCTGGTATAGCCAGTTTTTTTTTTTTTTTCCATCACGTCTTCCTGAAATAACTGTGCCATATACCTTAGTCCCTTCTGCCTCCAAATGTCAAACCCTTCCAATTTCACCAGTTCCACATAACTACTACACTGCTCCAAAAAATTAAAGGAACACTTTTTAAAAACGTATCAGATCTCAACGGGCAAAAATCTCATGCTGGATACCTATACTGATATGGACTGGGTAATGTTAGGAACGAAAGGATGGCACATCATTTGATGGAAATGAAAATTATCCACCTACAGAGGGCTGAATTCAAAGACACCCCGAAAATCAAAGTGAAGAAATTATGCAGAAAGCTAGTCCATTTTGCTGAAATTTCATTGCAACAATGAAAATTGGTCCTCAGTTTGTATGGCCCCTAAGATGATTGTATGCATGCCTGACAACATCAGGGTATGCTCCTATTGAGATGACGGATGGTGGCCTGGGGTATTTCCTCCCAGATATGGACCAGAGCTTTACTGAGCTCCTGAACAGACAGAGGTGCAACCTAGCAGCACCGGATGGACGGAAACATAATGTCCCAGAGGTGTTCTTTTGGATTTGGGTCAGGTGAGCGTGTGGGCCATTCAATGGTATCAATTTCTTCATCCTCTAGGAACTGGCTGCATGCTCTCGCCACATGAGGCCGGGCATTGTCGGGCACCAGGAGGAACCCAGGACCCACTGCACCAGCGTAGGGTCTGACAATGGGTCCAATAATTTCATTCCAATACTTAATGGCAGTCAGGGTGCCATTGTGTAGCCTGTAGAGGTCTGTGCATCCCTCCATGGATATGCCTCCCCAGACTATCACTGACCCACCACCAAACCGGTCATGCTGAACGATGTTACAGGTAGCATAAAGTTCTCTGCGGCTTCTCCAGACCCTTTCACGTCTGTCACATATGCTCAGGGTGAACCTGCTCTCTATCTGTGGGGCACCAGTGGCGGAGCTGCCAATTCTGGTGTTCAATGGAAAATGCCAATCGAGCTCCACAGTGAGCACACTAGAGGACCTCGGGCCACTCCCATGAAGTCTGTTTCTGATTGTTTGGTCAGAGACATTCCCACCAGTGGCCTGCTGGAGGTCATTTTGTAGGGCTCTGGCAGTGCTCATCCTGTTCCTCTTTGCACAAAAGAGCAGATACCGGTCCTGCTGATGGGTTAAGGACCTTCTACGACTCTGTCCAGCTCTCCTAGAGTAACTGCCTGTCTCCTGGAATCTCCTCCATGCTCTTGAGACTGTGCTGGGAGACACGGCAAACCTTCTGGCAATGACACGTATTGATTTTCCATCCTGGAGGAGTTGGACTGCCTGTGCAACCTTTATAGGGTTCGAGTATCGCCTTGTGCTACCGGTAGTGACACTGACCCTAGCCAAATGCAAAACTAGTGAAAAACAGTCAGAAAAGATGAGTAGGTAAAAAAAAATGTCGGACACCTCCACCTGAAAAAACATTCCTGATTTGGAGGTCGTCTCATTGTTGCCCATCTAGTTGGTGCACCTGTTAATCGGTTTCAGCTGCTTTTGCTGTTAATTGAAATTAACAAACCCCTCTGTATAAACCCCTCCCCCTCTGCTACTTAACTGACCAGATCAATATCCCTGGAGTTCTGATTCAAAAGTGTTCCTTTAATTTTTTGAGCTGTGTATTATTCCAGATTGGAGTATGAGGTATATCCCTTTTTGTACTGCGCTCGGTATATGTCGGCGCAGTGGTTCGAACAAAGCGTGGGAATCGGGTATCGGCGTATTTTGCCCTGTTTTTCAGGGCAAAAAAAGTGCGCGATATACGCCAATAAATACGGTAAATTATAAAATCAAGTATTTATTGGAAACATTTTAAGAATTGCCCCCTATTTTCTCTCCCCTAGGACCCCCCCCCCCCCCCAGACAGGCTCGCCTTCGGTATAACGTGCTTGAGGGGTGAAATGCTTGTACAAAAAAAATGTTTTTGTATTTCTTATTGCCTTCAGTATTTGTATCGACTTTTCATAATACAGTACAAAGTATTGGTTGTACCTCACAAGCTTGACATTGATTGTTCTGAGGATTCCCGACGGCCGTACGACTTTATACGGCCAGGGTGGTTCTGATTCTCTGAGCCGCCGTTTTTTTACGGCCTCCGCTCCTCCTGGCCACTGTGGGGCGCGTGAGCGCCGCATCACTGGGATGCCGATGCGCGTGCCTGGCGGCCGCGATGTCTGCCAGGCTCCCGCGATCGGCGGTTACAGAGACAAGGACGTGGATCTGTGTGTGTAAACACACAGATCCACGTCCTGTCAGGGAGAGAGGAGACCGATCTGTGTCTCTTGTACATAGGGACACAGATCGGTCACCGCCCCCAGTCAGTCCCCTTCCCCCCACAGTTAGTAACACTCACTAAGGTACACATTTAACCCCTCCCTCACCCCCTAGTGTTAACCCCTTCAATGCCAGTCACATTTATACAGTAATTAGTGCATATTTATAGCACTGATCGCAGTATAAATGTGAATGGTGTCTAAAGTGTCCGATGTGTCCGCCATAATGTCTCAGTACCGATAAAACTCGCAGATCGCCGCCATTAATAGTAAAAAAAAAAAAAAAAAAAAAAAAAAAAAATAGAAAAAAATATTAATTATGTCCCCTATTTTGTAGGTGCTAAAACTTTTGCGCAAACCAGTCGCTTATTGCGTTTTTTTTTTTTTTTTTTTTTACCAAAAATATGTATCTGCCTAGACTGAGGAAAAAAATGTAAAAAAATTTTTTATATATATAAAATTTTTTTTTTCAAAATTGTCGCTCTATTTTTGTTTATAGCGCAAAAAATAAAAACCGCAGAGGTGATCAAATACCACCAAAATAAAGCTCTATTTGTGGGGGAAAAAAGGACGTCAATTTTGTTTGGGAGCCACGTCGCACGACCGCGCAATTGTCAGTTAAAGAGACGCAGTGCAGAATCGCAAAAAGTCCTCTGGTCAGGAAGGGGTTATATAACATTTAAAAAAAAAAAATCACCCCCAGGGCTCAAGTCCTGCGGGAACAGTGTCCCTGCACTTTTTTTTCACAGCAGGAACGCAGTTCCCTTTGCAGAACTAGAGCAGAACTAGAAGCGGCGATGCCCAGCTCGAGTCACTGTCAGGGGCAGGCGAACCTTAGTAATCCTTTGTTGCTGGCCGCTTCCTGTATATGGATTCATCGGGGCGTAGTGTGTGTGTGTGTGTGTGTGTTTTTTTTTTTTTTTGCACATCTTTTATGTTTATGCCCCCAGAATGTATTTAGATTTAACCTGCAAGTTGGCTTTAATTTTAAAAGTAAAAATGGCCTATTTCTATTATAAAAGTAACTAATATATGTAATGGAGTAAGGAGCTGCGGTGGCTCAATGCGATTGGCACTGGGCTGACAAGCCATTCACCTCTGCAGCTAGAGGTTCGGATCCCGGTCTCGGCTACATGTGAATTGAGTTTGGTGGTCTCAGCCCGGCTCCCGGTGGGTGCGCTATGCGAGGTAAGCCTGCGCTTAGTACGCCCACCCCCCTCCTACAAAAACCACCACACTTACAGGCACTCGAAATTGGGTTAACAAGCACGCACTTTGACCACGCGGTCTCTAAAAAGAGAGGCGAAGGACTAACGGGGCTGGTTGAGCGGGCAAATCCTCTCACTCCCTTATAGGGAGTCCCTCTGCCCCGTTGGGCTTCAAAGCGGAGCAGGTAGGGCGGGCTGTGTGGGAGGACCCCCTCACACACCTGCCATTGCCACCCGGGGCATGGAGAAAGGTGGCAGATTGCCTCTGGGGGAGGCCTGCCTACTCCCAACTCCTGCAGTCTGGCTCCTCTCTCGAGTACACGCACAAAAATACACTTTAAAAAAAAAGTATTTCATCCCATTGTCATTTTTCTTGTGTATTTCAGATTGAAGCCATATCCACATTTTTTGGAGCTGGTGTCAATCACAGCGATCCAGCTTACGAAGGTCGGGTGGCATTCACTGGAAATGTCTACACAAACGATGCCACTATCGTCATCGACAAACTTACCATGGAAGACAATGGCACCTACCGCTGTGAGATAAATATTCCCAAAGATCGCACCGGGACCCGCCAGGCCAAAATGGAACTCGTAGTCTTAGGCAAGTTTTATACTTTTATTTTTTTTAACCATCACGTTTATTGGATAGGGAAAAGTTAAAGTGGTTTATAACCTTCAGCCCAGGTTCACACTGGGTACGATTTGAGATGCATCTCAAATCGTCGGCAATTGTCGACATTGTCCTAATCGGTGCGACGACGCATCTGCGGCGCTGCACCGATTTCAAAAAGTAGTTCCTGTACTACTTTTTGCGATTTTGGGCCGTGATTTACATTGAACCCTGCACAGATGTCTCTTAAATCGCAGCAAAACCGCAGCCGCGAAATCTCGGTAAAATTTTACCTCGATTTTGAATTCGCAGCAGTGTGAACCTAGCCTCAAAATGAAAAATTAACAGGTCATATCCTTCCATAGTGTGTACTTGCCTTAATCCAAAACACGGAGTGTGATTTCTGTCTGATTCCTCATTCCTCTATCTGCATGAATCGCTCCTCCAGTCTATGCCGACTCCAAGCAATCATTAAAAACCGTTAAATTTTGTATTTTTGACAGTGACCCCATCAAAACCAGAATGCGCCATTGTTGGGACTGCAGAATATGGGCAGGCCATCCAGCTGACCTGTGCTTCCAAGGAGGGATCTCCTCCACCCGCTTATACCTGGGAGAGCTACACCCCGCAGAATGTCCCCCGACCCTTACCAGCAACTGCAACCATAGGTAAATATCAAGGTGTTTTATATTGCCACGGAGGGAAAAAATGTTCTGCTCCACCTACACACACATACATACATACATACATACATACATACATACATACATACATACATACACACACACACACACACACACACACACACCCCTACACACATATATATATATATATATATATATATATATATATATATATATATATATATATATATATATATATATATATATATATATATATATATATATATATATATATATATATATATATATATATATATATATATATATATATATATATATATATATATATATATATATATATATATATATATATATATATATATATATATATATATACACACATACACATACACATACACATACACATACACATACACACACACACACACACACACACACACACACCTCTATATATATATACACACACACACCCCTACACACACACACACACACACACACACCCCTACACACACACACACACACACACACACCCCTACACACACACACACACACACACCCCTACACACACACACACACCCCTACACACACACACACACACACACCCCTACACACACACACACACCCCTACACACACACACCCCTACACACACACACACACCCCTACACACACACACACACCCCTACACACATACACACCCCTACACACACACACCCCTACACACATACACCTACACACACCCCTACACACATACACCTACACACACACACCCCTACACACACACACACACACCCCTACACACACACACACACCCCTACACACACACACACACCCCTACACACACACACACACCCCTACACACATACACACCCCTACACACATACACACCCCTACACACATACACACCCCTACACACATACACACCCCTACACACACACACCCCTACACACATACACCTACACACACCCCTACACACATACACCTACACACACACACCCCTACACACACACACACACACCCCTACACACACACACACACCCCTACACACACACACACACACACACCCCTACACACACACACACACACACACACCCCTACACACACACACACACCCCTACACATACACACCCCTACACACATACACACCCCTACACACATACACACCCCTACACACATACACACCCCTACACACACACACCCCTACACACATACACCTACACACACCCCTACACACATACACCTACACACACACACCCCTACACACATACACCTACACACACACACCCCTACACACATACACCTACACACACACACCCCTACACACACTACTTGAAATTAATAAATTCAGCCCATGGCGCTCAGCCGCAGTCACCTAATTTGCCTCCTAAAGGACTCTTTCACATGTGCAATCCATGCTCAGGTCGCTCTTCAGAGTATTTGACAGGCAGTGTGAGGGTGTTACATCGCCTCCTCACAGCTTGTTTTAACTCCTTGTGGCCCTTCACTTGGTCAGGTTTGGCGGGTGCCACTCCTTCCCAAAGCAACAGAGTGGGTATATTTCCTGCTGCTGATTACTTCCTATCCTAGGGTGACGGCTCTCACTCATTGCACCTGTATTGTATCTATGAAGGAGCAGGAATATTATCTTGGGACAGGACTACAGAAACCTCCCACTTCCTCTTCTTCATGCCATCAGGGATGGTGTTCTGTAGCCAGCAGTTTAGACATTAATGGCTGTGTGTTGAGTTATTTTGAAGGGACAGCAAATTTACACTGCCAGAGCCCATTCACACAGGGGCAACTTGGGGTCTGACCTGAAGTCTCGCTGTTGAGAAAAGCTATTGAAGTGAATGGAGCCGTCTTAATGTACACTACTGAAGTCGCTCCGACTTCAGAAAAGGTTCCTGTACTACTTCAATCCGACTTCTAGGTGACTTGTATCCATTGATTTCAATGGAAGTTGCCTCAGAAGTCGGATCACTGTCTTTACTGAAGCGACTTTTCAGGAAGTGAAAATAGTTTTTAGGGCAAACCCCTCCCTCCCACAGAGCTGATTCAAGTTTGATTGGCCACTGGAAAGCCTCCTGTCCTGGAGGCGACTTGAAGTCGCCTTGTAAGTCGCCCCATGTTGCGATGTGGTGTGGGCTCAGGTCGCTTCCAAAGAGTCGTGTTTCCCCTGTGTGAATGGGCTCTTATACAAGCTGTACTTTACATTGTAGTAAAGTGTAATTTCTTCAGTGTTGTCACATGAAAAGATAAAATATTTACAAAAAATCTGAGGGGTGTACTCACTTTTGTCAGATACTGTCGTTCTATCTATCCTAAGCAGGGGTGGATATGGGGGGGGGGGCAACGGGTCAATTGCCCCCCCACCCCCAGTAAAAAATAGAGAGCACTGCAGGCTGTGCTGATGCTGACCCCATCAGCCGTTGCCGACGGGCTCTCTGTGAAGGGGCACAGGCAGAGATGCAGCTGTGGGGGATTTCCACCCCTCCCTCTCCTCCTTGAGCTGTGTAGCTCTCATTCACCCGGCAATGCCTGCTGCTATTGGCTACATTCCGAGCCAATGGCTGGTAAACTAGAACCAAGAGGATTATGGGACATGTAGTGCCAGCAGACCCCAGGATGATTCCCTGAGGACTGCAGCCCCCAACATGCCGAGCAGGAGGGGTGGAAGAGAGAAGAAGAGGGACCATGAGGCTGTAGGGCGGAGGGAGACAGTGATTCTATTATCGTCCAAGGTAAGAACTTGCCCCCCTCCACCTGGCTGCAACCCCCCCCCCCCTCCACCTGGCTTCTCCCACAGTAATAATTGAAATAATGCGCTTCAATCATCCTGACACCATATAAACCATGGTGCCGTCATGATTAAAAGCGCCTACACCAGCCATTGCTCCTACAAATTGCCTGTAGAAATTTTGGCAGTGCCCCTCCTGAGATTAGACTCTGGATCCGCCCCTGATCGTAAGGTTTATTGATATTTGGAGAATTGGTTATTCCTATGAATTCTAGAAACTGTGAATTCATAGGATTTATGGCAATATATATATATATATATATATATATATATATATATATATATATATATATATATATATATATATATATATATATATATATATATAATTTTATTTATTATTATTATTATTAAAAAAAAATTATCGCTTGAATTACTTTTCCCATTATGGGCCTCATGTCTAAGCTTTGCCCAAGGTCTCACAAAGCCTACAGCTGCCTCCAAGGGCCACACATTATACACCAAGGGGTGCATGTGGCCCTCAGGCTGCAGGTTGAGCACCAGAGGATTAGAATACAACATTGTAACTTTGTAGAAGGTCACAAGGTGAGGGGATGCAGCAGGGGCTGATCTGTGGTCAGACATTTGTGGAATTGTCATCTGTTATGATGCCTAAACCATAGGCGTGCGCACAGGGTGTGCCTGGGCACACCCTAATCACACTGCTGCACAGATTCCCCCCTGCTGTTTGGCTGCAGAAGTAGGGACTTGGGAATCTCTGTCTTAAAAGTGAAATATCAGGGGCCTGTTTAGACCTCTGATATCTCACCAAAGCCCCCCTGATGAAGCTCCTAAAAATGTGTGAAATAATAATAATATATTATTAAATAAAATTGTAAAAAAAATAGAAAAATTGTAAAAAAAAGTTATGATAATGAATAATAATTTATTATTATTATTAAAATTGTAAAAAATAGAAAAATGTTTAAGTTATAATAAAAAATAATATATTAAAAAATAGAAAAATTGTAAAAAAAAAAAAAAGTTATGATAATGAATTATAATAATAATATTATTATTATTAAATTTTGTAAAAAAATAGAAACAGTTTAAAAAAGGTATAAAAAATAAATAATATAATATTATTATTAAATACAATTGTAAAAAATAGAAAAATTGTAAAAACAGTTATAATAAAAATAAACTACTGACCTCAATCTCTTCCCTACTGACACCGTCCACTGCTCTATTGAGAGAGAGAGAGAGAGATATATTTTACACACACACACACACGTGTGTTTGAGCTTTGGGTGCACACCCCAATGCCATGTTCTGCGCACACCTATGATCCGTGTAGGAGTGACTTCTACTTGGCCGTGTTACAGATAAACATTACTAAGCATGCATGTCCTTTTACATACTAAAAAGGTAGATGTAGCATGAAAGCAAGTCCTTTACAAAGTACACATTGACACACTTGTACTGCATGGTTTGGATTAGTTCTGATATATAAATGTGTTTTTTGTCTCTACAGAAGGAGGTGTTTTGAGCCTTAAGAACATCTCTATGGAGACCTCGGGATTCTTTATTTGCACGTCAAAAAATCGAATCGGACAGGATTCCTGCAACATGACGCTAGCAGTAATGCCACGTAAGGGACCCACCTCCGACTTCTAAGGACCCACCAACACTTCTGTGCCTAACTATATATATATATGCTATTAATACCTGTTTAAAATGTTAAGAGCTAAATGACAAAATCCTATGCAGTACATCTGTCCAATAAGTCCCTTTTTTCTGTCTTTAACTCATTTAAAATTATGCATGAAATGTACCTGTTGATCTGCCATACATTTAACAAGCTCTTAAAGCTGTATCTGAGCACTGCAAACTGAAAACACTTTGATTCCGTTTTAAAAATTTTAAGCCAACTCCCTCATCCAAGTTCCCATGCTTTATTTTGTTGCAAAATCACTTCGGAACCCCCCCTAGCATTGCTAGCAGTGGCCATCTTGATTAAGGGCAGAATCGGCAGATGATTCATGTAGCATTTACTTCCTGGAATCCATCTGCCCTTAGTTTAGGCAGGAGGGTGTGCTCAGCTGAGGGCTCCTCTTCCAGATGGGGGGGGGGGGGGTGACCATGAAGACTCCTGGGAAGTAGGGTCTGGTGGCGGGTAAAGTAAAGGCCTCCTTTGTGGCCTCACAGCCGGGCAAGAACGACGCATTCTTGAGCCGTGCTGCACCCTGTGAATGGCCAGGCTATCTTCTGTGACATGCCCTAGAAGATTGCAGGGAGGGAGATGGGAGAAGTGAACTTCGTCAGTTCCATTTTTGGGTGGAACTCCACTTTTAAGGTTTCTTGGCTGTCGCTTGACAACTGTAAGTTTCAACTTCCTCCATAAATTGTCTCTGGAATTCAGGTCTAGAGACTGGCTGGGCCCTTCTATGACCTTAATGGAGTGGCTTAGTATTACGGAGTTTCTTGTAAATCAATAACGATTAAAAATTTACAAAACATTCCACCCCCTTGATTTAAAAGATACTTTATAATATTCAAGATTATAAATAGATGGAACTTTAATAGGAAGATGTTCTACTCCAGGTAGTTTTTCTTCTTTCTTCTTTTTCTCTTCTTTTTCTCTTCTTTTTCTCTTCTTTCTTTCTTTTTTTCTCTTCTTTCTTTCTTTTTTTTCTTTTTCTCTTCTTTCTTTCTTTTTTTCTCTTCTTTCTTTTTTTTCTTTTTTTCTTTCTCTTTCTTTCTTTCTTTCTTTTTTTCTTTCTTTTTTTCTTTCTTTTTTTCTTTCTTTTTTTCTTTCTTTCTTTCTTTCTTTCTTTTTTTCTTTCTTTCTTTCTTTCTTTCTTTCTTTTTTTCTTTTTCTTTCTTTCTTTCTTTCTTTCTTTCTTTCTTTCTTTCTTTCTTTCTTTCTTTCTTTCTTTCTTTCTTTCTTTCTAGAGCGTTTCGCAATATGAGCACTGTATTCTTAAAAATCCTAACTGTTTGCGAATATTGTCTCGCAAAACTAGCAGGATTCAAGCCACAGCGTTTGGCCTGAGGTGGGGGGCGCGGAAACAGATTGGCGCCGATGAGAAATGCTCGTAAAGACTTGGTAATACTCCATTTCCGAAGTTTGCGAAGGTCAGCCGAGCTGTCCTCGGGCCTTTCCGTGTGTTTCCGAGGCTCTCCCGCGCACCCCCACCTCTGGCCACATGCGGTATTGCATGCCATTGAAGTCAATGCGGAACAAATTTGTTTTAGTTTCCATTGACTTCAATGGGGAAAACTTGCTTTGGTTTGCGAGTACTGTGGATTACGAGCATTCTCCTGGAACAGATTATGCTCGTAATCCGAGATTCCACTGTATACCGAACACAGAACTCTTCATTTATATTCACGTTTAAATTTATAAAAAAAAAAAGTTAATGGGTGCTACATTTGTATAGACGGTTCAGGTACTTGATCGTTGTAGCAAATGGAACAGTCGAAGCTTCAGGCACCCCATTTCTTAGGTTGTGAGCAGACACTATTGGATACAATGGGAATCCTCCATGTAGAGCAGGGATATGCAATTAGCGGACCTCCCAGTTGTTGCAAAACTACAAGTCCCATCATGCCTCTGCTTGTGGCTGTCAGAGTCTTGCTATGCCTCATGGGACTTGCAGTTCTGCAACAGCTGGAGGTCCGCTAATTGCATATTCCTGATGTAGAGTGTTGTGTTTTTTTAGAAAAGCCCTTTTAAAGGGGTTGTAAAGGTAAAACAAAAATCTCTAAATAGCTTCCTTTACCTTAGTGCAGTCCTCCTTCACTTACCTCATCCTTCCATTTTGCTTTCAAATGTTCTTATTTCTTCTGAGAAATCCTCACTTCCTGTTCTTCTGTCTGTAACTCCACACCGTAATGCGAGGCTCACTCCCTGGTGTGGAGAGGGGGTGAGTAGGAGGGTCAGGACGCTCTCTACTTTGTAGATGGAGAAAGGAGCAGTGTGTTAGTGGGCATCCTGACACTCCTGCTCGCCCCCTCAAGAGGCTTTATCCACACCAGGGAGAAAGCCTTGCATTACTGTGTTGGAGTTGGACAGAAGAACAGGAAGTGAGGATTTCTCAGAAGAAATAAGGACATTTAAAAGCAAAATGGAAAGATGAGGTAAGTGAAGGAGGACTGCACTAAGGTAAAGGAAGATATTTAGGGAAAAATGTGGTTTTACCTTTACAACCCCTTTTAAATTGCTCAGGTGTGAAACAGAGCTGTTGCATCAGTTTTATTGGGCCCATGGGTTCTGCCATGATTCTTTTTAGGGCTGCGTATATTTAAAAAACATGTTTTACTCATCTGGAAATGCCTGTTGCTATGCAGTCAAACGAAATCTGCCTTTGGAATCACCTAGGATCCTGACATCATCTCCCTCTAATGTTCCGTTTTTGCTCTTCTTGACGACTGTTCACTTTGTGGTATCTTCCTGGTCACTCGCACATAGCATGCAACTTTAAAAAGCATGCTCAAAAAGGTAGGATGCTTATGAAGATTGCAATTTTTCCAATCGAGATGATCCCTCCCCCATCCATCACTAATATCCCTATTGGTCCTTTATTGTCACGAATGGGCGCACTGACTAATAGGGAGGCTTGAGATGGCAGGGACAATGTTTATGACTTTTTTACAGCAGTCGAGATTTTATTAGAACTTCAAAAGCCTACATTTGATAGTTTTGACATGCAATTTTTTTACTGAACGTAACCTCTATTTAATTTTTAGTACGTTCAGTAATTGGTTTAATTTAATATTGTGTGTAATAATGTTGGAAATTGAAAAGGCAGTCAGTTTTATAAAAAAAATATATATATCTTTGTGCCTAAACAGCGTCCATGAACATCGCCCTCTACGCTGGTGTGATTGGAGGAAGTCTGGCTGGGATCATAGTCATCGGTATCATCGCTTACTGCTGTTGCTGTCGTGATAAAGAAGATAAGGAAGATTATGAAATGGCGTAAGTTTAATATGATGGCCCAACTGACAGGTGTGTGTGTGTGTGTGTGTGTGTGTGTGTGTGTGTGTGTGTGCGTTGGGGGTGAACCACTGTTCTGAAATATTCCCAGCTCAGGCCCTGTTTTATTTAACCCCTTGACAACCAGGCAAATTCTGACATTTCTCTCCTACATGTAAAAATCATCATCATTTTTTTTGTTTTTTGCTAGAAAACTACATAGAGCCCCCAAATATAATAAAAAAAAATTATATATATATATATATATATATATATATATATATATATATATGTGTGTGTGTGTGTGTGTGTGTGTGTGTGTGTGTGTATATATATATATATATATATATATATATATATATATATATATATATATATATATATATATATATATATAATTTAGCAAAGATTGCAACTTTTTTATCTCGCATGGTATTTGAGCAACAATTTTTCAAAAACGTTAAAGAAAAAAAAAAAAAAGAGAATTGTTAAAGTTGGCCCAGTTTTTTTGCATAGTGTGAAAGATGAAGTTACACCGAGTAAATGGATGCCTAACATGTCACGCTTCAAAATTGCACACGCTCATGGAATAGCAACAAACTTTGGTGCTTAAAAAAAATCCCCATAGACGACGCTTGACTTTTTTTTTTTTTTTTTTTTTTTTTTTTCTGGTTACATGTTTTGAGTTAGGCTCCATTCACACCTAGGCAGACACATTTGCGGCGTTTTGTACCGCGATTTGCGGCGACAAAACGCCGGTATTGTCCGCCTAGATGTGCTCCAGATTGACCCCCTCTATGGAGATGGTTCCCATCTCCTAGCCGAAAGCCGCCTGAAAAAAAGGTCCGGGACCTTTTTTCAGGCGGCAGGCGTTCGACGTGGAGATGTGAACCATCTCCATAGAGGGACATGTGTTTTCATCCCTCTGGCGGCAGCGGCGTAGCACTACAGGCGTTAAAACGCCTAGATGTGAATGGGGGCTTACAGAGGAGGTCTAGGGCCAAAATTATTGCTCTTGCTCTAACGTTCGCACAACACCTCACGTGTGTGGTTTGAACACCATTTTCATATGTGGGCGGGACTGGCGTATGCGTTTTTGCTTCTGCATGTGAGCACACAGGGGCACTAATCTAATTTATTGTTAATTTTACTTACATTTTTTTTTTTTTAGTTTGACACTTAAAAAAAAAACATCTCACCTCTAGGCTGGGAAACCTGAAATAAAAAAATAAATAAATCTTGGCTTCCCAGCCGAGGCGGCGCCGTTTGTTTGCATGCAGAGGCCGGGGCGTGACATCATAACATCGCGCCCGGCCTCCGACGATCATAGATCATCTCTACAGTAAACATCCGGGACCGGCGGATCCGTTCTCAGACTCACCGATCGGAGAGGTGAGACGGTAGAAGGTCCGGAGGGTGGCTGAAGGGGGGGCGTCCCCTCTCGTCGCCCCCTAAGAACGATTTAATCGGTTGACCAGCCGCTATGATCATTCTTATGGTGTAGGAAATCGCTGATGAAAAAGCCGATATCTGAATGATGCCTATAGCTTCATCATTCAGATACCCCCACACAAAGCCCAGGACGTCCTATGACGGCCAGCCATTGGCAAGTAGTTAAACTGTACAGGGGTTATGCTGCGCCATACTATTTACAGCCTCGTTGTGCCCTACTGTTTGCAATTTTTCTTTTCTCAAATGAACACAAACCACATAAAAAAAATAAACCAATTATCTGTACTTTTCAGGCAGTTTTGACCACTATAAAACGGCTAAGTAACTGCCTCAATGGCCCAGTTCTCATATCTGCAGTTGGGGATGTATAAACAAAGTATTTGTTACCCCAAATTTTGTTCATGTTTTGATAAGTGCCTGTTGTACTATGTAATTGTGAAGTGTCCTGTTCTTTGCACTGCTTCCATTCTGTGAATTATCTGGTGAATTATCTGGTGATCTGGTTATCTGGTGATTCTATTTCAAACTGACCATGCTAAGCAAGAGAGCACAACTTATCCAGCGTAGTCAGTTTTCTGGCTCTGTCCTCCAATGGTCAGATGGAAAGATCAGTGTACTACTGTTTCTCTGCCTCCTGATGACGCTCTTGAACCTATGTAGCCAGATTCAGAGAGATGGCCGCAACTTTAAGGCGGCGTAGCGTATCGTATTTACGCTACGCCGCCTTAAGTCAGAGAGGCAAGTACTGTATTCTCAAAGTACTTGCCTCCCAACTTACGGCGGCGTAGCGTAAATGCAGCGGGCGCAATCGCGCCTAATTCAAATTCGGCTGAGGGGGCGTGTTTTATTATAATTTGGCTTGACCTGACGTGATTGACGTTTTTTTTTTTTTTTTTTTTAACTGCGCATGCGCCGTGCGCCTATATTTCCTAGTGTGCATTGCGGCTAAGTCCGCCGCACGGGCCTATTGATTTCGACGTGGACGTAAACGACGTAAATCCCTATTCACGGGCGACTTGCGCAAACAACGAATTTCGACGCGGGAACGGCGGCCATACTTTAACATTACTATTCCATCTATTTGATGGAATAACTTTAGGCCTGCTAATGCATTGCGTAAACGGCGTATATCTGTACTGCGTCGGCCGGACGTACGTTCGTGAATAGGCGTATCTAGTGATTTACATATTCTACGCCGACCGCAATGGAAGCGCCACCTAGCGGCCAGCCAAAATATTGCACCCTAAGATAGGACGGCGCAAGCCGTCGTATCTTAGATAGGTTTAACCACTTAAGGACCTTAGGTGTTTTTCAGATTTGGTGTTTGCAAGACTAAAACAGTTTTTTTTTTCTGCTAGAAAATTACTTAAAACCCCCAAACATTATATATATTTTTTTCTAACACCCTAGAGAATAAAATGGCAGTCATTGCAATACTTTTTGTCACACCGTATTTGCGCAGTGGTCTTACAAGCGCACTTTTTTTGGAAAAAATTCACTTTTTTGAATTAAAAAAATAAGACAACAATAAATTTGGCCCAATTTTTTTATATATTGTGAAAGATAATGTTACGCCGAGTAAAATGATACCCAACATGTCCAGCTTAAAAATTGCGCCCGCTCGTGGCATGGCGTCAAACTTTTACCCTTAAAAATCCCGATAGACGACGTTTAAAAAATTCTATAGGTTACATTTTTTGAGTTAGAGGAGGTCTAGAATTATTGCTCTCGCTCTAACGATCACTTGTGTGATTTGAACACCGATTTCATATGCAGGCGCTACTCGCGTATGCGTTCGCTTCTGCGCACAAGCTCGTCGGGACGGGGCGCTTTAAAAAAAAAATATTTTTTTGTTTTCTTATTTATTTTTTATTTATTTTATTACTTTTTACACTGAAAAAAAATAATAATAATAATTTGATCACTTTTATTCCTATTATAAGGAATGTAAACATCCCTTGTAATAGAAAAAAGCATGACAGGTCCTCTTAAATATGAGATCTGGGGTCAAAAAGACCCCACATCTCATATTTAGACTAAAATGCAAGAAAAAAAAAATTTAAACTGTAATTTTTTCAAATGACAAAAAAAAAAAAATGTTTCTTTAAGACGCTGGGCGGGACTGACGTTTTGACGTCACTTCCGCCCAGCAGAGCTATGAGGACGGGTGAAGGACATTTTTCCCTCACTCGCATCCCCAGTCACTTGCCGAACAGTCCTGATCGCCTCCGCCGCTACCGACGGCAACGGTAAGCGGCGGGAGGGGGGGCCCCCTCTCCCTCCACCGATAACGGCGATCTCGCGGCGAAGACCGTATATATACAGTGCAGGGTCTGGAAGTGGTTAAGTGTATCTCTGTTTGAGAATACACTTAAACCTAGGTCGGCGCATCTACTGATACGCCGACCTAACTCTTACTGAATCTAGCTATTTGTCTCCACCCTTCTCTAAGCCCCTTAAGCAGCTGAGAACATAGAGCCAGATCCACAAAACGCCGTCGTATCTCTGTTTCTATCTATGCGGCTGATTCATAGAATCAGTTACGCATAGATATCCCTAAGATCCGACATGTGTAATGGACTTACACTGTCGGATCTTAGGATGCAGTAACGCGGCCGCCGCTGGGGGCATTTCTCGTCGAAATCCAGCGTCGGGTATGCAAATTGGCACTTACGGAGATCCACAAAGCTTTTTCCCTTAGTTATTTCTCCGTAAGTGTTAGTTTGCCGTCGCAAAATTAGGGCTGCTTTTACAAAGTGTAAACTTGGTACACCATGTAAAAGTATACCCTTCTTTCCCGCGTCGCTGTCAAGTGTTTTTTTTTTTTTTTTTTTTTTTTTTTCGCCGCATCTCTTTTTTACCCGTCGCGATTCACAAAACTTGGCGTAACGCAAAGCACGTCGGGAACATGCGCAGTACGTCCGGCGTGGGAGCGCGCCTAATTTAAATGGGACTCGCCCCATTAGATTGGGCACGCCTTGCGCCGGACAGATTTAAGTTACACCGCTGCAAATTTCTAGCTAAGTGCTTTGTGGATCGGGCACTTAGGTAGAAATTTTGCGGCGGTGTAACTTAAATCGGAACATTTTAAGTTGCGCCCGCTGGTTGTGGATCTGGCCCATAGATTTTGTGATTTCCTATAGAAAAACTAAAGTATTTATACTACTATTACTTTGTGTATAGATTAAAAAAAAAAATTGCCTTTTCAAGTTTATTTTAAACTGAATGGGTTGTTTTACAAGGTGAGGGTTCACATAAGTCCTAAGGTGACACAAAGGTGAAAGGTTATCATTGCTCTTCTATCACCAGTAGCAGTCATGCTTAGCCAGATATACACTAAAAAACCGCGCTAACACAACACTACAAATATAGGCAGCGGCTAGCGTGTGATGACAAGAAAAATAAACAATATAAAAAGCCGCGCCAAATAACAAAAAATGAATATAATAGTTCAACAGTCCACAGGTAGTGTAAGTAGTAGTGGATATTGGATTGATTCTCCAGCAGAAACAAAAACACTGTACTGATCAGAGGCTGATTCGCATGTAAAGATGTTGATTTTTCAATGCACCAGGTGACATGCATACACTGTGTGACGTCACCACGCCTAGGAGGAGGGCTCCGTAAGCCGGCCGGCTTGTTTTATCTGTTTAATGCTGTGTTTATACTGCCTAAGTGTAAGTACATTACTTTCTTAAAATAAATTTGTATACCTACGATATCACGCTATTGCGTCCCTTTCTATTCTCCTGTCTATATGTGAGCCGGATTGGGTTACGCTTATCGATATACTGTGGTTGCTGATGAATTGTGGGGTGTCCTAAATCGGAATTATACATCAACTCCAAACCTCAGCTGTCTTTTTGATTGGAAATCTGAGCCCGGGGGATTTAAAGGCCGTGGCTGGGTTATAGCCAACTGCACCAAAGGCTTGCTATCTGGTAAGCTGATACACAATTCCGGTGGTGGGATCTCACACAGTGTATGCATGTCACCTGGTGCATTGAAAAATCAACATCTTTACATGCGAATCAGCCTCTGATCAGTACAGTGTTTTTGTTTCTGCTGGAGAATCAATCCAATATCCACTACTACTTACACTACCTGTGGACTGTTGAACTATTATATTCATTTTTTGTTATTTGGCGCGGCTTTTTATATTGTTTATGCTTAGCCAGATACTTTTAAAGTCCAATTGATCTCAAGACAAATAAATTGGCCCTAGTCACTACTCTCCACCAGATCCCTGGAAAACCTCCCCCTCTGGCTTATGGCACAGCATTCCCCACAATGCCACTTACATAGATGGTGTGGTGAATGGAGGGAAACCTTTATGACTCGCATACACAGAAGTGTCTGAAACTGACCCGATTTTGGAAAGCCTAGTGAGAGCAAAAGGGTGGCACTTCAAGCCAAGATGTTCACTTTAACCACGTCTTGATAGGCCTTCCACAAACTGCCACTAAGGTCTGCAATCTCAAATTCTTGCTCTACACGGGCCAAAAGTTTTCCCTCTATGCATTATGCCCATTTATGTATGTGGGGTAGTGGGCAAGGAGTGTGTAAAAAAGAGCTTTGATGGGAATCGCTTAGTTGGAGGTTCTGGTGGGAACTAGTGCGGTATCTAGTGCTGATTAATTTTGTCCCCGAGATCATTTTGGACCTGCAAGAATCTGGACAAGTGAGACTGCTGCTGGTTACCAAGAATGATCCTCATCTTGCACCTTTTTGGGCAAACTTGGGACTTGTTTACACATCCTCAATCACAGATCCAGTTGATATGAGCATTCATTTTGTGAACGAGATACAGGAAGTCATGTTTATGGAATGCCTTCTTTTATTCAGAAGAATTGTTAAGAAGCCACCATTTTCCATCTATGAGCACCTTTATAAGCCCACGCAAACCACTTATATCTGTACCATTTAACCACTACCCGACGGCCGTACGACGTTATACGACCGAAGGGTGGTTCTAAATCTCTAACTGGCCGCGTTTTTACGGCCTGCGCGCGTAGTCAGCGGCGCGGGCGCATCTGGCGGCAGCACGCGTGTACTCGCCGCATCGCTGAGATGCCGATGCCTGGCAGCCGTGATGTCCGCCAGGCACTCGGGATCGGCGGCTACAGGGACAAGACGTGGAGCTCTGTGTGTAAACACAGAGATCCATGTCCTGTCAGGGGAGAGTGGAGACCGATCTGTGTCCCTTGTACATAGGGACATAGATCGGTCACCTCCCCCAGTCACCCCCCTCCACACACAATTGGAACACAATTCAGGGAACACATTTAACCCCTTCCTCGCCCCCTAGTGTTAACCCCTTCAATGCCAGTCACATTTATACAGTAATTTAGTGCATATTTATAGCACTGATCGCTGTATAAATGTGAATGGCGCCAAAAATGTGTCAAAAGTGTCCGCCATAATGTCGCAGTCACGAAAAAAATGCTGATCGCCGCCATTAGTAGTAAAAAAAAATAATAAAAAAAAATAATAATTCTGTCCCCTATTTTGTAAGCGCAGTAACTTTTGCGCAAATCAGACGCTTCTTGCGATTTTTTTTTTTTTTTTTTTTTTACCAAAAATATGTAGAATACGTATCGCCTAGACTGAGAAAAAATGTTTTTTTTAAAAAAATTGGGCTATTTATTACAGCAACAAGTAAAAAATAGTGTTTTTTTGTTTTTTTTCAAAATTGTCGCTCTATTTTTGTTTATAGCGCAAAAAATAAAAACCGCAGAGGCGATCAAATACCACCAAAAGAAAGCTCTATTTGTGGGAAAAAAGGACGTCAATTTTGTTTGGGAGCCACGTCGCACGACCGCGCAATTGTCTGTTAAAGCGACGCAGTGCCACAAGCTGAAATTTCACCTGATCAGGAAGGGATATATGTGCCCAGTAAGAAAGTGGTTAAATAACTAAAGTCTAGGAATAAGTGACAGGTCTGTTTTACACTAGAAGGAAGTTGCCGTTCTAGGAGCACGTAACCTAAAACATTGGTGTGTGTTGCTTTGGTGAATGCCATTGGTTTGAATTGTCTGGTGACTTCTTTATTTTTATCTTTTCTGAAAGGCTCCAGTGGCAGGATTATTGCTCATGGTTCCAAGCTCCACAATCCACAAAGAAAGGCCGGCACATTGGTATAAATCGGCAAAGTAGTTATCCTTTATTGTACACAGTGGAACACCGACATTAAAAATGCCAACGTGTTTCGACCGTACAAAAAAGCACAACAGCTTTGCTGATTTTATACCAATGTACCATCTTTTCTTCATGGATTGTGTATTCGCAAGGTTTCTGAGACCTCAGGGTCCTTCCAGCCAGAGCGCCGAGTTTCAGAGACTCTTGCAAATCACAGTAGAGGTTGTAGCGCTACACCATTTTGTTTCAAGCTCCACCCCTTGTAGTCAATTTTGAACCTATAAAACCTGAGTTTGACCCCTACTGCTATTGAGTATTATCCCTTCATACCTGGTGGAAATGAATTAAAGCTGTAAAGTCATGTTCAGATTTAACAATCTTGAGTACTAGACGCTAGAAGTGTGGCACACCGACCAAAAAATAAACAAACTCTAAATGGACTAACCCAGTGTTTCTCAACTCCAGTCCTCAAGGCGCCCCAACAGGTCATCTTTTCAGACTTTCCATTATTTTGCACAGGTAATTTGATCAGTTTCACTGCCCTAGTAATTACCACAGCCATTTCTTCTAAGGGAAATCCTGAAAACATGACCTGTTAGGGCGCCTTGAGGACTGGAGTTGAGAATCCCTGGACTAACACTTTTAAGCATAGTCTTTGTTTTCAAAATTAAAGTGATTAAATAACAAACATATCATACTTGCCTCCACTGTGCAGTTCGTTTTGCACAGAGTGGCCTGATCGTCCTCTTCTGGGAAGCTCTCTCCCAAGGGGGTTACCTTGTGGGCGCGCTCATACAATCGGCATCCATAGCTGTCGATTGTATGACTCGGCCCTGTGACCATGTCATTGGATTTGATTGACCGCAGTGGGAGCCATTGGCTGCACTGCGATCAATCTATCCAATGAAGAGGCGATCAGGCATGGGGAGAACAATGCGGGATCGCGCCCTTGAAGTTGGGTATCAGCTTACATTGCATTAAACGCCTCACCTTCCCTTCCTTGACATAAGATTGTTTAATAACGCAAGTTTATTGGTTTCTTCTTTAGTGAAAGAGAAGAGGAAGAGGAGGAGGAGTCTGATCACCCCCCACAGAAGGCTCAAGTAAAAACGCAGCAGCAGCAACAATACCACGAGGAGGACGATGATGAAGAAGATCTGGAGGACCATGAACAGCACAGACCACCTATGCCACCAGCTAATAAACCCAGATTGGTAGTTAATGCCTGAATAACACGTAAAATGGGCACCTAGAGCCCCTGGTTTTTAAGTATATTAAACTTTAGGTGGAAGCAGAACAAGGCTAGAAGAATGAATGAAAAGTATGAATGAGTCATATATTGCCTATAGCAGTGGTCTCCAAACTGTGGCCCGAGGGCCGGATGCGGCCCTTTGCTTGCCTTTATCCGCCCCTTGGAGCACTATCCCTCCCACTGATACCAGACACTATTCTGACACTGACAATAGAGCACTATTTCTCCCACTGACACAACTAATAGAACACTATTCCTCCCTATGATACCAGCAATGGGGCACTATTCCTCCCCCTAATACCCGACGTTTACTAACAATGATGCCAGGAACATTTCTACTCCCGCTGGCCAAAGTCCGGACCTCCAAGAGTCTGAAGGACAATAAACCGGCCCTTTGTTTAGAATGTTTGAAGACCCCTGGAATATAGCAACCAAAATGTATCCATCAAATGCAAACAAGCCTCGTTGCTAAAGACCCCGCTTTTTTTTTTTTTTTAAACATGTGAAAGAGCAATGTGTAAGAATTCATACATGGTTCCAGCTCACAACTGTCTTTTTTTTTTTTTTTCTTTTTTATATGTTGCAATATATTTCTTATGCATTTATATAACGTTCATGTGAAAGCCCATTGGGCCTCTAGTTTTTTTAAATGATCAAAATACATTCCAGGTGCATCAAAACAAAAGGAGTGCAAGGTTTTTGTTTTCTTTCCAAACCTGCTACAGCCTTAGTAGACAAGTCTGTCCCCTGCCAGCTGGGAAGCAGTGGTCTCTCTGCACAGCTTTAGATCTGACTCAGCAGGGGAATGCCAAACCTTTGCAATCAGCAAAGCTCAAACTCCCTGCTTAATGGAGAGGTCAGGCTCTGATTTAGCAGGAGGTGTATTGGAACTCTGCAGAGAGACACGGTTTCCCCACAGAGCAAGGGCCGAGCTGTGGCTTCTTTTTCCTTTTTTTTTTTTTTTATATATATATATTTTTTTAAAGAAAACAAACTGTAAAAGTTTGCACACCCTTTTTGTATTGATACATCTGGATTGTATGTATAGTTGACTTTTAATTGAAAGTTGGGCCTAAAGTGAAGTAGATCTGGTGGTGAAGAGGTTCCAAAATGACTGAAGCCACTAAAAACAAAATGCAATCAGTACTAACTTACTAGCAAATGGCATTACAGGGGATTATTAGTGAATCGATGGGCATTCTAAAGCTTTTGGAACGGCTTCATGCCTTTTTGTATTGGTGACAAGTGCAGTTTACTCCTTTGCACCGATATGTGTTTTTATGTATGAAATGTGTTGTAACGGTCAACACCGTTTACGACCTTCCATCCCAGTCACGACAGCTTATCTGACACACAGACAAACCAGCAGGCCTCTCATTTCCCAGAAGAACGAGACTTGCTCCTTGTTCTCTGGTTTCAAATGAAGACAATTTTAATGGTTTCTTCTCAGTCTTATATACAGTACAACCATGTGACAGTATTCAAAGGGACAATGAGATCTCCACCCCCCTAATCGCACACTAAGGCTAATTACTTAAACATTCTAGACAGGTCAGCACCGGCCTATAATTATCATGTCTAATCACTGCACATTCCTTAATTAACAGCATAACAAACAAACCACCTTCACACACTGAGTTTCCTAAGCAGACGTTTCGTCTCCGCATACAGCTTGACACCTATTCACACCTCTGAGCATCAATAGGTTTTAGACAGTGTTATCACACAATTAAATGTCTTCCAGGAGCCTGACTCAATTAGCATGTCACTAGTCAGGGCTAATCAGAGAATGAGTCACTATTGACTGGTTGGGCCAACATCCTGCAGTATCTCAAAATCCTGCAATACGAACTATCAGTGATGTCAAATCTCATGTAATACATGAATTATGATACACTTGCCACCCCATGCCCAAACGGCACAGGGTGGACTCAGACCCAAGAGTTATCAGTGACGCTGACACAGGAGTATCCTCCATCCTCACAAAGTCTTTGGGTGTCACGGGTCATTCCGTTACGTGTGTTTTTTTTTTTCATACCTGCTCACAGCTATAAAAAAACATCTTTATATATAAACTTGCAATTGCCAAGATTCAAACATTTTTTTTTTTTTTGGAATTGGTTTACCTTTTAAAAGTGTAAGTTCATGCAATGTTTGCTTTTAACGGCTACAAAATATGGCACATCTGAGTAATCGCAGCATATAAAATGTCTTCATTCCACAATCGCAGGTGTTTTAGGTCACACAACCGGAAGTATTATGTAGCTTAGGGTGTTGGATAACAATAAAAGGGAAGGACGGGTTTCTGTGTTTTTTTTTTTTTTTTTTTGTCCGATGTTGCCTCTAACACAGAGAACCGAGCGATCAAACTCCGCTGATCACACTGTTCTCACAGCTCCCAGAGCAGAGAGCTGGAGACTGTGAGTCACCGCTCTCTGCCCCCTCGTCATTGGATCGCTGGGCTGGGGAGGGGGTGGGAGCCGCCGGGTCAGCCTCTTGCTGAGTGTTGGTGGCGGTCCAAGGGGTGGATCCCGACTCCATGGTCGTGATGATGCGGTGCCTGGAGCGACACTGTGACGTCAGCAGAGAGCGGACTTCAGCCCGCTCTCTGCTAAAAAAAAATGGGTCACAGGAGTGCAAAACGAACTGCACTCCTGTGATCCACAGGAGAAGTACAGCCAAACAAGCATTGACCATACTTCTCCTGTAAGACTTATCTAAACCCCAACAAAAAAAAATTATATATTGGAGCTTACTAGTCTTTACATGTGATGGCTGGATTCTTTTTTCAAATTTCACTTGGTATTCTTGCAAATCGCACACTTCTTGTCCTTTTTTTTTTTTTATAGCTATATTTACTTTTCTGCTGTATCTGAGGGAGCCATGATTGTCACACAGGCTAGATGACGAGCTTGTCTGCCATTACATGGGAATGATGGAAAGAGGGGTGGCAGTTGGATAAACTTTAAAGTAACCCATTTAATTTTTTTTTTTTTTTGAGGTGGTGGTGGGGGTTGATACTCTATAATCCAACCCCTTAAATTTAATAAGCTTTTTTTTGTCTAAGGGGGATAACGCAAGAGGGTCAATGTGAAAACCTCTCTTGTTTGGCAGTTGTTTTCTCGATACTGAGCCATTCATTGCGTAAGTCTTTTTTAAAGGTTCAGTTCATAAAGGTACATATTGGCTTTATTTAGTCCAATGTGTTGTTAGTCCAAAAAGAAAATAAATCCATGTACTGTGGTGGCTACAGCAACTTTTCTTGTTGTTTTTAGTGCTTTAGTGCTCTCCAGGTGCTGGGACAGACCAGCACCTGGAGATTTTACAGTGAAGCCTTTGGTGAGCCACTCGCCTCTTTTAGGCTTCATACACATTAGCACGTTTTTCGCACTACAGTGTTGAGCAGCCTACTCACTTGAATAGGTTGACCTATGTGTGACAAATGTACCAAAAGTCGCTCCTGTACCATTTTCAGAAGCGAACGCCTCGGTGCATTTGTTTACCAATATTTTAGCACGTTTGCCGCACCACAAAATGCGCAACTCCCTAACCTCATTTGGGTTGTCATTAAGAAATAATGGCATCTCAAGTGTGATGTGTGTCCAGATTGCCAACGTGTGAATATGGCCTTACTGATACTGTGTATATATCTTCTCAAGCTATTAGCACACCATCAGTGTTTTTATTAACTGCAATTTAAATGCATATTTTGCAACTTTTAGAGACCTTTAGGGCAAATTAAGAGAATCTCTTGTTGGACCACCCTTCCCCCAGGAAGGTATACTTGAATCCCTGCTCCCTCATCTCTCAACTGCAGGAATTCAACCTAAGTACATTGTGTTTGGATGCTGTCACTGCCCCCCCAAAAGCTAGTATTTGGTCTGGCAATTGGCTGCTCAGGCCTGAACATGCACACAGGGAAGGTCACGTTCCTTCATACCCAGAAGTACTGCTTTGCTAGCACAATGCATCAAGGACGCAAACGGAGGAGAAAACCATGCTGGTTGGGAGGCACTGTGATTTTTTGGTGGCTTTCTGCTTGAGTCTGGGATTCCTTTTTACATGGGTACCTGTTCTTCGTATTTTTATATTTAATAGTTTACAGTTTGGACTTTTTATCAGTGAATCTGAAAAAATAAGTGCAAAGGGATTCTCAAAGCTGTAGGTGTGTTTGTTAAACCTGAAACTTCTAGTGAGACCAAAAACTATAGATTGTGTTTTTAAAAGGTAAATTGCATCAGATCTATATAACTATGAATGTAAGCATTTTTTGTTTTTAATTTTCTTAACTTGTCATAGAATTGTTTCAATACGCTGTATGTAAATATAACCGTTTTTACAGATTTTTTTGTTTTTGTTTTTTTTGTTATTGTATGTAGTGCAAAAAATAAATTTTATTCTAATATTTTGTTGTTCTGCTGTCTATTGTATAAATCAGGGGTGTCCAACCCGTGGGCCGCAATCGGCCCCAGAGTGCTTAGCATTTGGCCCAGGCCCGTCTGGAGAGATGCCGTGCAAACATGACGGCTGCGGCAGCCTACATTGACAAGCCAGGAAAATGCACACCTGAAGGGATCCCGGGGTTGTCATGTTTGCAAAAGCAGCAGGGAATGCAGGGGCACAATGTATGTAAATAGCCGGATCTAGGCCATGCAACTCCCCCACAGCACATACATAGGCACATACATAGGCTACATTTACACTGGCAATTGGGGCCGGTGCGAATTGTAGCAGCAATTCCCCCTGCGTGTCTCGGAGTGCAGGTGTGTCTGCCGACCCGTTCACTATAAAGACAGTTCACCGGCGGCAGCACCTGTTTGCTGCTCTCTACACAGCCAGCAATTACCTGCGGTGATCACTGCAGGACTCACTTTGTCTGCTTTCAGCAGTGATCACCGCAGGTAATCGCTAGCTGTTTAGAGCCGGTTCACACTTCCGCGGCACGACTTGTGGTGGCAAAATAGGCCGTACGCAGAGCACAGCGCCATTTTGCCCTGTGCTATAAAGCACAGCATCCAGTCTTAATGAAATAATGCTTATTTAAGCTAAATAGATTCACTCACCATCATTCTCTGCCATTCATACAAAGAGACACCATCACCAGCCTGTTCTCATATCATTCTGCCAGCATGACTGCCCAAAGGCTCAGCCAAGCCCCCTTTATTTACCCAAAACAGGAAGTGCTCACTGCACCCATTAAACACCTCCCTCATGGGAGTGGTTAACACATGATGTTCCACTGACACAGCTAACACCATATAAGGACGTTCCTTCTAACAGGAAGTCCCATAGAATACATGAATAGAATATAATACAATGGATACAATACAATGCATAGAAGTACATACAATGCTGCTAAAGGCTTATGGGGGTGGCAGGGAGTGCCCCCCCTGCCTCTAACCGATCATAAGCTCTCATATTAATCGCCTGATAGAATCCTAATCTGCGCCATTCCATAGAATAATGCATATCCAGATTATACCCTTATTAAGGTGGAAAGGAAGCTATCTACAGGCGTACACCACGAATCGCAAGCCCTGCTGATCAGACAAGACCCAGATAAGAGCGCACATCTGTCCATAACCACTAGTGTGCTCGCGGAGTGAGCGCATCCCCTCCTCAACGATCGTCGGTGCTAAATGCACAGAGGGCCCCTCGTTAGCGGACATACACCCACGCCGCAAACATCACACTCCAACCTCAAGACATTTTCTACTACCAGACGAGATTCAACCAGCCTCAGACTGCCCCAGTCAGTTCTATTTAGAGCGGGTTGTGACAGTACTAAGACTGGGTGCCATTATGACAATACATATTAAATACATCTTCAAATTTCCACCACAGACTTCGGGGGGGAACTGTGCAAGTCATCCTGAAGACGACTTCAGAGGCGACCTGCAAAACGACTTCTGTATAGAAGTCAATGCAGGTCGCCCCGAGCCGCCCCTGAAGTCGTGCAGGAACCTTTTTCTAAGTCGGATTGACTTGCGTTGTTCCTATTAGAACGGTTCCATTGCATTGAATGGGATGTGACTCGGCAGGCGGCTGAGGAGTCGCCCCAGTGTGAACCGGCTCTTAGAGAGCCATGAATAGGTGCGGCTGCAGGCAACTAGTCATTCTAGTGAACCGGCCTGGTGGCCGCACCTACCCGCTGAGGACCTCAGGAGCAAGCGCTTATCAGTTACCCTTATTGTTGGGGTATTTTATGTGTGGCCCAAGAAGGTCAAAAGGTTGGAAACTCCTGGCATAAATTATCAAGTTGCTCTGAAGCTCTCTTCTTACCATTTCATCAAAACCGATGTATTCATGACTAGCAATATTGTACATCAAATAACTAATGTGCCCAATATAATGTATACGCCAGAACGTCTGTATGTATATAGGTAACCTAAATTGTCAAGTTTGTGGACACTTGACCCTCGCACCCATATGAGCTTTGTGCGCATTCCCATTCCAAAACCATGGTAATTTATCCCCATGACTTACCACCACCACCTAAGTTGTGCCTTTTTTAAAAGCCTCCCCTCTTCAGGATATTCCATACATTTTGTAAAAATGTATTTGGCCAAAAGAATATATTTATGAGGTTGAGTACAGATGTTGGATGGGAGGACCTGGCTCACAATCGCCTTCTAATTCATCCCAAAGGTGTTCAGTAGGGCTAAGGTCAGGGCTCTGTGCAGGCAACTGCATTTCCTTTACACCAGTGGTCTCCAAATTGCGTCCTGGGGACCGGATGTGTCTCTTTGCTGCTTTTATCTGGCCTTTTGGAGCACTATTCCATCCACTGACACCAACAACTGGGAATTGGTCCTCCTATTGACACTAACAATTGGACATGTGTCTATCCAATGACCCCAATGAAAGGGCACAATTCTTCCCACTAACACCATGTTTGCATTTAAGCATAATTTGCTCTGGGGGGGGGGGGGTTGCATTCATGTTAAATTGCACTGTACTGTTTGCTCCTGCAACAGCTGGTTGGATTGCCAGAGCGCACTCCTTTTAAAGCGGTTCTCCACCCTAAAGTGGAGTCCCGCTGATCGGAACCCTCCCCCCCTCCGGTGTCACATTTGACACCTTTCAGGGGGGAGGGGGGTGCAGATACCTGTCTAAAGACCGGTATTTGCACCCGCTTCCGGCCACACGCTACGGGCAAAAGACGGGTTTTTCTGACTTCCCGTCTGTCGCCCGTTGTGTGCTGGGAACACTCGGCTCCCAGCACACAGCGTGTGAGCCAATCGGCGGGCTCAGCGCTACTCGCGCATGCGCCGTAGGGAACCGGGCAGTGAAGCCGCAGCGCTTCACTTCCTGGTTCCCTCAGCGTGGATGGCGGGGGGGAGCAGCAGAGAGACGAGCGATCGCTCGTGCTCTGCTGCGATCAGCACTGAACTCCAGGACAGGTAAGTGTCCTAATATTAAAAGTCAGCAGCTGCAGTATTTGTAGCTGCTGGCTTTTAATATTTTTTCCCCATGGCACATCTGCTTTAAGATGTTTGAATAGTGACGAAAAGCTGCACTTTTGCTCTAGCCCCAGGTTTTACTGTTAAAGCATCCCAAAATGGGATTATGTCAAATCCAAGAAAACTCCTACAATTTGCACTCGTGTAAAGATGACCCGCCACTTTCCCACACTAAATCCCCTTGAAGCAAGGTCATACGTTTTTGTGTGTGTTGCATCGTCTCGTTTTTTTTCCCCCCATACAAATAAGATCGGCCAGACGCAAAGCAAGTTACTCCTTCTGGCTTAATATGATTTAGAAACGATCACACCTGCAGATATCCCCTGCCTACCATTGAAACCTTCAGTCGTGGTGACATACACAAAATGTCACCCAAACTTTATTTTATAGACTTCAAGCTGCATTCCTTGTCAGACTCCATGGAACATCCAGAAACAGTGACTGTTATGCCTTCATTAAATAAGGCTCATAGTCTTCATTGACTTTAGTTTGTTTGAATTAAATCAATGCTGCCATCCAATGGACATTCTGTTTAACTGCACCATTTCCATTCAATTCAGTTAGTTAGAATAGCTGGTTAGTTTTGGTCCATGCAAGCCTCTGTATTTCCTTCCTAGAATGCTTTGCACCATCTTCAGGCCTTTCTTTCCATTTTCTCCTTGGAAGAAAGCACATGTCTGCTGAGTTCTATCCCACGTCAGCCATACCGATCCATCTCCGGTACGTTTATCTTTGTGTCTCTAGCTAGTTAGTTAGGGATGCCCTAATTGTGTGATTATTTACTAATTGTACTTGTTTGTATCTGTTTCAGTTTTACTCTATCTTGTACTAATAAAAGTTCAAAAGGATTCTGCGCCTACTGGAATGCATTGGTATGAGAAGAGTTAACAGTGTGCCCGAATACACATCAGTCACGTGTAGTGAGGGGCATACCAGTGACCTTTACTTGGTACATAGTTTAAAACAGCAATGCTAAAGCGGTAATATGTATGCTTATGTATCTTTTTTTTTTTTTTCCCCATCATATATGGTTTTGATTTGTCTAGATCTGTGAAAGATTTATATTGAGGCCCAACTTGACCATTTTGTTAAATTATGTGGCCTAAGAACATCAAAAATTGTCTCCTTCTGTTTGGCACTGTGCTCCTCAGGCCCCATACACACGAGAGAATTTATCCGCGGATACGGTCCAGCGGACCGTTTCCGCGGATAAATCCTCTCAAAGATTTCCGCAGATTTCTATGCGATGGAGTGTACTCACCATCGCATTGAAATCCGCGCAGAAATCCTCTGGCGATGACGTGTCGCGGCGACGGGCGCGACGCTGTCATATAAGGAATTCCACGCATGCGTCAAATCATTACGACGCGTGCAGGGAATCCGTTTGGACGGATGGATCCGGTGAGTCTGTACAGACGAGCGGATCCATCCGTTGGGATGGATTCCAGCAGATGGATTTGTTCAGCATGTCAGCGAATATCCGATCTGCTGGAATCCATCCCAGGGGAGATATATCCGCGGATAAAGATCCGCTGGCGTGTACACACCATAGGATCTATCCGCTCAAACCCATTTGATGGGATTTATCTGCGGATAGATTCTATAGTGTGTATGGGGCCTAAGGCTCACCACTCCTAGTCCTTGCTCACCTTTTTATGGTGGAAGTACACCCATTTTATAGAGTCGACTTGATGGTAGACCAGAAGTGCCACATACAATTTACAAAGTAAGAAAAAAAATTGTAGCAGCAATCCCTCCTGCGTGTCTCAGCGTTTTGCATTTAAAGTCCTGGGCCCAGATTCAGATAGATCCGTGCAAAATTTGCGTGAGCAAAGGGCAACGATTTTTGCTCTGCACCCACACAAATATTTTGATTTGCCCGCGATTCACGGAGCAGTAGCTCCGTAAATTGCGCGGGCGATATGCTAAATAGCCTGGCGTAAGGCTGCCTAATGTAAATGATCCCGCCGGGGGCGGGAATCATTTTAAATTAGGCGCGCTCCCACGCCGAGCGAACAGCGCATGCTCCGTCGGGAAACTTTCCCGACGTGCATTGCGGCAAATGACGTCGCAAGGACGTCATTTGCTTCTAAGTGAACGTGAATGGCGTCCAGCGCCATTCACGAATCACTTACGTAAACAACGTGAAATTTAAATTTCACGAGCGGGAAGGGCGGCTATACTTTAGCGCAAGGTTGCTCCTGCTATAGCAGGGGCAACCAATGCTAAAGTCGCCGTACGGAAACTCCGTACCTTGCGTGCGCAGGGCCCGCGCAACTTTTGTGAATCGGTGGTAGTATGCAATTTGCATACTATACGCCGATCACAATGGCCGCGCCCCCTAGCGGCCAACGCAAGAATGCAGCCTGAGATATGAAGGCATAAGGAGGCTTATGTCTGTCATATCTTAGGCTGCAGTCGGTGTAACAAGGTTCCTGAATCAGGAGCACTCGTTACACCGGAGCAAGTAAGCACTTGCGCCGCGCAACCTATGGTTGCGCGGGCGCAAGTGCTTCTTGAATCTGGGCCCTGGAGTGGCCTAGCCAGTCTCCAGTCCTTAATTCTAAAAAAAAGAAAAACAAGATGCGCTATAAAAATAAATCCTAGAGATCATGACAAAATAAAAAGTCCATGAATGTTAGGAACGTGAATAATACGTAGATGAACAAAAGTCCTGATCACCAGTGCAGGGAAAGAACAGCAACAAACAGTTCACAAGTGTTGATCAGAAGCTGCGGTGACGATCCAAGTGACAGAAAACCTCCACCATAGGATTAAAATATCTGCTTACCAGATATCCAGCGGTCTCTTAATTAAAAGACCCCAGAAAGCGTGTGGGTTGACACTGCGATAGTTGAAATGTAGCTAAGCTGTTTTTCAAGTATATCTCCGTCTCAAACCAATAGATGGAAAGCTTGGATCACGATTACCATGCAAGACACATAAGGGCCGCAATAGTGTAAAACCATAGATGCCATTTATTTAAAAGAAGACAAAAACACACTTACATAAATGCAGTGAAAAATAGGCATGTCAAATTTGGAGCTCTGACCGGAAGCAAACCAAAAACGACCCGTCCAAATTAGGTAGGAATAGTGCGATCAACGGGGGGGTGATCCGATATGACACACGTTCCGCCCTTAATTCTATAGAAAATGTGTGGAGGGTGCTGAAGGTTCGAGTTGCCAAAACTCAGCCTGGAAACCTAATGATTTGGAGAGGATCTGCAAAGGAGGAGTTGGATAAAATCCCTCCTGAGATGTGTGCAAACCTGGTGACCAACTACAAGAAACGTCTGATCTCTGTGACTGACAACAAGGGTTTTGCCACCAAGTACCAAGTCATGTATTGTGAAGGGGTCAAATACTTGTTAAATTGATTTTGCTTTTTAATTTTTTGAAACCTGTTTTTTTTTTGTTCTGTCTCTCACTTAAAATAAACCGACAATTAAAATTAGACTAATAATTTCTTTGTACAAAATCAGCATGGGATAAAATACTTTTTCCCCCTCGTATATAGTGCGGGCCCGACGCCAACAATCAAAACCTCCCATCTTCATAATATGATCTAAGTGTATTGGGTCTATTGCTTCTTCCCCTTTTAAAGCAGTGTTAATATAACCATGACTTGTCTTGAACTCTGCAGGCAGTGGGTCTCTCAATCCACATGAGATATGCCACCAACAGCGCTTCTGCATTGCCACCAATATCTTATTAAAATTCCTAAGAAAAGCCACTCGCAAAAACTCTGGTGCACTTTCAGATAAAAGGCATGTTTCCCCTTAAGATGCAGTCACTTGATGACTCACAAGATGGTGTGCTGATTACTTTGTTTTGCGGCATGACGTCTTTGGCTCCTGCGCATTGCGTCACTGCATCATGTGACTTTGTTGGGGATGGACCATAGTGACGACAAGCTGCATTTAACCGCTTGCGGACCAGCCGCCACAGTCACACTCACACTCACTATACTGTGCCAGATTGTTTCCGCTGTTGGGTAAGGAAGATTCTGGACAGCCGCACTCAAAATCAATGCCTTTATTATTAAAAAAAACAAAAAAAAGATATTGACGCGTTTCACACTTTCAGTACTTATTCATAGCTACAGAACCACACACATTGACTGCAAATATATACTAATCCATATTAGACATATGGACAAATCTATGATTAATTGAAACCAATTAACAAATTAAGTAGTATATATGGTTAACGTATGTTAGGTCAGAAGTTCAACTAGACCCAGGTTTTAAGAACAGTTTGAATGTATGGAAAGTCCGCAATGCATTGCCAGTCAGAAACGCACGCACTCATGGTATGTCCAAGACTAGAGTTTATTTCTCCTGCATACTTGTATATAAGCAAATCATACAAAAAGGGACGACCTAGTCCCAGCCAATCATATGTAAGTAATTAGGTTATACAAGTAATTTGTCACAATTATACAACGTGCATAGAATATAGCAGTCCCATCTTTGTGGCCTACTTATCTCATTTCTACTGCAGCTAATCTTAATGTTTTTCATTCTTCATCTAGAACATAATGGCAAGGTTGTTTCTATGTAACTTGTCCTAAAAGCTCTGGGTAAAAGGGTACATAAACATACATGCATGCATTCATCACTAAGGGGAACTCTAACAAGCCTTATAATGCATTATTAGTACAGGGGAACTATAGCCTATCAATACATATGGGGGAACTCTAACCGCCTTTCAGTTAGGTGTGAGAGCATATATTAGTATTCAGATAAAGAAATGAAGAAAAAGTCCATAAAATTATATATATAAAAAAAAAAAAATAATAATAATAAATCTTTTCAACTATAACTAATGAAATTATTAAATCACTGTGCATGTGTGATAAGATATGGAGTTATATAGAATTTAATTATGTGAATTTAAAGCGGGGGTTCATCCTATAAACAAAAAAAAAAAAAATTCTTCTAGCATAAAATTAGCGCGAGCTACAGTATGCATGTCTTGATTTTTTTAGCGCGGTACTCACAGTGCAATCCTACATTGAAGATACCGACTCCCCGCGGGGAATGGGCGTTCCTATCCAGACGGAGGATGATTGACGGCCGGCTCTGGCATGTCACGCTTCTCCGGAAATAGCCGAAATAGGCTTGGCTCTTCACGGCGCCTGCGCATAGTCTGTGCGCAGGCGCCGTGAAGAGCCGAGACCTAATCCTCTGTGTGGATAGGAACGCCCATTCCCCGCGGGGAGTCGGAATCTTCTATACAAATTTAAAACACGATGTGAAGTGAAATAAAAATAATGAAAAATTGTTAATGTTTGGGAAAAATTGTTCATATGCCAACATGAAACTTAATATGGAATAAAGGGGGGGGGGTTTCAAATTTGGGACTTTAAATTTGAAACCCCCCCCCTTTATTCCAAAATAATGAGGGATGGAAGCATGTGAGTTGTGGGACTCGATTGTTTAAATCAGGTGTCTGCATTGATTTTTGCTATTGCTGCAGTTTCTTTTTGTGGTTTTGTTTTTTCATTTCTTACCAGGCATAGGTGAGGTGGGGACACACCCCCCAATCACCTGTCCTTCATCCACCCATCAGTTTGTACATGCCTCCATTGAGGAGACTTTAAAAAGTGTGTAGTTAGGACTGCAGAATCGCAGGGAGCCTTGGCGATGGCTCTGCAGCTTAAAACATATATTTGCAAATGTGTGCGACTAATCCTCTGCTTTTAATATGTATAGTTAGACCGTTGTACTTGGCTTGCTGATTGGATGGTAAGGAGGAACCTGGTTAGAAATGTTTATTGCTTCACCTGTATTTGAGTTTGTCATCTAATTTATAGCCCCAAAACCCCCCCCCCTTTTTTTCTATATTAAATACCCCAGCTTTTTCTGTTAAGTATATATATATAATTGTTTACAAAATTTCTTTAATAATGCAATATAGTCATGGACGGTGCATTATTTGAAAGTCTTGAAATTAATAACTTATTCCATATTTATTATTTTCCCCCTATCCATTGTAATCTGATCCCTGCACATGCTTCATTTAAAGTCCCGCTCTCTCTTTCTTTTTTATGAAACTTAATATGTCAATGACTACAAACTTATCAACTGACAAAAATATACTGAAATTTTAAAAGGATACTTTTTGTAGAATGTATGTGCAGTGAAACTACTGCTACAAAAAAATGTGTAAAAATTGATGCATGTGTAAGAATGAAAGCGGATTATAGATGTAAATAATTCAACAATAGCTAATGCATGCAAGATCTCTTGCCTTTTTCCCTACATGTAAACATAAATCATTATTAAACATAAAATAGCAGATAAAAACATCACATTGACACCATAAAAAACATTAGATAACCTAATTAAATATTACAAATACATGCACAAGATCTTCAATGTGCACCCATGTCTACTCATTTAATTGATTATTTATTTGTTCAGTTATTGATTCAATGTTCGTGAACCAGCTCAGATGTCTTTTATCTGCTATTTTATGTTTAATAATGATTTATGTTTACATGTAGGGAAAAAGGCAAGAGATCTTGCATGCATTAGCTATTGTTGAATTATTTACATCTATAATCGACTTTCATTCTTACACATGCATAAGTTACATACGTTTTTTTTGTAGCAGTAGTTTCACTGCACATACATTATACAGAAGTGTTCCTTTAAAGTTTATCAGTAAAATTGATTAGTACATTTTCGCTTTATGCATATTTTTGTAAACTTGATAAGTTTGTAGTCATTGACATATGAACAATTTTTCATTATTATTTTCATCTCACTTCACATGTTATATATTTGATTATGAAATTTAAAATGTATTTTTATTTAATGAAATTATATATAACTCTATATCATCTTATCACACATGCACAGTGATTTTGTATTTCATTAGTTTATAATTAAAAAGATTTATCTTTTTTTTTTTTTTTTTATAATTTTATGGTCCTTTTCTTCTTTATCTGAATACCAATATGTGCTCTCAAACCTAACCACATATGTTAGCCATACATACTAATTAATTCACCTAATTTGTTAATTGTTTTCAATTGATCTTAGATTTGTCCATATGTCTTAATATATATTTGCAGTCAATGTATGTGGTTCTGTAGCTATGAATAAGCACTACTGAAAGTGTGAAACGCGTCAGCTCCTGTGTTCCGTATTTTGGAATATCTTTTTTTTTTTTTACCTTGTGGCCGAAGCAAGCATCCACAGATGCCCTCACATCAACCTTGTGAACGGACGACCAGGTTGCCGCCTTACACACCTGGGGAAGGGAAGAAAGAAAAAAAAAAAAAAAAAGCTTGATGTCGGAAAGCCCAAGAGGCACCAATTGCCGTGACAACAAAGGGAGGCGTCCGCCCTTCTAGGGCGCAAGCCTGAATCACGAAAAAAAAAATGGTGCTTAAGGCAAGTTTCTGATCCACTCCTCGCTGCAAAAACAGCAAGATTCTGGAAACTGAATATGTACGCAGACGCAACCGCATCTCTTCACACATAGAGCTGTAGGCCTTCCACGTGCGATGATAAATCTTCAGAGAAGATGACTTCCGCGCCCTCAGCATGGTAGAAATTACCGAATCGAACAGACCTCGGTCCCTTAGCACCTGACCTGCAACAGCCATGCCGTTAAAGCAGGATGAAGAACAGGACCTTGCAACAGAAGGTCCTCTTCCATCGGCAGTCGCCAAGGAACATCCACTACCAGTCACATAATGTCGGCGTACCTGGGACGTCGAGGGCAATTAGAAATCACCAGAATTCCCTCTGCAAAATAGACGAGGGAGGAGTTTTATTAGGGGGAGGCATAAATCAGCCGATAATGCCCCCGTGGGGCCACCAACACGTCTGCCGCATCCGCCCAGAGATCGCTGGACCTGGACACAAATCTCAGGACTTACTGAGAAGCCAGAAGATCCACATCTGGCATGCCCCATCTCAAATAAAGGAGGTGGAATACATCCGGATGTAGCGACCATTCGCCTTGGCCCAGCATCTGACGACTTAGGTAGTCTGCTTGCCAGTTGTCTACGCCCGGGATGTACACAGCCGACAGAGCCAGCATGCTCCACACACCGCAGGATGTGAGCAACTTCCAATGCTGCAACCGAGCTCCTTGTTCCTCCTTGATGGTTGACATACGCCATGGCCGTGGCATTATCCAACTGGATCCTGACTGGACGTCCCTGCAGCCTTTGCGACCATGTGGAGAGGCACCGCCTGATCGCCCAAAGTTCCAGCACATTGATAGGCAATTGGGATCCTGTGCCGACTGAACGCCCCAAACACACGCCGCCGCCCCCCCCCCCCCAAACCGGTCAGGCTGGCGTCCGTCATGATCGACATCCAATGAAAAGCAAGGAACGACCTCCCAGACTGAAGGGCTGGAGACCTCAGCAAATAGACTAGGGATTCCTTGATTAGGTGGCTCACCCAAATCTGACAATCCAGAGACAACGGAGACTTTTGGACAGGATCCCATTTGGACAGGATCTCTTCTTGCAAGACTCGTGTGAAATTGCACATACGGTACCGCCTCGAAAGTGGCCACCATGAGACCCAGGAATTGCATGCAAAAAGCAGAGTGGCGACCACTTGGCCAACAGCTTAACCGCAGCCTGAAGAGTATGTAGCTTGTCTGAAAGGGAGAAAAACTCTCGCCTCTTAGGAGTCTAGAATCAAGCCCAGGTACTCCAGCCGTCGAGTCGGCACCGACTACTGGAGGTTTAGTACTAAAACCAAATTCCCGAAGAGTCTGACTGGTGATCGCCACATCATCCTCCAATTCTGAGGCGGAAGCTGCTCTCAGAAGGAGCCCATGATTGCGATTCCTCGCCGTCTCAGCAAAGCCAGAATCAGAGCTAGCACCTTGGTGAAAACCCTTGGTGCCAACGCCAGGCCAAAAGGGGAGAGATAGAAATTGGTAGTGCTCGCCCCCGACCGCAGAGCACAGAAACTTCTGATGCCTGACGCATATGGAGACATGCAAGTATGCGTCCTTGATGTCCAAGAACGCCAGAAAATCCCCTTGATGGAGCACAGCTACCACAGAGCGAACCGATTCCATCCTTAACCTTTGTACTTTTACAAAGGTGTTGAGGGCCTTGAGATCCAGGATTGGACAGACCCCTTCATTCTTTGGGACTACAAACAGATAGGTTTCAGGGATTCTACTCCATTCTGGTGACCGCACAGGTACTAATCACCCCGCGCTCCTTACCTTGTCTTGATTGTGGGAGCAGCATGCTCTTACCTCCAGTAACATTCTTAATGTCATCCAGCAAGGCATTAAATAGCCTCTCTCCCTGAAAGGGCAAATCCACCAGAGCCTTAGATGTCTGGTCCGCGGACCAGCATTTCAGCAAAATCAGGCACGAGCACCACAGCAGATACTGAGGCTCTAGAAAGCAAGGGAGCTGTATCTAAGGCTGACATACTTAAGGCCGTGCACCAGCTGGTCTGCCAGTTCCATGCAGACTGAGGAAACGTGTTGCTTTTCCAACTCACGGTGCAACAATTTTGCCCATTCAGTAAGCGCCCGAGACACTAGGGCCGTGGCCAATACTGGCGGCAATGCTGACCCCACCACCGTGAACATGGACCGGGCCACCGCCTCGGCTCTCCTGTCTGCAGGGTCCTTAAAAGAAGGGGTCCCCTCCACCAGAATAGTGGTTACTTTATTTAACCTGGACACAGGGGGGGGGGGGGTCCACAATTGCGAGAGAAGTCAATTTTTTCAGGAAACTCTCCTCAAAGGGGTAACAGACCGCCATGCGTTTTGGGACTGAAAAGGCCTGCTGAGGCCATTTCCATTCTTTGTAGATAAACTTAAAATAAGTTAGGTAGGAAAACACCTTAGCCGTGCGGGCCGGCTTGTGGGACCCAAAAGGGACAGACACCTCAGAAGATGTCCCCACCGCATCCTCTCTCTTTAGGTTGTCCCGCACCGCTTTGATAAGTGCTCCAACAAGCGCTTCCTCCTACGCTGACCCAACACGGATTTATCCTCACTGTCCGAATAGTCCTGGTCCGCACCCTCTTACGCATTAGAACAGGGGTTGTGTGCCACAGCAAGGCCGAGTCTGAATCAGAGCTGTCACCAGAAGACGTTTTTTTACCCCCCTTGCACCCGCACGCCGCTTCCACCCTGGCAACAAAGGACTCCAGGACTGCCGACAAAGCGTCCATAGGCACCGCAGGTGCAGGCAAACCGGTTGCCACCACAGAAATGTCTGGAGAAGGCATGCCATGCTGACCTGCACTCGCCTGACACTCTGGGACAAAGGCAAGGCAAACAAAAAAGTCCACCCTCCCAGCTGTCACAGACTGAGGGGCCCCCCGCAGAACTTACCACCCTGATCCAGGTACTGCGCTGAGCTGCACTGCGGTTCACTCTCCTGTGCCAGTCATGAGGTGTTCTGTGCAATTCGTGCCGTTCTGAGGCAACAGTCCCAGCGCTAGAGGTAAAAATCAACAGACCACAAGAAAATGGCCGCCGGCCACCTCAGCAACACCCACGGCTCCAGGAAAATGGCCACCAGCCTTCCCTGCTGAAAACCACACAAAAACGGGCACGACCAAGCTGCCTCAGTGCGGCAGCCTGTACATCAAAAAACACAGCAGAACACCCCCAGTATGGCCAGAACAACAAGGAGGGACCCTCAACCCAGCACAGCCCCCTGCCAGAACACGGATGAAACCCCCAGTCACACAGCAGCTCATGCAAGGGTAGGAGGGAAAGGACAGGGAGAGAAGAGAGGGGGACCTCCTTGTCGACCTTCCAAGGAATGCCCAGCTGTGCCGTTCTGCCGGGACAGGTGGAACTCCTACTTACCCATCCTGTGGGGGCTGCTGGGCGCATTCCTCTGACAGACCCATCACCCGAGCAGTACAGTGTGGCTGCCAGCCACGGCCCACTGTGACTCAGACAGCAGTAGCCCGGTCATATGTGGGCCCCGGAGCTTATAGCCCACCAGTCACCCCTGGAGCAGACGGGGCATGTCGTGGCCGACCCAGCGCGTAGCTATGGTCTGCTCACACTCGATGGCCGGGCTGGGGAGTCTACCAGGATCTATATATTATGCAGCCTGTCACCAACCTGGCAGTTGATAGTAGATCTCAGGAATCAAAAAGTAGGAAAAAAAATAATAATCCACAGGACCAATGGTTCCCGCCGGGAGCCAGGTCCTTCTACACTAGGCAGAAAGAAACTGAGCTGCCGAGTGCAGTGTGAGGTGGGGTTCTAGCCAGTAGGACCGCCTCCTGGGCGGTGCTGTGCAAGTTGGCTGTAAACATGTTCTGCCCAGTCCTCTCCTGAAGGTGGCGATATAACCCTAGGGTCAAGACTACAGTGCTGTGTCAGTCAATGAACGAAAGAGAAATTGGTATTTTTTTTTTGTTTATAGCGCAACAAATAAAAACCAGGAGGTGATCAAATATCATTGAAAAAAAAAAAAAGGGGGGGGGTCTATGAACGGTCCGCCCGTGTGAAAGGAGCCTTGGGCTTCTAGTTGTTAGCACAAGGTATGATTGTTACTACCTACAATTCTCTAAGAACTTCATGAACATGGTAATGTATTGATTTTTTTTTCATTTAGAGCAACCACTTGTCTGTCCCTCATGAAGATTCTTTAGAAATTGAAAACATGTTTTGTCCAGATCTGAATGATGGTAAACTATATGACATGTATTGATTATTGACCATTTAACCACTTGAAGACCAGGCTTTTTCTGGCACTTTGTTTACAAATTAAAATACGTATTTGTTGCTAGAAAATTATAGCCCCCAATTATAGTTTTGTTTTTAAACAGAGACCTTAGGGAATATAAATGGCAATCATTGCAATTTTTATGTCATGCGGTATTTGCAAAAATAAAAAAATAAAAGTAAAGTTTTATTTTTACACCGCCCCTTTAATTTTTTTAAATCACTCTTCCCCCCCCCCCCCCATTACAAGAAATGTAAAAATTCCTTGTATAGAAATAGGAATGACAGGTCCTCTTCATGACAAGATCTGGGGTCAAAAAGACCCCAAATCTCTCCTTTACCTTTAAAAGCAAAAGATATAGATATAGATATCGATATATATATATATATATAAATTCCTTCTGGCATGGACCAGAAGGGACATCCTTCCAATCCTCTAAGGCAGGGGTGTCAAACTGGCGGCCCTCTAGCTGTTCCGAAACTACAAGTCCCATCATGCCTCTGCCTGTGAGAGTCATGCTTGTAACTGTTAGCCTTGCAATGCCTCATGGGACTTGTAGTTTTGCAACAGCTGGAGGGCCGCCAGTTTGACACCCCTGCTCTAAGGCCATAGAGTCGATCAAAAGAAAAACGGCAGCGATCGGCATGTCCCCTCGAAAAACGTTCCAGCAGCTCATGAGCCACGCGGACCAGTTTCATGAAAAAAAAACAGAACTGGGATTATGGGTGATATCTTCAGCCATAATCCCGGTAAACCATTTGAAAACGGCAACATGTATACATAGGTATTGCCGTCGGCAAGTGGTTAAAGCAGCTTGCTTACCATGGTTTTTTTTTTATGCTTGGATTTTCAATTTTTTTTGTGCCTTTAAAATCCCAATTCTCTTTGTTTTTCCTTAAAAAAAAAAATATAAAAGAAGTTATAGCCAAAGCTCATTTGGCTGTATTTCTCATGTGGATCACAGAAGTGCAGTTCGTTTTGCACTCCTGTGACCGGTTTTCAGCAGAGTGGTCTGAAGTCCGCTCGCTGACATCACAGTCTGTCCAGGCTCGGGCGCATGCCCACATGCCTGGACTGGCACCCAGCAGGCCACTGAGAGCCTGATCCGGCCACTCCACAGCGCTGATCACTAGGTTCTCCCGGCTCTGCCCCCCTCCTCGTTCACTAAGGTTTTCAATGTTAGAAACGCTGGGGGACAGACACTGCATCCACCTAGGCAAGTATAAATCAAAAGCGGGAAAAAAAAAAAAAAATGCACCACAATAAAAAAAAAACACATCTTTTAGTCAGCCACAAAGGGTTTGATTCACTCAGCAGGGACCAGCCGAGATTCCAGCCATCTATAGGCAGACTGATTGTACCCAAGTCAATACATTGATTGACTTGGGTACAACCAGCACGCCAGATTTTTACATGCTCGTGTTGCCAGCAGCTATAGTCACTGGCAATAATCATGGTGTTCTCCTGGCAGGGATGGCTCTCTGCGCCACCATTCTCCTCACTGGGAGGGAATAGTGCCATAGGAGGGATTCCCCCAGCAGCACCGACTGCGTTCTTTACTGCAACTCGTGGGTGTAGGAATTAAAAAAAAAAAAACAAACACACACACTTTACTTTGTAAATTGAAGCACACCTATGGTCATTAACCACTTGGGATCCGCGCTATGGACGAAAGACGTCCACAGCGCGGCTCTCAAGTGCCGGGTGGACGTCCTGTTGTTCCCCGTGCGTGCCGCTGGGGGCACGCAGCGGGGAAACAACGTGCCCGGCGCATCGCTCGGGAGCCGATGCGTGTGCCTGGCGGGCGCGATGTCCGCCAGACACCCACGATCGTCGGTGACACAGCAGAGACGTGGAGCTCTGTGTGTAAACAGAGCTCCACGTGCTGTCAGGGAGAGAGGAGACCGATCTGTGTCCCTTTACATAGGGACACAGCATCGGTCACCTCCCCCAGTCAGTCCCCTCCCCCCACACAGTAAGAACACAATGAGGGAATACATTTAACCCCTTCCTCACCCACTAGTGTTAACCCCTTCACTGCCAGTCACATTTATACAGTAATTAGTGCATTTTTATAGCACTGATCGCTGTTATAAAACGTGAATGGTCCCAAAATTGTGTCAAAAGTGTCCGATACGTCCGCCACAAAATCGCAAATCGCCGCCATTACTAGTAAAAAAAAAAACTTTTGCGCAAACCAATATACGCTTATTGAGTTTTTTTTTTTTTAACAAAAATATGAAGAATACGTATCGGCCTAAACCGAGGGAAATTTTTATTTTTTAAAAAAAAAATTGGGATATTATCATAACAAAAAGTAAAACGTTGTGTTTTTTTCAAAATGTTCAGTTTTTTTATGTTTATAGCGCAAAAAATAAAAATCGCAGAGGTGATCAAATACCACCAAAAGAAAGCTCTATTTGTGGGGAAAAAAAAATGATAAATATAATTTGGGTACAGTGTTGTATGACCGCGCAATTGTCATTCAAAATGCGTCAGCGCTGAAAATTGGTCTGGGCACGAAGGGGGTTTAAGTGCCCAGTAATGAAGTGGTTAAACCCACTTCCTTTCAGTCAAGGCTGATGATACTCCTGAGCAATGACTATCCACAGCACCACAACCTGCCCTGATTGCAGGAGAGAAAATGAAAGAGAAGAACATACACACCTTTCCTTTTTTTTAAACTTTATTTCAAACTTATAACAGAGCAATAATACTGTTCAAGGTTGGAAGTTTTTCCTTCCTATTGAAATTAAGTCAAATAAGCAACAAACATTTTACAATTTTGCTTTTAACAATATATGCAGCAGGGGGAACTGCTGTGAGGAATACTTTGTACACATAGCAGCTATCTGGACTTTAAATCAAATCTGGACCACCAAGCTCAGAGTGTTCTCACTCAGATACTGTGGCTGCTCATCGCAACAACCTGCAGGCCCTGGAAGTTTTATTTAAAAGCAGATGGAGAATAGTATTATTTTGTATTGGGTTTTACAGTAAGGTTGCTACCTTGTTTTAGAGCCTTTGTAACTTTTAAATATTGAACGCTTACTCCTTTCGATGCAATTCAGTGTATTCCCCCCCTTTTGGAGTCAAATTTGAGAATGCCTCACTATATGTTTGTGTTCCCCATTTATATCCCCTCCCCCAGGCTTCGGTTTCATTTTTAATTCTAAATCAGCCACATTTATTCACATATCTGTGCATGGAAAGACTACAAGTCCCATCTTCCACTGCTGCAGAGGAACTTGAAGTTCTCAATGGAGCACAAGTGCAGCGATGCAACCATAGTAGTACATTGCTACTGCCTTCAAGCGGTACTTCGCCCAAAAGTTAAAGTTGCGCTTTTCTGAGAAACTACCCCCCCCCCTACCCATCCAGTTTTGATAGGTACCCACTCAGATCACTTAGGTCAGTGTTTCCCAACTCCAGTCCTCAAGGCACACCAACAGGTCATGTTTTCAGGATTTCCCTCAGATGAAACGGCTGTGGTAATTACTAAGGCAGTAAAACGAATCAAATCACCTGTGCAAAATAATGGAAAGCCTGAAAACATGACCTGTTGGTGTGCCTTGAGGACTGGAGTTGGGAAACACTGACTTAGGTGATCCTAGCAGAAGTTTGTCCCCCCCCCTTCTGGTGCGTCAAAGGCCATTCACAAAGCGCAGCACGGCTTGCACATGTGCAGTGTGAAGCCACATAGTAGAGTCACAGTAGACTTCCCTTAGTAAACATGCCAGGGACCCGAAGACCAGCGAGAATGGCTCTAGGTTCCTTGGACCGGTAATTGTTTACAGCCTGAATAGGATCCTCTTTAAAAGTGATATTAAAGCTTTGTGGTTTTTTTTTTAAAATAAAATAAACATGCTTAACTGCTCTATGCAATAGTTTTGCACAGACCAACCCCGGTTCTCCTCTTTTGGGGTCCCTCGCCGGTACGCCTGACTCCTCCTCTTCGCCAAGTTTCCCTACAGAAAGCTGCGTTCTATAGGGGCACTCATGCAGGCTTGTTTCATAGCCACCCTTTCTGCGTCTATTGACACACAAGGTGGCTCAGCCCCACCCCCTTCATCACAGGATTTGATTGACAGCAGTGGGAGCTATTGGCTCCCACTGCTATCTATATGCTGAGTGAGAGAGCAGCCAAGAATCGCTGGTCTTATGCACAGTGCTAAAAATCGGGAATAGGCTCAGGTAAGTATAAGTGGGGGCTGGGGAGGTTCGGTGACACTTTTTTTTTTTAACTTCAAGGAACACTAAAGGCAACGTTTTTTTTAAAATAACAAACATGTTCTACTTACCTCCACTGCGCAGCTCATTTTGCACAGTGTCCCCTAACCCTGTCTTCTGGGGTCCCTCGGCGACTGTCTCGGCTCCTCCTCGCAAAAGCTTTTCACCTTCATGCGAGCTTGCATGGTGGAAAGCTTTTGCGAGCGCGCTCCCGTGAGACAGCGGCGGGCATAGCCGTCGACTGCATCACTCGGCCCCCCGCGGCATCCGCTGTGATTGACAGCAGCACCAGCCAATGGCTGTGCTGCTATCAATCCGTCCAATCAACGGCCAGGCTGGGAACCGAAGAGGATCACATGGACGCACGTCGGATGTTTTGTCACCTTCATGCATAGGATGCATGAAGGTGAAAAAACATTTACCTTTACAACCCCTTTAAAGTAGAACTATAGGCAAAACTTTTCCTTCATTTTGATAAGAGTGAGGGAGGGTTATAACCCCTGTGCGATTTGTTTTGCCATCTGTGTCCCATTGCAGATTTCCCTTAACCAAACAGGAAAACCCTGCAAAGGTTACCCCATGAGAACATTTCCCTACTAAGGGCTCTTTCACACGGAGCGGACCGTTTCCGGGTCCGCCAAAGCTCAGCGGGGATCCCCGCTGAGCTGTCGGCGGATAGGGCGGTCCCCGCACACAGTGCAGGGACCGCCCTGTCTCTGCTCCGCTGTCCCCTATGGGGAACCTGATGCAGACGGACTGTCTGTCTGCATCAGTTCCGCTCCGCCGAACAGAAGAAAAATAGGGTTTCTTCCGTTCGGAAAAGTGGAACCCGACTGACGCGACGCTCCATCCGCTAACGGACGCGTCCCCATAGGGATTCATTACAAGTCCGTTAGGACTTGTAATGAACGGACAGACGGAGCGGACGTCTGAAAGGGGCCTAAGTGTAGCTCTAAAGTTACACTTAGTAGGGAAATGTTCCAATGGTGACCTTTGCAGGGCTTTCCACTCACTTCCTAAGTGTAGCTCTAAAGCTACACTTAGTGGGTGCTTGTGTTCTCTTCCAGTGTCCTCAAAGCCGTCTTCTTGCTCCTACACTACGCTGCCATCTTTGACAGAATTCTCACCGCTCCAGGTGAGCCTCGTGATGATCAGGGGTTGTTGAACCACCAGGGTGCTGGCAATGCGGTAATAGCAGCCATGACTAAGCACTGACGCCAGTGCGAAACGTTGGCCATACTGATTTTTGTGGGCTTGCAGTGACTGTATGCACAGTTGAAAATAAAGACATCTCTTTTAAAGAAAATTTTGGAGTGCGGCTGTCCAGCTTTTGTTCTTTTGTTTTTTTGCGTTTACGCTGCCATCTTTGTGGGCTCCATACGGATTTTTATGGACCAATCTGTTTTAATTTCCTATTTGATTTTCCACTCTCCCCCCAAGCCCGGGATTCAGACATAGTGCCTCCATTTGCGCCAATGTCTTATTTTTTGATTAGAACATTCCCCCTCCAATTTCTGGGGGGTGACCCAAAATTTGTGATTTGTTTTATTGAAAATTTTTTCATTTGCCAGTACAGTACTGGCAAATAGGACAAAAAAAACGGAGGGTGAATCTCCTTTAAAGTAGAGTTCCACCAACGTTTTTATTTTTAAAAGTCAGCAGCTACAAAATACTGCAGCTGCCGACTTTTAAAATAAGGACACTTACCTGTCCAGGGCGCCTGCGATGTCGGCACCCGAAGCCGATCTGTCCCTCGGGTGCTGCCGCCGCCATCTTCGCTAAGGGAATCAGGAAGTGAAGCCTTGTGGCTGCACAGCTTGGTTCCCACTGTGCGTGTCGCCCCGCGCGATCTTAATGGTCCCTGTTGTCTTCTGGGACCTGTGTCTCTCCCAGAAGACAGCTGGGGGGGACGAAGGAGGCACTGGACGTGGCGTAGATATCCGTGGAAATCTATGCCTGAAAAGCGGAAGTTCAATTTTTGGGTGGAACTCCCGCTTTGTGTTTATTAAACGTCAGTAGCTACAAAAAAAAGTATAGCTGACACACTCACCTGTCCCCACGATCCAGGGATGCGGCTGCCGAACCTTCACTTCCTCCTGGCAACGGCATCACGAGTGTGGGCACCCGGCTGTGACAGCTTGCGGCTTCACAGCCGGGTGTGCACTGCACATGCGCAAGTTGCGCTGTGCCTTCTTAATTGTCCAGGCAATCTTCTGGGATCTGTGACTTGTCCCAGAAATTTGAAGGGAGGTAGGGGGAGAGAACTAGTCTAGGCGATTTAAGAGAAAGTTGGAGCAGGTACATGTCAGAATGCTCCCCCCCCCCCAAAAAAATGTGGCATTTGGGGGGGGGGGGGGGGGTGTATTGGAAGAAATGCTTAGAGTGGAACTTCGCCCTTTTGGGTGGAGCTCCACTTTAACGGGGACACAGCAATAACTTCTAATCCCTCTTTAGATTATAAAAAAAAAAAAGTTTTGCCTTTAGTTGTACTTTAATGCATAGTATGCATTATAGCAGGGGTCTCCAAACATTCTAAACTAAGGGCCGGTTTATTGTCCTTCAGACTCTTGGAGGGCCGAACTTTGGCATGTGGGGTTGAAAATGTTCCTGGCATCAGTGGGACTAAACATCTGGTATTAGGGGAAGGAATAGCGCCCCATCGTTGGTATCATAGGGAGGAATAATGCCCCATTAATGGTGTTGGTGGGAGAAATGGTGCTCCATTGTTGGTGTCAGATAGCAGAATAGTGTCTTGTATCAGTGGGAGGGATAGTGCTCCAAGGGCCGGATAAAGGCAAGTAAAGGGCCGCAGTTTGGAGACCACTGCATTATAGTAAAGGGTTTAGAACCACTTTAAGCTTGTATCCTAATATGAGCTGGCCACAGACGCTACAAGAGCCCAATCATTGCACCTACAATCCACTGGAATGCTCTGCCGTCTCCAATGTAAAATTGTAAGAAATGCACCAAAAAAATAAAACCATCCCGCAAGCGCACCACCCCAGTGTGAAAGCACCGTCGGGCAGCATGGGAGGCAGTTTTCAGGTACTATTTCTAGCGCGAAAACACCTGAAAACTGCCTCAGTGTGAAAGGGGGTCTTACAGCAAATACTCATTACATAAAAAGGAGAAGCTAGAGTAACATTTTTCTGCAAGGAAAAGGGGTAAGCAGCAATTTAAGTCATGCCATTTAAAAAAGGGCACTTTCACACACTGGGGCGGTAAGAGCACTTTTCGGACGCTAGCAGGATGCTTTTACCCCCCCCCCCCCCCGCCAAAAAAAGGATTAAAAGTGCCCGCAAAACGCTGATGCTGAAGGGCTTTGGCAGTGCTGGCCAACGATTTAAATGGCAGGGGGCGGTTTAAGAGAGTTGTATACAACGCTCCCGCACCGCCCCAAAGATGCTGCTTGCAGGACTTTTTTTCCTGCCCTGCAAAACACATCGCTCCAGCGTGAAAGCACTCCAGCTTTCACACTGGGGTGGCTTGAGAGGCAGTTTTCAGGCACTTTAAAAAAGGCACAATTTTTAGCGCAAAAATGGCTGAAAAGCACCTCAGTGTGAAAGTAGCCTACATGGGAACATATAAAGTAGGTATTTTTGCAGTTTGGCTGCCAATGTACAAATACGCTTTAAAACTACACTTGGGCTTAAAGGAGTTGTAAACCCTTGTGTTTTTCCACCTTAATGCATCCTATGCATTAAGGTGGAAAAAAAAAACACCTTGCAGTGTCCGGCCCCCCAGCCCCAGTTTTACTTACCTAAGCCCCAAATTTCCGTGGGCACGATCCCGCCCTGTTTTCTCAACGGCTTCTCGGCTCTTCCTTGGATAGATTGATAGCAGCGCAGTCATTGGCTCCCACTGCTGTCAATCAATTGAAATGACACAGCCGTCGGGGCAGAGTCATACACTGGCCGTCTATGGACACCAAGTGTATGACACAGGAGCGCACCCACAAGGTAACCCCCTCGGGAGAGAGCTTCCCAGAGGGGGTTATCTAATGTGGGGAGGAGCAGCCGTGGGACCCCAGAAGAGGTAGATAGAGGACACTCTGCAAAACGAACTGCACAGTGGAGGCAAGTATGATATGCTTGTTTAAAAACAAACAAAAAAACTCGAACCTTTAATATCACTTTAAAGTCGAAGGTCATCTTTTTTTTCTCTGAATTCCAGCCGCCCCTATGTACCAATATAGCATTGATGTACTTGGCGAATGTGACCCCCCCCCCCCCCAAGGTCTTATATTGTCCCAACTGATAAAAATGCTAATATATATATATATATATATATCGGCGTATATCGCGCACTATTTTCCCCTTAAAATAAGGGGAAAATCGTGGGTGCGCGATATACCCCGATAGCCGCTTCCTGCGCTCAGTTTGAAATCCTGCGCCGACATATACCGAGTGCAGTACACTCGGGTACATTCGGCCAGGCCCGGCTTCGCTCATGCATAAACGTCACAGAGCGTGAGCGACGCCGAGCCTTGCCGAATGTACTGCACTCGTTATAGGTCGGCGGAGGCGTTCGAACTGAGCGCGGGAAGCGGGGACTCGACTTGAGGCGCGCGCTGGAGAAGCCGGGAGGACACCATCGAAGGCCGCAGACGGACGCCGGACCGGACGATGGACGCTGGACAGACACCAAAACTGTAAGTAATGAAATCATAACTTTTTTTTTACAGGAATTTCGGGGGCAACTTTAGGGGTGCGCGGTAGCGCGTTATACCGCGATAAATACGATAAATAGATAGATAGATATCTATCTATCTCTCTCTCCCCCCATCTCTCACACACACACACACACACACACACACACACACAATTAAAGAGAACCTGTCCTCAATGAAAGAAAATTGCAGGAAAAAAAAAAAAAAAAGTATTATAATTACTTGCAGCAATTTTTCTCTCCATATTTTTTTTTTTTTTTTAATTAACCTGCAATTTCTTTTAGCTATCAAACGTGACAGTTCCCTAGACCTCCCACCAGGTCAAAGCCTGCCATTACATCCAGGACGCCTCAGGGCTTTTGCAATTCTATACAAAGCGAGACGTACATAGGTGGTAAATAAGGTGCCTAAAAATATGTTAAATGCACATATGATTTTTATGGCAACAATGATGTGGAAATTAGTCTGGTACAGGATAATAAAAAAAAAAGGTCAGAACACCGAGCCCAGGTTCACGCTGGTCTGTGGGAATGAAGCGTCTGAGTTCAGCTGAACTCACACGATTTCACTCCTGCTGGCAGTCCCTATTTCGGCCGCAATTACAGAGACGTCTGCACAGATGTCAATGTAAATCATGGGCAGAAATCACTAAAAGTAGTACAGAAACTACTTTTTGAAATTGGCGCGGCATTGCATTAATTAGGACGGTGTCATTGCCGCCAAATTGACATGTCAAGTCGCATATCGAAACGCAGCAGTGTGAACCAGGGCTAAATCTGGATTGATTGGGGAAGGACCTTTATGTTTTTTTGGCTAGCGGGTGCTCCATTATGATTTTCACCAGACAGAAAGCCAATGAAAATCTGCAACAGCTCTAACCCCCTTCTTATTCCAGCCATAAACACACCAAAATAAAGTCATGAGATGTGAATGGCATTCAAAAGCAAAACTCACAAGTTGGTTAGTCACTGGTAACCAAACATCAACTTTAGGCACAATGGTAACAAAGAAGAAGAAAAAAAAAAAAAATATATATATATATATATATATATAATAATTGTACTGCTATCTACTTTAAGTGCCTGCGGATTCCTCAGTTGCTCTTGCTTGTAGAAGTCATTCATAGTAACTTGTGCATTTCCTGTAAAACAAGAGAATCTACAGTCCGGGAAATCAAACCAATGACATCCTACAAGCCATCAGTAACCTGGTTGTTGCAGCAAATAACAGAACTGTACACACATTGTGTAACCTGGCCTAGAAAATCAGTTTGCGTGAAAAAAAATGCAAACAATTCACGTAGGGTTTTTCTACAACCCTGACAACTACAGAACACTGGTCAGAATCTTTGGTCAGCTGATCACAAAACACAAACATAACCGAACTGATAAATCAAAAGGTTTTCATCTTTAGGAAAAGGCAAGATTTTGGATAACCAACTTTCAGTGCAGGGATGCAAGAAACTGAAATTAACCATTCAACATTAAATCACAAAATGTTTATCCTTCAGTAGGGTTAAAATCTGGCATTTCCTCTAATAGTCTCAGAATTCCTCTTCCTCGCCCTCTCCTGGGATTAAAGGAAGCCGCTCCATTCATCCCGGAAGTACTGGCTCCTGTATGGACAGAACAGAAACTCTGCATCAACACTACAATTTGGCAAATTGACACAAAGGGTTTATTTTTAATATTTTTTTTTTTTGGATACAGTAAGAAACAGTGGAAAACCCAATCAGGTTTTTGTTTGGCGTCTTCGTCCTTAGTGAAATGTCCCTTCACCTCCTGTCCAGGACTTTAACTCATCATATGCCAGCACATTTTACAAAGTGGCTAAAGTCCAATGAGGTGCATGCTACCCCTGGACTTCTCTTTAAAGTACATTATTGGAGCTGCAGGAGGATAGCCATCAGTACACTCAAGAGATGTTGCTCTCTCGCACACACAGCAGCTCTACTGCCCATTCACAGAAGCCTTTGTATTTGGTGACTAGGTTCATATAATGCAAAGTGCTCTGCGACTGGGTCCTGTAGCTGCAGGAAACTCGCCATCCTCAAGGCATGCACCCCATTGGGCTTTGTAAAATGTGCAGGCATGCTATGAGTTAACGTCCAACAGGGTGCATGCTACAAGGATGGTGAGTCGCATGCAGCTACAGTACCCAACCCTACTCCCAACTAATCAGAGTTCTTTGTGAATAGGTTCATATAATACAAAAGGCTTCTGTGAATGGGAAAGCAGAGCTGGCATGTGTGAGAAAGCAGCATCTGTTAGTCATATGCTCCTGGAGCTCTCCAAAACTGTTAGATGTAAAATTAAAAAAGATAAGCCCACAGGTGGCATGCACCTCATTGGACTTAAACTCATAATATTCCAGCACCTTTTACAAAGTGGCTTAATTTCTGGAGTTCAACTTTAACCGCCTGCGTCTTCCAATATTTAGAATTTCACTTTGATACCAAAGAAAGGTGGCATCTCCCAGCTGGAACTTCCAATGCAACATTCCCAACACACACGTTCCTGCAAAAATGGCTGCATTTTAAAAATTGGAAGAGATCAGCAGCAGTGACAGTGAACAGTCAGAGAAAAGGTCACCAGCACACCAGGACCTCCAAAAAACGGGCCCAAAACGTTAATCAACGATAACATTTTTACAACAAAAGGCAATGTTTCGGAGCCACGCAGGACCCTTCAACAGGCGGTCACATTCCCAATTTAGCACTGTTTAAAATGAAACAAACACGTCATATTTGCCTGCTCTGTGCAACAGTTTTGTACATAGCAGCCTCGATCCTCTTTTCAGGTCCCCCCGCTGGCGCTCCTTGCTCTCCCCCCCGGGGTCACTCGTGCAGGCTCGGTCCCACCCCCCCACAGGCTTTGAATGACAGCAGCAGGAGCCAATGGCTTTCACTGCTCAGTCAAGCCTATAAAAGCCAGGAGAGGGGAGAAGAGCTATTGCACAGCGTTGGACTAAAATCAGGCCGAGTGAGTATTTGGAGGGGCTGCACTGCAGGTTTTTTACCCCGAAATATCAAGAATGTGTGAAGGTAAAATATAGTAACAGAGAGGAGAAGCTCAAAAGATAGTTATAGTTAAAGTGGAGTTTCCATCCCAGAATTTTTTTTTTTTACTCATCTGGAAATGCCTGTTGCTATGCGGTCCTACAAAATCTGCCTTTGAAACCACCTAGGATTCTGACATCATCTCCCTCTAATGCTCCTGGGAAATGTGTGTCATCATTTCCCAGGATGCAGTGCGCTGTCCAATTATCACTCCCCATCCAAGACTTCCAGGAAGTGCTTGTAGGCTTCACAATGCCCACAAGCAAAATGACAACAGTGTAGACAGTTTTATAAACCATCTTTTTTGAATATCTATGCGGATCGGAGGCAGATTGTAAAATAGTAAGTGACCGGATTTATATTATAAAAACGCAGGATGAAAGGACATACATTTAAAAAATGCTAATTGTGGTTGGAACTCCGCTTTAAGCTACATTTTTGTATAGGGATACAGGGAACATATTTGCTCCATTGTCTAATATCCTCTTGCCTACCAGCTGTCTTCATTATACAGCGGCATGTTGGCACGGCTGCGCAAACTGCTGTAGGTGTACGTCGGCCACTTTAAGAGTTATAGGGGGCACGCCTGCCCGCCAAGTTGGAGCTTTTGTGCAAAACAATATATGCTTATTGCAATTTTTACCAAAAATATGTAGAATACATGCCTAAAACTGATGAAGAAATTTGTTTTTACTTATTTTTTGGGGGATATTGTAGCAAAAAAAAAAAAAAAAAAAAAAAAAAAAAAAAATATAGTTGTCTTTTTGCTTATAGCGCAAAAAAAAAAAAACACAGAGGCGATCAAATACCACCAAAAGCGACGCAGTGCTGTGTCGCTAAAAATGGCCTGGTCAGGAAGTGGGTAAATCCTTCCGGCGGTGAAGTGGCAAGACGTTAATTGAGCTATAGTAAATTTGGGTCAAATGCAGAGGCGAGAGCATACTGAGCACCGTGTGGTGGAATAAAAACAGCTTGATTTGAAGTGGTTCATTAGCTCACCTTGGAGCAGGTTTCTATGAAGTTAATCATTTTTATAAGAAATTTAAAGGAGTTCTCTAAGCTAAAACTTTTAACCCCCGCTGTGCCCGGGCTGTAAAACTATACAAAATAAACTTTCACTTACCTGCCTACGATCCCCCGTTGTTCCGATATCGCCGTCCCGTTCTCGGTCTCTTCCACTTCCTGCGGGTCGGTGACTCAGTGCGCTCAGCCTATCAGCGGCCGCGACGGGACATTGCTGCGGCCGCTGATAGGCTGAGCGCACTGTGAGTCACCGACCCGCAGGAAGTGGAAGAGACCGGGACGGCGATATCGGAACAACGGGGGATCGTAGGCAGGTAAGTGAAAGTTTATTTTGTATAGTTTTACAGCCCGGGCACAGCGGGGGTTAAAAGTTTTAGCTCAGAGAACTCCTTTAAGCATGCACAGAGAGTGTATTTTATCTGATATATGGGGGATTAAAGGATAGGAATATGTGGATAATATAGTTGTGTGCCATTTAGTGATACATTTCAGCACTCTGGTCACTATTTTTTTCTAACCATGTAGATATTTTTGCAGATTACATTTGTATAGAATTTGGGTTTAGCATCATTGCACTATAATATATATATATATATATATATATATATATATATATATATAAAATCACACATACATACACACATTGTGATGGTTTGGGTCTGTCTTCCCTGAAGGATGGCTGGTTTTCGCCATATTTTGGCGAGACAGACGCCTTAATTACTCAGCTGTGTGGGCAGCTATTTAGTGCTGGCCTGGCTGTGGCTCAGGGCCCCACCCCACAGACAGGAGGTCTGTGCTAAGGAGTCAGGTGACTCCCAAAGCTCTGTGAGAGAAGTCACAGAGTGGATGTATCTCTGCAGGAGGCAGAGGTCATTAATATTGGAGCAGCAAGACGTAAGCTAGATGTGTGCTTATCTCTGAAACTGGTAGTTCAGAGGAGCAGAACTTGGGGCCTGGGCTAAAGGCCTGAAACAGCAGGACGGCTAGTGTGAAAGCCGGGAGGCTGAACTATTGATTCTTTTTCAAGATACAGGAATGATAGAACCCCTGCGAGGGCAGCAAATGTATATGTGAACTTTTGATGTTTTTAAATAAAAGTGGGCTACCAAGCCCTTAAAAACGCATCTACCGTTGGAGTCTGTTCCCGCAAGGTTACAACATATACACACACATATATATATATATATATATAATATTTTGATACATCACCTAAAGCAACAACTCCGTTCAAGGAAGGACACTTACCACAAGCAGCCCCTGCAGAATCCAAATTGTCAGTGAAACGCAGACGATCACTTTTTTTCTGTAGAAAGTGCGTACAATAATGTGATATGGTTATTCATTCAAAAGTACTATTTTGTACGCAGAACATTAAAGTGTCTGTGACAAAAAAAAAAGGGGGGGGGGGGGGGGATCTGTTCTTCTAAAACTGGTTATACTGCATAGTGCTTATGCAGCATTATTTGTCCAGTTCTATGCTGTAAAAAAAACCTGGTTGATCCCGTGTCCCCTTGGCTGTGCGGATCACAGTAATCATGGCTGCTGAGCCATGATACATTGGTCGGTTTACATGTCTGTCAACCCGCCCCTCTCCCTATCAGATTGGGAGTCTGTGCCCATCTCCTCCCAATGCTATGTAAAAAAAACAGGGGGGATTCTACCGATTACAGTTATCTGCAACTATATTGCAGAATGTCTTTATACAAGTTTTATAAAAATGATGCAGCGCAGTACCTTATTGCAGAGCTCTGTGTGGTCACGTGACCGCCCGCCGCTCTCCTACTGGCTAACTTGAGGGGAATCTCAGCCCCTCCCGCTGTAATCCTCAGAAAAGGGGGAAGGAGAGTGCCGGGACTTCAAGTGACTGCACAGTAGCACTATGAATTAAAGCGTAAACTTCAGTAATTTTCTCATCTTTCAATCTATTAAATCCTCTGCCATTGTGATTTTAACTTTGGATAGTAAAAAACATTTTTTCTGCCAGTAAATACCTTATACAGCCCACTTCCTGTTTGTCTGGTCAGTAGCCTAGGCTTACATCATACACAGCGCTCGCTCTCTCTCGTGAGAGTTTGCTAGGAAGGGAAATAAGGAGGGCCAATGAAAGCTGCAGAGCTGGAGGTGCGTGTGTGTAAATCCAGGAAGTTAACAGGCAGCAGCTTCAACTGCCCACAGTTAAAATGGTTGCAGACAGACTCAATGGAGGGAGATTTCTGCAGCATATTTGGCAAGTACAGAATTACAATTATATATATATATATATATATATATATATATATATATATATATATATATATATATATATATATATATATATATATATATATATAAAAATATGCAAAGTGGGTGGAGGGGGAAAAAAATTGGCAAAGATGTTTTTATTACAAATTATGTGAGCAGACTGCAGTTCAAGGTATTGCGCGGCATAATTTGTATAAAACAAAAAAAGCTCTGCATATAACAAAAGGGATTCTACCAATTACACAGAGTGACTTTACAACTATTTGAGCCCATCATGAAGCAGCTTTGCGGCACAGTCGGCAGCACTGTAGCCCTGCTTTCAGTTCCCACTAGGGCAATAACCTGTATATGTTATGTAGGTTTTCCCTACATGCCAAATCTCTCCTTAGCTCCCCCAAAACACTATGCCAAGATAACCAACCTTACTTGGCCAAGCTGGCATACCTGGAATCTTTTAGCATCGAGGATGATGGTTTTATTATCACCAGACGACCACCTCGCTTTTGGAGTTGGGCTGGGCAAGTGAGACGGTGTAAGAGTCACGTCATAAACTGAGGCCAAGGCTTTGCTGATACAGTAGCTGAAGGAAGAGTAGTGTAGAAAAAAAAAAAAGAAAAAAGCAGCAGCATTTAATGCAGTTTAGTGATCTCCATATAAAAACCCTAATAAGAGGCAATAAAAAAAAAACAAACAAACACTATTATTCTTTTATTACTAACTGTATCTGACAATTACATTACAGAAACACACATTGCTAACTTCAGGCTGTACTGCCATCTGCAGGCTTAGTTTGTGAATGAAGCCTCCAGTTTCCATGCGATTACAGGATTTGGAACCACTTAAAGCGGGAGTTCACCCATTTATTTATTTTTTGATCTTTTCCCCTTAGATTAATGCTCGTTTTGTCTAGGGGAATCGGCTAGTTGTTTTAAAATATGAGCCGTACTTACCCGTTTTCGAGATGCATCGTCTCCGTCGCTTCCGGGTATGGGTCTTCGGGAGCGGGCGTTCCTTCTTGATTGACAGTCTTCCGAGAGGCTTCCGACGGTCGCATCCATCGCGTCACTATTAGCCGAAAGAAGCCGAACGTCGGTGCGGCTCTATACTGCGCACCGACGTTCGGCTTCTTTCGGAAAATCGTGACGCGATGGATGCGACCGTCGGAAGCCTCTCGGAAGACTGTCAATCAACATAGGAACGCCCATTCCCGCAGCCCATACCCGGAAGCGACGGAGAAGATGCATCTCGTAAACGGTAAGTACGGCTCATATTTTAAAACATCTAGCCGATTCCCCTAGACAAAACGAGCATCCATCTAAGGGGAAAAAGTCATATATACGGGTGAACCTCCGCTTTAAGGACTGCCCCACGCAAATATACTGCGGCAGGGAGGCACTCCTGCACATAATCACGTACCTGTACGTGATTTCGTGCACAGAGTCTGGGGCGCACGCCATCCAACTCTACCGACTGTGGGTGGTAAGGTATAGTTACAGCAATGTCTATACACTTACGTAACTTTCTTGCAGCTGGCAAGAGCACAGTACCACATGTCATTCTCCTCATGCCATTTGCACCTGTCAAGATACAAAATTGTTGTTTTAGTAAACAGGAGGTCTATAGAAAGAATTTCAGCTCTTAAAGATAAAGAAACAATGATGTGATACAAACCTGAATGTCTGGAATGTTTGGGAGCCAAAGAAAAAAGGAAGACTTTTTTTTTCCTGCAAAATCACAATATTTCACACTCACACCTGCAAGCTGGGCATGGTCTTTTTACCTGGTGTTGCTGGCGTAATCCCAATGAACGACTTCCAGTAGCCGATTCACAGTGGATTTTGAAGGCTCCTCACCAAGTTTGTCTCTAAAGTATTTCAATATTAAACTTTCTAGATCCAACAATTCAAAACGGTTATCCATGCCTGCAATACAGAGGATGAAGCATTACATTGGGATTGACATTGATCCATTGAGCTCTAGCAAAGTCAGTGTGAACCGGTGATGTTTACCTACTGGCCACATGTACAAAGCTCCATCAAAAGTCATAAAATCATTTTATAAAAAGGGACACTAAAAAGGGTTCCTTTTAAAATAAAGACGTCACACTTGCCTCCGCTGTGCAGTTGGTTTTGCAGAGTGGCTCCAATCCCTCTTCTGGGTTCCCTCCACGGCACTCCTGGCTCCTCCCCGCATCAAGTGACCCAGAGAAGCGATCTTCTTCAGGTCACCCGTGCGCGGCGTGCTCCCTTGTCCTGCTGCAGCACTACAAAAGGTTTTTCACCTCAATGCATTCAGGTGAAAAACTGGGAAGGTTTACAACCCCTTTAAAGTAAATGGAAAAGTTTTTTTTTTTTAAACAAGTCATACTCACCTGCTCTGTGCAAGGGTTTTGCAGAGCGGACCCGATCCTCGTTTTCTGGGGTGCTCCGGTGGCACTCCAGGTCCCTCCTCTTCTAGTGCCCCCATTGAGAGCTGCTTTCCCTTGGGGGCCCTGTGCGGGTGCTCGCGAGTCCCGACACTCCACACCAGGGAGAAAGCCTTGCATTACTGTGTGGAGTTACAGACAGAAGAACAGGAAGTGAGGATTTCTCAGAAGAAATAAGGACATTTAAAAGAAAAATGGAAGGATGAGGTAAGTGAAGGAGGACTGCACTGAGGTAAAGGAAGCCATTTAGGGAATTTTTTTTTTTTTTACCTTTACACCCCCTTTAATGCAGGGGTGCCCAACCAGTGGCCCGTGGAGCCTTCTGATGTGGCTTGCGACCTCCTGCTCTGGGATGGAATAAAATAGAATATGGTTATTAAAGGGCAGTTTATTACTTAGGCTGCTTTCACATTGCAGCGTGGAGCCACGGTGACGGTATAGCAGCGCTATTTGTAGCGCGGCTATACCGTCGTGTTTACCGCGATATTCGGGCGCTAGCGGTGAGGTTTTAACCCCCGCTAGCGGCCGAAAAAGGGTTAATACCGCCCTGATTTCAATGGGAAGGCGCGGTATAGGAGCGTTGAACACACCGCTCCTATACTGCGGTAAACATGCGGCTAGCAGGACCTTCGGGCTTTCACATTGAACACTACAGGGCATGATTTTTCATGCGGTATAGCAGCGCTATTTTTAGCGTTGTACCGCATGAAAAACGCCCCAATGTGAAAGGGGCCTAAAATCACAGTGTATATATGGGCATATCTGTTCTGCAGTGGTTAATGGGCTGCTTTCAAACTGATCCGCAGGTGCAGAGAAGTGCACCTGTGGGTTACCTGCACTGAGCCATAGACTTCTATTACCTGCGAGTTTGGTGAGCTTTCTGAAAGTGCACCACACTACAATCTATGACAAAGTGCAGCTAACCTGCAGGAAAGCCACAGGGGGACTGTGCTGCTCCTGTGAAAAAGTAAAGTGGGTTCTATAGAGCCGAGTGGGCTGCCATCCACCTGCTCCGCTCATTGTGGCCCACTAACGGTTACCAAGTCGCTTAAGTGGCCCTTGCACTTCAAAGGGTTGAGCACCCCTGCCTTAATGCATAGAATGCATTAAAGTGGAGTTCCACCCAAAAGAGGAACGTCCGCTTTAGGCACTCCTCACCCCCTTACATGCCACATTTGGGTGCCTAGTTTATGAGCTGGACTTCCTGTCCCACTTCCGACAAGGTGACTACCTAGGTGGCCCCTCCCTCTCAGCAATCTTCTGGGACATGTCACAGGTCCCAGAAGACTGCCCGTCTACTTAGAGCACAGTGCGACTCACGAATGGGCAGTGCCTGCCTGGCCGTGGAGGCTCCATGCAGCCGCATCGCTGGACCGTGGGTCAGGTAAGCGTTTATTAAAAGTCAGGAGCTACACTTTTTGTAGCTGACTTTTAATACCATATCAGGGATATGCAATTAGCGGACCTCCAGCTGTTGCAAAACTACAAGTCCCATCATGCCTCTGCCTCTGGGTGTCCTGCTTGTGACTGTCAGAGTCTTGCTATGCCTCATGGGATTTGTAGTTCTGCAACAGCTGGAGGTCCGCTAATTGCATATCCCTGCCATATGTGCATGTGTACAGTAAAAAAAAGCAATATAAAAAGTATGATGCGCTGTACCTTTAAACACATATCAAATATCGAAATGTGTAAATCATGTACAAACACCACAAATAATGCAAAATCATAAACCATAAAAAAGGTCCACCATAAGAGAAATTTCTTCCATTAATTTTTTTTAGTGAGTTCCACCACCATTGCAAACCATCGGCCTCTTACCAAAATCAGACCGCTTAGCATAGGTGGTCCTAATCACGCTCATTGATACCAGAGGACCACCTGGAGCAATCCACCACAGGGACAAGTATAGTGAACCACAGGTCACACCAGCGTGGATCATAATAGCATGCAACACCACTCGGTATGCAACAAAATTCCAACAAGACATGATTCACAGACTTCATAGTGTAAAATTGTGCAGAAGACTTTATAACAAATAAGCCGCCAGTCAGTCCATTGGCATGATGGTGTCAGCACTGGCTCCCACCGATTCATTTTGTGGTAGGAGACCTCTTCAAGGGACCAGTCCATTGAAGAGGTCTCCTACAATAAAACGTGTTGGGCGGAGCCAGCGCCGACATCATCATGTTTATTTTGCAGGACTGAACGGTGGTTGGTGTATTACGCGATCCTTGGCACATAGAAAATGTGAGTACCTTTATTTTCAACATCATACCGAGCAGTTTTACACTACGGAATCTCCGATTTGTGTCTCGCCATAATCCTGTAACAAACTGAGTGTAAACTATTACCAAGCCTTGCTGGCGTTACCTGCAATTCCCTATTATTGCACCTGTGGTAGACTGCTGCAGGTTATCCTATGGTATCAATGAGTGCCATTAGACCTCTGATGGATAGAAATAGTGATGGAACTCCCTAAAAAAGGATTCATGGAAGAAATCATCACTTATATTTTATGGTAGACTTTATAGTTTATGATTTTGCACCATTTGCGGTGACTTCACATGATGTATGCATTTTTCGATATCTCCTAGTATTTGATTGATGAACTTAACCACTTGATGCCCGCCGTCAAATGGAGAGGTGCGTTTCTCTCGTTTTGGGAGGACACCATGATGTTGCCCCAGAACGGTCGCTCTCACTAGCAGCACTGTGTTCATAGGACACGGCGTGAACCCAAACTCTGTAAAGAGCCAACGACGTGGTTCTTTAACCGTGTGATTGGCTGTGTCCAATCACAATCGGTCACACGCAAATGCGGCAGTGCCGTTAATCAGTTCTCCTCGCCTCACACTAACAGACTGTGTGGCAAGGAGTGCCGAGCAGCGGTATCTCCTTGCAGGGGGGACCAGGGAAGGTAATCAGGGCACGGATTATCACCCTGATGACAGTAAAAGACCCAGCAATGCCACCAATTAGTGCCCATCTGTGCTTCCCACCAGTGCCTCCTCGTCAGTGCAGCCTCATCAGTGCCCATCGGTGAAGGAGAAAAATTACTTATTTACAAAATTTGACAGAAAAAAACAAAACCAAAAACAAAACAAAAACCAAAACCACACGCGATTTTCAAAATTGTATGCCTTTATGGAATAAAAATAAATAGAAAAACCCAGCAGCGATTAAAATGCCACCAAAGGCTCCAGAAAATTATTAAAAATTAATTTGTGTACATGACCGCGCAATAGTCCTTCAATGTTCGACAGTGCTGAAAGCTGAAAAATGGACTGGGCAGGGGTGAAAGTGCCCCGTATTGAAGTGGTTAAAAAGATACAGCACAATATAATTTTATATTAAGTATAGAAGTGTGCCCCAATGAGGAACCCAGTTCTTAAAAAGTCACTTTGACTGTCCCACGTGTTTAGTCCTGCAGGGACCAGTTGCCCCATCTCTAAAAGCCAGCCTAAAGGATAACTGTGTGAAAGTTGCAAAGAGATGTAGCTCTAGTGTGGAGACAGGTTATGATTGAAGAAAAGGAAATAAAAAAACACATTAAACGTTTATGGAAAAAACAAACAAACAAAAAAAAACACAGCCCGATCAATGAAAGAAAAAGAAAACCCCTTTAAAAAACAACAGACAACATACTTACCAGCTTTATAAGCAAGCCACTGAAGACACCATTTCACTCTGTACATGTCATTAGTCTGAAAAACAGAAACGAAATACATGTATAATAAGTGCAAGGCCCCTTTCACACGATCAGATTCAGGCGGATCTGATCCGTCACTCATTGTCTTCTATGGGGAGGCAGATGTCAGCGGATATGCGTGTCCGTGACACCCACCTGCCATCCGATCGGATCCGCTGAAAACAGACGTTCGCCATCAGTCTAGCGGGTAGGATCGGATGAAAAAAGACAGGTTGTCCGTTTTCATCTGTTCTTCCCATAGAGGAGAGCGGGGCTCCGACAGGTCCGTCCCTGCACAGTGAGCGCAGACGGATCCGTCATCTGCCTGCTCAGCTGTGCACAGAAATAACACCTCCAGGTAGCCATATTGCATTGCACTATACAGAAAATGACAGCTGCAGATTGGAAAAAAGAAAGGTAATTTTTCACAACATTCAAATACAATATGACTCGAGTTGCAATTGTATACAAATATAGAACTTTTGTGGAAAATACATTTGCAATTTTTCCACGAAAGTTGAGTCACCCTTTAACCACTTGCCACCCGGGCCAATTCTGACACTTCGCTCCTACAAGTAAAAAATCATAATTTTTTTGCATTGTATGTTTTTTTTAGCAGAGACCCTAGGGAATACAATAGCGATCATTGCAACTTTTTTATCTCGCACGGTATTTGCACAGACAACTCATGCAAAAAAAAATGTCAATAAGGCACCACATCTCACCTCCAGGCTCGGAAGACTATTAAAAAAAAAAAAAAAAATCACCGCTTCACAGCCGAAGCGACGCCGTTTTTTGAATGCAGAGGCCCAGGCGTGAAGTCATAACATCGAGTCTAGCGGATCTGGTCACCGACTGCACAGGTGAGTCGGTAGAAGCACCGGAGTGTGCCGGGAGGGGACGTCCCCTCTCGCCGCCCGTAAGAATGATCAAATCGGTGGAACAGCCACTATGATCATTCTTATGGCGTAGGGCAGTGGTCTCCAAACTGCGGCCCGAGGGCCGGATGCGGCCCTTTGCTTGCCTTTATCCGGCCCTTGGGGCACTATCTCTCCCACTGATACAAGACACTATTCTTACATCTGACACCGACAGTGAAGCACCATTTCTCCCACTGACACCACTAATGGGGCACTATTCCTCCCTATGATACCAATGATGGGGCACTATTCCTCCCCCTAATACCAGATGTTTAGTCCCACTGATGCCAGGAAAATTTACACCCCCGCTGGTCAAAGTCCTGGCCCTCCTAGAGTCTGAAGGACAATAAACCGGCCCTTTGTTTAGAATGTTTGGAGACCCCTGGTGTAGGGAATCGCCGGCTGAAAATGCCGATATCTGAATGATGCCTGGAGCTGCACCCATCATTCAGATACAGACCCACAAAGCCGAGGACGTTATACAACGTCCACGGTCGGCAAGTGGTTAAAGGGAATAATGGCCCTACCCTATAATTATTGCTTTCCCTTTGGCATGTGCGGGCATATCCATCATGTATGGGGCAATCAACGTGGTTGTACACAGACACCTCTGACACTTGTGTCCATAGGTGCATGTACGTTGGGGGCGGCATTACTTCACCAACTTTCTGTACACTTTCTCTCCACTTCAAGGGTGAACCCCCCCCCCCCCCCCCAAAAAAAAACACCACTACCTTACTGGCATAGAACTCTTTGGAACAGGGGTGTTAAACTCCATTAAATTGTGGGCCGTACTAGCATTATGGTTTCCCTCAAAAGGGCCGGTTGCACTTGCCAGGCTACATAAATTTATCCAGGGCTTTTTTTTTTTTATAAAAAAAAAAAAAAAAAAAAAAAAAAAGAAGGAGGTGCAGGAACTCAACCACGCCCCCCCCATGATAAAGGTCTTTCCTGCAACCGTCACAGATAACCTGTAGGGAGAATTCCCAGTGGCCAGAGTAGCTCACTCATCGGGCACCTGCGATCGTTCCACACAGAGACGGAGGGGAGATCTGTCAATGTAAACAGACAGATCTCTGTGTCGTCAGGGGTGAGGTATGAACAACGATCACTCCTCAACCAGGCAGTACCACCTCCCCCCCCACGGTTAGAATAAAAAATGTGTCCGATTCGTCCATCATGAGGTTGCAGTCCTCATAAAAATCGCTGATCACTGCCATTACTAGTAAAAACTAAAATAAAAAAAGGACATAAATCTTCCCCTATTTTGTAGACGCTATAACTTTTGAGCAAGCCAATCAATATACGCTCATTGCGATTTTTATTACCAAAAATATGTAGAATACATATTAGCCTAAAACTGAGGGGGGAAAAAAATTAGCTTTTTAAAAAAAAATTGGGGATAGTTATTATAGCAAAATAGTGTTTTTCTGTCCCCCAAAATTGTCAGTCTTTTTGTTTATAGCACAAATAAAAACCGCAGAGATGACCAAATACCACCAAAAGAAAGCTCTATTTGTGAAAAAAAAAAAAAAAAAAAAAAAAGAAGAAGAAGGACGTCAATTTTGTTTGGGAGTCACGTCGCACGACCCCGTAATTGTCAGTTAAAGCGACGCATGCCCCGTATCGCAAAAAAATGACCCGGTCATTGAGCAGCAAAGTCTGGGGCTGAAGTGGTTAAACTGGCCCTTAGGGGGGAACCCATCATAGGTAGAGGATATGCAGAACTGCTTAGGAACCTGAAAAAGGAGAAGAAATACAGTACAGACCAAAAGTGTGGACACACCTTCTCATTCAAAGAGTTTTCTTTATTTCCATGACTATGATGTGGGGGTGCTTTGCTGGTGACACTGTTGAGGATTTATTCAAAATTGAAGGCATACTGACCCAGCATGGCTACCACAGCATCTTGCAGCGGCATGCTATTCCATCCGGTTTGCGTTTAGTTGGACCATCATTTATTTTTCAACAGGACAGTGACCCCAAACACACCTCCAGGCTGTGTAAGGGCTATTTGACCAAGAAGGAGAGTGATGGGGTGCTGCGCCAGGTGACTACCTCTTGAGAATGCCAAGAGTGTGCCAAGCAGTAATCAAAGCAAAAGGTGGCTACTTTGAAGAACCTAGAATATGAAATATATTTTCAGGTGTTTCACACTTTTTTGTTATGTATAATTCCACATGTGTTACTTCATAGTTTTGATGCCTTCAGTGTGACTCTACAATTTTCATAGTCATGAAAATAAAGAAAACTCTTTGATTGAGAAGGTGTGTCCAAACTTTTGGTCTGTACTGTATATGGATGGTTCACAAATGAAAGGAGAAAGGACAAACGTACCCTGCAATAAATTTGTACTTGTAGAGAAGGCATTGGACATATAAAGTCACAGAGCGAACGGTACAGTTTGTGATAGTTATGGTTTGCAAGCTCAAATCCAGACACCGGAATCTGATGGGTAGCAGCACCTGAGGAGCAAAAGACCACAATCAGCTAAACAAACTCAGCAGTATCTGTTAATTCAATGGCCTGAGGATCCTACACCGACAGTATACAGAAAAAAAAGAAGATACAGTAAAACCTTAGTTTGAGAGCGTTTTGCAAGACACGCAAAACGTTTTAATACATTTTGCCTTGATATACAAGCGAAGTATTGATATAAGAGTAGTGTCATGTCACAACTGAGTATAAAAAAAAGAAGAGATGAGCCTCTAAGTATAGCAGTGTTTCTCAATTCCAGTCCTCAGGCCCCCCCAACAGGTCAGGTTTTCAGGATTTCCCTCAGATGAAAAGGCTGTGGCGATTACTAAGGCAGTGAAACTGATCAAATCACCTGTGCAAAATAATGGAAATCCTGAAAACCTGACCTGTTGGGGGGCCTGAGGACTGGAATTGAGAAACACTGAAGTATAGCAATATGGTTATATTTAATGAAGGTACAACATTTAGCAACTTATTGCTACACTTAGAGGTGCCTTTCTTCTCTTTTATACCCCTGTAAAAAAAAATGTTTTGGATTACAAGCATGTTTCTGGAACGAATTATGCTTGCAAACCAAGGTTATATATATATATATATATATATATATATATATATATATATATATATATATATATATATATACATATACAGACACAAAAAAAAAAAAAAAAGGTGTCTTACTTCCAGCCTGACAGTGGTAACGGAAACCAAAAGGCAACTCTCCTGGAGAAAAAATAAAAGACATTTAATCCCGTTAAAGCATCTTTTACATATAGAATGAGACAATCCATTGCATGATTATACACAACTGGCCTCCTGTGCTAGCCCCCCCCCCAGTCAGATCTGCTGCATAATGAATAAGAAGCAGGCCAATCAGTTTTTTCCTTTACACAGGTAAAAAAAAAAAATTATATATATGTGTAATGTAATACAATATATGTATATATAATCTCTCTATCTCTCACACACACTTACGATTATTTTTCTTAGGGCCTCTAAAGCATTGCACTCAGATCATGGGTGGAATGTCAGGCACCTGCAGACTGTCAGTGTAGCGGTCTGCCTGTACCTCCAATATGGGCAGTTCCCTCAGTCCAGGAAGCTCAATGGATTATAAGAGCGCAAACCACCACCAGTTCATTCAGCTGTAGGCTAGCAGGCATTCAGTCACTGATATTTGAATGAATCGCACGCTTTAAAATTTTGACAGTGGGTGTGAAGGATTGAGGAGAGAACTGCAGGAGCAAGTTACACATTCCACTCTAAATTCCATGTAGCATGTTCCCAAAGGGTGAACTTATCCTTTAAATACTGACTGGTGTACACAGAATCTGGGGCAGCTGCGCATAGTAGCCAATCAGCTTGTTCAATTAACCACTTCAGGCCCGGACCATTTGGCTAGCCAAAGACCACAGCACGTTTTGCAATTCGGCACTGCGCCGCTTTAACTGACAATTGCGCAGTTGTGCGACGTGGCTCCCAAACAAAATTCATTAAAATGAAACTAAACCCCATTTGATTTAAGATGACTAAAAATGTACTGAAGATTTTACGCCCCTTTCACACGGTTGGACCAATCGGGTATGCCTGTCAGTTTTGACGGTGGACCTGAACGGCCTCTCCATGCATGCCTATGGAGTGTCAAATGTCAGCAGAGACATGTCCGCTGACATCCGACCCGCCAAAATCAGACGGATGGCGATACGTCCCCATGCACATGCTGTCAGTTTTCATCAGATCGCTCCATAGGAGACAGCGGCTCTGCACAAGCCCCTCCCCGCTCAGTGAGCAGAGAGGGACATGTCATCCGCCGGCTCAGCGGAGAGATCTCCCGTAGCGACAGTCTGCCTCATGTGGAAGAGGGCCAATTCTACTAAACAATGCAGATGATTAAAGTGATAATAAGGCTTACCTGCAGGTGCTGGAAATATCTCCTAAACCTCAACAATTTAGGAGATATTTACAAAAGAGACATGCGCCGTAGACAACAGCGCAGATGAAATCTTTGGTGACAATTGTGTAAAGAAGGATTTATTCCTGTCAATTGTGTCTAAGCAGTCAAAACACGTAGAGCTGTTAATGGAGTCTAAACAATACCCTAAAAGCCCCGTCTTCAATTCCACCTGAAATAACAGTGGTACACTGCCTGTACCTCCAGCCTCATAGCTGTAGTTCTACAGCCCTGCAGTTGCAGAACTACAAGTCACGAGGCATTGCAATGCTGCCAGTTACAAGCATGATAGGATTTGTAGTTTCGCAACAGCCAAGGGTAACGGGTTGAGCACCCATATTCTACAGTGTGGGGTCATGCAGTGGTCATCAACCCTGTCCTGCAGGGCCCACTAACAGGCCAGGTTTGCAAGATAACTGAAATACATCACAGCTGATATCATTTGCTCCTCAGTGATTGCAGTATTCTAGACTGCATCTCCCCAAGGTAATACATAAAACCTGGCCTGTTAGTGGGCCCTGCAGGACAGGGTTGATGACCACTGATTTATAGCACTGCTGCCTTGGACTGTTATAATGGAAACCTGTATATTTCTCTGCCAGGTTTGGTTGATCATATAATGTTCAATATGTTATTTATAGTCAGTCAAGGTTGTGCATTTACATACAGAAAAAAAATATAAAAATATAAATTATTTTATAAAAGTGTGTGTGTGTAAACCCGGCTCCTACCTTTTCTGAATGAACAGAGTCAGTGATCACCGACCCTGTCCATTCACATAACTGAGCATTGTAACCCGTGTTTACGATGCTTCAGTTTATGAATGGAGTATATATATATATATTAAAAAAAAAAAAAAAAAAAAAAAAAAAACGCAGTTTACCTGGGTCTATGAAATCATGGAAAGAATCCGTAATTCCTTCTTGCAGCGAGTAGCGCACGCAGCCAATCTCACAGGGCACAAACCTCTGTTCACATGCAGTGGGCATGTCTCCATGGCTGAAAATATTTATGACGTAAATTACTTTTCTCTCCAAATCTGCAAATAAAGTGGACATGGTTATTAAAAAGCATGGATTAGTAGTGCATACTGTTTCCTGGTACTGTCAGAGTTGCCAAAACATGATAATTTGTACAAGAGAATGCATCTTTTTTGTTGCATATTTGTCACACTTAAATGATTCAGACCCATTATTATTACACAAAGATAACCTGAGTAAATACAGAATTCAGTTTTTAATTTCAAGATTTTTATTTATAATACACACAGTGTGTGTATATATATATATATATATATATATATATATATATATATATATATATATATATATATATATATATATATATATATATATATATATATATATATAAATATAAACACACACACACACACACACACACACACATTATATATATATATATATATATATATATATATATATATATATATATATATATATATTTCTCCACACCTGCCCCGTGTTGAAAAGTAATTTGCCCCCTAAACCTAATAACTGGTTGTGCCACCCTTGGCAGCAACTGCAATCACTTGCAATAACTGGCAATGAGTCTTTCCCATAACTGTAGGAGGGTTTTCCAGCATGGATGACTCGTTTAACCACTTCAGCCCCGGAAGGATGTGTGCCCTTAAAATGAATGTCTGCAAGGTAGACAGACAGAATAGTGTAATGATTCTGTTAAAAAACTAGTAAATACCTATTAAATTCATTCATCTATATCACCTCCGGCGTTCTAGCTTCTGTTCTCTCATTCACTTCCTGGTTTGCGGCGCTCATTCATGCAAGAACTACATTTCCCAGTATGCATTGCGGCACGCCCAGTAATTCACACCTCCTTGAAGTCTCTAACACGTAGAGAGCGTCCTGCCGCACAGATGTAGTTCCCAGGAGGGGGCGAGCACGTCACTGACCACCGCAGTAAAGCCTCCCTTCACGGTGGTCAGTAAAATCAGACAAGCAGGAAGTGAACAGAACAGAGAAGAAATAGAGCAACTTCTGAGCAAAAACGAACAATGAGGAAGTGAAAAGAGGAATGTTTTCAGGTAAAGGATGCTCATTATGAAAAAAAACAATTTCCTTTACAACCCCTTTAACTGATAATTGTGCAGTTGCACGACGCTGTACCCAAACAAAATTGGGTACACTGTGGACATACACTCTCCGCCCCCACCCCTCCCCACACAAATAGAGCTTCCTTCTGGTGGCATTTGATCACTTCAGCGGTTTATTTTTTGCCCTATAAACAAAGAGCGACAATTTTGAAAAAAATATACCAAGAACCCCCCCCCCCCCTCCTAATCACACACCCTACCCTTTTTTTTACTAGCAATGGCAGCGATCTTTACCGTGCCTGCGAAATTATGGCGGACACATCGGACACCTTTGACACTATTTTGGGACAATTGTCATTTTTACAGCGATCAGCACTATAAAAAATGCACAGATTACTGTGAAAATGACACTGGCAGTGATGGGGTCAAGTGTGACCCAATGTGTGTTTTTACTGTAGGGGGGCATGTGACGTCACTGATCGTCGTTCCCTATGACAGGGAACAGACGATCAGTGACCGGCTCACTAGGAAGCACGGGGAGAGGTTTGTTTACACTTACCTCTCCCCGTTCATCTCTGTGACCCCGATCGCGGGACACCGGCTGCGATCGGGTCCGCAGGTCCCGCGACCCATGGCTGGGCTCTTAAAGGGCAACGTACTTGTACGCGATTGTGCCCAGCCGTGCCATTCTGCCAACGTAAATCGGTGTGAGGCGGTCCTTAAGGGGGTAGAAAATGTATTATATGGATAGAGTCATCAAACCATTTCCCTATTATGGCACCACCCATTAATAGTAGACCACCGTACAAACAATTCTCCAGAGCCCCACTAAATATAGGACACACACAAAAAAAAAACCCTCAACCCCACCCCCACACATTGGTATGCTTCTAATAACCAATATTGCTATACAAAATACACAGCATTACAATATAACATTGCACAAAATAAATAAATAGAAAAAAAAACAAACAAAAGGGATATCCTTTTTGTTAAAATTGTGCACGCTACAAAAAACAAAACAAAACACTTGTGTCAAGTTGCTCATGAATATACATCCCCCTCCCCCCATTTCTATTAAAATGGTCTCTGGAATCCTTGCAAATACAGTATTATACAGTGCATCTGGAAGGTTTTCACAGTGCTTCACTTTTTCCAGATTATGTTACAGCCTTATGCCAAAATGTATAAAAATTAATTTTCCTCAAAAATTCTACAAACAATACCCCACAATGACAACGCAAAATAAGTTGTTTGAAATCTTTCCAAAAATGTATTAAAAAAATTAATTCCCATGTACATAAGTATTCACAGCCTTTGCTCAATACTTTGTTAAACACCTTTAGCACCAATTACAGCCTCAAGTCTGAGTATGATGCTACAAGCTTGGCACAGTTTCTCCCATTCTTCTTTGCAGGACCTCTCACGCTTCATCAGGTTGGACGGAGAGCGTCGGTGCACAGCCATTTTCAGATCTCGCCAGACACATTTAAAATCGGGTTCAAGTCTGGGCAACTCAAGGACATTCAGACTTGTCCTATAGCCACTCCTTTGTTATCTTGGCTGTGTGTATAGGGTTGTTGTCCTGTTGGAAGATGAACCTTTGCCCCAGTCTGAGGTCCAGATCACTCTGGAGAAGGTTTTCATCAAGGCAGTCTCTATATTGCTGCATTCATCTTTCCTTCGATCCCGACTAGTCTCCCAGGTTGTCACTGAAAAACAGCCCCACAGCACCACCATGCATTACTGTAGGGGTGGTATTGGCAAGGGGATGAGTGGTGCCTGGTTTCCTCTAGACATGACTCTGTCATTCAGGCCAAAGAGTTCAATCTTTGCTTCATCATACAAGAGAATTTTGTTTCTCATGGTCTGAGAGTCTTTCAGGTGCAAACTCCAGGTGGGCTGTCATGTGCCTTCCGTCTTACCCCTCTACCATACAGGCCTAAATGATGGAGTTCTACAGAGATGGTTGTTCTTCTAGAACAGGGGTGCCCAACCAGTGGCCCGCGGAGCCCTCTGATGTGGCCCACGACCTCCTGCTCTGGAATAGAATATTGTTATTAAAGGTCAGTTTATTCCTAAAATCAGTGTATATATATTATATATACATACATACACACACATATATACACACACACACACACACACACACACACACACATACACCTTTTCTGCAGTGGTTACTGGGCTGCTTTCAAACTAATCCGCAGATGCAGAGCACCTGCGGGTTACCTGCACTGAGCCATAGACTTCTGTTATTACCTGTGAGTTTGGTGAGCTTTCTGAAAGTGCACCAAACCTGCAGAATATAATAGAAGTCTATTGCAAAGTGCAGAAAAGCCAAAAGGTAAATACAGCGTTGCACCCGCTGTGCGGGTAAACCGCAGCCCAACCCAATTGAACCCTCCATTCACCTCCAAGTGGCAGATGTAAACCGACTTGTGTCCTACCTTCAATCTGATCCGGCTGTGTCCATGTCCGCTCTGCATATCCGCCATCCACCCACTCCGCCGATTGTGGCCCACGACCAGTTATCAAGTCGCTTAAGTGGCCCTCGCAATTCAAAAGGTTGGGCACCCCTGTTCTAGAAGGTTCTCCTCTCTCCACAGAGAAACGCTGGAGCTCTGTCAGAGTGACCATCAGGTTCTTGTCACCTCCCTGACTAAGGTCCTTCTCCGATTGCTCAGTTTGGCCGGGCAGCCCCCCTCTAGGAAGAATTCTTATATTTACAGGTGATGAAAGGCCATTGTGCTCATTGTGACCTTCAATGCAGCAGAAATATTTTCTGTACCCTTCCCCAGATCTGTGCCTCGAAGGTCTACAGATAATTCCTTGGACTTCATGGCTTGTGCTCTGACATGCACGGTTGACTGTGGGACCATATTATATATATATATACATACACACACACACACACACACATATATATATATATATATACACAGGTGTGTGCCTTTCCAAATCATGTCCAATCAACTGAATTTACCACAGGTGGACTCCAATCAAGTTGTAGAAACATCTCAGGCTGGGTTCACACTACTTTCATCCTACTTTGCTCTATGTTCAATGTTTCCCTATTAGAGCGTCTTGTAGTGTCCTACACAAGTCGGTCCGACTTTGAAAATGCTCCCTGTACTACTTTTGGTCCTACATTGATCCTACTTCAGGCCCATTGAATATCATTGAAGTCGGACCAAAGTAGTATCCTGTTCATGAAAGTAGGATAGATGTAGGACCAATGTAGGATAAATGTAGGACCAATGGAGCAAAGTAGGATGAAAGTAGTGTAGTAGTGTGAACCCAGCCTCAAGGATGATCAGTGGACCAGAATGCGCCTGAGCTCAATTTTGAATGTCATGGCAAATACGTCTTATGTACATGAGATTTTTTATTTATTTGCAAAGATTAATACAAACTTTTTTCACATTGTCATTATGGACAATGTAGAATGTTGAGGAAAATGAATTTAACCCATTTTGAAATAAGGCTGTAACATAACAAAATGTGGAAAAAGTGAAACGCTTTGAATACTTCCTAGATGCACTGCCAATGCAACATGTAAAACCCATATCAAACATTTATGGTAAACAATGCAAAAACATATTTAATACTATATATGCCAACAGATGACACTGTACTTGCCCATTCTCACGTAAGCCGAGTACATACCTTCAGATTTTCTATACAGTCTCTCATGATATCTAACTTGATCTTGATGTCTAGATGCCTCTTCCTTACTTCGCGCCTTAAAAAAAAAAAAAAAAAAAGACAAATCGTGTGATCAAGGACTAAAAATTGTAATTCCACCATTTTATAAAAACATGCTGGCTTTTGAAAAAAATAAATAAATAAATAAAAAAATAAAAAAAAAGTGGCCGGGGGCTCAGAGCCCAACAGTCCTGTGACTGTGTACTCTTTAAAATGGTAACCTGCAAAACTACGTAAAGCCCAACTCTGGGCTCTGCAGTATGTTACGCTTTTCTTTTTATACTCGCGTGGCATGGGAAACTCCCAATGTAGCCTGTAGAACCAATCCAAAAGAGAAGGATCTCCTTTAACAGGGCCTCCAACCTTCAAAAGTCCAGGAACTCCCCCACCAGAACCATCAGGGCATTCTTTTAAGGGAAACCCCCGAAGGTAGACAGGCCAGGAGTCAACAGTAGTAGAACCCAATCTCTTGTAGAATTCCACGAGGTACTGTTGAACAAACCACTTTGAATGTAAAAGCATCTTATCCAGGTGAACCCAATTGTCATACATCACTTCTTGTCAGGCAAGGTGCATTAGAAAGGAAAGGGATGTTTTGGCGACTGCCAGAATCCAAAACCAATGACTTTAGGGAAAGAGGATTCCACCAGTGACAACTTCAGCTTACTTTGTACTTTGTACCAGGAAACCCATTTCCATCTGCCTCAGACAGCACTGGACCCCAAGATTCCTCCTGGGAGGACTAGTTTTACAAAGGATTCCCAAACCTAGACAGCTCAATCTTCATCTTGGAGGATGTTCCCCCAACGCATCATCCTGCTGCAAAAGGGGAGGAGGGAAAGAAGTGCACCCATGCATGCATCCTAGGACCTCCGAGCCACTGACCCCCTAAAAAGATCTGAAATATCCCTCCCCACCCCAAGGCTCGCCAAGGATTTGTAGGCCTTTTATACCCCCAAGGCGAATGGTCACCCAGCTGACGGGGGATAGGCGCAAATGAAAAAACTTTAAGTGTCCTGTCCCTGAAGACGTCATCATGACAAAACGCATAGGGTGGATATGACACCTCTTATAATGCTATATTTTTGAGCATCAAATGTAATAAAAAAATAAATGCGCACTCGCATAAATTTAAGTATCAATAGTTTTATATGATGACAATAAGACTTTTGAAATTGAAGATTCAGAGCACAGGACACCGTTGAAATAACACTTTTTATTGCGACACAATATTGCACAAGACACATTCATGTACTGGATTCACTTATATATTTACTTAGCAAACAGGGAGAAGAAATGTGTTGTAGTTGGCACTGTTATACAGTATATTATTGGTTTATGACTGGGCCGAGGTATCAATTGATTCTCCTTTAAACAGCAGCTGCTACTCTAATAGATTTGTGATCCTTGGCTCATACACATTGTTTTCATAACTCTCAAAGCTGGCAATCAATATAAAGCAATAACTACTTACCAATACGTCAGTAACTTGTGCTGCCAAAGAACCACCCTGAAAATTAAAGAAAGGTAACTGCCATTACATTAACCAAATGACATTTTAAACAGTGAAGAAAAAAAAAATTATATATATATATATATATATATATATATATATATCTCATGTTGGATATCTATACTGATATGGACGGGGTAATGTGTTAGGATGGCACATCATTTAATGGAAATTCACCTACAGAGAGCTGAATTCAAAGACACCTCGAAAATCAAAGTGAAAAAATTATGCAGCAAGCTCGTCCATTTTGCTGAAATTTCATTGCAACAACTCAAAATGGTCCTCCGTAGTTTGTAGGGCCCCCAAGTGCTTGTATGCATGCCTAACATCAGGGCATGCTCCTAATGAGACAACGGATGATGTCCTGGGTTATTTCCTCCCAGATCTGGACCAGAGCATCACTGAGCTCCTGAACAGACTGAGGTGCAACCTGGCGGCACCGGATGGACCAAAACATAATGTCCCAGAGGGGTTCTTTTGGATTTAGGTCAGGTGAGCGTGGGGGCCATTCAATGGTATAAATTTCTTCATCCTCCAGGAACTGGCTGCATGCTCTTGCCACATGAGGCCGGGCATTGTCGTGCACCAGGAGGAACCGAGGACCCACTGCACCAGCATAGGGTCTGACAATGGGTCCAATAATTTCATCCCAATACCCAATGGCAGTCAGGGTGCCATTGTGTAGCCTGTAGAGGTCTGTGCGTCCCTCCATGGATATGCCTCCCCAGACCATCACGGACCCACCACCAAACCGGTCATGCTGAACGATGTTACAGGTAGCATAAAGTTCTCTGCGGCTTCTTCAGACCCTTTCACGTCTGTCACATATTCTCAGGGTGAACCTGCACTCATCTGTGAAAAGCATGGGGCACCAGTGGCGGACCTGCCAATTCTGGTGTTCAATGGAAAACGCCAATCGAGCTCCACAGTGCCCAGCAGTGAGCACACTAGAGGATGTCGGGCCCTCAAGCCACCCCCCATGAAGTCTGTTTCTGATTGTTTGGTCAGAGACATTCACACCAGTGGCCTGCTGGAGGTCATTTTGTAGGGCTCTGCGGGGGCCAGATGCAGCTTCGGAGCGATGCTGCATCCACATAGGCAAGTATAAATGCCAAAAAAATCAAAAAACACACACTTCTCCTTTAACCACTTGCTTACTGGGCACATATACCCCCTTCCTGCCAAGGCAAAATTTCAGCTTTCGGCACTGTAACGGGAGGGCCTGTGGGACCCAGAAGCTCTTACAAAGTACGAGCCAGGAAATAATGGACATATCTTGGATTGCTTGTAATCCACAATATATTCAAGGATGTCTGTAAGAACTATTTACAGGTTGATGATTCTGAACTCAACGGGTTAATTGAACTGAGTGACTCATTCAATGTGGGAACACAGACTGTTAGGTGTAAATGTCAACTGCTACTGTGATGTAAATGAATCTTAGTATGGCTTCTAAGAACCTTTCATTGTGTTGTGCCAATTGACACTGTATTGTGTGAAGTTCTATTGATGATAAATGTGTATTGAGAGTTAACAGACAGTCTGGAGGTCATATGTCTGACTTATCAGCTGTAGTTAATTAGCTCATGTAAATGTCAGACCTGGTGCCAGAAAGTCTACCCAAAAGATGTGTATTGGGCTCCTTGTGTCATGTTGTGGGTGGAGTTGAGTCAAACAGCTGTGTGTCGTTTCTGGGGGAATCCGTATGGTTCGCGTTCGCCGGATTGTGGAGTGTCGATAAGCTGTCTTGGGCTCGTAATGGAATATCTTAAACGGCTTTAACCCCTGTGCCATTTGGGGGTTCCGTTACAAGCACGGTCACGCTCTGAATGAAAATTGCGTGGTCGTGCGACATGGCTCCCAAACAAAATTTACGTCCTTTCCCCCCCCCCACAAATAGAGCTTTCTTTTGGTGGTATTTGATCATCTCTGCGGTTTTTATTCTTTGCGCTATAAACAAAAAAAAGTTTAAAAAAAAAAAAAAGTGTTTACTTTTTGCTAGAATAAATATCTAAAACATTTTTTAAAAAGTTTAGGCCGATATGTGATTTTTCTACATATTTTTGGTAAAAAATTGCAATAAGCGTATAGCGATTGGTTTGCGCAAAAGTTATAGCGGCTACAAAATAGGGCATATAATTATGCTATTTTTTTAAATTATTATTAATTTTTTTTACTAGTAATAGCGGTTATCTGTGATTTTTGTCAGGACTTCAAAATTATGGCGGACACAACAGACACATTTTTGGGACCATTCACATTTATACAGCGAACAGTGCTATAAATATGCAGAGATTACTGTATAAATGTGACAGGCAGGGAAGGGGTTAACACTAGGGCGCGAGGAAGGGGTTAAATGTGTTCCCTGGGAGTGAGTTTTACTGTGGGGGGGAGGGGACTGACTAGGGGAGGTGACCGATCTGTGTCCCTATGTACAAGGGACACAGCATCGGTCTCCTCTCCCTGACAGGACGTGGATCTCTGTTTACACACAGAGATCCACGTCCTTGGCTGTGTAACGGCCGATCGCTGGTTTCTGGCGGATATCGCGGCCGCCCGGCATTGGCATCTCAGTGACGCACGGGGCGTTCACGCACCCCCCAGTGGCCTGAGGAGCCGAGGCCGTAAAAAAGACGGCCTCCCGGACATGTAGAGCCACCTTGTGGACGTCATTTGATAATGGCCTGGGTCTCAAGAAGTTAATACATACATGTTTTGTTTCTTTGGCATGCACTTGTTTTTGTTTCCTTGCAGTGCACTGCATTTATGCGCGTTTACGTGCATTTGAATGTGTTGAAAGTTGCTTGCCGGTTTTTCATCAGATTAGGTGACCCGTCAGAAAGTGTAACGGAAGTGACGTTTTGTCACCGCCATCTTGCTACACCCCCCACTCATCCATTGTAAGGATACACCGAGAAGGGGAAAGCAGACATCTTCTTACACCCACCCGTGTTTTGCAGTACAGACGTTTTTTTAACAGTAAACAGAGTTGATATAGTGAAATACAGAACTTACAACTCTGTGTGAATGTTTACATATTGAATTTTAAAAGCAGCGAACTTCGGTCAAGTTCACAAAACTGAGATTAGCAGGCTTGCCGCAGCTTTTAACCACTTAAGCCCCGGACCAATATGCTGCCTAAAGACCCAAGGGGTTTTTACAGTTCGGCACTGCGTCGCTTTAACAGACAATTGCGCGGTCGTGCGACGTGGCTCCCAAACAAAATTGGCGTCCTTTTTTCCCCACAAATAGAACTTTCTTTTAATGGTATTTGATCACCTCTGCGGTTTTTATTTTTTGCGCTATAAACAAAAATAGAGCGACAATTTTGAAAAAAATTCAATATTTTTTACTTTTTGCTATAATAAATATCCCCCAAAAACATATATATAAAAAAATTTTTTTCCTCAGTTTAGGCCGATACGTATTCTTCTACCTATTTTTGGTAAAAAAAAAAATAAAAAAAATCACAATAATCGTTTACCGGTTGGTTTGCGCAAAATTTATAGCGTTTACAAAATAAGGGATAGTTTTATTGCATTTTTTTTTTTTTACTACTAATGGTGGCGATCAGCGATTTTTTTTGTGACTGCGACATTATGGCGGACACTTGACAATTTTGACACATTTTTGGGACCATTGTCATTTTCACAGCAAAAAATGCATTTAAATTGCATTCTTTATTGTGAAAATGACAGTTGCAGTTTGGGAGTTAACCACAGGGGGCGCTGTAACATTTAGGGTTCACTTTGTGTGTGTTTACAACTGTAGGGGGGTGTGGCTGTAGGACTGACATCGATCGAGTCTCCCTAATAAAAAGGCATCACTCGATCGATGCGCCGCCATATTGAAGCGCGGGGAAGCCGTGTTTACACACGGCTCTCCCCGTTCTTCAGCTCCGGGGAGCGATCGCGACGGGGCGGCTATAAACGAATAGCCGCGCCTTCGTCCCGGATTGCTCCCCGAGGCTTACGGACCGCCGCATGTACCGGGGGGGGGGGGGGGGGGGGGGGTCCCGATCGGACCCACGTCAAACAGAGGACGTACAGGTACGTGCATGTGCCTGTCCGTACCATTCTGCTGACGTATATTTACATGAGGCGGTCCTTAAAGGGGAGTTCCACCCACAATTTCACTTTTTAAATATAAATACCCCTGTAATACACAAGCTTAATGTATTCTAGTAAAGTTAGTCTGTAAACTAAGGTCCGTTTTGTTAGGTTGTTACAGCATTTAGATAGTTTATAATCTAGAAATAGACCGTGGCCATCTTAAGCGTGGGCATCATGAAGCCAGACTGTATGACTTCCTGGATTTCAGCTTTGCATATCTCGCACATGCTCAGTGCACAAGCAATGTAATAGGTTTCAGTCAGGTTTGCAAGGACTACTGGGAAACATGATGCCTATCCCAGAAACCCTTGCAAATAGCCTAGGCAAATAAGGAGGAGGAAGTAATAAAGGACTACAGAATAAAGTTATTTACAAGCAACAAATTAAATAAAAATTGTCCATTCTGAACACTATGAGATTAGAGCATGCAGCACAGACAAACATAAAAAAATGGGTGGAACTCCACTTTAAGTGGTTAACGACCGCCTCCTGCACATATACGTCGGCAGAATGGCATGGCTGGGCACAAGCATGTACAGGTACGTCATCTTTAAGTGCCCAGCCGTGGGTCCCGGGCAGGCGCGCGCCCCGGTCCGAAGCTCCGTGATCGGCGGCCGCGGGACCCGATCGTCGCTGGAGTCCCGCGATCGGTCCCTGGAGCTGAAGAACAAGGAGAGCTATGTGTAAACACAGCTTCCCCGTTCTTCACTGTGGCGCCGTCATCGATCGTGTGTTCCTTAATATAGGGAACCATAATCAATGACGTCACACCTACAGCCACACCCCTCTACAGTTAGAAACACAGATGAGGTCACAATTAACCCCTTCAGCACCCCCTTGTGGTTGACTCCCAAACTGCAATTGTCATTTTCACAGTAAACAATGCATTTTTATAGCATTATTTGCTGTGAAAAGGACAATGGTCCCAAAAATGTGTCAAAATTGTCCGAAGTGTCCGCCACAAAGAAAAAAAAAAAAAAAAAAAAAAAAATAAAAAGGGTCGCTGATCGCCGCCATTAGTAGTAAAAAAAATTAAAAAAATATGCAATAAAACTATCCCCCATTTTGTAAACGCTATAAATTTTGCTCAATCGATAAACGCTTATTGCGATATTTACCAAAAATAGGTAGAAGAATACATACATATCGGTCTAAATTGAGGGAAAAAAATGTTTTATATGTTTTTGGGGGATATTTATTATAGCAAAAAGTAAAAAATATTGATTTTTTTTTCAAAATTGTCGCTCTATTTTTGTTTATAGCGCAAAAAATAAAAACCACAGAGGTGATCAAATACCACCAAAAGAAAGCTCTATTTGTGGGAAAAAAAGGACGACAATTTTGTTTGGGAGTTACGTCGCACGGCCGCGCAATTGTCAGTTAAAGCGGAGGTTCACCCTCAAAATGAACTTTCCAGCATCCTTAAAGCGGAAGTAAACCCATCAATTTAACAGTTTGAAAAAGCAGTTACATTCCTGGCATGCCGGAAATGCTAGCTGTCACATTGGTTGTGCTCTCAACCAAACTGTCAAACCATCCAATGGCTGGTGTCATAACTGATCACATGTGCAGCATCATGGCAGTTGAAGATTAAACAGAGGCCAAGACGCGCCTTAGCAGCCGTCAATCAACTCCTCTTCGCTTAGAAACGCCCATTCCCTGCTCGGAGTCGGAAAACAAGGGCTCATATAACGATAAGTACAAGTAAAAAGTACAAGTAAAGAGAAAAAAAAAAAAAAAACAGCATACTGCAGATGTTAGCAGTATGCTACAGCTAATGTCAAAAAGTGGATTTTTGGGTGAACCTCCGCTTTAAAGCGACGCAGTGCCGAATCACAAAAACTGGCCAGGTCCTTTAGCTGCCTAAAGGTCCGGGTCTTAAGTGGTTAAAATTCAACATCTAACAGTAAGACGGAGTTGCAAGCACTGTATTTCACTACATAAACTCACTTTACTGTTTAAAAAAAAATAGAGAGACAGAGGACAGTGAGAGACAGAGGACAGTGAGAGACAGAGGACAGTGAGAGACAGAGGACAGTGAGAGACAGAGGACAGTGAGAGACAGAGGACAGTGAGAGACAGAGGACAGTGAGAGACAGAGGACAGTGAGAGACAGAGGACAGTGAGAGACAGAGGACAGTGAGAGACAGAGGACAGTGAGAGACAGTGGACAGTGAGAGACAGTGGACAGTGAGAGACAGAGAACAGTGAACAGTGAGAGACAGAGAACAGTGAACAGTGAGAGACAGAGAACAGTGAACAGTGAGAGACAGAGAACAGTGAACAGTGAGAGACAGAGAACAGTGAACAGTGAACAGTGAGAGACAGAGAACAGTGAACAGTGAGAGACAGTGAACAGTGAACAGTGAGAGACAGTGAACAGTGAACAGTGAGAGACAGAGAACAGTGAACAGTGAGAGACAGAGAACAGTGAACAGTGAGAGACAGAGAACAGTGAACAGTGAGAGACAGAGAACAGTGAACAGTGAGAGACAGAGAACAGTGAACAGTGAGAGACAGAGAACAGTGAACAGTGAACAGTGAGAGACAGAGAACAGTGAACAGTGAGAGACAGAGAACAGTGAACAGTGAGAGACAGTGAACAGTGAACAGTGAGAGACAGTGAACAGTGAACAGTGAGAGACAGTGAACAGTGAACAGTGAGAGAACAGTGAACAGTGAGAGAACAGTGAACAGTGAGAGACAGTGAACAGTGAACAGTGAGAGAACAGTGAACAGTGAGAGAACAGTGAACAGTGAGAGAACAGTGAACAGTGAGAGAACAGTGAACAGTGAGAGAACAGTGAACAGTGAGAGAACAGTGAACAGTGAGAGAACAGTGAACAGTGAGAGAACAGTGAACAGTGAGAGAACAGTGAACAGTGAGAGAACAGTGAACAGTGAGAGAACAGTGAACAGTGAGAGAACAGTGAACAGTGAACAGTGAGAGACAGTGAACAGTGAACAGTGAGAGACAGAGAACAGTGAACAGTGAGAGACAGAGAACAGTGAACAGTGAGAGACAGTGAACAGTGAGAGACAGTGAACAGTGAGAGACAGTGAACAGTGAGAGACAGAGAACAGTGAGAGAACAGTGAACAGTGAGAGAACAGTGAACAGTGAGAGAACAGTGAACAGTGAGAGACAGTGAGAGAACAGTGAGAGACAGTGAGAGAACAGTGAGAGACAGTGAGAGACAGTGAGAGAACAGTGAGAGACAGTGAACAGTGAGAGACAGTGAACAGTGAGAGACAGTGAACAGTGAGAGACAGTGGACAGAGAGAGACAGTGGACAGAGAGAGACAGTGGACAGAGAGAGACAGTGGACAGAGAGAGACAGTGGACAGAGAGAGACAGTGGACAGAGAGAGACAGTGGACAGAGAGAGACAGTGGACAGAGAGAGACAGTGGACAGAGAGAGACAGTGGACAGAGAGAGACAGTGGACAGAGAGAGACAGTGGACAGAGAGAGACAGTGGACAGAGAGAGACAGTGGACAGAGGACAGAGAGACAGTGGACAGAGGACAGAGAGAGACAGTGGACAGAGAGAGAGACAGTGGACAGAGGACAGAGAGAGACAGTGGACAGAGAGAGACAGTGGACAGAGGACAGAGAGAGACAGTGGACAGAGGACAGAGAGAGACAGTGGACAGAGGACAGAGAGAGACAGTGGACAGAGGACAGAGAGAGAGAGACAGACAGAGGACAGAGAGAGACAGACAGAGGACAGAGAGAGACAGACAGAGGACAGAGAGAGACATCCTTACTTTTCCTCGGGTGACACCTGTGCGGGACCTCGGAGGACTGGGGGGATCCTCCCGATTCCTCCACTCCTTGGCTTTTTCAGCATACTTCTCTTTTTCTTCCACCGACAGCAACTACAAAATGTACAATTGGAGATTATAGGAACGCAAATAGATGAAGAGTTAAAGGATATGTAAACCCTCACAAAACAACCCATTCATTTAAAACAAATCAAAAGGCAAAACATTTTTGTATAGATATATGAAAACTTTATAAATATACACACACTGGCCACTTTATTAGGTACACCTTGCCAGTGCCGGGTTGGACCCCCTTTTGCCTTCATTCTTGGTGGCAGAGATACAACAAGGTGTTGGAAACGTTCCTCAGAGATTTTGCTCCATAGTGACCTGATAACATCACACAGTTGCTGCAGATTTGTCAGCTGCACATCCATGATGGGAATCTCCTGTTCCACCACATCTGTGGCGATTGTGGAGGCCATTGGAGTGCAGGGACCTCATTGTCCAGTGAGGAGATGATTGGATCTTTGTGACATGGCGACATTATCCTGCTGGGAGGAGCCATCAGAAGATGGGGAAACTGTAGTCATAAAGGGATGGACATGGTCACCAACAATACTCAGGTAGGTCGTGGTGTTTAATCACTTCCATACCAGGCACTTACGCAGCTTCCTGCCCAAACCAATTTTCAGCTTTCAGCACTGTCGCACTTTGAATGGCAATTGCGCGGTCATGCTACACTGTACCCAAACAAAATTGGCGTCCTTTTTTCCCCCCACAAATAGAGCTTTCTTTTGGTGGTATTTGATCACCTCTGCGATTTTTATTTTTTTGCGCAACAACTAAAAAAAAGACTGAAAATTTGGAAAAAATATTACGTTTTTATTTTTTTCTGTTAATTTTTTTTGTAAATAAGTTCTCTCTTTCAATTACGGGCACTGATATGGCGGCACTAATGGGCACCGATGAGATGGCACTAATGGACATCGATGAGGTGGCACAGATGGGCACTCACAGGCGGCACAGATGGGCACTCACAGGCGGCACAGATGGGCACTCACAGGCGGCACAGATGGGCACTCACAGGCGGCACAGATGGGCACTCACAGGCGGCACAGATGGACACTGGGGTGGCACTGATGGACACTGGGGTGGCACTGATGGACACTGGGGTGGCACTGATTTTGCCAGGTTGCCAGTCAGTGCCCATTTGTGGGCACTGATTGGCATCTTTTTTTGAATGCTTTTTTTTTTTTAGACTTTTTTTTTTTTGCCCACCCTGGTGGTCCAGGGTGGGCATCCCTGGTGGTCCAGTGTGGCGATCCGAGGGGGGGCTGCGCTGATAAAAAATCTGCGCGAACCCCCCCCTGTCAGGAGAGCCGCCGATCGGCTCTCCTCTACTCACGTCTGTCAGACGCGAGTGAGGAACAGCCATCAACGACTCTTCCTGTTAACATCGTGATCAGCCGTGATTGGACACGGCTGATCACGTGGTAAAGAGCCTCCGCCGGAGGTCTCCCACTCAGGTACATGTGCCGATACCCCCCCCCCCCCTATCTGCACAGCCATAGGGCCCCTCCCCCACCCAGATACTCCCCTTGCTGTACAGCAATAGACTAGAACACCCGCAGGCACCCCCCCCCCCCCAACAACAAATACTCCCCAACTGGTAATTGCCCCCTCCCCAGCTGCAAAGACATGCAGCCCCCCCCTTCACATGCTCCTGCACAGCAATAGAGTACCCCACTTCACAGATTCTCCCAACTACACAATGACACCCCCCCAAATGCAGCCATACATCCCATCCCCAACTACACAATGACACCCCCACCCCACCCCCCAACTGCACAGCCATACATCCCCAACTACACAATGACACCCCCCCCCCCTACTGCACAGCCATACATTCCATCCCCAACTACACAATGACACCCCCACCCCACCCCCCCAACTGCACAGCCATACATCCCCAACTACACAATGACACCCCCTACTGCACAGCCATACATCCCATCCCCAACTACACAATGACACCCCCCCCCCCCCAACTGCACAGCCATACATCCCCAACTACACAATGACACCCCCCCCCCCCCTACTGCACAGCCATACATCCCCAACTACACAATGACACCCCCCCCCCACTGCACAGCCATACATCCCATCCCCAACTACACAATGACACCCCCCCCCCCCCAACTGCACAGCCATACATCCCCAACTACACAATGACACCCCCCCCCCTACTGCACAGCCATACATCCCCAACTACACAATGAAACCCCCCCCCTACTGCACAGCCATACATCCCATCCCCAACTACACAATGACATCCCCACCCCCCCCCCCCAACTGCACAGCCATACATCCCATCCCCAACTATACAATGACACCCCCCCCCCTACTATACAATGACACCCCCCCCCTACTGCACAGCCATACATCCCATCCCCAACTATACAATGACACCCCCCCTACTGCACAGCCATACATCCCCAACTACACCCCCCCCCCCCTACTATACAATGACACCCCCCCCTACTGCACAGCCATACATCCCATCCCCAACTACACAATGACACCCCCCCCCCACTATACAATGACACCCCCCCCCTACTGCACAGCCATACATCCCATCCCCAACTACACAATGACACCCCCACCCCCCCAACTGCACAGCCATACATCCCCAACTACACAATGACACCCCCCACTGCACAGCCATACATCCCATCCCCAACTACACAATGACACCCCCTACTGCACAGCCATACATCCCCAACTACACAATGCCCCCTACTGCACAGCCATACATCCCATCCCCAACTACACAATGACACCCCCTACTGCACAGCCATACATCCCATCCCCCACTAACTACACAATGACACCCCCCACTGCACAGCCATACATCCCATCCCCCACTAACTACACAATGACACCCCACCCATACCCCCCCAACTACACAATGACACCCCCCAAATGCAGCCATACATCCCATACTAACTACACAGTGACAACCCTCAAATGCACAGCCATAGGACCCCTCCCCCACCTATGAACACCTTCAGATACCCCTCTGGCTCCTGCACAGCAATGGAGCTCCCCACTTCACAGCCATAGGACCCCTCCCCCACTAACTACACAATGACAACCCACGTAGCCCCCCCAACTACAATGACACTGCCCCCCCCCCGCCATGTTGTGCACGTGCAATCCCCTCCTCCTATCCATCTCACCTCTATACACCCCCAGCCCCCCTTCTCCTGCAGACCACAGTGCCCCTCCTCCCCCGCCTGCAGACTCGTCCATACTCACCGCCCAGTCCCCGGAGCAGTACGGAATGGCGTCCTTCACCCCGCACACCGGCAGACCTCTCCGCTTCAGCTCCGGGATCATCTCCAGGGCGAAGTAGAAATAGGCGTTCCGTGAGGCCTTCTTGTTCGGCATGGCGCTCCTCTCCTCTTCTCTATGGTAAGAATGGAGCTCCGCACAGGACACGCCAACACCTGATCACGTGATCACAACGGGCGCCAAATAACGGGTCACGTGATCCGCGTAAACGTCTCTGGTGTTCCTGTCAGGTGTGAGGAGGGCGTCAGAGCGCCCCGAGCGGGATTTCTGTTCCATCCGGGATACGACTGTGATTACCGGAGTGATAATGACACACCGCGCTCCTCTGTCACCGTACCATTCTTTACAGAAATGTGTGTCTGGTTGGTTCCCATGGTAATGGGAGGTTAGCAGGTGAGGTATGCCAACTTTTATATGGTTCTGGTGATCCTACTATTACTATATACTGTGTGCTATGCATGCCCCCAATTTGGGTGCTAGGACTCTGCTCTAACCAGTGGCGGCTGGTGCTCAAACATTTTTTGGGGGGGCGCAAACAAACGAAAAACAACCCCATCAATTGCAGTCTCACTGTGCCCATCAATTGTCGCCACTGTGCCACCAAACGCAGCTGCGTGCCATCAATTGTCGCCACTGTGCCATCAAACGCAGCCACTGTGCCTATCAATTGTTGCCACTGTGCCACCAAACGCAGCCGCTGTGCCATCAATTGTCGCCACTGTGCCACCAAACGCAGCCGCGTGCCATCAATTGTCGCCACTGTGCCATCAATTGTCGCCACTGTGCCAAATTGTCGCCACTGTGCCATCAAACGCAGCCACTGTGCCCATCAATTGTCGCCACTGTGCCACCAAACGCAGCCGCTGTGCCATCAATTGTCGCCACTGTGCCATCAAACGCAGCCGCTGTGCCATCAAACGCAGCCACGGTTCCCATCAATTCTCGCCACTGTGCCATCAAACGCAGCCACTGTGCCATCAAACGCAGCCGCTGTGTCATCAAACGCAGCCACTGTGCCCATCAATCGTCGCCACTGTGCCCATCAATCGTCGCCACTGTGCCCATCAATCGTTGCCACTGTGCCCATCAAACGCAGCCACTGTGCCCATCAAACGCAGCCACTATGCCCATCAATTGTCGCCACTGTGCCCATCAATTGTCGCCACTGTGCCCATCAATTGTCGCCACTGTGCCCATCAATTGTCGCCACTGTGCCCATCAAACGCAGCCACTGTGCCCATGGCGCTCCTCTCCTCTATGGTAAGAATGGAGCTCCGCACAGGACACGCCAACACCTGATCACGTGATCACAAAGGGCGCCAAATAACGGGTCACGTGATCCGTGGTGATCCTACTATTACTATATACTGTGTGCTATGCATACCCCCCAATTTGGGTGCTAGGACTCTGCTCTAACCAGTGGCGGCTGGTGCCCAACATTTTTTGGGGGGCGCAAACTATGAAAAAAAAAAAATCAATTGCAGTCTCACTGTGTCATCAATTGTCGCCACTGTGCCATCAAACGCAGCCACTGTGCCATCAATTGTCACCACTGTGCCATCAATTGTCGCCACTGTGCCATCAAACGCAGCCACTGTGCCATCAATTGTCGCCACTGTGCCATCAAACGCAGCCACTGTGCCATCAATTGTCACCACTGTGCCATCAATTGTCGCCACTGTGCCATCAAACGCAGCCACTGTGCCATCAATTGTCGCCACTGTGCCATCAAACGCAGCCACAGTGCCCATCAATTGTCACCACTGTGCCATCGAAAGCAAGCCACTGTGCCATCAAACGCAGCCACAGTGCCCATCAATTGTCGCCACTGTGCCATCGAACGCAGCCACTGTGCTATCAATTGTCGCCACTGTGCCATCAAACGCAGCCACTGTGCCCATCAATTGTCGCCACTGTGCCATCAAACGCAGCCACTGTGCCACCAAACGCAGCCGCTGTGCCATCAAACGCAGCCACTGTGCCATCAATTGTTGCCACTGTGCCCATCAATTGTCGCCACTGTGCCATCAATTGTCGCCACTGTGCCACCAAACGCAGCCACAGTGGCACAATTGTCGCCACTGTGCCATCAAAAAAAACCATGGGAGTCGATCTCCTTTTCGCTTAGATCTCTTCACTGGCTACCAGTGAAAGACAGAATCACTTTTAAGGCACTCTGTATTCAAGGAAACGTTCCCCAATATCTATGCGAAAAAATAAAAACCTATAACCCAAATCGCATTCTGCGATCAACAAATCAAAATCTACTGGAAATACCCAAGGCAAGATACAAATCCAAAGGAGATCGGAGATTTGCTGTCCAAGGACCTCGACTGTGGAACGCACTACCAACCACCATCCGACTGGAGACGGACCACTTGGCCTTCAGGAGAAAGATTAAAACTCATCTCTTCTGAGGTTAAGGGTTTCCTTACAGAAGGAATGGAAACAGCGCCCAGAGGCGATTCAGTTCGCATGTGTTGCGCTCTATAAGTTTTTCACTCACTCAAACGCAGCCACTGTGCCATCAAACGCAGCCACTGTGCCCATCAGTTGTCGCCACTGTACCACCAAACGCAGCCGCTGTGCCATCAATTGTCGCCACTGTGCCATCAAACGCAGCCACTGTGCCCATCAATTGTTGTCACTGTGCCACCAAACGCAGCCACAGTGCCCATCAATTGTCGCCACTGTGCCACCAAACGCAGCCGCTGTGCCATCAATTGTCGCCAGTGTGCCATCAAACGAAGCCACTGTGCCATCAATTTTCGCCACTGTGCCATCAAAAGCAGCCACTGTGCTCATCAATTGTCGCCACTATGCCACCAAACGCAGCTACTGTGCCATCAGTTGTCGCCACTGTGCCATCAAGCGCAGCCACTGTGCCATCAATTGTCGACACTGTGCCATCAAACGCAGCCACTGTGCCCATCAATTGTCCCACTGTGCCACCAAACCCAGCCACTGTTCCCATCAAACGCACCCACTGTGCCCATCAAACGCAGCCATTGTGCCATCAAACGCAGCCACTGTGCCTATTGTCTCCACTGTGCCATTGTCGCCACTGTGCTATCAAACGCAGCCACTGTGCCCATCAAACGCAACCACTGTGCCATCAATTGTTGCCACTGTGCCATCAATTGTCGCCACTGTGCCCATCAGTTGTCGCCACTGTGCCCATCAATTGCCACCAGTTTGTCCAGTAAAATGCCGCCAGTTTGCCACGTAAAATGCCGCCAGCTTGCCCCAAAATACCGCCAGCTTGCCCCCCCCCCGCCCGGCATTTACCTTTCTCGGGTCAGCCATCCTCCTCTCTATGCTCCCTCGATGTCTTCGCCCGCCCTCGATGTCGCTTCAGCCAATCAGGTGAACGGTAACCAGACCTGGCTGAGACGCGTGTCAGTGTTAACCAGGGAACGCACAGCCTGTGCGCCCTCTGGTTAACCATTTGGAAGCCGTTAGAGCCCACGGGCTCTGATAGACACTTCCAAAACACACCCACCGCTGTTATTCAGATAGCAGGATTTTCTAGGCGAGGCTTGGGCCTAGTCCGCGAGGCCGGATGCCGCGGACTAGGCCGAGGCCGCGGCCTCGCTTGAAAAACTCCTGCCTGCAGCGCCTCAGGACCGGCGCAGTGTCCATAAAAAAAAACTTGATTCGAATCGCAGATTTTTTTTTGTTGAGAAGATCGCCCAGCTCTACTCCTGTGTAATGCAGTCTGTTCGGCCGTCCATTGTAAGAAAGCCCCGCCGCCTCCTCGTCCGTCCGTGATAGAGGAACACTGATACGATGCTGGGAAACTGTATCAGTGTTCCGTTTATCACAGACGAGGCGGGGCTTTCTTACAATGGACGGCCGAACAGACTGCATTACACAGGAGACACGCGCGGTTTTACGGCTCCCTCGAGTAGAAGCCGAGGGGGAGTTTTTCAACCTAAAAAATGGGCTGAAAAACTTGGCTTATACTCGAGTATATATGGTAGGTTTTACAATGGACTAATAGAACATTACACGCTTCTGCCAATTATTGGGATTTGGCTTGGGCTGCAAAGATGATCCCAATTTATAGACAAGGGCCCAGATTCAAGTAGAATCGCGCAATATTTGCGTGGGCAAAGAGCAAATTTTTTTCTCTGCGCCCACGCAAATATTGCGCTTTGCCCGCGATTCACGGAGCAGTTGCTCCGTAAATTGCGCGGGCGATATGCTAAGCAGCCAGGCGCAAGGCTGCCTAATGTAAATGATCCCGCCGGGGGCGGGAATCATTTAAATTAGGCGCGCTCCCGCGCCGAGCGAACAGCGCATGCTCCGTCGGGAAACTTTCCCGACGTGCATTGCGGCAAATGACGTCGCAAGGACGTCATTTGCTTGTAAGTGAACGTGAATGGCGTCCAGCGCCATTCACGGTTCACTTACGTAAACGACGTGAAATTTGAACGTCGCGAGCGGGAGGCGCAGCTATACTTTAGCATTGGCTGCGCCTGCTATTAACAGGAGCAGCCTTATGCTAAAGTCGCCGTACGGAAACTCCGTACCTGGCTTGCGCAGGGCCCGCGCAACTTTTGTGAATCGGTGGTAGTATGCAATTTGCATACTATACGCCGATCACAAAGGCCGCGCCCCCTAGCGGCCAACGCAAGAATGCAGCCTGGGATGTGAAGGCATAAGGAGGCTTATGTCTGTCACATCCTAGGCTGCAGTCGGTGTAACGAGGTTCCTGAATCAGGAGCACTCGTTACACCGGAGCAAGTAAGCCCTTGCGCCGCGCAACCGCTTCTTGAATCTGGGCCAAGGTGAAAATGTCATTATGCTCAGCCATTCTTTTTAGTTGCTTACTTGAGAGTTCACTGCAGACCCAAATGGGCATCAGCCTTGCAAGCGAAGACCGACCCTTATTTTAATGTTGGTTGTGCACACTGAAAGGGCTAAGTATTGTATCGTGCCCTAGGGCTTTGGCGGCAATTTTTAATCAGTGTCTGTCAATGAGAATATTGCAACAGTCTTTTGGTTCTTTGTTAAAAGCTATTGGGGATGATCCACTAACGAATTACGCCGGCGTATCTCTTGATACGCCGCGTAATTTTAAAGTTCCCGCGTTGTATCTTTGTTTTGTATCCACAAAACAAGATACGACGGCATCTGGGATCGATCCGACAGGCGTACGGCTTAGTACACCGTCGGATCTTAGCTGCATTTTTTCGGCGGCCGCTAGGTGTCGTTTCCGTCGATTTCTGCGTTGAATATGCAAATTAGCTAAATACAACGATCCACAAACGTACGTCCGGCGGGCACATTTTTTTTACGTTTTTCCGGCGTAAAGTTACCCCTGCTATATGGTGGCGTACTCAATGTTAAGTATGGCCGTCGTTCCCGCCTCGCATTTTGAATTTTTTACGTCGTTTGCGTAAGTCGTTCGCGAATAGGGATTTGCATAGAATGACGTCACCGTCGTAAGCATTGGCTTGTTCCGGTTTAATTTCGAGCATGCGCACTGGGATACCCCCACGGACAGCGCATGCGCCGTTAAAAAAAAAAACGTTGTTTACGTCGGGTCACGACGTATTTACATAAAACGCACCCACATCGAATTGAATTGCGCGCCCTTACGCCGCCAAAGATACACTACGCCGCCGTAACTTACGGCGCAAATTCTTTGAGGAATTGGGGAAAAAAAACATAAGTTACGGCGGCATAGTGTATCTTAGATACGCTACGCCCGACGCAAATATGCGCCGAGGTACGTGAATCTGCCCCATTGCGACCATGTTTTATTTAATATATGTTTCAAATTGAATCAATATAAGGTTTATTTTTTTTTATTTTACTATGTATTGTGTACTTTGTAAGTCCTTAAAATGTAAATCGTGTTTTTATTTTATAGGTATCTTTTAAGAATATGGATCCAGAAATTTACCAAGAAATTGTAAACTACAAACTAAACAAGTGTTATCCTTTGGGTATAACCAAAGCTGGCGAAATATACAATTCGTAGAGGAGCTATAAAGTTTGAAATCAAAGGTAACTACGTTAAATTAATATTGTTAATATAATTATTTTATAAGGTTTGTAAAGCAAACATGTTTATTTATATCCATTGTAATATTTTTTTTTCTTTTGCTATAAATATTTTTCCCTCTCTTTTTTTTTCTAATAGAAGGCGTGCTTTATCGCGCACTGTCACAAACAAAGATTTTTTATTTATTTTTTCTTCAGGTGTTAGAATGTCAGAAGTGCCAGAAAGAAGGTACTAAAATAAAAGTAATGCCGAAACACCAGCTGATTAAGGCAAGTTGTTTTTTATTTATATATTTATTTATATATATATATATATATATATAATAATACGATTGGGGTGATCAGACTCGAGTGGTAGGTGCGTTTTTAGTGAGTACGCAAGTCAAGAACGGAATTTTTGAGGGCCTGGTAGCCCACTTTTATTTTAAAGCACGAAAAAGTTTGCAAAGACATTAGTAGCCCTCATAGGGGGGTTCCAACATTACTGTATCTTGTATACGCAGAAGAGAAGCGGCTGTCTTCACTCCATTCATTTTCAGCGCAGCTGATGCTGCTGAGAAAGGGACTGGGGAACATGTGTCCCTAGTCCCTTTCTCTGTCTCAAAGGCAAGATGTCAGCGGTCTGATAAGACCCCTGATATCTCACAAAAGCCCCCCCAACAGGGCTGAAATAATAAATAATAAAAAAAATGATTGTAGAAAATAATAAAAAAATAAAAGAAAAAACACATTAACACGGTCCACTCCCCCCCCCCCCCTTAAAAAGAAAGCATTATAAATAAAAAAAATTGTAAAAAATTAAAAACAAATTGTTAAAGATCAAAAAATAAATAAATACTGACACATGAGATTAAAAAAAAGTATCGGTAATCGGTATCGGCGAGTACTTGAAAAAAAAGTGGTATTCAGACAACCCTAAAAATAACCCCTTAGGATGCAAAACAAATTCAAAGCTCAGCTACAGATAATGAACGTAAACAGTTAATATTCATAGTGATAATAGTAAACAAAAATGTATTTCCAATAATTGTAATGTCATTATTTTTTTAACGATTGCAATTCTCTTTCTGTCAGTTTGTGCTAAAAGGTAGAGTATAGTACCTGGCAAGCCAGTGTATATACTGTAAACACTGGCCTTGCCATTCATTACAGGCAATAATTGTGGCATGCAGTCACTCTATATTTTATTATTACTGGCTGTCCCACATTAGGGACTGTCAACAATAATCCAGTATGCAATGGGATCAGCTGTCACTGAGGATTTTTGATGGCTGTGACTAGGGTACAGCCATCAGAGGTCCTGGGCAGCTAATTGGAACTGTCACTAAATGCCTCTAAGTAGAAGCATTTAGTGACAGCTCTGTACATGGTAGGATTTTACGGATCTCAGCTTCTAACAGCTGCCTGAGAGTGAAATCACACTATCACTTTCAGGCAGCCAGTAGAAGCTGAGGTCAGTGAGATCAAGCACGGAACGTCCTAACGTCAAGTGGTTAAGTATAAGGAATATGAATTATTTGCATGAAAGGAACATTGTGAGGGAGCAGTGCAAAATGCTTGAAAACACACACACATATATTATATAAAAAAAAAAAATATATATATATACCGTATTTATCGGCGTATATCGCGCACTTTTTCCCCTAATCGTCTTTCAGGACAGCCACCTGAGAGACCTTGGCTCCTCCCCTCTGTAGGAAACACCGCGCCAGCCTTCTATAAATTTCCTCCTCCCCTGCTGGCTCCTCAGTTATTTGTGTTTCCTCCAGAGGGGAGACACCAGCAGGAACCTGCCAGGAGAGCCAGGGAGGCTCAGGTAAAAATTGTCCAGAAAGGAGCAGGGGCTTCCAGGGACAAACAGGTTACTAACCTGTTAGAAGTTGGCCACCCTCGTATCCCTGAGTGCAGGCGCTGATCGAGGGGGCTCCATTTCTTCACCGAGTGCGGTGAGGGAAGTGTGCAGCCGGCGTTCCATAGCAGGACAGCGCGAGATGGGGATCTCAATGCGCAGCCACGCCGGGTATCGAGAACGCGCGTCGCCGAGGACGGGTGACGTCATCACGGCGACCGGGGGCGTGCACTTCCGGGGTCACGACTTCCGGTTCCGGCCGTGTACCAAGAAATGGAGCCAGGCAAAGGCTGGAGGAGCTGCGCACGCTGTAGAGACAGCACAACGCACCCTGGTGACACAAGGAATGTCGGAAGCGGACGGAAGAGGGCCTGCTCCAGCAGAGACCAGCTCCAGCCATGAAAAGGTAAGGGGAACCTAGGGTGGATCTCCCCAAACCTGAACCCACCACCCCTCCTCCCCCTCCTGGGTCCCAAAAAAGAAAGGGGGGGGGTAGCCAATTCCCTCAGTGTCAGAGGGTAATGCATGGGGCCCCTAGTGAGGTAAGCCCACATGTAGGCACTGCGCATCTGCAAAGCAGGTACAGGTTGTTGATAATTTAACTGGGGAGGTTTGTGTTTTTTATGTCATTCCAGAAAACAGACAAAAATAAAAACACCCACAGCTCAAAAAGGAAGTGTCCACAATGTAAAGCGACACTTAGAGATTCGTGGAAAAAGGCAATTTGTAGTGACTGTATCAATCAATTAGTACAGGAACATAATAGTGAGCACACGGAACTAGCATCATCAGTTAAAGAACTAGCCAATACCTTTGATTCCTTTAAAACCTTCTTTGAGGGATTCCAGCAGCTTCAGTCAGCTTCTCCTTCAATCACAACAGCAGTTCAAATACCTTCCAACCGTGCAGGCCCGTCAAACACTCCTACAGAGGAGGCGGACGAGGAACCTGATAACGCAGTGTCTGGTTCCCAGGAGTCAGACGAGGAGGCTCAGGAAGGAGATTCTAGAAAGCCTTCCCGGTACAAGCTCTCACTGGAGGATGTAGATCATCTCCTGGGAGCCATTTATACCACATTAGGTATATCAACGGAGAAAAAGACCCTATCCTTACTAGGGCTGCGCATCTTCACCGGTCTCACGATTCGATGCGATTACGATTATCAAGTCCACGATTCGATTCGATTCGATTCCGCGATGCATCACGATGCATCAAGATTACTACACGCGTTTTCATCGAAAAAATTCAAGCAGTCAGATTTTTTTTTAATTATCTGGTCTTAAAAAAAAAAAAAAAAAAACTCTGCATGTAGCAAAGTGGAAACACAGACAACTTAAAGAAGAGCTCCAGACTGACCCCAAAATACTACAAGAGAGGGTCAGAGACTGCAGACATGATACAAGAGAGGGTCAGAGACTGCAGACATGATACAAGAGAGGGTCAGAGACTGCAGACATGATACAAGAGAGGGTCAGAGACTGCAGACAATGTCCTCATAACGTCCCCCCAAACGACTATGTATGCCATTCCATAAATTATGGTTTATGTATAGTGTCTAATTGTCTTAGTGATTGATTCACATCACAACTTCAATGATCCCTTTTTTTCTGTTTTATGATTCCTGGTTTTGCTCATTACTGCCCCACACATGAGGTGAAAAATCAAAAAAGTGTACAAAAAAGGGGATCAATTTCAAATCAATGAAGTTGTGATGATAATCAATCACCAAGACAATAAGGCATACATAAACCATAATTAATGTGGAAATGGCATTGTCATGCTCATTGGTCACTTTAATGTTTTCATAATATGGCAAATTTTCAGTTCACATAATGGTGCATCAGATTTATGATATACTGTATAATATTTTATGTTATCACTAGTAGTCAGTGGCGGCTGGTGCTCAATGTTGAGGGGGCGCAAACAAAAAAAAAAAAAACATCAAACGCCACCGCTGGGCCCATCAAACGCCACCGCTGGGCCCATCAAACGCCACCGCTGGGCCCATCAAACGCCACCGCTGGGCCCATCAAACGCCACCGCTGGGCCCATCAAACGCCACCGCTGGGCCCATCAATTGCAGCTACTGTGCCCATCAAATGCCACCACTGTGCCCATCAAATGCCACCACTGTGCCAAACGCAGCCACTGTGCCCATTTATTGCTGCCACTACTGTGCCCATTTATTGCTGCCACTACTGTGCCCATTTATTGCTGCCACTACTGTGCCCATTTATTGCTGCCACTACTGTGCCCATTTATTGCTGCCACTACTGTGCCCATTTATTGCTGCCACTACTGTGCCCATTTACTGCTCCCAGTGTGCCCTTTTTCTGCTCCCAGTGTGCCCTTTTTCTGCTCCCAGTGTGCCCTTTTTCTGCTCCCAGTGTGCCCATTTATTGCTGCCAGTGTGCCCATCTATTGCCGCTACTGTGCCCCATTAAATTCTGCCAGTGTGCAATGTACCTGATGATGATGACTCTCGAGCAGCCTGTCAGTGGAACTGGGACAGAGGACAACCGCGCTGTCTGGCATCTCGGGTCTTCCGCAGCAGCTGAGGCAGCCAGTGTGTGTACACTGCACACAGCGTGAGGTGAGCCAAGGAGGAAGGCTCTGGGGAGTTCACTCGGGAGCGATCGTTGGGGATACACAGACACTCACTCCACGTGTCTCCCATGTTGACGGCGCTGGGCGGCTGGGGATGCTGTCAGCGAGGGGGGTCGGGATGCCCACGGCTCCTTCCAGTTCGTCGAGGGGCGGGAAAAGAGGCGCGTCTACCGCCTAAGACACTTGGCCGCTTTGAGTTTATCGGGGGCAGGGAAAAAAGGCGCCTTCGGCTGTTCTCACTTCTTTGGTAGGGGAAATAGCGGCGCGCAGGTGACGTCATCGCATAATCGATTATTGCAAATCGTAGCATCGATGCAGAATCGCCGGCGGTCGAATCTCGATGCATCGATGCTACGATTATATTCAACAGCCCTAATCCTTACATGATCAAATGTATGAGGGATTAGGGGAACAGGAAAAGAAGTATTTTCCGGTGCACGATGTATTAATCGAAGCAATTAAAAAAGAGTGGCAGGGCCCTGAAAGAAAGCCATTCTTTTCTAATACCCTTAAAAGACGCTTTCCATTTTCAGAGGATCCAGCATCAATATGGAACAAAGTACCCAAACTAGATGCCGCCTTTTCACAAGTTTCAAGGCACACAGATTTGGCATTCGAAGACATGGGCATCCTATCCGAATCTATGGATAAGAGGATGGACTCATTACTTAAAAAGTCATGGGACTCCACGCTGGGAAGTTTAAAGCCAGCAATGGCAGTCACAGTCGTGGCGAGAAATATGGAGTTCTGGCTAAATCAATTACAGACCCATATCGAGGAAGGAACTGCGCAAGAGCATATACTATCCTCTTTTCCCACATTACTGCGAGGTATAGCCTATATTGCAGATGCCTCAGCAGAACTAGTGCGCATGGCAGCCAGATCATCCGCACTAGCCAACTCCACAAGACGGGCCTTATGGTTAAAGACATGGCAGGGGGACTGCGCGTCTAAAACCAAACTATGTGGCATCCCATTCACAGGCCTGCTTTTCGGCCCAGGGTTGGAAAAGGTGCTAGATCGGACAGCGGATAAGAAAAAGGCATTTCCGCTGAAACGCAAAGCACCCTGGAATCTGCCTCAACAAAACAAGAAGAGACAGAAAAATGCAACCTGGACCCCCAGAGGTCCTCGTTACACTACTCCCAAGGTAGACAACCAAAAAAGGCCTTGGGTCCCAAAAGGGAAAGGTAGAGGAGGAGCGTTTTTTCGTCCTCCTGAACCAACCTATGACAAAAAATGACGAAGTGATCAAGGTAGGAGGAAGACTGGGGGCCTTCCTACCACAATGGGAAAAAACAACTCCCAATCACTACATTTTGAGAACGATAAAGGACGGATACTACCTAGAGTTCTCAAAACCACCCCCAAGCAGATTTTACGTAACCAAGCTTCCAAAAAACAAAAAGAAAGCAGACGGCTTAATGAGGGCCATAGAGGATCTCAAAAGGCAGGAAGTAGTGATAGAGGTGCCAAAAGAGGAAAGGGGAACAGGGTTCTACTCCCATATGTTCGGAGTAGTGAAACCCACCGGGAAGGTCAGACCGATCTTAAACCTCAAACCCCTGAATGTGTCCATAACATACAAACGGTTCAGAATGGACTCAATTTATTCCGTCAAAGCCCTACTACCACCAAATTGTTTTCTGGCTTCCCTAGATTTAAAGGATGCTTATTTACACATCCCAATACACCAAAACTGCCAAAAATTTCTCAGATTGGCAATAGAAACCAAAAACAAAGTCAGACACCTACAGTTCCGAGCCCTGCCCTTCGGCCTTTCTTCTTCACCCAGAATATTCACAAAGATTCTGGCAGAAGCCTTGGCACCCTTACGAGTCCAAGGCATATCGATTATTGCATACTTAGACGATTTTCTACTATTCGCAGAAACTCCAGAAAAATTACGGAGAAATCTCGAGATCACACAAATATTTCTGAAAAACCTAGGTTGGTTAGTGAATTTGGAAAAATCCAATCTACAACCAACACAACAATTAATCTATCTGGGATTTGTACTGGACACACAGTCCAACAAAAAGTATTCCTGCCCGAAGAAAAAATAGCAAAAATACAAAAGGAGATGGGTATACTACAAACAAACTCAACATGTACCATCAGAAAACTAATGTCAACCCTGGGGCTATTAACATCTGCAATCCCAGCAGTACAATGGGCATCCTTACATTTCCGTCCACTACAGATGTTTTTACTAAAAACATGGGACCACAAGCAAGAGTCCTTGGACGTCAAGGTTCTTTTACCAACCAAAGTAAAGAGAACCCTGTGGTGGTGGAGGACAAAGGAAAATGTAAACCAAGGTCGACTTTGGACACTGCCCATTTCCAAAATCCTGACCACAGATGCAAGTGGCACAGGTTGGGGAGCGCATCTAGGCTCCCAAATAACACAAGGGACATGGAAAAAAAAGGAACGGATGAGATCATCCAATTGGAAGGAATTAAAGGCAGTAGGGTCAGCACTTCAATCCTTCCAAAAAGATCTAAAGGCTCATCACCTACAAATCAGATCAGACAATGCCTCAGTAATAGCCTACATAAACAAACAGGGAGGAACAAGGAGTGGAACCCTGTGGGCACTTGCACAAGAAATCCTGACATGGGCAGAGAAGAACACACTCTCGATATCAGCAGTCCACCTAAAAGGGGACCTAAACAGAGTGGCAGACTTCCTCAGCAGGAGGCAAGTGAAGGAGGGCGACTGGGCGCTAAATCAAGAGGTGTTCAACCAGATCACACAGAAATGGGGAACACCTCAAATAGACTTATTTGCCTCGAAAGAAAACAGAAAAGTCAAGCGATTCTATTCTCTAAAAAGAGAGGACGGGGCCCTAGGGGTGGATGCGTTGACACAGAGCTGGGCATTCAAGATGTGCTATGCCTTTCCTCCTCCAGTACTGATACCAGCAGTAATAAGGAAATTGCGCATAGAGAAGACAACCCTAATCCTCATAGCACCCCATTGGCCCAGGAGACCATGGTTCTCTATGCTAAAAGAACTAGCTATAGAACCCCCCTGGCTGCTTCCAGTACAGGAGGATCTGCTCTCCCAGGGACCAGTATACTGCCCCCAGGTCAAAAGGTGGGACTTGGCCGCCTGGTGTCTGAGGAGCAGCTACTGAAAGCTAAAGGTTTCTCAAACCACTTAATAGCAACACGTAACATATATCAAAGAGTATGGAAGTGCTTTAATAACTGGTGCACAGAAAATACTTTCAACACTCAGAGCTCAGTAGCAGTCTTAGAGTTCCTACAAAAGGGTGTAGAGAAAGGACTAAGCATCAGTACCCTGAAAAGCCAAGTCTCAGCTCTATCAGTTTTTCAAGAAAAACGTCTGGCTACTGACCCATGGATAGTCAGATTCTTCAAATCTCTGAGCAGACAAACACCCATACGATGTACAATTTTTCCAAAATGGGACCTGTCACTAGTATTACAAACATTGACAGGAGACCCCTTTGAACCATTAAAAAATTGTAGCCTAAAGACATTGACGTTAAAAACAATCTTTTTGGTAGCAATTACGACAGCTAAAAGGGTCAGTGAGATAGAGGCGTTATCTATCAGACCCCCCTTTTTTCAGGTTTTTTCAGACCGCATTATTTTCAGGATGGATCCGGGCTTTCTACCGAAAGTAGTCTCGAGATTCCACAGAGAACAGGAAATTGTGTTACCCTCATTTTGTCAGAATCCTACTAAGGAACAAGAGGTTAAATATCATAATTTAGACGTCAGAAGATGCGTTTTACATTATTTAGAAGTAACAAAAACACTCAGGAAGACAGATTCCTTATTTATTTTACACACTGGTGCTAGGAAAGGGCACAATGCCACTAGACGCACCATAGCCAGATGGCTAAAAGAAGTCATTGAACAGGCTTATAAGTTAGGAGGCATACAGATCCCAGAGGGCATCAGAGCGCACTCCACAAGATCAATGGCAGCCTCACAGGCAGAAAGAGCTGGAGCAACGCCGGAACAAATTTGTAAAGCGGCAACATGGTCCAGCTTCGACACCTTTGTGAGACACTACAGGGTGGATCTCTTATCAGCAAAAGATCAGACCTTTGGTCGTAAGGTCTTACAAGCTGTGGTCCCGCCCTAAGGGTAAGTGCTCAGTTATCCTCTCAGGTGGCTGTCCTGAAAGACGATTAGGGGAAAAACGAAGTTACTTACCGGTAACGTTCTTTCCAGTAGTCTTTCAGGACAGCCGGGTAACCCACCCAAAAGTAAGTAAAGAATTTCCTTGCAGGAAATGTGATATAGTTAACTATTTGTATCATATATTCTTGTGTCTCCCCAGAAACTGGAGGTGCTCTTTAAAGAACTGAGGAGCCAGCAGGGGAGGAGGAAATTTATAGAAGGCTGGCGCGGTGTTTCCTACAGAGGGGAGGAGCCAAGGTCTCTCAGGTGGCTGTCCTGAAAGACTACGGGAAAGAACGTTACCGGTAAGTAACTTCGTTTTTTCCCCTTAAAATAAGGGGAAAATCATGGGTGCGCGATATACGCCGATTGCCGCTTCCCGCGCTCAGTTTGAATTCCTGCGCCGACATATACTGAGTGCAGTACACTCGGGTACATTCGGCTAGGCTCGGCTTCGCTCGTGCTCATGCATAAACGTCACAGAGCGTGAGCACGAGTGAAGCCGAGCCTTGCCGAATGTACCCGAGTGTACTGCACTCGGTATATGTCGGCGGAGGCGTTCGAACTGAGCGCGGGAAGCAGGGACTCGACTTGAGGCGCGCGCTGGAGAAGCCGGGAGGACACCACCGAGGCCACAGACAGACGCCGGACCGGACGATGGACGCTGGGAAGACACCAAAACTGTAAGTAATAAAATCATATATAACATTTTTTTTTACAGGAATTTCGGGGGCAACTTTAGGGGTACGCGGGAGCGCGCTATACCGCGATAAATACGGTATATATATAATTATTATTATTTTTATTTCTTCCCAGAAAATGCAAGGTTCTGAACATTTAAAATATACTGCATGTTCATCAAAGTCAAATGAGATTTTTGTGAGTTGCTGATTATTATACCTTCATTAAATGTAACCATATTGCAACACTTAGGCCGTGTATACACGATCAGTCTAAACCAATGAAAACGGACTGAAGGACCGTTTCATCGGTCCAAACCGACCGTGTGTGGGCCCCATCGGTCAGTTATCCTTCGGTCTAAAAATTTAAGGTCTAAATGTGTCTCAGATTTAAACACTTAGGGCCAGATTCACATATAATTACGTTGCTCCTGGGCAGCGTAACGTATGTGATTTACGTTACACCGCCGCAGGTTTACAGCGTAAGTGCCTGATTCTCAGAACACTTGCCTGTAAACTTGCGGCGGTGTATCGTAAATGCGCTCGGCGCAAGCCCGCCCAAATCAAATGGGGCGGGCACCATTTAAATTAGGCGCGTTCCCGTGCCGAGCGTACTGCGCATTCTCCCTCGGGTAAATTACCCGACGTGCATTGCGCTAAATGACGTCGCACCAACGTCATTTGCTTAGACGTTAACGTAAATGGCGTCCAGCGCCATTCACGGACGTCTTACGCAAACAACGTTGATTTTTAAATTTCGACGCGGGAACGACGGCCATACTTAAAATTGGCTGCGCATCCTAAACCCAGGGGCAACTTTACGCGTCGCAAAGGCTACGGAAACGTCGTAAATTCTCTGCGCCGAGCGCGCGTACGTTCTCGCGTAAATAGCTAATTTGCATAGACGACGGGGAAAACGACGAGGCGACACCTAGCGGCAGGAAAAAAATTGCATTTAAGATCTGACAGCGCAAGAGCCTTACGCCTGTCAGATCTAATGGATATCTATGCGTAACTGATTCTAAGAATCAGTCACATAGATACCCTGGGCCAGATTAGGACTTACGACAGCGCAAATGGTGTTGCGCCGTCGTAACGCCATTGAGAATCTGGCCTTTAGAACTTGCTTGAAAATTCAACCGATGGACGCCTAACCGATAGGTCAAAACCGATGGTTAGTACGCAAAAGCATCGGTTAAAAACCCGCGCATGCTCAGAATCAAGTCGACGCATGCTTGGAAGCATTGAACTTAATTTTTCTCTGCACGTCGTCGTGTTTTACGTCACTGCGTTGGACTAGATCGTTTTTTTAACTGATGGTGTGTAGGCACATCAGACCATCAGTCCGCTTCATCGATTAACCGATGAGAACAGTCCGAGGACTGTTCTCATCGGAGGGACTGATCGTGTGTACAGGGCTTTAGAGGCGCCTCTCTTCTCTTTTATACACTGTAGCTCCTGCTGGATTTTACTTCTAATCCCCTTGTGGAGGCTTCCATTTGTAAATTGACGTTTTATGGTTACACAACCTGCTATAATCTTTTTATATGGACTATAAACTGAAGGACTTATGAATAAATGGTTGTGGAACGAAATCATTTGAGTTTCCATTATTCCTTATGGGGAAATTTGCTTTGATATACAAGTGCTTTGGATTACAAGCATGTTTCTGGAACAAATTATGCTCGCAATGCTCCCAAGGTTTTACTGTAATTGATTTCTATTTTTCTATTTATCATTTTGTTTAAATTATTTCTAGTAATGTTTTTCTGTTAAATAGAATTCCCCTTATTGAAGGTTATAGCCTGTAATAATTCTTGACTGTCTATTGTTGGAATCTTCTAACTAACACATGAAATGGTAGAAGGAGCTGTGGCCACTGAAGACATTTTGGAGGGATTGAGTTTAGGAAAACAAATATCTGAAATTGTTCAAAAGAACATAATAGAAGCAAACGAAAATATAAAAAAAAGCAATGAAGGTTTGAAAAGCAATATTTACCATGTAGGAGACACAGTTGTTAAAAAAATATAATACAAAAAATAAACTGCGCCAAAATTGGTGCAGTTTATTTTTTGTATTATGTTATTTATGTTTATCACATTTTATTGCTGGCTTGATCTTTATTGATGTTATTTTATATTTTTTTGTTAGCGCAGTCTTTTTTCCTATATTGTTACAAAAATATGTCAAATCCCTCCAAAGAAAAGGGGGGGAAAGATAGAATCCAAATTTTTGGAACCCTTCAACCCTAGGTTTGGAAGGCAAAGTTGGCCAAATCACAGATGAGAAAGATAACACCGAAATGGTAAATATTGACAATTTTAAGGTTTTTAGAATACCTACAGGAAGAGCCCCTTATAAAACGCAAGAAAAACACAACATTACAGAGAAAATTCTAAAAACTGGGCCAGATTCTCGTAGAAGAGAGTATCTTTGTTCCGGCGTAGCGTATCCTATTTACGTTACGCCTCCGCAACTTAGACGGGCAAGTGCTGTATTCTCAAAGCGCTTGCTCCGTAAGTTGCGGCTGCGTAGCGTAAATAGGCCGGCGTAAGCCCGCCTAATTCAAATGTGGAACAGGGGGGCGTGTTTTATGTAAATAACTTGTGACCCGACGTGATTGACGTTTTTCACGAACGGCGCATGCGCCATCCGCAGAATATCCCAGTATGCATTGCTCCAAAGTACGCCGCAAGGACGTATTGGTTTCGACGTGAACGTAAATTACGTCCAGCCCCGTTCACGGACGACTTACGCAAACGACGTAAAATATTAAAAATTTGACGCGGGAACTACGTCCATGTACGCCTCATATAGCAGGGGTAACTTTACGCCGGGAAAAGCCTAACGTAAACGGCGTATCTGTACTGCGTCGGCCGGGCGTACGTTCGTGAATTCGCGTATCTAGCTGATTTACATATTTCTAGGCGTAAATCGGCGTGCACGCCCCTAGCGGCCAGCGTAAATATGCAGTTAAGATCTGACGGCGTAAGAGACTTACGCCGGTCGGATCTAATACAAATATTCTATGCCAGGGGTCCTCAAACTTTTTAAACAGGGGGCCGGTTCACTGTCCCTCAGACCGTTAGAGGGCCGGACTATAAAAAAACTATGAACAATTTCCTATGCACACTGCACATATATGTTTTTGAAGTGAAAAAAACAAAATGGGAACAAATACAACCCTCCCCCTTCATCATTATAAGCCCCCCCCCTCACAATCATTAATTGCAAACCGATCATGATCATTGCAAGCCCCCCCACCTCACCATCATCCCCTCATTGCAAGCCCCCCTCGCCATCATCATTGTAAGCCCCTCATTGCAACCCCCCCCCCACAATTATTAATTGCAAGCCGATCAAGAACATTGCAAGCTCCCCAATCATCATTACATCATCATCATCATCAGCCCCCCCCCCCCCCCACCATCATCATCATTACATCATCAGCCCCATCATCACCATCATTAATTACATCACCATCAGCCCACCTCACCATCATCAGCCCCCCCCCCCCCACCATCATCATCATTACAAAATCATCAGCCCCACCATCATCATCATCATTAAAAATTCACGCGGGCCGTAGTTTGAGGACCCCTGGTTTAAACCCCCCCCCCCCCCACCACCATCATTATCGTAAGCCAGGCCCCCCCCCCCCCTTCATCATCATTAAAAAATCATCCGCTCCCCTCACCATCATAAGCCAGGCCCCCCCCCCCCACCATCATCATTAAAAACCCATCAGCTCCCCTCACCATTGCAAGCCAGCCCCCACCATCATCATTAAAAAATCTTTAGCTCCCCTCACCATCGCAAGCCAGCCCCCCCACCCCCATCATCATCATCATTATTAAAATAATCTTAAGCTCCCCTCACAATCGCAAGCCAGCCACCCCCCACCATCATCATCATTATTAAAATAATCTTTAGCTCCCCTCACAATCCAGCCACCATCATCATCCTTATTAAAATAATCTTTAGCGCCCCTCACAATCCAGCCACCCCCCCCCCCCCCCCCCATCATCATCATCATCATCATCAATAAAATAATCTTTAGCTCCTCTCACAATATAGCCACCCCCCATCATCATCATCATCATTAAAAATAAACTTTAGCTCCCCTCACAATCGCAAGCCAGCCCCCCCATTGTAAGCACTTCACAGCCTCCTTACTGTTTTGTGCTGTGTCAGTCTGGCTGTCACGATGCTCCCCCACTGTAACAGTTCCGGCGCGCTGTGTTAAATGTCCCGCCCTCCTCCTCCTCCTAGACCAGCTTGTGTGACAGACAGCACACTGGCTCTATCACACAAGCTAGTCTTCTAGGAGGAGGAGGGCGGGACATTTAACACAGCGCGCCGGAACTGTTAACGCTGTGTTTCACGGAGATCTCCGTGACACAGCAGGATTGCTGTGTAACCGGCCGGCATTGCCTGTCAGGGACGGGCGGGCCGGATTAAAGTCCTCCGCGGGCCGCATGTGGCCCGCGGGCCGTAGTTTGAGGACCCCTGTTCTATGCGAAACTGATTCTATGAATCTGGGCCTATATGTTTAGAAAAATCGGAGAAGTTGTTTCAGCAGATGGCGTCATTCCAAAGGAGGATTTTAAAACGCAAGAAAAATCATACAGTCCACATGCTCAAGGTATGCTCAACAAAAGTACTTTGCGATTTGGCACAGCGTCGATTTAACTGACAATTGCGCGGTCGTGCGACATGGCTCCCAAACAAAATTGACGACCTTCTTTTCCCACAAACAGAGCTTTCTTTTGGTGTAATTTGATCTCCTCTGCGGTTTTTTTTTTTGCGCTATAAACAAAAATAGAGCGACAATTTTGAAAAAAAATGCAATATTTTTTTATTTTTGCTGTAATAAATGTCCCCAAAAATATATATATATTTTTTTTACAGTTTAGGCCAATACGTATTCTTGGTGAAAAAAAAATCGCAATAAACGTTTATTGATTGGTTTGTGCAAAAGTTATAGCATCTACAAAATCGGTAGTTTTATGGCATTATTATTATTATTTTTTACTAGTAATGGCGGAGATCAGCGATTTTTATCGTGACTGTGACAATATGGCGGACACTTTTGACGCCATTTTGGGACCATTGTCATTGATGCAGCAAGCAGTGCTATAAAAATGCACTGATTACTGTAAAAATTACACTGGCTGTAAAGAGGTTAACCAGAAGGGGGCGCTGAAGGAGTTAAGTGTGTCCTAGGGAGTGCTTTTAACTGTAGGGAGGGTGGGCTATGTGTAACACTGATCACCGCTCCCGATTACAGGGATCAGTGTCCTGTCACTAGGAAGAATGGGAAAATGCTTGTTTACATCAGCATTTCCCTGTTCTTCCCGTCCGTAAGACGTAAGCAGGTATCCCCGCGGTCGGACTCACGGAGCTCGGTGGCGTGCGCGCCCACAATGACGCATCTTAAAGGGGACGTACAGGTATGTCTATCTGCCCAGCCGTGCCATTGTGCCGACTTATATCATCATGCGCTCGTCCTTAAGCGGTTAATGCGTTAATATGTTCTTCTTCTAAAAATAAATAATTTACTTTCCTTTTATAGTTGCACTGGAGATATGGAGAAACATAACAGGACATATACTTATGTCAAAATTTGGTCTATATTCCATTTTTAACAATCATATCCTTGGTCCTAAACCAGGAAATGAGCTGGAAAGCCAAGTGAGTTATTTGAAAATTTTTGGTTAATTGATAATTCACTAACACTAGCATGTTTTAAGCGCATGCTTTTTGGATTTATTTTGATTATGGTTTTACTCTCATAATATTGTTTTTGCAGATCATAAATGCCTACATCTGTTTATTGGTGGCAAACTTTAACAAAAAGTTAACAAAAAAAGCATGTCAGATTAACACGTATGCAATGAGCAATATATGGCAAGGAAAACCCCCAGCATTAAGAAAGGTAATTAACAATGTTCTATTTTCTCCATAAAATGTTGCAAAAAATGTATGTTAACTAATTTTTGTTTATGTATTAAAGTGGTTGTAAACCCACTTTTTTTACTTTTGCCTACAGGTAAGCCTTATTATAGGTATAAAGAATATCTCCTAAACCTGTACGGTTTAGGAGATATTCCCCTCGCAATGCGCCGCTGATTGCAGCGGCGCATGCGCAGGGGGGATCCTCGGCTGAAGGGCCGACCCCGCCGACCCATGCCGGAAAGGAAACCTCCTGCGCATGCGTGACGTCATCGCCGCTCCAGCCAATCACAGCGCTGGAGCGGTGATACCCGGAAGACGCGCTCGGCGTGGACCAGGTAAGTTCCCTACCTCGTTCCGAGGTAAGTATTTCAAAATGAGCTAATATGCGGTGCATACTAGCTCATTATGGCTTTTGCCTTGCAGGTGCAAGAAAAAAAAAAAGTATTTGCGGGTTTACAACCGCTTTAACTTTGCAGATAATCATTTCTAATTTTAATGTGTTGATTGAAGCTGTCAATTAGTCGCATCATTGGACATTATTGGTAAGAAATTTTCAGTGGATTTTTAAATAAAGGTATTACCATATATACTCGAGTATAAGCCGAGGCACCTAATTTTACCACAAAAAAATGGGAAAACGTATTGACTCGAGTATAAGCCTAGGGTGTCCATGTCCATGCCTCACTGTGTCCATGTCCATGCCTCACTGAGTCCATGCCTTACTGTCCGTGACTAGACTTACATTTAACATGGGAGTATATAGAAGGGGTTCCCGGCTTTGAAAAATCAGTGCTCCCTGGCCGTAGATCCCCTAAACAGCAAACTTTGCACACTAGTAGAGAAGAACTGGGGCTGCATGTTTCCCTGTCTAGGGGACCTATGGCCGGCCAGTACCGGGTCCCCGAAATGACCGTTTAATATGGGAGTCTATGAAAGGGGTGCCCGACTTTGAAAAATGTTGCTCCCCGGCCGTAGGTCCCACACACGGCAAACTTTGCACACTTGTAGAGGAGAACTTGGGGTCCAGGGGACCGCCGGCCGGTATCGGGTCCCCAAAGTTCGGTTAGATTAAGCGCAAAAAGGCAAGGGGGACATTTTCAACGCAAAAAAATGTGCTGAAAAACTCGACTTATACTCGAGTATATACGGTATATATGCAACATCCAACACTTGACATTTTTCCAGTCTTCGGAGTGTTTCTTGGAAACAATTAAATATTTTTTCTATTTCGTTTAAAATGGCTTTTAAATCCATTACACCTCAGACATATCTCCCACACTCTACTACTACGATATCATATGCAATAGAAGAGAAATACAGTATAGACTGGGAGGTTTCATATATCTAGGGAGGCATGATTCATGTATTTATTTGCTGTTGCTATTTCTCACAATGATCTACAATATTGCAATATTAACCACTTCCTTACTGGGCACTTAAACCCCCTTCCTGCCCAGAGGACTTTTTGCGATTCGGCACTGCGTCACTTTAACTGACAATTGCGCAGTCGTGCGACGTGGCTCCCAAACAAAATTGACGTCCTTTTTTCCCCGCAAATAGAGGGCCAAATCTTCAAAGGAGATACGCAGGCGGAACTGCTGTTCAGCCTGCGTATCCCTGTGCCTATCTTTGGAAACGATCCTCAGAAGGATTTTTCCAAAGATAGGCATAAGATCTGACATCTGTAATAGACTTACACTGTCGGATCTTAGGATGCAGTACCGCATCCGCCGCTGGGGACTTAGGCAGATCCACAAAGCTTTTTAGCTTTGTGTTTTCTGCGTAAGTTACGTTTTGCATGCGTAAAATTAGGGATGCTTTTACAAGGCCTAAACTGTTTAGACCTTGTAAAAACAAACCTTTTTTTCGATCGCCGCGTTTTTTTTTAAATTTCAAATGTTTTTTCCCGGCGCGTATTTTTTTTTTTTTACCCGACGCAACTTTATTGTCCCGTCGCGATCCACAAAGCCCGGCGTAAAGTATGTTCGCGCGATGCACGTCTGGAAAAATTACGTCACACGCATGCGCCGAACGTCCGGCGCGGGAGCGCGCCTCATTTAAATAGGAATCGCCCCCTCGATCAGACGACCGCCTTGCGACGGAGGCACTTGGGTTACACGGCGTGTAATTTCTAGGTAAGTGCTTTGTGGATCGGGCACTTAGGTAGAAATTTAACGCCTGTGTAACTTAACTGCTGAAAGTTAAGTTAGGCAGGTTTTTTGAGAATTTGGCCCAGAGATTTCTTTTGGTGGTATTTGATCACCTCTGCGGTTTTTATTTTTTGCGCTATAAACAAAAATAGAGCGACAATTTTGAAAAAAAATTAATAAATTTTACTTGTTGCTATAATAAATAGCTACATTTTTTTTTCTTAATTTTTTTTTATCCTCAGTCTAGGCCGATAAGTATTCTACATATTTTTAGTAAAAAAAAAAAAACGCAATAAGCGACTGGTTTGCGCAAAAGTTATAGCGCCTACAAAATAAGGGACAGAATTATTATTTTTTATTACTTATTTTTTACTAGTAATGGCAGCGATCTGCGATTTTTATTGCGACTGCGACATTATGGCGGACACATCGGACACTTTTGACACATTTTTGGTACCATTCACATTTATACTGCAATCAGTGCTAAAAAAAATATGCACTAATTACTGTATAAATGTGACTGGCAGGGAAGGGGTTAACACTAGGGGGTGAGGAAGGGGTTAAATGTATTCCCTATATAGTGTTCTAACTGTGGGGGAAGGGGGGTGACTGGGGGGGGGGGTGACCGATCTGTGTCCCTATGTACAAGAGACACAGATCGGTCTCCTCTCTCCCTGACAGCACCGCTGTCTGTGAGAGCCGGCAATGAGAAATGATCTCATATGTAAACATATGAGATCATCTCTCATTGGCCGCACAGATGGCCTAGCAAACGGCCACTCCGATTGGCCGTTCACGGCGATCTGTGATTGGCTGTGTCCAAGGGACACGGCCAGCACAGAAGTTCCCCGCTGCGCGCTCGGGAGCATGCGCGGGGAACGCGGAAAGGGGCGGACGTCAAATGACGGCGCCCCAGAGAAGTAGAACCACCCTGCGGCCGTATATAGTCGTACGGCCGTCGGGAAGTGGTTAATACATTCAGTTAAATGTTCATTGTATATCCTATCCTTTTCTCTTTGTTCTTGCTGTAATTATCATATTGTTAAATACAATAAAACCCAAGGCATTGGAAAGTATTCCAATAATTTTGGGAAAATCTACATAATGTAATATTTAATGTTTCATTTTTTTAACTAGGCTATTTACCCATAAAAAAGCCATTGGGTGAAAAAATAGAAGACATCAGAAAATGCCAAAATGTAACTAGGGTAAGATTACTTTAAAAATGTAAGATATTGAAAAAATGTATTTGATTTAAAGAAGCCTTTTGGGTTACTTTAAAGTGGTTGTAAAGCACAAAAAAGAAAACAAATCCCGTAAAAGGCATAATGAGCTAGTATGCATCGCATACTAGCTCATTATGAAATACTTACCTTAGATCAGTGGTTCTCAACCTATCTAGTGCCGTGATCCCTTGATAAAATTTCCCAAGTTGTAGGGACCCCTAACTAGGTGTGCAACGGATCAAAAAAATCACGGATCGGATCTATCCTCGGATCAGGAGTCACGGATCGGATCATTTTCGGATCGGCAAAAAAAAAATAAGCCAAATCTTTTTACACCCACCTAATCACTATCATTACTCCGGTGTCACCCCCCTCCACCCTGGCGTCACCCCCCTCCACTCTGGTGTACAGACATGCTCCCCAGGTGATGGTGTAGCTCCTACCTGCAGGTGCAGAGCTCACCGAGATGCTGTCTCCACATGTCTGCAGGCAGTTCCGGGTCTGTAGTGAGCGCGCTGAGGCGGGGAGGCGTGTCACGCTGTGCTCTGACAAGCACACGGGGGTGGAGCAAGATGGCCGCCGCTCCGGAGCTAGGCCTAAGCCGGGGACTTTCCTACGGCCGAGGCTCCGGAGTGCTCTGCTCCGGAGCCTCCGGAGTTATTTCCATGTTCGCAGGCTTCGTCGCTGTGATTGACCGGAGCCGCGATGATGTCACTCCCACACGGCAGCCGCCAGTCATGGCACTGGCCCTGAAGAAATGGCACGAGCAGCCGTTTCTTCAGTGCGCATGTGCCGATGACGTCAGCGCAAGTGTATATGGTAAATGTCTCCTAAACCCTAGTTTTTCTACATATGATTACTCTACAATAAATTTTTAAAAGGTTTTACACAATCGAGGCATCCCTTTTGTCTCTTCATGTACATGTGATCATCATTATTGCAGAATTGTATTGTGGAGATGACCCTTATCAGGCTGCCCATATCTCGATAAGCCCAGCTGTTTGTATTACCACACACGCGACCTGGGGTCCCCTGTAATAAGGGACCAACGAGATCTGGTAAGCAGATCGGTGTGCTCTTTCGGTGGAGGTCTCTTTCTGTTGAATTGTCACCCAATATCAATACCATATACTGTATGTACATCACTCAAGAATACACCATTTAGGATTTTTTTTCACATGGGTGGAGGAGGATTTGTTTTTCTTCCCTTTTTATCTATAGACAATTTTGTTTCATCCAATTTTTTGTCTTTTCTTGATTGTTTGATTTATGGGCCCTCTCTTTTTGGAAAGTACCTGGCTTCTAATTTATGAGGACTCCTATAACATTATATACACAAGGACTTCTATATGTTTTTGGGAAACAATCACTGTTTATTCCTTATTTACATATGTGAATGTTTATTTGTCAATTGCCATATCATTTATGCACACACAGCGTTTATGAGGTTTAGCGCAAGTCTTTCTTTTTCCCACGGGTGCTCATCTGGCAGAGCTGCTGTCTCATGTTGTGGAGAAGATCCTTCATACAGCCTCTGTACTGGATCCTCCACCAAAAGAAAGCTCTATTTGTGGGAAAAAAAGGACCCCAATTTTGTTTGGGAGCCACGTCGCACGACCGCGCAATTGTCAGTTAAAGCGACGCAATACTGAATCGCAAAAAGGGGCCCGGTCATTGAGCAGCAATATGGTCCGGGGCTGAAGTGGTTAATAATGGCGGCGATCAGTGATTTTTAGTTGCGACATTGTTGCGGACAGATCGGACACTTTTGACACTATTTTGGGACCACTGACATCTATACAGCGATCAGTGCTATAAAAATGATTACTGTGTAAATGTCATTGGCAGGGAAGCGGTTAACTGTGTTCCCTCAGCATGTTCCAACTGTAGGGAAGATTGGCTCACTAGAACATGACAGAGATCACTGCTCCCGATCACTGGGAGCAGTAGATCCCTTTCATGTTGCTAGTCAGAATAGGGAAATGCCTTGTTTACATTTCCCTATTCTGCCCCTCCGTGCCACGATCACAGGCCACCGGCGGACATTGAGTCCGCAGGACCCACAGGCACGCTCCCGTGGCAGGCATGCACGCCCGCTAGCCATGGGTGATGCAGCGAAGTACAGATACGTTGTTTTGCGCACCTGTGCCACTTTGCCGACGTATATTAGCGTGAGCTGGTTAAAAATGGAATGAATGAATAATTAATTTATGCATTGACTATTTTACATTAAGAATGTATTTAAAGAAATATAGGGCTGTATTACATTTAATTGGTAAGCTTTACCAATGGTAGTTTAACCAATGGTTAAATGAAAAGCTCCATTAAAATACAACCCCAAACATCAAACATGCTCGGAGGTCAAAGACTTTGTTAAGGCTTGTCATGTCTGTGCTCAGTCTAAATCCTCCACACAAGCTCCTGCTGGTCTCCTCATGCCCTTGTTAGCTGTTCCTGTCTGCCGTGTGATACGTTAACCTTTCTGTGTACCGATTTTGGCTCGTCCCTGACTACTCTTGTTTGCCTGTGACCCTGACTTTTGGCCTGTCCCCTGGTTACCCTTGACTGCCTGTTGCCCCGACTTTGGCTTACCCATCACTATCCCTTGTGTTCTCAGTGGCTGCTTCCCCTCTCTCCCTACGGGGTGTGACCTGGGGGACCCCAGGGGTCGCGACCTGGGTTCAGCTGCAGCGAAGGCCATCCTCATCACTAGAGGCCCTGGTGAACACCTGCTGGACCTTAGACTCTGCGCCCTGGGGAATCTTGGGTTCACGTTTCCTGTCCATCTGCAGAAGTCGGCTATTAGGTTCACTACTTTGTGGTGCACTCCCGTCTCCAACAGGGTGCATCTGTCACCTGGCCACAGGTGACCTGACACTATGGCTAAGTTCCCCACCTGTATGCACCAGGGCTTGTGCATTTTTAAATGTGAGTGGAACAGTTGCATGTTTTTTAAATAAATTACGTTTACAGTACTACACTAAACTGCCGTTTAGGCATCAGGGGTATTTGCGGGAGTACAAGTACTCCCGCAAATACTCGGTATCGGTCCCGATACCGATACTGGTATCGGGACAACCCTAGTAATAATAAATGACATCAAATAATAGGAGGGATAATATTAAATCATGTAAAATAATAGGAAGGTTAACAATATAAAATAATAGGAGAGTTAATAATAAATAATATAAAATAACAGGAGGTGCAATAATGAATTAGATAAAATAATAGGAGGGGTAATTAATTCGATAAAATAATACAAGGGAGATAAAATAATAGTAAGACATGATAATGTTGACATGTATACTGATATATCTATAGCTATATATATATATAATAGGTGGGAGGAGTAATAATAATGGGGACCGCGGGGAGAACTCCATGTGTCTGTTGTACCAGTAATGGGGAACGCAGGGAGAACTCCCTGTGTTTGTTGTACCGAAACAAGTTTTTCCATGAAAACCGGGGGCGCGCATTCCAAAGGGGGAGTGGGAGGAGCTGCAGTGCCGAGGGGTGGCAGTTAGGAGGAGGGGTGGAGTTCCAATCTCAGCTGAGAGCCAGGGGAAACAGGATTTCTTGGGGTAACCTATTTTGGGCACAACACTGGGAAGGAGAACAAGCTGACAGGGGGAGGGGAGCTTTGAAGGAGAGCAGTGATTAACCACTTAAGACCCGGACCTTTAGGCAGCTAAAGGACCCGGCCAGTTTTTGCGATTCGGCACTGCGTCGCTTTAACTGACAATTGCGCGGTCGTGCGACGTGGCTCCCAAACAAAATTGGCGTTTCTTTTTTCCCACAAATAGAGCTTTCTTTTGGTGGTATTTGATCACCTCTGCGGTTTTTATTTTTTGCGCTATAAACAAAAATAGAGCGTCATATTTGAAAAAAATGCAATATTTTTTACTTTTTGCTATAATAAATATCCCCCAAAAATATATAAAAACATTTTTTTTCCTCAGTTTAGGCCGATACGTATTCTTCTACATATTTTTGTTAAAAAAAATCGCAATAAGCGTTTATCAGTTGGTTTGCGCAAAATTTATAGCGTTTACAAAATAGGGGATAGTTTTATTGCATTTATAAGGGAACATACGATCGATCACGGCGCCACAGTGAAGAACGGGGAAGCTGTGTTTACACACACCTCTCCCCGTTCTTCAGGTCCGCGGTCACGGAGCTTCGGCACGCGCCCGCGACCCCACGGCTGGGCTTAAAGGGCAACGTACATATACGTTGATGTGCCCAGCCGAGCCATTCTGCCGACGTAAATCGGCGTGAAGGGGTCCTTAAGTGGTTAATGGGTGCAGGGGAGAGAAGGCAGAGTTGAAGTTGCTGGAAAGGAGGAGTCAGGAATCCATACATTATGCAGTAACAGGAGAGAGAATGATAGTCACTCCTGTCAGGCAGGAGAAGCAGCAAGACGCTCCTAGTGCGCCCCCCTCACCACAGATTAAGACAACGCCTAGGGCAGTCACCCCACCCGCTTGTACTGGACCTGGTTGTGCGTTCAAAGATGGTATTCTGCATAACTTGGATGTAACGAGTGGTTATTTAAGTTACTGTTGCCTTTCTATCATCGTCTGCCCATTCTCCTCTGACCTCAACAAGGCATTTTCCTCCACACAACTGCCGCTCACTGGATATTTTCTCTTTTTTGGACAATTCTCTGTAAACCTGAGAGATGGTTGTGCCTGAAAATCCCAGTAGATTAGCATGTTTTGAAATACTCAGACCGGACAGAAGAGGAAACCTGCCAGAGATTCTAAACTTTCCCACTCTATCCAAAACTAGAAAAAATTATCTTGGCTGCTGTTGTACTGTAGTGTGAGATTGAGGGCCAGATTCTCAAAGGGCTTACGACGGCGCAACGCCATTTGCGCCGTCGTAAATCCCAATCTTAGAATCAGTTACGCATAGATATCTATTAGATATGACAGGCGTAAGGCTCTTACGCTGTCAGATCTTGGATCCCGCCGCTAGGTGTCGACGACGTTGTTTTCCCCGTCGCCTATGCAAATTAGCTATTTACGCGTGATTCCCGAACGTACGCGTGGTCGACGCAGTGAATTTACGACGTTTCCGTAGCATTTGCGACACGTCAAGTTGCCCCTGCTATATGAGGGGCAACCAATGTTAAGTATGGCCGTTGTTCCCGCGCCGAAATTTAAAAATGTACGTTGTTTGCCTAAGTCGTCCGTGAATGGCGCTGGACGCCATTTACGTTAACGTAGAAACCAATGACGTCTTTGCGACGTCATTTAGCGCAATGCACGTTGGGAAATTTTCGGGACGGCGCATGCGCAGTACGATCGGCGCGGGAATGCGCCTAATTTAAATGATCCACGCCCCCTACCTGGATCATTTGAATTAGGCGGGCTTGCGCCGGAGGATTTACGCTACACCGCCGCAACTTTACAGGCAAGTGCTTTGTGAATCAAGCACTTGCCCGTAAAACTTGCGGCCGCGTAGCGTAAACGAGATACGTTACGCCCGCACAGTTTTACGCCAGGATACGAGAATCTGGCCCTTAGTGCCCAAGGTTTGTAATTTGGCCTTTGTAGGAAGATTTGGTGCGATATCATATTTCACCACTGGATGGCAGTACAGGAATATACATTTTGTGCATGGGAAGTTTTTTTTTTTTAGGTGTATCTTTGTAGGTCCATTTTTCATTATTGCACAGACAATTTACTCAGCACATTATGTGGTGTAATTTCACATCCGCCCCTGTCCTCAAGGAGCTTACAATGTAAAGTCCCCATAATCACATGTACACACATACTGAGGCAGATCCTCAAAGAAATTACGCCGGCGTATCACTTGATACGCCGCGTAATTTCAAATTACCCGCGTCGTATCTTTTAGTTTGAATCCTCAAACCAAGATACGATGGCATCTGGGTTAGATCCGACAGGTATACGTCCTCGTACGCCTTTTCGGATCTAAGATGCAATACTTCGGCGTCCGCTGGGTGGCGTTCACGTCGTTTTCCGCGTCGGGTATGCAAATTAGCTATTTCCGACGATCCACGAACATACGCGTGGCCGTCGCATTCTCTTATGTCGTCTCTAGTCGGCTTTTTCCGGCGTATAGTTAAAGCTGCTTTTTTGCGGCGTATAGTTAGATTTGCCATGTTAAAGAGGAGTTTCACCCAAATTTGGAACTTCCTCTTAACCCACTCCTCTCCCCCTTACATGCCACATTTGGCATGTAATTTTTTGGGGGGGAGTGGGGGCTTCAGGAGGAGTGGGACTTCCTGTCCCACTTCCTCCTTCCAGGTAGACGATTAAGCCTAATCGCCTAGGCGATTAAGCTTAATCACCTACATTCCTGTAGGCTGCTGTAGGCGATCGCCCAGGACACGTGACAGGTCCTCGGCGATCGCCTGTCCAATCAGACGGAGCCTCGCCGGGCCGCGCCGCTCACGCATGCGCAGTGGGTGCCCGGCCGTGAAGCCGAAAGCTGTCACGGCCGGGTGCCCACACTGAGCATGAAGACGCCGGCCGGCGAGGGGGGGCGAGGAGCGGAGCCCCGTCCGGCGCGTCGATGGAGCCGTGGAGCAGGTAAGTGTCGGTTTATTAAAAGCCAGCAGCTACACTTTTTGTAGCTGCTGACTTTTAATAAACGTACAAAATGGGTGGAAACCCCCTTTAAGTATGGCCGTCGTTCCCGCGTCGAAATTTTAATTTTTTTTTTTTTCGTAAGTCGTCCGTGAATCGGGATGGACGTAAGTCACGTCTAATTTTTTACAAATTACGTCTTTGCGACGTCATTTCACGCAATGCACGGCGGGAAATTTAGAAACGGAGCATGCGCAGTTCATTCGGCGCGGGGACGCGCTTCATTTAAATGAAACACGCCCCCTAATCGCCTTCCAGGATTCAAACCAGCCAAAAGTAAGTTACAGCGGCGTAGCGTATCTCTGATACGTTGCGCCGATGTATTTCTATGTGAATCTGCCCCACTGAGGCCAACTTTAGAGAGGAGTCAATTAACGTACCAGCATTTGGGATGTGAGAGGAAACCAGAATACCTAGAAGAATAAAGCCATGCAAGCACAGGAAGATTTGGCGGCGGTAGATTGCAGACGAGTGGGTCTGCAATATAGTGGCTCAGGGCTACAAGCTGCAATTTCAAGGCTTTTCTCCTCCATGCTTCATGTTTTCAAATGTTTCTTAGAATCCGCAAACAGAAATTGTTCTTTTAAACGCCTTTGATCATCTATGTCATCTATCTATTTCGTCCAGAGGACGAAAGATTTAAGGATTTCTACTTGAACCTCTTCACAGTTCCAAAAGCCAGATGGACGATATTCACCCCAATTTGGATCTCAAGAGACTCAACAGATTTCTGCGAGGTGCATAAATTCAGGTTGGAATTGTTGTGGTCAGTGGCGGTCTGTCTCCAGCAGGGAGATTTCCAGGCATCAATGGATATCAAAGCTGCATGTTACGATTTTTACCCCTCACCAAAAATTTCTATGGTTTGTAGTGGATGATTGCCATTTCCAATTTGTTGCCCTGCCATTTGGCCTGTCTACAGCCTCCAGAGTTGTCACCAAAGTCCTGGCTCCAGTTCTGGGGCTTCTGCGGACTCGAGGCATCATATCCATTTTAGGGTACCTGGACAACGTACTTCTGTGGGAGCAAACTGCTTCTCTGCTGGAGACCAATGTTTTTTAACCCCTTCCATACAGGGCATTTTCACCCCCTTCCTGCCCAGACCAATTTTTAGTTTTTAGCGCTGTTGCACTTTGAATGACAATTGCGTGGTCATGCAACACTGACCCAAACTAAATCTTTATTTTCCCCCCACAAATAGAGCTTTCTTTTGGTGGTATTTGATCATCTCTGCGTTTTTTATTTTTTGCGCTATAAACAAAAGAAGAGCGTCAATTTAAAAAAAAAACACTATTTTTTACTTTTTTATTTAATAAATTTCACAATTTAATAAAAAAAAAAAAAATTTTCCTCAGTTTAGGCCGATACATATTCTTCTACATATTTTTGGTAAAAAAAAATCGCAATAATCGTATATTGATTGGTTTGCGCAAAAGTTATGGCGTCTACAAAATAGGTGATAGATTTATGGCATTTTTATTTTATACATTTTTTTACTAGTATTGGCGGCGATTTGCGATTTTTTACTGTGACCGTGACATTGCGGCGAACACATCGGACACTTTTGACACGTTTTTGGGACCATTCACATTTATACAGCGATTAATGCTATAAATATGCATTGATTACTGTGTAAATGTGACTGGCAGGGAAGGGGTTAACCACTAGGGGGCGTTGAAGGGGTTAATATGTGATCCTAAGGTGTGTTATAACTGTAGGGGGGAGGGGACTCTCAAGGGGAGGAGACCGATGTGTGTTCCTCTGTACTGGGAACAAACATTGGTCTCCTCACACACACATCCACACTCCTGCCGTGATTACCGGCAATCGCGGGCACGCGGCGGCAATCGCGGGCACCCGCGCCGGGTCACGAGCACTGCCGCGAGCGCGCGCCCTAGATCGCCGGGAACACAGGACGTCATATGACGTCCACCCGGATCGGCGAGGGGTTCCTGACGCCGTCATTTCTCTATGGCGCGGTATGGAAGTGGTTAAATAGTATGCATACTGGAGAGATTTGGATGGGCTCTGAATTTACAGCAATCTGCCTTAATCTTGGACCAGAGGCTGGATACTGTCTAGGCGCAAGTGATCCTCCCAAAAGAAAAATTTATTGCTCTACGGACTCAAGTAGACTTGCTTAGGATGCTGACAGGTCTTTTTTTGATGGGCAGCTTTCGGGACATCTAGCCTCTCCTCTGCCATTGCTTTGCCTTATAGGGTTTTCGAAATTGGCTGTCCTTCCCTGTAAGGAACCGTTCTTGGTCCTCCACCACAAGGTGACTTTTCTTACATAGTAGGTGAGGTGAAAAAAGACACAAGTCCATCAAGTCCAACCTATGTATGTGAGTATATGTCAGTATTACATTGTATATCCCTGTATGTTGTGGTCGTTCAGGTGCTTATCTAATAGTTTTTTTAAACTATCGATGCTCCCCGCTGAGACCACCACCTGTGGAAGGGAATTCCACATCCTTGCCACTCTTACAGTAAAGAACCCTTTAGGTAGTTTAAGGTTAAACCTCTTTTCTTCTAATTTTAATCAGTGGCCATGTGTTTTGTTAAACTCCCTTTTTGTTGAACCGCCGTTCTTTTGAATGGCACATATGCGGTGACGCCATCTTGCTTCACCCTACCTATGCCTTGGAAGCTACCGCGCATGCGTCAAAGTAATTTCGAGCATGTGCGGGTTTCCATGGAGAGGTAAGTATACACACGCTCGGGTTTCTCGGCAAGAAAACACTGCCGAGAATCTCACGACGAGAAAATTGAGAGCAGGTTCTCTATTTTTCTCGTCGAGATTCTGGGCAGTTTTCTTGAAGAGAAACCTCAAAGCCTCTTACACACGCTCGGTATACTCGGCAAGAAAGCTCTGCCAGCAGTTTTCTTACCAATAAAACCATGCATGTGTACGAGGCTTCCCTCTATGCTTGGAAGATGCAGGATTTTGAGGGAGGCACCGGAGGATCAGAGTAGCAAAGGAGACCATGCAAAGAACTGTTACCCTGATCTATTTTATCCTTTCTTTTCTTTTTTTTTTATTATGTAGTCGCTTTCAAGTTGATCTGAACACACACATAAATCGTTTTTTCCCATCCTGTGTAATTGTGTAATAATGCCTTGATATCTGCAAGTGGGAAAATGACACATTTCACAGAAACCTGACTGCCCCCTCATCACCTCTTATATAAGTTGTTTCAATAACACTGCGAGCCCTGAGCTCAGAGAAACTGACATCCCGACTCTCTCTCTCTCTCTGTGTGTCTCCTACAGTGGAAAAATGATTAAAAAGTCATCAAATGTTAAACGCTTGTTTATGGTGTTCCAGCAGAAATTTACTCATCACAGTTTGATAACAATTTATGTTCTTTAACAAAAGCAACATATATTCCACATTAATAATTATGCTACCAAAATGAATGTGCGCACTAAATTGCCTCCAGCATTACTCCTGTTTCTTCTTGCTGGAGGCCGCCATTGTAGGGTGCCCACATGTCCCGGATTGCCCGGGACTGTCCCGCAATTGACATGTCTGTCCCTGGTTCCCGGGCAGCTTCATTCCGGGACAATACAATGTCCCGGAATGAAATAGAGGACACAGCCACTCCCTACTAACTAATAACTACATTTCAGAACTGGTTGCTAGGGTCAGCGCTGCCTGGCATCTTGCAACCAGTGACAATTTACTCTCAGACAGTGAGACCGGGAGCGAGGTCTGCGCCTAGTGCAGCACTGCTGTCCCCACCCACCTCGGCACCTCCTCCTTCTCCAGCACCCAGCGGCAAGCAGCAGGAACTGGTGTGATCTTCACTCTCCAGATAGTGACGCCACTCCTTTTCTTCTATGCCCGAGGCTCATGCAGAGGGAGTGACAGTGGCCACTGCATCTGGTGGCAGGCTATGGGCGGCAAGAGGCACTGCATCTGGTGGCAAGTGGCACATTCACCTGACAACCCGCCGCCAAAGTCCCCATCAACCCAGAGACTACATTACCTCCCTCATCTTTTTTTGGGGAAGGTGAGAGAGGGGGTGTGTCCCTGAATGACAGTTTGGAAATGTGGTCACTCTACGCCATTGTGTTGAAGCCCAGATCAGTCACTTCCTTTTTGGAAATTCCCCTCCCAGGGTTGCCACCTTTTCTTAAAGCCGAACCTAAACACTTTAGCGGTCTGGGACACCTTTGGGTGCCCCAAGGAGAGTAGTAATGTGGTGCGCATAGCGTGCTGCAGCGAACAGTGGGTGTGGCCAAATTGCTGACATCATTACCCTGCCCCCCTCCCCCACACTGATGCAAAACCTGCCCCCAGACAGCCGCCCGCAGCTCCCGGACTGCAACAGATTTGTGTTGGACTATCTCGGTTACTTGGGGAGCCACACAGCCCGGTCTGAATAATGTGTCCAGGTTTCAGTCCGCTTGAAACCCAGGCTGTCCCCTGTTTCTGTTGCTGTGATCTGGTAATGCTTTTGCTGTTCATTTAATAAAAGACAACCTGTACGGTTTTTTGGAGTGCGGCCATCCATCCTTCATTCAACCTTGTTCACCCGTACAATATACTTTTTCCCCATAGATGGATGCTCGTTTTGTCTAGGGGAATCGGCTAGTTGTTTTAAAATATGAGCTGTACTTACCCGTTTACGAGATGCATCCTCTCCGTCGCTTCCGGGTTAGGGCTGCGGGACTGGGCGTTCCTATTTTGATTGACAGTCTTCCGAGAGGCTTCCGACGGTCGCATCCATCGCGTCACGATTTTCCGAAAGAAGCCGAACGTCGGTGCGCAGGCGCAGTATAGAGCCGCACCGACGTTCGGCTTCTTTCGGCTACTAGTGACGCGATGGATGCGACCGTCGGAAGCCTCTCGGAAGACTGTCAATCAAAATAGGAACGCCCAGTCCCGCAGCCCATACCCGGAAGCGACGGAGAAGATGCATCTCGAAAATGGGTAAGTACTGCTCATATTTTAAAACAACTAGCCGATTCCCCTAGACAAAACGAGCAGGAATCTAAGGGGAAAAGGTCAAAAAATAAATAAATGGGTGAACTCCCGCTTTAAGCTTTGCACAATTGTAGAGGAAGAGTGGGGCTACATGTGTGCGGTCCAGGGGACCTATGGCCAGGCCGGTACCGGGGTCCCTAAATTTCGGGAGATCAGGAGCAAAAAGGTGACTCGAGTATAAGCCGAGGGGGGCATTTTCAGTCCCCAGACGATGCACTTTGTTGTGAAACGCGTCGGGTGACTCCACTGCTGCCGTTTTTACCTATAAGTGATGTTTTTATCCTTCGTAATGTAAGTGTTCCTATCTACATTAAATTTCATTTATATACAGTATTATGCTATGTGCCCTTTTCTTTTTTCTTCAACCTACATCCTATTGGCTCCACTTTCCGGCCCTCATTGGGTCTCCACCTGGAAGCTACTTACCATCGAAGCACCCTCTTGTTCACGTTGATTGGTGTGGGTATCGTTTCTTTGGGAACTGCAGCTGAGGATCCAGTTCTTTCAGTGGTTCATACCATGCCCAGTTGACCCTTCTGAACATACGTTCTTTTGGGTTCACTGCCTTCGGTAAGCCTCTTCTATATTGGATGGTGGCGGTTTTCTTCACTTCACGTTCCAGAATATAGGGATTATCATCACTTTATTCACTTTGGACTTTTTTTGAACATTTATTATTGATTGTTCATTTATTTGGTGATATACATTCATTTATTAATTATTCACTGTTGGGCACAATATGTTACATATAGGTGTTTAGTCATTATGTATGCGTTGCACTTTTTTATGTTTGTTTTGTATTTACCATTTGTTCACTGGTAGTGTTAGCTGCTCACATTTAGACAGCGCAGAATTTTTCCTATATTTTGTTTCCCCAGCAACAATAGACCCCTCCCTTAACAGTAGACTGCCCAGCAACAATAGACCCCCTCCCTTAACTCTATATCCCCCTCAGCAACAAGAGACCCCCTCCAGAAAAAATATATCTCCTAGCAGCCAATATCAATAGACCATTGAGCAGCCAGCAACAATAGACACCACACTTAACAATAGATCCTCACAGCAACAATGGACCCCACCCTTAACATTAGTCCCCAGCAACAATAGACCCATTCCTTAACAGTAGACCCCCCAGCAACAATAGATCCTTCACCAGCAACAACCGACCCTCCGAACTGTAGACCATTTTCCAGTGACAATGGCTCCCCCAGCAGCCAGCATCAATAGATCCTCCAGCATATCCCAGCACCCCTTGCCATTACATACATGCAGTGCTAGACGTAGAAAAAAGCCCTGCCTATAACTTTGGACAAATTTAATGATCTGGCTACTCGAACCGGGGGTTTTCTTTCTTTTTTTCTCAGCAAGCAGGTAGCTAAATCCAAAAAGTTGTGTAATATGAGCACATTACAGCCAGATTCATAAAGACTTACGACGGGCGTATCAGTAGATACGCCGTCGTAAGTCCGAATCTGCGCCGTCGCAACTTTAAGCGTATTCTCAAACTGAGATACGCTTAAATGTTGCTAATATACGACCGGCGTAAGTCTCCTACGCCGTTGTATCTTAAAGCGGGAGTTCACCCAATTCTTTTTTTTTTTTCCCTTTTCCCCTTAGATTCCTGCTCGTTTTGTCTAGGGGAATCGGCTATTTGTTTTAAAATATGATCCGTACTTACCCGTTTTCGAGATGCATCCTCTCCGTCGCTTCCGGGTATGGGTCTTCGGGAGCGGGCGTTCCTTCTTGATTGACAGTCTTCCGAGAGGCTTCCGACGGTCGCATCCATCGCGTCACTCGTAGCCGAAAAAAGCCGAACGTCGGTGCGGCTCTATACTGCGCCTGCGCACCGACGTTCGGCTTCTTTCGGAAAATCGTGACGCGATGGATGCGACCGTCGGAAGCCTCTCGGAAGACTGTCAATCAAGAAGGAACGCCCAGTCCCGCAGCCCATACCCGGAAGCGACGGAGAGGATGCATCTCGAAAACGGGTAAGTACGGATCATATTTTAAAACAAATTGCCGATTCCCCTAGACAAAACGAGCATGAAGCTAAGGGGAAAAGGTGTTGGCTATGGGTGAACCTCCGCTTTAACTGCATATTTACGCTGGCCGCTAGGGGCGTGTACGCTGATTTACGCCTAGAATATGTAAATCAGCTAGATACGCCTATTCACGAATGTACGCCCGGCCGTCGCAGTAAAGATACGCCGTTTACGTTAGGGGTTTTCAGGCGTAAAGATAAACCACCCAAAAGATGGAGCAGCCAATGTTAAGTATGGACGTCGGAACCGCGTCAAATGTTTCAAATTTTACGTGGTTTGCGTAACTCGTCCGTGAATGGGGCTGGCCATAATTTAAGCTCATGTCGAAAGCATGACGATTTGCCGACGTCATTCGGAGCATGCGCACTGGGATACGTCCACGGACGGCGCATGCGCCGTTCGTTTGAAACGTCAAATATGTGGGGTCACTAGTATTTTGCATAGAACACGCCCCCAACCAGCCTATTTTGAATTAGGGGGGCTTACGCCGGCCCAGTTACACTGCGCCACCGTAAGTTACAGCGCAACTTCTTTGTGAATACAAGACCTGCTGCTCTAAATTACGGCGGCGTAGTGTATCTGAGATACGCTACGCCCGCCCAAATCTATCTGAATCTACCCCTACATGTATATAGGGGAAGATCAGTTCTACATTTGGTGGGGTTGAATTGCCTCCATAAGTGCCATACTAAATAGTGGAAATGTACCTCTTCCTGTAGTTCCCCTTTAACTACATAGCACCTAATTAAAATGATGAATAAATTCCGGCCATCACCATGAAATGCCTGCCGGAGGACACCAGACAATTGTTAATTAAAGCCAAACTTGTTTTTGCATAATTTCTCCTAAAATGGAGATCCATCAAAGGAAGCGAGCTTCGCAGGTTACCTTTGCAGAGTAAATTGCTTATTATGCAGGATCTCCGCAGATAATCGTTATGAATAAAAAGATACGTGTGTTTAGCCATTTCAATTGCTGCCTTTCTCTGAATAAAAATAAAAGCTGATTATTGTGGCACACATACACATTTTGTTAGGACAATAAAAAGTGTATTCAGCAGGGGATGCTCCACTTACAACATCACATCCTGTGATAGCGAGGCTACAAAATCATTTACAATTCTAGTAATAAAAAATGAACACGTAAAAACCTCTTTTATTTTTGTGTTTGTATATCATAAAAATTATATATATATATATGGGGGGGGGGGGGGGGGACCATCTTCCTAAAGTGTCACTAAACTCACATCCTAAAAACTATGGCCCAGATTCACATCCAGCGGCGTATCTCTGCGGCGGCGTAACGTATCCGATTTACGTTACGCCGCCGCAACTTAGACGGGCAAGTGCTGTATTCTCAAAGCACTTGCTCCGTAAGTTGCGGCGGCGTAGCGTAAATCGTCCGGCGTAAGCCCGCCTAATTCAAATTTGTATCAGGGGGGCGTGTTTTATGTAAAACTACTGTGACCCGACGTGATTGACGTTTTTGCGGAACGGCGCATGCGCCGTCCGTGGAATTTCCCAGTGTGCATTGCTCCAAAGTACGCCGCAAGGACGTCATTGGTTTCGACGTGAACGTAAATTACGTCCAGCCCCATTCACGGACGACTTGCGCAAACGACGTAACTTTTTAAAATTTTGACGCAGGAACGACGGCCATACTTAACATTGGCAGCGCAGGGGCAACTTTACGCCGGGATAAGCCTAACCTAAACTACGTAACTTTACTGCGTCGGCCGCGCGTACGTTCGGGAATTTGCGTATCTAGCTAATTTGCATGCTCAACGCGGAATTCGACGGAAACGCCACCTAGCGCTCAAAAAAAAAATGCAGTTAAGATCCGACGGCGTAAGAGACTTACGCCTGTCGGATCTAATGGATATGTATGCGTAACTGATTCTAAGAATCAGGCGCATAGATACGACGTGTCGGATTCGGACTTACGATGGCGTACATGGCGCTACGCCGTCGTAAGTCCTCTGAGAATCCGGGCCTATCAGTAAATTGTATGAAATTCCATTTAAATTCTATGAAATTCTTCAAAAAAAAACTGGTTGATCTTGCTGCTCTCTATCTCCCCCTTCTGTCCATGTCTCCAATTCAGCTAGGGATTTTTCAGAGCAGCGTGCACATGCTCAGTTTTAAAGCGGGGGTTCCCCCGTACATAACACATTTTCCCCTTAGAGTGATGCTCGTTTTGTCTAGGGGAATCGGCTAGTTGTTTTAAAATATGAGCTGTACTTACCGTTTACGAGATGCATCTTCTCCGTCGCTTCCGGGTATGGGCTGCGGGACTGGGCGTTCCTATTTTGATTGACAGGCTTCCGAGAGGCTTCCGACGGTCGCATCCATCGCGTCACGATTTTCCGAAAGAAGCCGAACGTCGGTGCGCAGGCGCAGTATAGAGCCGCACCGACGTACAGCTTCTTTCGGCTACTAGTGACGCGATGGATGCGACCGTCGGAAGCCTCTCGGAATACTGTCAATCAAGAAGGAACGCCCGCTCCCGAAGACCCATACCCGGAAGCGACGGAGAGGATGCATCTCGTAAACGGTAAGTACGGATCATATTTTAAAACAACTAGCCGATTCCCCTAGACAAAACGAGCAGGAATCTAAGGGGAGAAAAATTGTTTTATGGGTGAACTCCCGCTTTAAGTAAGTGTCTATGCTGAGCATATCCTGCCTATCACATCTGAGCAGCCCATGTGACTATAGAGTCACACATTTGGGCGTATACACAGTGCTAAATGACAGCCCACTCCCTCCATCCTCCTCCTCCATGCCCACTAAGGCTGCATTCACACCTGAGCGTAGCGTTTTTGGTCGTGCGTATTCACACGTATTCGCGCGTTTGCATACAGCGTTGTCTGACGTTTTTGAACTTCGACGTTTTTTATTTTAGCCAATAGGAAAAATGATCATCTCTTTCATCACTTGTTGCTAGGTTTGTAGATTTTTTTATCTTCTGCCTGGGTGAAATGTTCTATTTCACAGAACAGATTAAAGCGTCAAAACGCCCGTAGAAATGCTCGTTGTCGCGCTAGACGCTTGAATCAAGCGTTTCTATTACTTTCTATGGGAATAGAAATTTTCTAAAACGCCCAAATCCGCCCAATTCGCGCGGAACTTGTTTGAGCTTCAGGCGTTCAGCTTCATGCGTTTTGGAGTGAACATGTGAACCATCTCCATAGAGAATAATGTATTTTTTCCCCTCTAGCGTTTTGGAGCTTCATGCTTCAGGCGACAAAACGCTCAGGTGTGAATGCAGCCTAACCAGCTAAACACAATGGGCCAGATCCACAAACGAATTACGCCGGCGTATCTATTGATACGCCACGTAATTTCAAAGTTCCCGCGTCGTATCTTTGTTTTGTAGCCACAAAACAAGATACGACGGAATGAGGGTTCGATCCGACAGGCGTACGCCGTCGGATCGTAGGTGTATATTTACGCTGGCCGCTAGGTGGCGTTTCCGTCGAATTCCGCGTCGAGTATGCAAATTAGCTAGATACGGCGATCCACGAACGTACGTCCGGCCTGCTCATTTTTTTACGTCGTTTGTGTTAGGCTTTTTCCGGCGTATAGTTACCCCTGCTATATGAGGCGTATCCTATGTTAAGTATGGCCGTCGTTCCCGCGTCGAATTTTAAAAATGTTACGTCGTTTGCGTAAGTCGTTCACGAATAGGGCTTTGCGTAGAATGACGTCACCATCGTAAACATTGGCTTGTTCTGGTTTAATTTTGAGCATGCGCACTGGGAATGGCGCATGCGCAGTTGAAAAAAAAACGTAATTTACGTCGGGTCAGGACGTATTTACATAAAACACGCCCCCATCACATCCATTTGAATGGCGCGCCCTTACGCCGCCAAAGATACACTACGCCGCCGTAACTTACGGCGCGCATTCTTTGAGGATTAAAAAAATAATAATAAGTTACGGCGGCGTAGTGTATCAGAGATACGCTACGCCCGACGGATATATGCGCCGATGTACGTGGATCTGCCCCAATGAGGTTGGGATATTACATGTGGACTAATGGAGGCTTCACCTCCCTGTTATTCTATAGCCTCATACACACGATTGGATTTTACGAAGGGAAGTGTGTGATGACAAGCTGATGGTGGAAAATCTGACCATTTGTATGCTCCATTGGACAATTGTTGTTGGATTTTCCACGGACAAATGTTGCTTTAAAATTTTCCGTGGACAATTGTCTGTTGTCGGATTTTCCGAGCGTCTGTACACAAGTCCGTCGGACAAAAGTCCAAAGTATAAAAACGCATGCTCGGAATCAATGCTCACTAAACACGACATTAGCAGAAGGTGCCCAAAGGGTGGCGCTAAAGAGCTGAAAAAACACCTAGTTTCGTGTTTTGTTGGCCGACAATTGTATGCCATTGGCATGCAAGACAAATTCCTGGCCAACGCCCTTGGGACAAAAGTCCTACGCTTTGTCTGCGGAAAATCCGATCGTGTATATGAGGCTTAAGACACATGTAATCTGTCCACACCATGTTATTAAATTAAAAAAAAATAATAAAGATTAGATTTTACCACTTCAGCCCCAGAAGGATGTACCCCCTTAGTGACCAGGCCATTTTTTTGCAATACGGCACTGCGCTGTTTTAACTGACGGTTGCGTCGTCGTGCAATGCTGTACCCAAACCAAATTTATGTCCTTTTTTTCACATTTTTGTTTTTGTTTTTTGCCCTATAAACAAAAAAAGAGCTACAATTTTGAGGAAAAAAATATATTTTTAACTTTTTGCTATAAACAAATATCCCCAAAAAATTAAATAAAAAGAACAAATATCTTTATCAGTTTAGGCCAATCTGTTCTCTTCTACATATTTTTGGTAAAAAAAAATTGCAATAAGCGTTTATTGATTGGTTTGCACAAAAGTTATAGCGTCTACAAAATAGGGGATAGTTTTATGGCATTTTTATATTTTTTTACTAGTAATGGCGACGATCAGCGTTTTTTTTTTAGCGTGACTGCGACATTGCGGTGGACAGATCGGGCACTTTTGACACTTTTTTTTGGACCATTGACATTTATAAAGCGATCAGAGCTAAAAATAGCCACTGATTACTGCATAAATGTCACTGGCAGGGAAGGGGCTAACACTAGGGGGCGGTCAAGGGGTAAATGTGTTCTAGGGAGGTGCTTTTTAATTGTGGGGGGAGGGGACTGACTGGGAGTACAAAGAGATCGCTGTTCCTGATCACTAGGAACAGCAGTTCTATCTCTACTTCCCTGATAGAGGCCCGGATTCAGAAAGGAGATACGACGGCGTATCTCCGGATACGCCGTAGTAACTCGGAGTTGCGGCGTCGTATCTATGCGACTGATTCATAGAATCAGTTACACATAGATTTCCCTAAGATCCGACCGGCGTAAGTGTCTTGCACCGTCGTATCTTAGGCTGCATATTTACGCTGGCCGCTAGGTGGCGCTTCCGTATATATTTACGCAAGGAATATGCTAATTAGGTAGATACGCCGATTCAGAAACGTACGTCCGGCCGGCGCATTTTTTTACGTCGTTTACGTTCGGCTTTTTCCAGCGTAAAGTTCCCCCTGCTATATGAGGGGTATCCTATGTTAAGTATGGACGTCGTTCCCGTGTCGAGTTTTGAAAATTTTACGTCGTTTGCGTAAGTCGTTCACGAATAGGGCTGTACGCAAGTTACGTTCACGTCTAAAGCAATGATGATTTGCGGCGTAATTTCGAGCATGTGCACTGGGATTCTTTCACGAACGGCGCATGCGCTGTTCGTAAAAAACGTAATATACGCGGGGTCACCATTCATTTAAAAAAAACACACCCATATCATCCCCATTTGAATTAGGCGGGCTTATGCCGGACCACATACGTTACGCCGCCGTAACTTAGGGCGCAAGTTCTTTCTGAATACAGAACTTGCGCCCTACAGTATTTTCCGGCGAGATACGTTACGCCCGCCAAAAGATACACCATTGTATCTGAATCCGGCCCAGAATGTTTATGTCCTTTTTTTTTCCAAATAGAGCTTTCTTTTGGTGGTATTTGATTACCTCTGTGTTTTTATTTTTTTGCGCCAACAATTTTGAAAAAGCACAATATTTCTTACTTTCTGCTGTAAAAACAAAATCTGATTTCTTCATCAATTCAGGCCAATATGCATTCTGCGAAATATTTTTGGCCTTAAAAAATCCAATAAGTGTATATTGATTGGTTTGCACAACATTTATAGCGTCTACAAACTATGGGATAGATTTGCGGAATTTTCATTTTAGCGTTTTTACTAGTAATGATGGCAAGCAGTGACATTGCGGCGGACAAATCTGACACTTTTTGGGAACCAGTGACACTAATACAATGATCAGTGCTAAAACTATGCACTGCCACTGTACTAATGACACTGGGAGGGAAGGGGTTAACATCAGGGGCGATCAAAGGGTTAAACGTGTGCCTAGGGAGTGCTTGCTAACTGTGTGGGGGAGGTGCTTGTACTATGGAAAGGCCGAGATCCGTGTTCCTGCTTTTTAGAAACACAGGATCACAACCTTCCCTTCTCACAAAACATCAATCTGCTTTGTTTACATAGGCAAACCATCGTTACACCTGTGTCCCGAATGATCATCGGGTCCCAGCAGATATCGTGTCTGCCAAGACCACCTGGGATTGGCTCCTGCTGTGTCCAATCACAGTGGGAGCAGGTTGCCGGCGGCGTGCGTGCGTGCCCAAGACCCGGAAGTGCAGAATCACATACAGGTACGTGATTTTGCACAGGAGAGCCATCTTGCCACCGTATATATATATATATATATACAGTATACGGTCTGCAAGCGGTTGAGGCAAGGTTCGCGCTATTGCGATGTTAGACATTGCATGTGATTCGCATTGCTGTGCAGATCACATGCGATGTCTGTGCGATGCAAACTCAGCCATACAAACTGTATGGCTGAATTTGCATCACATTCAGACAAAAATGGCACAGGATCCTTTTTTTGATCCGCACTGGAATCGGATCGCATGTGTGTTCACACCCATGCAATCTGATTTCTGCACCATTTGGCAGTTCGCACTGCGATCCGATCTGGGGGTGTCATTAACTTTGCGTTAACACCTACAGCGGTTCGCGTAGGACAGTGTAAACTGCCTGCCAGAGAGATGTTATGCGGGAACTGGAATTGCGCTGCTTCCTGCATCGCAATAATGTGAACCTGGGACTAAAGGTGCCATTTTTTCCTTTTGTTGGATTTGGACTGGGGTCTTCAGTTACCTAAACAAGTCTCGGCACATTTGATGCTTCACTTTTAATTAGGGGTTTTGGACTGACTAGCTGGATAATGTGCTGCTTTTTGCAATTTTAAACAAAAGTAGACAAGCAATAAGGACCTCCTTACTTGCAGCGGTCTTACAAGCACACTTTGTTTGGAAAAAATAAGCACTTTTTTAAATTAAAAAATAAGACAACAGTAAAGTTAGCCCAATTTTTTTTTTAATATTGTAAAAGATAATGTTACATCGAGTAAAGTGATACCCAACATGTCACGCTTCAAAGTTGCGGCCGCTCGTGGAATGGCGACAAATTTTTACCCTTAAAAAATCTCCATAAGCGACGTTTCAATTTTTTTTACAGGTTGCATGTTTTGAGTAACAGAGGAGGTCTAGGGCTAGAATTATTGCTCTCGCTTTAACGATCGTGGCGATACCTCACATGTGTGGTTTGAACACCGTTTACATATGCGGGCGCTGATGTAAACATTCCTTGTAATAGAAAAAAGCATGACAGGTCCTCTTAAATATGATATCTGGAGTCAAAAAGACATCAGATCTCCTATTTACACAATTTTTTTTATGTCATTCTAAAAAAAAAAAAAAAATGGCCCTTTAACCTCCTCAGACCCGCGCTATAGTCAAATGACGGCTACAGCGCGGATCCCAAAATCCAACAGGACGTCAATAGACGTCCGCCCCTTTGGGCGTTCCCCGCGCGCGCTCCAGAGCGCGCAGCGGGGAAACTCTGTGTTGGCCGTGTCCCTTGGACACAGCCAATTACAGATCGCCGCGAACGGCCAATCAGAGTGGCCGTTTGCGATGCGATATGTGTGCGGCCAATGAGAGATGATCTCATATGTAAACATGAGATCATCTCTCATTGCCGTTTTACACAGAGACAGGGGTGCTGTCTCTGGAGAGGAGACCGATCTGTGTCCCTTGTACATAGTGACACAGATCGGTCACCTCCCCCAGTCACCCCCCTCCACACACAGTTAGAACACAATGCAGGGAATACATTTAACCCCTTCCTCACCCCCTAGTGTTAACCCCTTCAATGCCAGTCACAGTTATACTGTAATTAATGCATATTTGTGCAAAAATGTGTCAGATGTGTCCGCCATAACGTCGCAGTCCCAATAAAAATCGCAGATCGCCGCCATTTTGTAGGCGTTATAACTTTTGCGCAAACCAGTCGCTTATTGCGTTTTTTTTTTTTTAACCAAAAATATGTAGAAGAATACGTATCGGCCTAAACTGAGAAAAAAAATGTGTTTTTTTTTTTTTTTAAATTGGGATATTTATTATAGCAACAAGTAAAAAATATTGTATTTTTTTCAAAATTGTCGCACTTTTTTGTTTATAGCGCAAAAAATAAAAACCGCACAGGCGATCAAATACCACCAAAAGAAAGCTCTATTTGTGGGGAAAAAAGGACGTCAATTTTGTTTGGGAGCCATGTCGCACGACCGCGCAATTGTTAGTTAAAGCGACGCAGTGCCGGAAGCTGAAATTTCACCTGGGCAGGAGGGGGGTATATGTGCCCAGTAAGCAAGTGAATAAGAGCTATGGGCGAAAGTGGCGCCTGCAGTGGTATGGAGACGGGTGGGGTCCATCTTCCCCCTCACTTGTTTCCAGGCCACTGATGGAAGAGGCCCCACTTCCGACACCGATAAAAGTGATCTTGTGGCGTATTCGCTGCAGAGACCACAGGGCTCAAGTCCTGCGGGAACGCGTGGGAACGGCGTCCCTGCACTTTTTTCACAGCAGGAACGCAGTTCCCTTTGCAGGACTAGAGCCGCCTGAGCCAATCCTTCACTAAGCGGCGATGCCCAGCTCGAGTCACTGTCAGGGGCAGGCGAACCTTAGTAATCCTTTGTTACTGGCCGCTTCCTGTATATGGATTCATCGGGTAGTGTGCGGGTATTCCGTCACGTCCTCGATGCCGCAATGTCTCCTGGGAACTTTTGTCATTGTTCCCAGGAGACATTGCGGAGGTGTGGCGCGAGTTATCGTGGGATTTAGAAAGAACTTGCTTAAAACATGCCGTTTAGTAATTATGCATATGAGCGTATCTTTTTTTTTTGGTGGGGGAGTGGATCTTGGGTGGGAGTTCTCACACTTTTTTCCCCAAGACTTGACCCCTGAGAGACCACTTTTATCTGAAAGAGGACCGCCCGCCCTTTTAGAGGGTACCGGGGTTATGATAGCTAGCTGCCACCATAACAACGGTATTCCTCTTCAAAGTAGCGACGTATAATGGCGGCGGGCGGTCCGGAAGTGGTTAATTTACTAAGCGTAAATAGACTGTGCGCTTTGCAAGCACAGTTGCACTCATTTTCCCAGAGCTTAGTGAATCCAGTGAAGCTTTATTTTGTAAAGTATACCCAATCGGGTGCAAGGGGAAAAAAAATCATTTTTGCTTGCACATGATTGGATGACAAGATCAGCAGAGCTTCACATCATTAATTAAGCTCTGGGGAAAATGAGTGCAACTGCACTTGCAAAAGTGTACACACTGGGGCAGATTCAGGTACCTGCGCGCCTAGTTACGGCGGCGCAGCGTATTGTATTTACGCTACGCCGACGCAACTTACAGGAGCAAGTGCAGTATTCACAAAGCACTTGCTCCGTAAGTTGCGTCGGCGTAGCGTAAATGGGGCCGGCGTAAGCCTGCGTAATTCAAATGTGGAATGGGGGGCGTGTTTTATGCTAATGTGTGATGTGCAGACGTGATTGACGTGTTTTACGAACGGCGCATGCGCCGTCCGTGTACATATCCCAGTGTGCATTGCTCTCAAGTATGCCGCAACGACGTATTGGTTTCAATGTGAACGTAAATTCCGTCCAGCCCTATTCGCGAACGACTTACGCAAAGGACGTAAAAAATTCTAATTTCGAAGCGGGAACGACGTCCATAGTTAACATTGGCTGTGCCTCCTAATAGCAGCAGCAACGTTACGCCGAAAAAGCCTTACGCAAACGACGTAAAAAACTACCGCCGGGCCCACGTACGTTTGTGAATCGGCGTAACTAGGTAATTTGCATACTCTACGCCGAAAACGACAGGAGCGCCACCTAGCGGCCAGCGTGAGAATGCACCCTAAGATACGACGGCGTAAGAGACTTATCTTAGGCTAATGTCGGCGTATCTAGCTTTCTGAATACAGAAAGAAGATACGCCGGCGCAGATTTGAATTTACGCGGTGTATCAATAAATTCTTTCTGAATATACCCCATTATTTGCCTTTAGTGAATCAACCCCTGTGTCAGGCTCCGAAATGCGATAGTAAAACACAAACATATCTTCCTTTTTTAAAGGTTAACTATACCCAAGACTGATATTTCCATTTCCAGACGAGTTGAATCACATGCTGGCTTTTTATATTTTTAGGGGACTCCAGTGGCCAGTTCCTGATTCCAACCATTGCCATTATTGAGCCAAATGATTGTGTAACTCCATAATGTAGACTAAAGAAATAGCTGGGCAGTTCTAATGGCTTTGGCAGTGAAAATGTTGACGATGAACTCTGGACAGATCTATAAAAATAAAAAAAACAGTTGTTTATCCAATAAATAATTAAATGTATTTTAAATGAGACCTAGTATACGTAGTTGAATCTGACGTGAAATTATCCATTGGTAATTCCCTGTAGAACTGACGGTGAGAGGTTGGGTCAATACTCCGAGACATCCTCTGCTACATCTACTGACAAGTGCATCCAATACAAGGGACATCTATTTAGAATCTTAAAATAGCTCTTTTGTTTTCCTCATAAGTCAAGTTCACCAAATGTTACAAAAGCTTAAAGCGGTGGTTCACCCTTAGAGGGCACTTTTTCCTTTAGCTTCCTGCTCGTTTTGTCTAGGGGAATCGGCTATTTGTTTTAAAATATGATCCGTACTTACCCGTTTACGAGATGCATCCTCTCCGTCGCTTCTGGGTATGGGCTGCGGGAATGGGCGTTCCTTCTTGATTGACAGTCTTCCTAGAGGCTTCCGACGGTCGCATCCATCGCGTCACGATTTTCCGAAAGAAGCCGAACGTCGGTGCGCAGGCGCAGTATAGAGCCGCACCGACGTTCGGCTTCTTTCGGCTACGAGTGACGTGATGGATGCGACCGTCGGAAGCCCCTCGGAAGACTGTGAATCAAGAAGGAACGCCCGCTCCCGAAGACCCATACCCGGAAGCGACGGAAGAAGATGCATCTCGAAAACGGGTAAGTACGGATCATATTTTAAAACAAATAGCCAATTCCCCTAGACAAAACGAGCAGGAAGCTAAGGGGAAAAAAAAAAGGAATTGGTTGAACTCCCGCTTTAATTCTTCCAAATATTTGAAGTGGTCAGAATTATAGGAGCATTGCCCCCAAATGATTGCGTTTAGGGTAGGTTACTTCTAATGTTTTGTTATGTAAAGACATTTTAGAAAATTATACACCTCAAACTGTCACCACAGGGTTGGAAGAAGACCATTTTCTCTTCTAGCATCACTGTGCCAGCCAGTTCCATAAAGACATGGTTTTATGGGTTTGGAATGGAGGAACTTGAGTGGCCTGTATAGAGCCCTGTCCTCAACCCTACTGAACACCGTCCATAAAGACATGGTTGATTGAGTTTGGTGAGGAGGAACGTGAGTGGCCTTCCCTGACCTCAACTCTACTGAACACCCTCCATAAAGACATGAGCCCGGATTCACATACCTCGGCGCATAGTTATGCCTGGCGTAGCGTATCGAATATACGCTACGCCGACGTAGCGCAGAGCGGCGAGCACAGTACTCACAAAGCACTTGCTCCCAACGTTGCGCCGCCGTAACGTAAATTCGTAGGCGTAAGCCGGCCTAATTCAAAGTAGGTGGAAGTGGGCGTGATCCATTTAAATGAACCGTGACCCCATGCAAATGATGGGCCTGAACGAACGGCCCAATGCGCCGTTCCGTGGCCGCATCCCAGTGCACATGCTCAGAATCACATCGAAACAACTGCCTAAGATACATTGAACCACTGCCTACGACTTGAGCGTAACCTACGCCCAGCCCTATTCACGTACTACTACGTAAACGACGTAAAATACGACGGCTGTTCCCTGGTCCATACCTTTGCATGAGTTGCGCCTCCTATATGGGGAATAACTTTACGCCGGACGTACGACTTACGCAAACCGCGTATATGATGCGCCGGGCGCAACTACGTTTGTGAATCGGCGTATCTCCCTCATTTGCATATGTGCAATGAGGCGGCCAGCGTAAATATGCGCCCACGATACGCCGACGTAGGAAAGTTACGTCGGTCGGAAGAAGCCTATTTTCAGGCGTATCTAGTTCTGTGGGCACGGCGCATAGATATGACAGCGCATCTCGAGATACGTTGCGTAAGTGCTACGTGAATCCGGGCCATGGTTTGTTAAGTTTGGTGAGGAGAAATGTTAGTGGCCTTCCCTGACCTCAACTCTACTGAACACCCTCCATAAAGACCCCAAAGTGTCTCAAGAAAATATCCCCCCCACCATTATACCACCACCACTACCACCAGCCTACAAGGCAGGATGGATCCATGCTTTCATGTTGTTTACACCAAATTCTGACGTTACCATTTGAATGTCGCAGCTGAAATTGAGACTCATCAGACCAGGCAACGTTTTTCCAATCTTCTATTGTCTAATTTTAGTGATCCTGTGTGAATTGTAGCCTCAGTTTCTTGTTCCTAGCTGAAAGGAGTGGCACCCGGTGTGGTCTTCTGCTGCTGCAGCCCATCTGCTTCAAGGTTCGATGTGTTGTGCATTCAGAGATGGTATTCTGCATACCTTGGATGTAACAAGTGATTATTTTAGTTACTGTTGCCTTTCTATCATCTTGAAACAGTCTGCCCATTCTCCTCTGACATCAACAAGCGATTTTCGTCCACACCACTGCCGCTCACTGGATATTTTGGACTACTTTCTGTAAACCAGAGAAATGGTTGTGTGTAAAAATCCCAGTAGATCAGCAATTTTTAAAGTACTCAGACCAGCCCGTCTGGCACCAACAACCAACCAATGTCACTTAAAGTGGTAAAGTGACTGCGTCGGGCCCGCGTACGTTCGTGAATTGGCATATCTCGCTGATTTACGCCGAGAATATGTAAATCAGCGAGATATGCCAATTCACGAACGTACGCGCCCAGCGGCCATTTTAAAATTGCAGTTAGGATCCGACGGTGTAAGTCACTTACACCTGTCGGATCTTAGGCATATCTATGCGGAACTGATTCTATGAATCAGTCGCATAGATACGACCGGCCGAACTCAGAGATACGACGGCGTATCAGGAGATACACCGTCGTATCTCTATGTGAATCTGGCCCGTGGTGTTTACAAGATTAAAACAGTTTTTTTTTATAGAAAATTACTTACTTAAAACCCCCAAACATTATATATATATATTTTCTAACACCCTAGAGAATAAAATGGCGGTCATTCCAATACTTTTTGTCACACCATATTTGCGCAGCGGTCTTACAAGCGCACTTTTTTTTGAAAAAAAAAACACTTTTTTGAATTAAAAAATAAGACAACAGTAAAGTTAGCCCATTTTTTTTATATTGTGAAAGATAAAGTTAGGCCGAGTAAAATGATACCCAACATGTCACGCTACAAAATTGCGCCCACTCATGGAATGGCGTCAAACTTTTACCCTTAAAAATCTCCATAGGTGACGTTTACAAAATTCTATAGGTTGCATCTTTTGAGTTACAGAGGAGGTCTAGGGCTAGAATTATTGCTCTCGCTCTAACGATTGCGGTGATACTTCACTTGTGTCGTTGAACACCGTTTTTATATGCAGGCGGTACTCACGTATGTGTTCGCTTCTGCGCACAAGCTCGACGGGACGAGGCGTTTTAAAAAAATTGTTGTCCTATTTATTTTTATTTATTTTATTAATTTTTACACACAAAAAAAAAAAAAAGGTCACTTTTATTTCTATTACAAGGAATGTAAACATCCCTTGTAATAGAAAAAAGCATGACAGGTTCTCTTAAATATGAGATCTGGGGTCAAAAAGACCTCAGATCTCATATTTAGACTTAAATGCAAAAAAAAAATTGTCATTTGAAAAAATTACAACAAGAAAATATGCCTTTAAGAAGCATGGGCGGAAGTGGCGTTTTGACGTCGCTTTCGCCCTGCTATGGAGACGGGTGGGGGCCATCTTGCCCTCACTCGTATCCCAGCAGTGCAGGAGAGAGGACCCGACCGCCTCCGTCGCTGCCGACGTCGCACGACCGCACAATTGTCAGCTAAAATGACGCAGTGCCGAATCGCAAAACATGCTCTGGTCAGAAAGGGGGTAAATTCTTTTGGGGCTGAAGTGGTTAAAGTAGGTGGAGCGTGGAGTAGTCCACAGCTGGGAGAACGTGTGTGCTGCCTGGCGACTGAAACGGAGACTGTTTTACTGTGCTCCTGCGGCTTGTCTTTTAGCCCAAAACAGAGGAGAGTCCCAAACCCAAGTGTAGGACTGAAATATTGGTGATGAGCTGTAACGGTCACCACCGTTTACGATATTCCCATTCCATCGCCCCACGACAGCTTATCCGACAGACATCAGACACGACCCGATCCATTCCTTCCCCCAAATAGCCGAGACACAAGCTCTAGTTACTGGTTTCAAAATGTATGAATGAATTTAATGGTTCCTTAAATTTCTTATATACAGTACAAGCATGTTACAGTAATCAAAGGAACAAAGACACACTCCAGCCACACATCACACAATGGGGCTTCAATCACATTCTTTTAGATAATGACATTCAGGTGAGTTATTTATCCCCCAGACGTCCTGACTCCGACAAGTTCCCCTCACCTGTTACACAAAACACATTCCTTTGCTAAACATAATTGACATGCTAATTCCCTACCCCTGAAAGGAGACATCTGACCTTTCAGACTTAATCAGTACAATGGACACAGAATGTAATTACAGCAAGATACTTTAACATCCCATAATAGCCAGCCAGGCTGACTCTGTTTCAATCCACATCACCACAGTAGCAGACTTAGTTAGCATCTCAACAGATTAAGCATTGAAGCAGACACTCTTATTGACCGGTTGGGAGTCAGCATGAAATCACCTGTAATATGTCCAGATCTCCTGCAATACATGAATTATCAGTTATCAGTCACCCTTTGCCCAAAAGGGGCACAGGGTGACCCTAGACCCAAGAGTCATTAGTGAGGCTGGCACAGGAGTACCCCCCATCCTTCCAAATTCTCTGGGTGTCACGGGTCATTCCGTTACATGAGCCATTTAGTGGTCTTAATTGAACTGGGACTAAGGACTGTTTATTTTTGTTGAAGGAAGCTATTTTGTGTTTGAGAGACCAATAAAGACTATTTATTCTCCATATTACTATATACTGTGTGTATGTATATACTAGGGTTGTCCCGATACTAGTATCGGTATCGGGACCGATTCCGAGTATTTGCGGGAGTACTTGTACTCCCGCAAATGCCCCCGATACCTAAATAGAATACTTCCCCCCCCCCCCCTGCCGCCGCCAACGCTACGCCGCATCCCGCCGCATCCCCGCTGCCGCCACTTGGTTAATACGGGCGGGGAACATTACAGCTTTGATTTGAATAGCTGTAGTGTTTCCCGCCGCGTATAGACACTCCCCCTTGCTCGGGTGAACTGTCCAATCCCGAGCAAGGGGGAGTGTCTATACGCAGCGCGGCGCGAAAGACTACAGCTATTCAAATGAAAGCTGTAATGTTCGCCGCCCGTATTAACCTAGCGGCAGCGGGGGATGCGGCAGCATGTAGGTAAGGGGGGACATGGCTGCATATATGGGGGGGACATGGCTGGATATGGGGGGGACATGGCTGCATATGGGGGGACATGGCTGGATATGGGGGGGACATTGCTGCATATGGGGGGGACATGGCTGCATATGGGGGGGGACATGGCTGCATATGGGGGGGACATGGCTGCATATGGGGGGGACATGGCTGGATATGGGGGGGACATGGCTGCATATGGGGAGTACATGGCTGCATATGGGGGGGACATGGCTGCATATGGGCGGACATGGCTGGATATTGGGCGGACATGGCTGGATATGGGGGGACATGGCTGGATATGGGGGGGACATGGCTGGATATGGGGGGGACATGGCTGCATCTGTGGGGGGACATGGCTGCATTTGGGGACACATTTAAAAAAAGTATCGGTATTCGGTATCGGCGAGTACTTGAAAAAAGTATCGGTACTTGTACTCAGTCCTAAAAAAGTGGTATCGGGACAACCCTAGTATATATATATATATATATATATATATATATATATATATATATATATATATATATACACACACAAACATACTCCCACACAGTATACTGTATATATTTATATACAACAGATGGCTTGGCGTTCAACTTTAATACAAAAAGGTCTAGAAAGCAAGACCTTTTTCAGCCACGCTGGTCCATGTGCTCATACTTGCAAGTCCATTGGTTAACCTTTGCTTCTAGTGGGCCTGGAGGCATTTAAAATGGTCCCACCGGTATTCATTGCTGAACAACCAGCACTAATCTAAGTTTTTATAGCAGAGTTCAAATTCAGTCCATTTTTCTTCATTCTGCTATAACACGTCTGTGCAGTAGGTATATAACAGGTAGAACTTATTCCCCACTTATCAATAAAATATATTCCCCGTCTCTTCACAGCCATGTCCTGGCTCTGTGCAGCATAATCACCTCTTCTGTCCCCGTGGAGTGAGCCGGAGATGTGTGTGTGATGTTTAGGGGACATTCAGAGGACAACGAGGTAAGAGTATTCAGCTACCATCAATGGTTTTTATGTCTCTGAAATGTGCTGTTATTCTTCTGGCAAGATTGATGTATTTATCTAGTTTTCTATAGCAGGCTAATAGTTACCTTGAGTGCTGATCTCAGTCTGTGTAGTGCATATCAAAAGTCAGTTGTACAGTCTATGCAGACACAGTTTTCGGTCTTTGTGCATGAAGAAGTGGTGCTGTAAGGCCACCAGACATGAAACACATGCAAATTCTTTATGAAAAAAATATCTTGTAACTTTTACTATATTTGTGTCACTTTTATTCCTATTGCGTTACAAGGAATGTAAACATCCCTTGTAATAGAAAAAAAGCATGACAGGACCTCTTAAATACAAGATCTGGGGTCAAAAAGACCCCAGATCTCATATTTACACAAAAATGCAATAAAAAAAATGTAATTAAAAAAAAAAAAAAATAGCACTCTAACCACTTAAGACCCGGACCTTTGGGCAGCTAAAGGACCCGGCCAGGTTTTGCGATTCGGCACTGCGTCGATTTAACAGAAAATTGCGCGGTCGTGCGACGTGGCTCCCAAACAAAATTGGCGTCCTTTTTTCCCCCCCACAAATAGAGCTTTCTTTTGGTGGTATTTGATCACCTCTGCTTTTTTTTATTTTTTGTGCTATAAACAGAAATAGAGCGACAATTTTGAAAAAAATTCTGTATTTTTTACTTTTTGCTATAATAAATATCCCCCAAAAATATATTAAAAAAAATGTTTCCTCAGTTTAGGCCGATACGTATTCTTCTACCTATTTTTGGGGAAAAAAAATCGGTTGGTTTGCGCAAAATTTATAGCGTTTACAAAATAGGGGATAGTTTTATTGCATTTTTATCATTTTTTTTTATTTTAACTACTAATGGCGGCGATCAGCGATTTTTTTCGTGACTGCGACATTATGGCGGACACTTCGGACAATTTTGACACATTTTTGGGACCATTGTCATTTTCACAGCAAAAAATGCATTTAAAATGCATTGTTTACTGTGAAAATGACAATTGCAGTTTGGGAGTTAACCACAAGGGGGCGCTGAAGGGGTTATGTATGACCTAATATGTGTTTCTAACTGTAGGGGGGTGTGGCTGTAGGTGTGGCGTCATCGATTGTGTATCCCTATAAAGGGAATCACACGATCGATGACAGCGCCACAGTGAAGAACGGGGAAGCTGTGTTTACATACGGCTCTCCCCGTCCTTCAGCTCCGGGGACCGATCGCGGGACTCCAATGGCGTTTGGGTCCGCGAGTCCCGCGGCCGTGGTCACAGAGCTTCGGACCGGGTCGCGGGAGCGAGCCGGCGACCCCACGGCTGGGCTTAAAGAGCCACGTACAGGTACGTGGATGTGCTCAGCCGTGCCATTCTGCCGACGTATATCGGCGTGAAGGGGTCATTAACCACTTCCAGACCTGCGCACGACGATGTACGTCTATTTTTTAAAGATTGATATCTCGGTAACGGCAGCAGCTGCTGCCACAACCGAGGTATCAATCTTTAGTGTGCGCGGTCTGGTAAACGATAACGGCGGTCTCCGCGGCGGATTCGCCGCAAGATCGCCATTATCGGTGGCGGGAGAGGGGCCCCCCCTCCCGCCGCTCTCCCGCACCCTCCGCCGCTTACCGGAGCCGTCGGTAGCGGCGGAGGCGATCGGGACCGTTCGGCAGCTGAGCGGGGACGAGACTGAAGGAAAAATCTCCTTCGCCCGTCCCCATAGCTCTGCTGGGCGGAAGTGACGTCAAAACGTCAGTCCCGCCCAGCCTCTTAAAGAGACAATTTTGGTTTGAGAGTAACTTGGTTTGAGAGCATTTTGCAAGACAAGCAAAAATGTTTAATACATTTTGACTTGATATACAAGCGATGTCTTGATATACAAGTAGCGTCATGTCACAACTGAGTATAAAAGAGAAGAGAGGCGCCTCTAAGTGTAGCAATATTGTTACATTTAATGAAGGTACAACATTTAGCAACTTATTGCTACACTTAGAGGCGCCTCTCTTCTCTTTTATACTCTGTAGCTCCTGCTGGATTTTTCTTCTAATCCCCTTGTGGAGACTTCCATTTGTGGTTGGACATTTTATAGTTACACAACTTATCACATTGCTATAATCTTTTTATATGGACTGTAAACCAAAGAACCTAGGAATAAATGGTTGTGGAACGAATCATTTGAGTTTCCATTACATTTTATGGGGAAATTCGCTTTGATATACAAGTGCTTTGGATTACAAGCATGTTTCTGGAACAAATTATTCTCGCAATCCAAGGTTTTACTGTATAGAAAGCTTTATTTTTCTGCACTGCAAATGCATGTAAAAGCCCAAAGAAGCCAAAAGTCACCTCAAAGGAAATGCAAGCTTAGGGAAAATGCATTGCAAATGCGCAATAAAAAGGCATGTAAAATGCACGTCTACAAATGCACCCTAAGAGCATCTCTAAGGCCCCGTACACACGACCAAACATGTATGCTGAAACTGGTCCGCGGACCAGTTTCAGCATACATGTTTGGAAATCTGCCCGCTCGCGCCTACACACGACCAAACATGTATGCTGAAACTGGTCCGCGGGCCAGTTTCAGCATACATGTTTGGTCGTGTGTAGGCGCGAGCGGGCAGATTTCCAGCAAACATTTGCCCGCCGGGCCTTTTCCCAGCAGACAAATATTCCTGGACGTGTTTTAAAACCGTCCGCTGGAATCCTGCCCGCTCGGACATGTACGGTCGTCAGTACAGACCTACCGTACATGTCCGAGCGCCCGCCGTCCCTCGCATGCGTCGAATGAGTTCGACGCATGCGTGGAAGCATTTAAATGGCAGGCCCGCCCACGTCGCCGTGTCATCGTCGCGGCGACGACGCGGCCACGCCCCGCGTATTGTTTACGCGCGGACTTCTGTACGATGGTTAGTACAGCCATCGTACAGAAGCCCTCGACGGACCGGTTTCATCGTACATGTTTGCTCGTTAGTTCCCGGCCTAAGAGTTTTGCTCTGAGGAGCACCTGCATCTTTTTCTTTTCTTTTTCAATCTATGAGACTAGCAGCATTTGTAGATATAAATTGAGACCGGTGCTACCTGGAGGCCTTGGGCTAGATTCAGATAGATTTGGGCTGGTGTAGCGTATCTCAGATACACTACGCCGCCGTAAGTTAGAGCAGCAGGTCCTGTATTCACAAAGAAGTTGCGCTGCAACTTACGGCACTGCAGTGTAACTGGGCCAGCGCAAGCCCGCCTAATTCAAAATAGGCTGGTTGGGGGCATGTTCTATGCAAAATACTAGTGACCCCACGTATTTGACGTTTCTAACGAATGGCGCATGCGCCGTCCGTGGACGTATCCCAGTGCGCATGCTCCAAATGACGTCGGCAAATCGTCAATGCTTTCGGCGTGAACGTAAATTACGGCCAGCCCCATTCACGGACGAGTTACGCAAGCGACGTAAAATTTGACGCGGTTTCGGCGTCCATACTTAACATTGGCTGCGTCATCTTTTTGGTGGTTTATCTTTACGCCTGAAAACCCCTTACGTAAACGGCGTATATTTACTGCGACGGCCGGGCGTACGTTCGTGAATAGGCGTATCTAGCTGATTTACATATTCTAGGCGTAAATCGGCGTACACGCCCCTTGCGGCCAGCATAAATATGCAGTTAAGATACGACGGCGTAGGAGACTTACGCCGGTCGTATCTTAGCAACATTTAAGCGTATCTCAGTTTGAGCATACGCTTAAAGTTGCGACGGCGTGGATTCGGACTTACGACGGCGTATCTACTGATACGCCCGTCGTAAGTCTTTATGAATCTGGCCCCTTTTCTTGACAGTACAGCCACACAGCAGGAGGAGACCGCACTCAGAGCTCTCATAGGTACATACCAAAGAGAAAAAACTGCAACCCCACAAAGATGATTTTATTATATACTGTGCATTTCATGGCAGCTTGCTTTATAGGCCATTATATTCTCTTCTTTGCTTTCGTCAAGCACGTTTTGGGGCAAACGAGCACATTTTATTGATGGTTCACACCACCAGGCAATTGGATCTGCAGATTTGCTATTTATATTGCCTAATGTCAGGTTCCATGTAGTGTGATGTCACTGGGGATGACCTCATGCTGGGATAAACAATGAAATTAATCATTAGAGTCAATAATAGCTTTCTAAATCCATGGCGAGTACCAAAAAAGAACAGCGCAGTTTTCTGCAAGATCACAAATCTGAATATATATAGGATTAGTATAGACCTACTCTTACTACTATACGCCATTGTGCAGCTACATTACTTTTGGATCAATTGCAAAATTGCTACTTCCCTTGATATGTTCTGAGTCATTGATTGCTAATAGCACATGTTATGTCCACATTATACAGATCACACTGTCGTTAACATGTGATTGATGGATCCCCAATCACATTCAAAGTTGCAAGACAATTTTGAACCTAATTGGTGTCTGTTAGAAAGATCTCAGGTTTGCCACTTCAGGCTTTCTGCCTGTGACTGACAGCTAGGAGCTGGTTTAGGAATAACATTAGGCAAATTTAGTTTGAAAGCCAGGTGACTCCAAATCTGTATTAAAATATTCTAGTGAAAAAAATGATGAGTCACTGGGTCTTCTTATTCAATCATCGTCATTTAGGAACTCCTCTCCTGCATCTCAAAAATGGGTTCTCAGATCACCCAATTGCTGGGGAAAGGGAAGTGAGGTGGACTGGTACATTGCCTGCATGAAAAACTGGTGTCTTTAGCAAGTGAGGCCCCGTACACACGACAGAGGAACTCGACGTGCTTGGCACGTCGAGTTCCTCGTCGAGTTTTGGGATGAAGCCGCCGAGGAGCTCGGCGGGCCGGCTTCTCCCATAGAAGAACGAGGACAACGAGAAAATAGAGAACATGTTCTCTATTTTCTCGTCGAGTTCCTCGGCGGCTCCATCGAGCCAAAACTGTACAGACGACAGAGTTTCTCGGCAGAATCCGGGTTTTGACCGAGTTTCTCTGTGAATTCTGCCGAGAAACTCTGTCGTGTGTACGAGGCCTCAGTTGTGTTGCCTGTTTATTTCAAGGCATCGTTCTGAATTTTCCCTGAAGCTTACATTTAGAATGATTGATTGCATAACATCATCGCATTGTAAACCCAAATCTAACCCTCACTGTAAACCCAGCCCTAACACAAACCCTCCCTTTAACCTCATCTCGAACACTAGCCCTCACTGTAACCCCAACCCTAACCCATCCTCTAACCTCAACTCTAACCCTAACCCTCACTGTAACCCCAACCCTAACCCTTCCTCTAACCTCAACTCTAACCCTAACCCTCACTGTAACCCCAACCCTAACCCTCCCTCTAACCTCAACTCTAAGCCTCACTGTAAACCCAGCCCTAACCCTCCCTCTAACCTCAACTCTAAGCCTCACTGTAAACCCAGCCCTAACACAAACCCTCCCTTTAACCTCATCTCGAACACTAACCCTCACTGTAACCCCAACCCTAACCCTCCCTCTAACCTCAACTCTAACCCTAACCCTCACTGTAAACCCAGCCCTAACACAAACCATCCCTTTAACCTCATCTCGATTACAAACCCTCCCTTTAACCTCAACTCAAACTCTAACCCTCACTGTAACCCTAACATTAACCATCCCTCTAACCTCAACTCTAACACTAACTCTCACTGTAACACCAACCCTCCCTCTAACCTCAAATCTAACCCTAATTCTCACTGTAACCCTAACATTAACCCTCCCTCTAACCTCAATTTTAACTCTAACCCTCACTGTAACCCCCACCCCTAACACTAACCCTAACTCTAACCTCATCTCTAACCCTAACCCTCATTGTAACTCCAACACTAATTATTCCTCTAACCTCAACTCTAACACCAACCCCAACCCTCCCTCTAACCTAAACTCTAACCCTAATTCTCACTGTAACCCTAATGCCGCGTACACACGATCGGTCAAACCGATGAGAACGGTCTGATGGACCGTTTCCATCGGACCAAACCAATCATGTGTGGGCCCCATTGGTTATTTATCCATAGGTTAAAATAAAGCAATCTTGTTTTAAATTTAACCGATGGATACCTAACCGATAGAAAAAAACGATCGTTTGTAGGCACGACCATCGGTTAAAAATCCACGCATGCTCAGAATCAAGTCGACGCATGCTTGGAAGCATTGAACTTCGTTTTTTTTCAGCACGTTGTTGTGTTTTACATCACCGCGTTCTGACACGATCGTTTTTTTAACTGATGGTGTGTAGGCGCGACGGACCATCAGTCAGCTTCATCGGTTAACCGATGAAAACGATCCATCAGACCGTTTTCATCGGGGGAAAACGTTGTTTTATGTCTTGTGAAAAACGACAAAAAAAATTGAACCATGCTTCAATTTTATGTGTCGTTTTTCAAAACGTCGTTTTTTACTTCACAGAAATTGACCGTGCGTAGCAAAAAACGACGTTTTTACACCCGCGCATGCCCAGAAGCTAGTTATGAAGCGAGCTTCAATGGAAAAACGTGGTGAACGTAACCTCGCTTTGCTAGAGCATTGTGAAAAAACGATGGTGTGTAGGCAACTTCGTCTTTGAAAATTAGTTTCAAAAACTTTGTTTTTTACTTCACAGAAAATGTCGTTTTTTTTTTCATCACATAAAGTGATGGTGTCTATGCGGCATGAGCCTAACCCTCTGTTGTGGAAATGTTATAAAGATGTATTTAATATGTATTGTCATAGTGTAGCCCAGTGTTAGTACTCCCGCAGCCCGCTCTAAAGAGCTGACTGGGCCAGACTGATGCTTGTTGAGTCCCGTCAGGTAGTGGAAAGTTTCCTGAGGTTGGAGAGAGGTGTTTGCAGAGTGGGGATATGTCCGGCAGCGAGAGGGCCTCTGTGCGATGCACAGACGTTCGTCTGGAGGGGATATGTTCACTCTGCAAGACATTATCAGTTATGGGGGGATGGACGCTCTTGTCTCTGCTGTGTGTCTGATCAGCACGTCAGGACTCGTAGCGTGCACCTGTAGATAACCTCCCATCCATAGGAATGGTAGTATAATCCACTGATTCAGCGGTAATACGGGAGCTTATGAAGTGTCATGGTCAGGGAGAACGTCCATGTTTGAAAGCCATGCGGCTTTATTTTGTTTAGCTTCCAGGTACAGGGGACAGGAAAAACATGCATACATGTTGTCCCTGACCAGACACGCCCATAAGACTTCTTTAGCCATTATTCATTGGTTGTTTGTATTAACTCATCCTGTTAGAAGGATTTCCTGTTAGGTTATTTCCTGTGTGGAGGTCATTTCCTGTGATGTCACTTCCCTAGGAGGAAGCGATTGGCTGTTGGAGCCATCACTTCCTGTTTGTCATTGCTTTTGTGATGTTGGAATAAAAAGCAAGGGCATGCTGGGGAGAGGGGCAGAAGAGCATGTTGCTGAGAACGTGAGCTGTGGTGATGTCTGTATATTTGTGGACATACCGGAAATAGAGTGATAGGTAAGATGCATTATATCATTAGACAAAATGTGTGTTTATTAGCACAGGAGATATGGTGTGCGCTCAGCATACAGACATATTTCCATGACACCTCACTGTAGCCCTAACACTAACCCACACTCTAACACTAAACTTCACTGCAACTTCAACTCCCTCTAACCTCAACTCTAACCCTAACCCTCACTGTAACCCCAACACTAACCCTTCCTCTAACCTCAACTCTAACCCTCACTGTAACCCCAACCCTCCCTCTAACCTAAACTCTACACCTAATTCTCACTTTAACCCTAACACTAACCATCCCTCTAACCTCAACTCTAACCCCCACTGTAACCATAACCCTTACTGTAACCCCAATCCTAACACTAACCCTCCATCTAACCTCAACTCTAAAACTTACCCTCACTGTAACCCCAACCCTCCCTCTAACCTCAGCTCTAACACTAACCCTCACTGCAACTTCAACTATTACCCCACCCCTCATATGCCTAATCCTTAATCAATCATAGCGCTAATCTTCCTTGTAATCCCAATCCTAAAATTATCCCTCCCAGTAAACTCAACCCTAACCCTAATCCTTTCTGTAACCTCAACTCCAACATTAGGCTTCCCTGTACCATTAACCCTTCCTGTAAACCTCACACTAATTTTCCCTGTAATGCTAACACCAGCAGTCCCTGTATATCACAGTCAGGAGTCAGACTCTGAGACCAGTAGCTATCACAGTAGAGAGGCTCCCACTGACCATCAGGATAAGTATACAAGCAGATCACCCTGGCGGATTTTGCAGGCTCACCCCGAGGTGCAGGGTCTAAGCACTAACCGGTATTCACCAGAGCTCCTGATGGTGGAGATGGGTTTTGCGCCGTGTTAGTACCAAGTTGAGGTCCTTGGGATTGCCCCACGAGGAGCTGAGCAAACCAGGGTCCTGTAGCTGGTAGGAATCAAGAAACGAGCTACAGGTTGATAACAAATGTTTGCAGGTTGGGATCTAGCAGAAGCATACTCGAGAAACAAGCCAAAGGTCAAAAATAAGTAGTAGCAACAGAAGCAGGAGTGACAAGTAGGAGATATTGGCTGGAGAGAGCACAATATTCTGGTCGACAAGAAGTACAAAGGCATGGATTAAATAGGAAGATCATGAGAGGGGCAAAGAGTTCAAGGTTCACTAGGAACAAGATACAAGGCAAGCTTGTCCACGAACTTCACGGTTCAGATCCAGCAGGTCCTACCCTGTCTCCCCATATAACCCTCCATATAACCCTCACACTTAAAGTGGTTCTAAAGCAGACCCCCCATGTTTGACTGCTCCCCTCTCCTCCATCCAGAAGCTTCAGCTTTACTAAGGGGCATGTTCATTTATTTATTATTGGTATTTATAGAGTACCGACAATTTTAATGTCAGGTAATCAATTTGCAGGTATTTCATTTGTGTCTTGCCATTATCATTTGTTACTTTTATTAAAAAAACACTTTCAGCAGAATTTGTTGACAATTAGCAATGTCTGGCTTTTCCTATTCTTCAGTGGTTGCAGTAACACCTGATATATTTATTACCGAGCTGGTGTTACGTTCTCCATCCACGACCGTTCACCATTTTCAAAGGTGAAATATTAATTCCTTGTGGAGACCTGCTGTGCATGATCGAGCAGGTCCAGGTTCACTGCACTTTCTTTGAGCTTGATTAATAAATAACGGCTGCTCTCAAACACAGCAATGCACCAAAATAAAACCGGAATCTGACCTCTGCTTGTTCTGTAAGAAGATGTAATTTTATAAAAGAAAATGCTTGGCTGCAACAGGCATCAGATACTGTATGTAGACAATGGGGTTGATTTACTAAAGGTAAAAAGACTGTGCACTTTGCAAACAGTTGCTCCAGAGCTTAGTAAATGAGCAAAAACTCTGCGGACTTCCATTATCCAATCATGTGCAAGCAAAAAATGCATTTTTTTTCTTTTCTTCTGAAGCTTTACCTCATTTACTAAGCTAAGCTTAGCTAAATCCCCACACAAGTTCCATCAGCAGGGTCCTTGCAGGGCTCACATGTTCCATCAACGGGGTCCTCACAGGGCCCACATGTTCCATCAGCAGAATCCTCGCAGGGCCCACATGGTCCATCAGCGGGGTCCTCACAGGGCCCACATGTTCCATCAGCGGAGTCCTCGTACGGCCCAAATGGTCCATCAGCGGGGATCTGGCAGGACCCACATGTTCCATCAGCAGAGTCCTCACAGGGCACATGTTCCATCAGCGGAGTCCTCGTACGGCCCAAATGGTCCATCAGCGGGGATCTGGCAGGGCCCACATGTTCCATCAGCAGAGTCCTCACAGGGCCCACATGTTCCATACCTCCCAACTGTCCCTGATTTGGAGGGAATGTCCCTGATTTGGAGCAATGTCCCTCATTCCTCCTCATTTTGATCTGATCTATATATATGTATATAAAATGCACTTTTAACTATCAAAAAGTGTTTCCCAGTGCTAAACCTGCCATCTGATTTGTAAATTGCTAAATTTGTAAATGATAAAAGCCAATATAAAGGAACAGTAGTGGTAAATAAATCACTTGTGGGTTTAACCAATCTTGTTTTTTCGTACAATTCTCAGTTAAGGGGGCGTGGCAAAGGGTGTCCTATGCCTTTATGCTTTTGCTGATAGGTGTCCCTCATTCCCATCTCAAAAAGTTGGGAGGTATGCATGTTCCATCAGCAGAGAGCTTGCAGGGCCCACATGGTCCATCAGTGGAGTCCTCGCAGGGCCCACATGTTCCATCAGCAGAAACCTCGCAGGGCCCACATGGTCCATCAGCGGGGTCCTCGAAGGGCCCACATGTTCCATCAGCGGAGTCCTCGCATGGCCCAAATGGTCCATCAGCGGGGATCTGGCAGGGCCCACATGTTCCATCAGCAGAGTCCTCACAGGGCCCACATGTTCCATCAGCAGAGAGCTCGCAGCACCCACATGGTCCATCAGCAGAGTCCTCACAGGGCCCACATGTTCCATCAGCGGGGTCCTCACAGGGTCCACATGGTCCATCAGCGGGGTCCTCACAGGGCCCTGAAGACTCCAAACATCTGGTCAGCTGTGAGATTGTATTACAGTGGTGGATTACTGGCCTTTCCCCTGCAGAGGATCATCACCCATTCATTGAGTAAAGGGAGCTTAGGAAGGTAAGTGAGTGGGTGGTAGCGGTGGTTGGGATTTACACATTTGTCGATTTATTTTTATTTTTTTATAAATAGTATTAATAATAAATTAATAAATTATTATTTAATTTTGATGTTAACCTGAAAAAAAGTGTGGAGCCTGTATCAAGTTGGCCTCCCTTTGCAGTATAAGCTCTGTACAGGCCTGGCAGTGCTAAGAATAGTTTTGTCTCATTATATGCACACATTTATATGTATAATTTGTCCGCTTGTCTGCTACTTATTGGAGCCAAGAACATTTACAAATAAAATACATTTATCTTTCAAGAAAAAGAACAATTATTGCAAGTGCAATGATATAGCTAGTGCAGATGGTTGCAGAACTGTCAGAGCTTGGTCGCCTAGGATTGTAGGAACAGCGATCGTAAACACAGACAAAACCACTGCAATTACTTTGATAAATGAAAGGCGGTTGGATCTGTACGAGATAGGCTTGTAATTCTGAATAGCACTTTGGCTGTGTATATCAAATGCGTAATATATTAAGCTATGAATGAGAGCTCATGATAATATATGCCCTCTGAGGCTGATATCTTGTCTTCAAGGTTGTGAAAAAAGAGAGACTGAATATTTACACTGGTATAAAAAACATAAGAATGTGGCGCTCACGCAATACTAATAAATAATAAATGAATGATCAATCATAAACTAAAGTGCATAATATAAGGAAGAAAATCTTCAACGGACTTGTAAATCAACAACAATGTGCAAAAAAGCTGTTCAATATGTGCAAAAAACAGTTCAATAAGTACAAGAACATTAATTTCCAAGGATAAAGTGCAATAGGTGCAAAAAAGTGACCATGTGGGCCCTGCGAGGACTCCGCTGATGGAACATGTGGGCCCTGCGAGAACCCCTGCTGATGGAACATGTGGGCCCTGCGAGAACCCTGCTGATGGAACATGTGTGCCCTGCCAGAACCCCGCTGATGGAACATGTGGGCCCTGCGAGGACCCTGCTGATGGAACATGTGGGCCCTGCATGGACCCCCTTGATGGAACATGTGGGCCCTGCAAGGACCCTGCTGATGGAACATGTGGGCCCTGCGAGAACCCTGCTGATGGAACAGAAGAAAAAAGGGAGGGCGGGACTTTGAATGAGACACGCAGTCAGCAGTAGAGAGCCAGAAAATGGTATATTGATATGTAGATCAATGACAAACCATGGGTTAAATACATAAAATCACAGCAAAATTCATATATGTACATAGGAACATGGTAAAACATGACAGTGGGTAGGGGTATATGCTAGACCATCTGAGAAACTTCCCGTATCATAACATCTCAATGACCGTAATAATGTGCAAAATGTCCATGAGAGTGTAGAGAGATACATAGTCGGCTGAAACATTGCATGTACAAAGGCTTGACGCGTTTCGTGGAGTATTGATATCCACTCTTCAGGAGCAGCAATGTCTGGTCTGAAATAGGACATAAAATGTCTGTGTCACTAAGGTGGAGGAACAGCGGGTACCTACTGTAAATGAAGATGGTATATATATATCAAATGGCCTAAATGACAGTACTCACAAACACTCTGTGAATGGGTGTCCTGAGAACCGAGGACTCCCCTGGGGGGGGGCATCTTGTCCGGGAGCTGTGGCAGCATAGGGCGCAAGCGGGTCCAAACGGGGGCACGTGAAGGAGACATGTCCACAAGATGATGGCTCAGCGTGACCTTAGTAGATGGTGGCTACAGATCATCTAGGAGGCTTCTATAACAAAGTGAGTATTTGTAATGATCAGATAACATTCCTGTGCTTAAAACTCTGCTCTTCTGATGTCAAGAGACAGGAACAACAAGCGCCCAGAGGCGATTTAGTTCGCATGTGCCGCGCTATATAAGTCTTTCATTCATTCATTCATTCATTCAAATAAGAATAGAGAGTGCAGCTCAAAAGTAGGCTGATGGAACATGTGTGCCCTGCCAGAACCCCGCTGATGGAACATGTGGGCCCTGCGAGGACCCCCTTGATGGAACATGTGGGCCCTGCGAGGACCCTGCTGATGGAACTTGTGTGGGGATTTAGCCTTTTGCCGCGTACACACGATTGGAAATTCGGACAAGAAAACCGTGGATTTTTTTTCCCGACGGAATTTTGGCTCAAACTTGTGTTGCATACACACGGTCACACAAATCTTGTCTGAAATTCCGACCGTCAAAAAATGGTGACGTACGACGAGCCCAGAAAAATTAAGTTCAATAGCCAGTGCGGCTCTTCTGCTTGATTCTGAGCATGCGTGGATTTTTGTGCGTCGGAATTGCATACGGACGATTAGAATTTCTGACAAGAACTTTTCCCATGGTAAAATTTGAGAACCTGCTCTCAATTTTTTGCTGTCTGAAATTCCAACAGAAAAAGTCAGATGGAGCCTACACACGGTCGCAATTTCCGACCAAAAGCTCACATTGAACTTTTCTTGTCGGAATTTCCGATCGTGTGTATGCAGCATTTCTTTTCTTTTTTTTTCATGAATGGGGTGATAATTAGTGCAGAAAGAAAATAATCATAATGTCCAATCATAGGACCACAGTTCATAGAATAAAGTGCATGTGCATAAAGATATGAAATCCAGTTTGCGCCTATTGCACTTTACCTTTGGAAATTACTGTTCTTGCAATTATTGAACTGTTGTTTGCACATATTGAACAGCTTTTTTTGCACATTATTGTTGATTTACATGTCCGTTGAAGATTTTCTTCCTTATATTATGCACTTTTTTAAAAATTAAATGCTTTTATTTTTTTCCATCCAGTATCAAAATAAGTTACAGCATCGTAAACATTTTATGAAATAACATACAGTGCTTAGAACAAATCTTGCTTTACCATCCCTTACCCACTCTCCCATCCCCCCTCCAACCCCCTCCCCCACACCACACAATCCTTTTACATTTGTGTATTATTATTAAAGCGTGAGTTCACCCAAAAATGTTTTTTTAACCTTAGATTAATGCTCATTTTGTCAAGGGGAATCGGGTAGTTTTTTTTAAAATCTAAGTAGTACTTACCGTTTTAGAGAGCGATCTTCTCCGCCGCTTCCGGGTATGGTCTTCGGGACTGGGCGTTCCTATTTGATTGACAGTCTTCCGACAGGCTTCCGACGGTCGCATACATCGCGTCACGAGTAGCCGAAAGAAGCCGAACGTCGGTGCGGCTCTATACGGCGCCTGCGCACCGACGTTCGGCTACTTTCGGAAAATCGTGACGCAATGTATGCGACCGTCGGAAGCCTGTCGGAAGAATGTCAATCAAATAGGAACGCCCAGTCCCGAAGACCATACCCGGAAGCGGCGGAGAAGATCTCTCTCTAAAACGGTAAGTACTGCTTCGATTTTAAAAAAAAACACCCGATTCCCCTTCACAAAACGAGCATCAATCTAATGTTAAAAATAAATTTTTCGGGTGAACCTCCACTTTAATTGCTAGATCTCAGGGGAAAAGAAGTAGGAGGGTACCCCTGAGGGTACCAGAAAATACGGACAATAATAAGACATCCCGGATCTCATAGAGATGGGGATACCAAATAGGGGGGGGGGGGATTCCATTTCACTCAGCGCCGTCCTCTTATAGAGGGACATCCCATCTCATCCAACCAAGGCCTCCACATTCTCTCAAACTTTCTGTAATTACCCTGCCTAATAAATGCCACTCTCACTCCAAACCATTGAGTTAATAGTCTCAACCCAATTTTTCACTGTCGGGGGGTCTGTGCCTGCCTTTTTAATGCAATTCGCTTTCGCATTTTCTTCACACAAATAGAGCTTTCTTTTGGTGGCATTTAATCACTACTGGGTTTTTTATTTTTTTCAAAAAAAAAGAAAATTTAGAAAAAAAAATGTTTTCTTTCTTTTCGCTAATGGGCACTTATTGGTGGCACTTGTGGGCACTAAATCCTTGCACTGGTGGCGCTTTATTGTTATTTACTGATTGCGTGTCTGGATGTCCCCTGCGAGGAGATGCCGCTGATCGTCTCGCCATACATTCTGTCAGTGTGAGGCGATGAGAGCCGATTATCGGCATTTCAGCTCCAGCCGCTGTCTCGGGTCCTCATTGAATAGATTGAGAGCAGTAGGAGTCATTGGAGGGACACTGTCATATAATGGGGCACTGTGATGTGAGGGGCAGTGTCATATAAAGGGGCACTGTGATCTGAGGGGGCAACGTGATATGAGTGGGCATTTCTCAGTGGGCCATTGGACTGTGATATGAAAGAGGGACTGCGATGTGAAGGGGGCTGTGATGTGAAGGGTGGGCTGAACACACTGGTGTACAGGAAGGGGGGGGGGACTGTGATAAGTGCAAACATCAGATTCTGGCCTCTGCTGGACTGGCATAAATTTAAATTCTAGACCCCCAATGTAGACCATTAAGGATTATACATTACTGCAGCTGTACTGCGTACCATAAGGTGACCAGATTTTTTAAATGAAATCGGGGGACATATTTTTTTTTTTACTAGTAATGGCGGCAAACAGCGACTCTCTGCCCGACACCACCTTCGCCCACTTCACAGCCTCTCAAGTCTTACTCTCCGGGCCCCGGCTACTACTGGGTGGGGAGCGGAGGAAGATCACTCCCCCAGGGAAGGCAAGGAGATAGGCAGGAAGGTGACTGCCCGGGACTTGAGCCAAGGCAGAAGAACATGCAAGTGGCGCTAAATGGGCATACCCCCGAAACTGAAGAAATATTCCCTCCGCTCTGACCAGCACAAGATCATCAGAAAGGGGCACATATAATGGGAAAAAATACACCCCCCTAAGCTAGTAGGAGCGGCGGAGTGGGGTGTGTAATTCAGATTTTTTTTTTTTAATTCTGCACTGACTGTCTTTGAAATTGCCCCAGCCCCCTATTAAATCTAATCCGGGGACAAAACCAGGGACAGGCTTGGTCCAGGGACAGTGTCCTCAATCCGGGGACTGTCCCCTGAAACCAGGGATATCTGTCACCCTAGCGTACCACGAAGTTGTGGATGTTGTTCTACAGTTAGTAAAGTTGCTAAAGCCAAGCCATCATTTTCAAGAAATTAGGTAATAAAGATATATTGTCCTGCTTACCCAACTTCTTAATTTAACAAGAACAGGAAAGAGCTTATTCTTCACAGTCTTGTTCTGTAGAACTCTCAGATACAACCGTCAGCACTGCACATTAAGCTCTTAATTGTATCTGGGTAGAGCCAATGATGTGTGTAAGTGTGGATTATTGCAAGGCTGGTGCTGAGCTCTCAGTAAAAAGTTGGATGGCTTTTTCAGCAGGTCTAATGAAAGTATGAGGGCCTCATTAGTCCTCAGAAAATTGGGCCACGGCCCTGCTGAACTGCTGCAACATTATCTTCTGTTGGTATTTCTTAGAAATTAGAAAGTATCCTGCTTATGACACTGTCATAGACTAAACTTTCTTAAAGGACCAGTGCAACAAAATAATTTTTTTAATTATAGCCCCTGGATTGGAATTGGGTACCCCAATGGTGAGATCTGCCTGCTATAAATCCTGACTCTGTTAGTGTCAACCTAAGAGTTGATATGAGTATGCAATATAAGGGCAGGGTTTGAGGTGAGAAATTGATAGGTATGATGTGTTGGCAGAGATCGGAAGAATGATATATAATGCATTGACAGGTAAGAAGTAAATGAGGTATTATGTGATAGAAGTGGGGCTTGATACCTACAGTTGTGCTCATAAGTTTACATACCCTTGCAGAATTAATTTCTTGGCCATATTTCAGAGAATATAAATGATAACACAAAAACATTTCTTTCACTCATGGTTAGTGTTTGTCTGAAGCCATTTATTATCAATCAACTGTGTTTACTCTTTTTAAATCATAACCACAACAGAAACTACCCAAATGACCCTGATCAAAAGTAGGGGTGTAACGGATCGTCACCGATCCGTGATCCGAACGGGCCACTCCGTTCGGATCGGCACACCCCGCGATCCGCGGAGCGCTCCGGAGCCTAGGCCTAGGAAAGTCCCCGGCTTCGGCCTAGCTCCGGAGCGGCGGCCAGTCTGCTTGCCAGAGCCCAGCGTGACACGCCTCCCCGGGGAGGCGTGTCACGCTGTGCACTGGGCTCTAGCAAGCTGAATGGGAATGTTAGCAGTGAAGCACTGGTGTGAGAGGAGGGGGGGGGAAAAAAAGAGCACAATAGCAATTCACAGGGGTGGATTAAAGAGGAAGCAGGTGAGGCTGTTTGGGACTTAAAGTACAATCTTGATGTTTTTACAGCAAAAAAAAAATATATATATATATATATATATATTTTGCTGTAAAAACATCAAGATTGTACTTTAAGTCCCAAACAGCCTCACCTGCTTCCTCTTTAATCCACCCCTGTGAATTGCTATTGTGCTCTTTTTTCGGATCAGCAAAAAAAAAAAAGGTTCCTTTTTTTAATTGGTCCAAAAAAAAATATATATTATTTTATTTTATATATATATATATATATATATATATATATATATATATATATATATATATATATATATATATAATAAAATAATATATATTTTTTTTTTTGGACCAATGAAAAAACGGACCCTTTTTTTTTTTTTTTTTGCTGATCCGAAAATGATCCGATCCGTGACTCCTGATCCGAGGATCGATCCGATCCGTGAGTTTTTTGATCCGTTGCACCCCTAATCAAAAGTTTACATACCCTGGTGATTTTGGCCTGATAACATGCACACAAGTTGACACAAAGGGGTTTGAATGGCTATTAAAGGTAACCATCCTCACCTGTGATCTGTTTGCTTGTAATTAGTGTGTGTGTATAAAAGGTCAATGAGTTTCTGGACTCCTGACAGACCCTTGTGTGGTGTCCCAGTACAGGTATTTGCTGTAGGCCCTGTCAGATTGAGGCCCTCGGCTTGTGGGGTCTCTCCTGCAGGGACTCAGCTAGTCATGATGTGATTTACACTGTTATGGTTGATAATACGTTTATTAGGTGTGTGTATAGCTTTAAGAGGTTTAGTCAGCCATCTCATGTTCAGTCAGAGTGTATTAGAGTCAGGAGGACTAAGTGCTAGACAAGACCTTACTGTGTTGTGTTATACTTTAACTTGTAACAAACTTTGAATGTAAGTTCCAAGGGGAATACAGGTCAGTCTCTATGATCCACAGCTCTCAACCAATGGGCTTCAGTCTCATCAGGCCCTTATAAGGGATTGTACTTCCTGTTTAAGGCAGTCTAGTGCTTCACACAGTTCCTAGCAGAGCAAAGCACAGTCAGAGGAGAAGCAGTGCAGGCCAGAGGCCTTCAGTTCAGGAGAAAGTAAAGCAAAGCGTGGAGTATCCCTAAACACTACAGAACCAGTACTTCAGCTCATTTATCGGATCAATCCGTTATTCCAGCGAAAAGCCTCAAGTCTACCGACACTTCAGTAAGTGTATCTATTTTTCAGCCTAGTTAAGCATAGGCCCTGAATTACTAATCCGGCCTCAGCAGCCGAGTATATATATGATCAGCCAAGCTCAAGCTTTATCAGCTGTGTGATCCTCTAGAGACTGTCTGCAGAACCTTTGTGACACTCTGTTTAAACGCTGTGAAGATTTTGACACCTGCCTTCATGCCAGTAAAGCCTTCGTTGTATTAACCCCTGTTGTGGACTGTGTCATTACCATCATTACTAGCGGGGATACGGAGGCCCCCGGAGCTGTAGTTTCCCGGGGTATACCAAGACTACAGTGGCGTCACGTGAAAGAGAGGGTTAATACCATCTGGCCCTCACTAAGGGTTAATACCACCTGACCCTGGGCTCCTAGCCCCAAGAACCAAGTAGCTAACCATCAAGCGCATGTGTGTGGCCGTGGGGCTCACCCTCCCCGGTCACCACATCGTTTTCTGGCGTTACGAACAGGATACGGGTGTACGCCTTAACCATTCAGCCACTAAAGCAAGTCCTCCCCCCCCCCCCCCAGAATCTGAACTGTGCCATTGAAAGTAATTTACTCAGCGAGGCGCATATACAAGTGGTGGGGGAGGTGAAGGAAAGACTGTTAGCTGCCATTGTTAAGTGGAGAAAGTCTGTACCTGAAGGGGTTAAATTGTTTCCAGCATTTCCCGCGAGCGGGAGCGGTCACAGCTCCGCCCAGTCAAGCCCCGGCGGTGACGCCTCTTCAGTGTGCAAGCCGGAACTAGGGAATCCACTCTGTGTTGCACGGAGGAAACAATTGCTGACCGGACCAAAAAAGGAAGTTGCCGGGCGCAGCCATAGCAACGTGTCCGGCAATAAAAGACAGCGCACTCAAAGACGTCGCACTCAACGACATCGCACTCAAAGACAGCGCTCTCAAAGTTCTTAAAGTGACAGCGCACTCAAAGACATCGCACTCAAAGACAGCGCTCTCAAAGTTTCTTAAAGTGACAGCGCACTCAAACAAGGCTACAACATGTCAGCCCCAAGATCACCAGATGCAGGTGATGTACCAGATCCTCTTGCGGCTCCTGCACAAGCTACCCCTCCGGGATCACCTCCAGTACGACGTCATGACAGTGGGGCCCCCCCATTCTACCTGGGGAAGCCTGTGTTGCCTAAATACAGAGGGGATCCCTTTTCCCTCCAGGATTTCGAGGAGAGCTTCCAAAGCATTTTCTCTCTCTACTCTCTCCCCCCTAACCAACAGGTGCTGTTGCTCATGGGACAGTTGCAGGGACCTGCACGTGAGGAAGTCCGTACCTGGCCCACTTCTGAGAAGACTACAGTAGATCAGATCTTCGAGGGATTACATCAGGTATTTGAGTCCCACTCACCCTCAGAGGTCCGCCTCAGGCTGTACGAGAGGTGACAAAAGCCGGGGGAAACACTAAGGGCATATGCAGTGGCCTTGCAGAATGCCCTGGAGGCAGTCCAGAAACTGGACAATATCACCCCTGACCAGGGTAACAAACTATTGATGGATAGATTCATAGAAGGGGTCCAAAATAAATGGGACAAGGCGCAATTAAAGATGTTAGCTGTACAGAACCCTAATATGTATTTTTCTGCCTTTAAGCGCCTAGCCCTTCAAGTTATAGAGCAGGGGGCAAGCCCAGAGGAGCACCCTGACCCTAAAACGGAACCCATGGGTGCATCGGCGTGCCCTGCACCACTGTTACCACCAGCCCCCGCACCCGTGGCTGTCACCCCGGCCTCCACTACAATTACTGAGATTCAAGAGGTTAGACAAGATATTGCCCAGCTTACCCAAGTGGTAAAGGAGTTGGCTAATCACACCACTCGGGTACTTAGAGAGCCTCCAGAGACCTACTCCTGCCCCTCCTCCCCATTCTAGCGGGCCTCGCTCAGGACCTTCTAGTAGGCCTTACTGTGATTTCTGTGACAAACCCGGTCATTGGAAGATGCAATGCTGGGCTTTAAACGGGCGTCCCCTGAGGTCGAGGACCGGCCCTCAGGAAAACGAATCACAGGTCCAGCAGAAGAGCCAATATACTCAGGACAGTCCTTATACATTGCATCCTGCCCCTATGTAAATGTTACCATAGATGGTGTCCAACTGCAGGCCCTGATTGATACAGGCTCGCAGGTGTCTACCATCTCTAAGGGCCTATTCTATAGGTACTGGAATGTCGATTCATTGTGTGAACCAGATGATATGGATTTTATTGTCATGGCAGGGGACGGGAAACCAATTCCCAGACATGGGTACTGGGAGCCCACTATTCAGCTGAGAGGTCACACACTTAGAGGTCAAGGTATAATTGTCACTAATGTCACGGTACCAGGGGCCACAGAGTTTATATTGGGGATGAATATAATGAGACATTGCTTCAGTGATATTTTGGATGCCTTGCATGCCTCTCTCCCCCACATGTCTCCCTAAGGTCAGAGGACTGCGCAACACCATCTCAAAATTCTGAAAGCAGAACAGAAGTTCGCGAACCGGAGAGGAGAAATCTGTAAAGTTCGGATCCAAGACATGAGGTCCGTGACCCTGCAGCCGAACACAGAGACAATTTTGTGGTGTCGGGCGCGCCCTGGTGTAAGGAATCAGGACTATCAGGCCTTACTGGAGCCCATACAATCTGAAGATTTTCCTTTGGTCCGAGCTGCAAGTAGCCTAGTGACGGTGGTGAATGGACGGGTCCCAGTCCGCCTAGTTAGTTTGTCCGGCGTAGCCACCACCCTACCAAAGTACACTCCAGTGGCCCAACTTGTTTTCTTGGACTCCAGTGACATACTCTCTTCACGGAAGGCGGCCCAACAGCTGAGTGCCCAAACCGTGTCAGGGGCTACCGAAAATTCTCCAGAACCTTGGTGGCGCCAACTGCAAATAGGAGGATCTCTCACCCCACCAGAACAAGTCGAAGGGGTCATCGAGGTGGTGAAGGAGTGCCTTCAGCAAACACCCAACCGATTTTGGAAAAACCTCCATGATTAAGCATCGAATCCTGACCGGCGATAAACCCCCCATCAAGGAAAGGCATCGGCCTGTGGCACCAGGCATGTACCAAACCGTCAAGAAACTGTTAACCGACATGAAGGAGGCGGATGTAATACAAGAGAGCCAGAGTCCCTGGGCAGCACCCATGGTGTTAGTTAAGAAGAAGAGTCACTCACCGCGCTGGGTTCTGCGGCCTACTTCTCTACATTGGATCTGACCAGCGGATACTGGCAGGTGCCCATGGCCGTCGAAGACAGGGAGAAAACAGCCTTTGTCACCCCCATGGGTCTTTTCGAATTTAAAAGTATGCCCTTTGGGCTGTGCAATGCCCCAGCTACCTTTCAACGGCTGATGGAGAGATGTCTGGGACACCTTAACTTCCAGAGTGTCCTACTCTACCTGGATGACGTGATTGTGTATTCCAAATCCTATCAGGAACATTTGACTCACCTGTCCGACGTCTTCCAAGTACTGATCCAGCATGGTCTGAAAGTCAAACCCTCCAAGTGCCACCTACTCAAGCCACAAGTACATTACCTGGGCCACGTCGTCAGTGCCGAAGGGGTCCAACCTGATCCAGCTAAAGTCGAAGTTGTCAAGAATTGGCCTATCCCACGCACCGTTAAGGATATTCGGAGCTTCTTAGGATTTGCAGGATATTACCGCCGCTTTATTCCTCATTTTGCACAAATTGCCGAGCCATTGACCTCTCTCCTGCGAGGCACGGCGAAGGGGAACTATAATGGCAAGCTGCCTGTGGAATGGGCCAAAGAGCAAGAGGTGGCCTTCCAGGCTCTAAAACATCTATTGACAGAGCCTCCCATCCTGGCCTATCCGGATTATACTCAGCCTTTCCGACTGTATACAGATGCCAGCTTCGAAGGACTCGGAGCAGTGTTGTCCCAGATGCAGGGAAAACAAGAGAGGGTGATAGCTTACGCCAGCCGGAATCTGCGAGGGGCTGAGAAGAATGATTCTAACTACAGTTCCTTCAAGTTAGAGCTCCTGGCCCTCGTTTGGGCAGTCACCGAAAAATTTAAGGACTATTTGTCAGCCACCTCATTCACGGTCTACACCGATAACCGATAACATCCCCCAGTGGAGGACAAGTGGGAAGATGTGGAGATGCCTCCCTTCTATCAAAGATTCGTGAATCAGGATGTGGTCGTCACCCGCGAGGGGAGTGAATCTGGGTCTATAGCAATCCAGGAAGACCTGTATACCTGGAGGACCCTACAGGAAGAAAGTCAGACTATGGGAGTTCTGCAGGAGTATTTTTTGACCAGGAGGGTACCTCCCCGGTTACGACGGGGCCAGAATGACTACGAATTGAAGCGATTGTGGCGTCAGAGGAAAATACTATTTGTGCACAAAGGAATGGTGTACAGGAACTTTTTGGACCCAGTGTCGGGTGAAAGGCTACACCAAATTCTGATCCCTCGGAGAGATGCCGCCATGGTATTGAATGCCTACCACGACCAGTCAGGACACTTTGGGGTGCATAAAACAGAAGCCACCATCCGACGCCGGTTCTACTGGATTGGAATGAGGAGCGACGTTGAAAAGTGGTGCAGTGAGTGGTTGTGCCAGTCAAAGACTTAACAGCCAAGACAACAGCCCAGATATTCTACACCCATTGGGTACAGATACTTGGATGTCCTGAAACTGTCCGGCCTTTGAGGCCCAACTGTTTCAAGAATTGTGCCAGTTCCATGCTTGTAAGAAACTCAGGACCACTGCCTATAATCCGCAAGGGAATGGACTCTGTGAGAGGATCAACCAGGTGTTTATCCACATGCTGAGAGCGGCTTCTGTATCCCGAACCTGAAGAGTGGCCTCAACTAATGCCCGAATTGTTGGAAATCTACAACAATACCATCCACTGTTCCACTGGTTATACTCCATTTTACCTCATGATGGGCCGACACGGTCAACTGCCTAAAGACAGGGTCTTTGGACTTCAAGCACCTTTCAACCACTCCCCCCAAGCCTCTTCGGAGTGGGTCTCGGAACATCAGAAAAGGATTCAGGAAGCGAGAGAGATAGTCAACAAAAAGATGGGCGGGGCACACTATAGGCAGCAACAGGACTACAACCACCATGCCTCTGCCCAGCCGTTGCAAGTTGGTGATAAAGTCTGGCTGAAGAAGCATCCTAGAACCCATAAGTTGGACTCCCTTTGGGAAACTGAACCATACACAGTAATTTCCATCCCTTATCCGGACTCTGATGTCTACTCAGTTCAAAAAGCCGGATATGAACCACAAGTTGTCCACCGAAACCGGATCAAGCTGTGTCACAAAGGGAACCTGCCTGTGTTGGTGCCTCCCTCTGCACCACCAAGTCCTCCACCTCCAGTTCAGCCAGCACAAGTGCAGCTCACCAAGCCAGTTGAGCCTGAGAGGCCACTCCTGATGTTCGAAGATGATCCTCTCTTCCCTTCTGATCAAAACGTCTTCTTTGGTTATGTGCCAATCAGTTCCATTCCATCAACCTCAGTCTTGGCACCAGAAGCTCCAGAGTTTACTCCAGCCATCCGCTCACCTGCTGCAGTCCCATCAGAACCTTCTAATGTGGGAAAAAGCTCCATAAGTCAAGAGCCATCACTGGCCCCCATTGTCCAAGATGAAGGTGCAGCTGTCAGTCCAGAAGAAGCAAGTGTTCAAGGAGAAAACAGTGCTCCAGAAAACTCAGAAATGGTGTTGCGTAGATCCACCAGATCTAATTTTGGATATCCCCCAGCAAGATGTAGGGATTAATCTATTAATTATACATACAATATATGTAGATAGACTACATACACCTCAGTTAGTATACATCTCAAGTATACATCATTACTAACTAATATGTCACTAGTTGCCTACTTACCTTATTTAGTGTATAGGAACATACCTGGCCAGTAAGTCTCCTATCCCTCACTTAAGCACTACAAAAATAAAAGGGTATCCTCTAAGAAATGTCTAATTGTGTACTTCAGGCATAGAATAAAAATGTCTAGCAAATATTAAAGTGTGTTCTGGGGAGAAGAGCTAATAGCCTAAGGGCCCCAGTAGCCAAGGCATTGGGTAGAAAGCCTCCGGCAGCCCAATCCAAAACCTGCTCAGTCTTAAAAGTGTAATCTAACAATAATATACTGTTCAAAACTGAGCGATAATGTTTAACAGATATGTATTCTGTCTGGGACCCAGATAACCACTTACCCTGCACAAACTAATGATCCCACTTATCTAATAAGCCTGCAAGGGACATTTATGTGTATAATGCCTCAGGACTTATTATATGATCCTGTTCGTATATGTTTATTTTTCCAAAGAACCTGGAACGGACATTGGTGTACAAATGCCTCAGGACTTCTAGTGGCCCCAAGGTCACCTCATTCCTCAATCCGTCAGTCCCTTAATCGTCGAGGACGACTTCTGTTTAGTGGTGGGGTTTGTCGTGTCCCAGTATAGGTATTTGCTGTAGGCCCTGTCAGATTGAGGCCCTCGGCTTGTGGGGTCTCCCCTGCAGGGACTCAGCTAGTCATGATGTGATTTACACTGTTATGGTTGATAATACGTTTATTAGGTGTGTGTATAGCTTTAAGAGGTTTAGTCAGCCATCTCATGTTCAGTCAGAGTGTATTAGAGTCAGGAGGACTAAGTGCTAGACAAGACCTTACTGTGTTGTGTTATACTTTAACTTGTAACAAACTTTGAATGTATGTTCCAAGGGGAATACAGGTCAGTCTCTATGATCCACAGCTCTCAACCAATGGGTTTCAGTCTCATCAGGCCCTTATAAGGGATTGTACTTCCTGTTTAAGGCAGTCTAGTGCTTCACACAGTTCCTAGCAGAGCAAAGCACAGTCAGAGGAGAAGCAGTGCAGGCCAGAGGCCTTCAGTTCAGGAGAAGGTACAGCAAAGCGTGGAGTATCCCTAAACACTACAGAACCAGTACTTCAGCTCATTTATCGGATCAATCCGTTATTCCAGTGAAAAGCCTCAAGTCTACCGACACTTCAGTAAGTGTATCTATTTTTCAGCCTAGTTAAGCATAGGCCCTGAATTACTAATCCGGCCTCAGCAGCCGAGTATATATATGATCAGCCAAGCTCAAGCAATATCAGCTGTGTGATCCTCTAGAGACTGTCTGCAGAACCTTTGTGACACTCTGTTTAAACGCTGTGAAGATTTTGACACCTGCCTTCATGCCAGTAAAGCCTTCGTTGTATTAACCCCTGTTGTGGACTGTGTCATTACCATCATAACTAGCGGGGATACGGAGGCCCCCGGAGCTGTAGTTTCCCGGGGTATACCAAGACTACAGTGGCGTCACGTGACAGAGAGGGTTAATACCATCTGGCCCTCACTAAGGGTTAATACCACCTGACCCTGGGCTCCTAGCCCCAAGAACCAAGTAGCTAACCATCAAGCGCATGTGTGTGGCCGTGGGGCTCACCCTCCCCGGTCACCACACTTGCATCTTTCATCCAGTGCTGCACTGACGTTTCTGGATTCTGAGTCATGGGGGAAAGCAAAATAATTGTCAAATGATCTGCAGGAAAAGGGAGATGAACTGTATAAAACAGGAAAGGGATATAAAAAGATGTCCAAGGAATTGAGAATGCCATTTAGCAGTGTTCAAACTCTAATCAAGAAGTGGAAAATGAGGGGCCACGGTCAGGTAGACCAACTAAAATTTCAGCCACACCTGCCAGGAAAATAGTTTGGGATGCAAAGAAAAACCCACAAATAACTTCAGGAGAAATACAAAACTCTCTGAAAACATGTGGTGTGGATGTTTCAAGATGCACAATAAGGAGGCACTTGAAGAAAGATGGGCTGCATGGTCGAGTCGCCAGAAGAAAGCCATTCCTACACAAATGCCACAAGGTATTCCACTTACAATACGCCAAACAGCACAGAGACAAGACTCAAACCTTCTGGCACAAAGTCATTTGGAGTGATGAGACCAAAACTGAGCTTTTTGGCCACAACCATAAACACTACATTTGGAGAGGAGACAACAAGGCCTATGATGAAAGGTAGACCATTCCTACTGTGAAACACGGAGGTGGATTGCTGATGTTTTGGGGATGTGTGAGCTACAAAGGCACAGGAAATCTGGTCAAATTGATGGAAAGATGAATGCAGTATGTTATCAAAAAATACTGGAGAAACATTTGCATTCATCAGCCAGGAAGCTGCACATGGGACGTACTTGGACATTCCAACAATGACAATGATCCAAAACATACGGCCAAGGCGACCTGTCATTGGCTCAAGCAGAATAAAGTGAAGGTTCTGGAGTATGAGGCATATGGTCTGAGCACTGACAGGCTGGCCCCCACCCCTTCAACCTTGGCAGCACTCATATGTCATATTTCCCAAAGACAACCTCTGGATATTCCGCTGAGCATGTGCACTAAATTTCTTTGGTCGAGGATAGCGAGGCCTGTTCTGAGTGGAACCCGTCCTGTTAAACCGCTGTATGGTCTTTGCCACCGTGCTGCAGCTTAGTTTCAGGGTCTTGGCAATCTTCTTATAGCCTAGGCCATCTTTATGTAGAGCAACAATTATTTTTTATCCTCAGAGAGTTCTTTGCCATGAGGTGCCATGTTGAACTTCCAGTGACCAGTATGAGAGAGTGAGAGCGATAACACCAAATTTAACACACCTGCTCCCCATTCACACCGGAGACCTTGTAACACTAATGAGTCACATGACACCGGGTGGGGAAAATGGCTAATTGGGCCCAATTTGGACATTTTCACTTAGGGGTGTAGTCACTTTTGTTGCCAGCGGTTTAGACATTAATGGCTGTGTGTTGAGTTATTTTGAGGGGACGGCAAATTTACACTGTTATACAAGCTGTACACTCACTACTTTACATTGTAGCAAAGTGTAATTTCTTCAGTGTTGTCACATGAAAAGATAGAATAAAATGTTTACAGAAATGTGAGGGGTGTACTCACTTTTGTGAGATACTGTATATACACAGCTGGCTCATCCAGTTTTGGGTTCGCTTTTTGTAAATGACTCCATGTCCCATCTACCACCATGGCAGAAGTACTACGCAGAGCACACTTGTGATCCCTCCTCCTCTTCCCTGCTCTGTAGTTCAAGCTGCACTTCCTCCCGCAAGTCTGTATCTCTCTGTACTTACCTGAGACTGGGGGAAGACTTTGTAACAGCCTGTGCATTGGACCCGTGTCGCACTGATTGCTGGTGCAATTTCTTGCAGGCTTTGTTGCAAAAACAATTAGTAAATTCTCATTGATCAGTGTTGCTGCATTTTTCGATTTTTTTAGATTGTAAGCTCCTACGAGCAGAGCCCTCGGATTCATACTGTATTAAATTGTGTTGTAATTGTACTGTCTGCCCTAAGGCCTCGTACACACGACCGTTTTCCTCAACGGAATCCATCAAGAAACTTGGTGGCAGAGCTTTTTTGCCGAGGAAAACGGTCATGTGTATGTTTTTCGTCGAGAAAACTGACGTGGAACTCGACGAGAAAAAAAGAGAACAAGTTCTCTTTTTCCTTGTCGGGAGTCTCAATTTCCTCGTCGGGTTGGTTTTCGTCAAAAAAAACGTTCGTGTGTATGCTTAGAAACCCGCGCATGCTCAGAATAAAGTATGAGATGGGAGCGCACCTTCGGTAAAAGTAGCGTTCGTAATGGAGATAGCACATTCGTCACGCTGTAACACACTGAAAAGCGCGAAACGTCTCTTACCAAACTTTTACTTAAAGCGGGAGTTCACCCATAAGAAAACATTTTTAAAAAATCCCCTTAGATTCCTGCTCGTTTGGTCTAGGGGAATTGGCTAGTTGTTTTAAAATATGAGCAGTACTTACCCGTTTTCGAGATGCATCTTCTCCGTCGCTTCCGGGTATGGGTCTTCGGGAGTGGGCGTTCCTTCTTGATTGACAGTCTTCCGAGAGGCTTCCGACGGTCGCATCCATCGCGTCACTAGTAGCCAAAAGAAGCCAAACGTCGGTGCGGCTCTATACTGCGCCTGCGCACCGACGTTCGGCTTCTTTCGGTAAATCGTGACGCGATGGATGCGACCGTCGGAAGCCTCTCGGAAGACTGTCAATCAAAATAGGAACGCCCAGTCCCGCAGCCCATACCCGGAAGCGGCGGAGAAGATGCATCTCATAAACGGTAAGTAATGCTCATATTTTAAAACAAATAGCCGATTCCCCTAGACAAAACGAGCATCCATCTAGGGGGAAAAAGTTTTATGTGCGGGTGAACCCCCGCTTTAACACACGGTAACATGAGATTAGCAAAAGCAGCCCCAAGGGTTGTGCCAGTGGAATCGAACTTCCCCTTTATAGTGCCGTTGTACGTGTTGTACGTCACCGCGCTTGAGAACGGCGATATTTGGTCTTGACAGTGTGTATGCAAAGAAAGCTTGTCAAGATTCTCGACAAGCCTGACAAGGAACTCATCGAGGAAAACGATGTTTCATTTACAACGAGTTCCTCGGTCGTGTGTACGAGACCTTATGCTGTAAAGAGCTGTGTAACCTGTTGTCGCTATATACATTGGCCCAGATTCACAGACACTTCTGATACGGCGCGTAAGTGCACGGATGCGCCGTCGTATCTCTGCGCCTAATTCTTAATAGAAGATACGCCTGAATTTTGGCCTCATCCGACCGACGTAAGTCTCCTACGCCGTTGTATCTTGGGCGCATATTTACGCTGGCCGCAAGGGGCGCTTCCATTGATTTACGCGTTGAATATGTAAATGAGCAAGATACGCCGATTCACGAACGTACTTACGCCCGTCGCAGTAATCTACGCCGTTTACGTAAAGGCGTACGTTCGGCGTAAAGTTATTCCACACAATAGCAGGTGTAAGTCATGTTAGGGTATGGACGTCGGAACAGCCGTCGTATTTTACGCCGTTTACGTAAGTCGTACGTGAATGGGGCTGGGCGTAGGTTACGTTCACGTCGTAGGCATTGAGCCGTCGTATCTTAGGGAGTGTATGTGACGTGATTCAGAGCATGCGCGCGCATGCGCCGTTCGTTCGGCTTTTTATTTACATGGGGTCACGCTTCATTTTAATACATCACGCCAACTTCCTTGCTACTTTGAATTAGGCGGTCTTACGCCGGCCAATTTACGCTACGCCGCCGCAACTTACGGAGCAAGTGCTTTGTGAATACTGGGCCAGATTCACAGAAGAGATACCACGGCGTATCTCCTGATACGCCGTCGTATCTTTGTGATCCGGCCGTCCTAACTATGCGACTGATTCATAGAATCAGTTACGCATAGATAGCCAAAAGATCCGACAGGTGTAATAGACTTAGGCCCCATACACACGATAGAATTTATCCGCCAATACGGTCCAGCGGACCGTTTCCGCGGATAAATCCTCTCGAGGATTTCGGTGGATTTTCATGATTTTTTTGCAAAACGTTGACAACCACTATAAAGCCGTTGAAACAGCGAGACTCATTACAGCATCACGTAAACTTGCGGAATCATGTCAAACGTCTCTGTGGCAGATATGCCCAGTTTCACGCAGAATTTCACGTTTGCTCTTTGTTCTAACTTGCTGTCCGAGCCAGGCACCTTGCATTTTCAATGGAAAAGGTCAGCAACGGCAACCTGCTAGTTCTCCTATTACACATTTATTTTAATCAATTCTGAGAACAGTTTAATAATTCATTGTGTTTGAGGTCTGCAGAAAAATCAAAATGGTTTCCCCAGCAACCATTTTTTCTGTTGTTACCCGAACTTCCACTGTTATTGTATCAGGAATAATGGACTCGACAAAGTCAGAAGCATTTTTTTTATTTATTTTTATTGTGTTTTGACATAAATTAAAATATCATTTAGTGGAGCAATCATTGCGGAGGACGATAGAATATATTATAAGAATTTCTGGTCTCTTGAACAAAACCAACCCAATTAATGCCACTTGTGTTCCGGACTTCTGATGTGCCAATTAAGGATTTAAGTTGGTCGCAATTTACTACCTGAGAGGAAGAGAATGCGAATTCCTGGCTGTGCCGCTCATAGCGCCAGACAGAATTTTAATAACGGTTTTGGACATCAAAGAAATCGGGGGCTTTGTAGATAGAACTTTTATCTGACTCGCACAAAAAGACGAACTGCTTTATTTATACACATTACACGTAAAATGTGTCTGCGGGATCTTTAAAGGGCTCGCAAATCTTGGTGAGGCACTGTGATAGTTTAACCACTTCAGCCGTGGAAGGATTTACCCCCTTAACCAATTGCCGACCAGCCGCCGCTGTTTTACGGCGGCAGGTCGGCTCGGCTGCGCAAAATCACGTAATATTACGTGATTTTGCATTTCGCCCCTGGTGCCGCGCGCGTGCCCGTCGGGCGCGATCACCGCCGGGTTACCTGCGATCGCTCGTTACAGAGCAAGAACCGGGAGCTGTGTGTGTAAACACTCAGCTCCCAGTCCTGTCAGGGGGAGAAATGACTGTTTGTCTGTTCATACAATGTATGAACAGCGATCTGTCATTTCCCCATGTCAGTCCCACCCCCCCTTCCGTTAGAACACACCTAGGGTACATAATTAACCGCTTCCTCGCCCCCCTAGTGTTAACCCCTTTCCTGCCAGTGGCATTTTTACAGTAATCAATGCATTTTTATAGCACTGATCGCTATAAAAATGCCAATGGTCCCAAAAATGTGTCAAAAGTGTCCGCCATAAGGTCGCAGTACCGATAAAAATCGCTGATCGCCGCCATTACTAGTAAAAAATATATAGATTTATAAAAATGGCATAAAACTATCCCCTATTTTGTAGACGCTATAACTTTTGCGCAAGCCAATCAATAAACGCTTATTGCGATTTTCTTTTATGTAAAAAGTGTGTCGTATGTAGAAGAATACGCATCGGCCTAAACTGAGGAAAAAATAGTTTTTTTATATATGTTTGGGGGATATTTATTATAGCAAAAAGTAAAAAATATTCATATTTTTTTTCAAAATTGTCGCTCTATTTTTGTTTATAGCGCAAAAAATAAAAACCGCAGGAGGTGATCAAATACCACCAAAAGAAAGCTCTATTTGTGGGGAAAAAAAGGACACCAATTTTGTTTGGGAGCCACGTCGCACGACCGCGCAATTGTCAGTTAAAGCGATGCAGTGCCAAATCGCAAAAAGTGGCCCATGCATTGACCAGCAAAATGGTCCGGGGCTGAAGTGGTTAATAAACAAACAAAATTGGCGTCCTTTTTTTCCCCACAAATAGAGATTTATTTTGGTGGTATTTGATCACCTCTGCGGTTTTTATTTTTTGCGCTATAAACAAAAGAAGACAATTTTGTTTATATACGCCGCCGTATCTTGCTTACGCCAACGTATAACAAGTTACGCCAACGTAAGTGCAAATGTGCCGATGTATCTTGCTTACGCCGGAGTAGGGTGGGCACACATTTAGGCTGGGTGCATGGTGCCACTTCCATTGATTAGCCATTCAAACATGCAAATGAGGGAAATATGGCGATTCACGAACCTGCGTGTGCCCGGCGCATGCTACGAGAGGTGCGCGTAAGTTGTACGTCCGGCGTAAAGTTATTCCCCATAAAGGAGGTGCAACCCGGCAACAGACATGCAAAGGTCTGCACCAGGGAACACAATCCGGCGTATTTTACGTTGGACGTGTGTCTGGCTGGGCGTAGGTTACGTTCAGGCCATACGCAGTGATCCGGCGTAGTTAAGGCAGTTGTTCCGACGTGTTTGTGAGCAGGCGCAGGGGGATGCGTCCACGTCACGTCGCATGCGCAGTTCGTGATACGTATCTGTCTGGCACTCGGCCCATCATTCGCATGGGGTCACGCCCACTTCCACCTACGCCGGCCTGCGCCCTCGAAACCTACGCCACGCTGATGCAGCGTTGGGAGCAATAGCTTGCTGAATGCAATGCTTGCCTCTCCGCGCTACGTTGCTGCGGCGTACGGAGTTTGCACTACGGCGGCGTAATGTGCGCCAATTTGAATCTGGGCCAATTTTTTTTTAAACTTTTGTTTAACCGGTTAAGACCTGGACCAATATGCAGGTTAACCACTTAAGGACCCCTTCACGCCCATATACGTCAGCAAAATGGCACGGCTGGGCACAATCACATACCTGTACATACCCAGCCCCGCCCCCTACAGTTAGAAACACATATGAGGTCACACTTAACTCCTACAGTGCCCCCTAGTGGTTAACTCCTAAACTGCAATTGTCATTTTCACAGTAAACAGTGCATTTTTATAGCACTTTTTGCTGTGAAAATGACAATGGTCCCAAAAATGTGTCAAAATTGTCCGAAGTGTCCGCCATAATGTCGCAGTCATGAAAAAGGTAGGCCTGAACATCTTGCTCATCGTCTCAGGTGTGCCGTCCTGGAAAATGACTGGAGAAAAGTACCAGTTACACTTACCAGTAACGGGAGGCCTACTTCCCTACCCTTATTTGTCGGTGATGTTTTATTCTCACAGAAGGTACCCTCTGACACCGGTGTGGGTCTATACTTTGCCTTTTAAACTCCGTTGTTGATTGTGTTTCCTGTCAGGTGGGACCCGTCATCTCAGGTGTGCCGTTCTGGAAGACTTCCTAGAAAACCCGTTACCGGTAAGAGTAACTGGTACTTTTTTCAAAAAATGTTATAACAAAATATGAAAAACATTTTGTTTTGGCTTTTTTGCAAAAAAATTAGGGCCAGATTCACAAACGAGATACGACGGCGTATATCTACTGATACGCCGTCGTATCCCTGTTTCTAACTATGCGGCTGATTCATAGAATCAGTTACGCACAGCTAGCCCTAAGATCCGACAGGTGTAATGGACTTACACTGTCGGATCTTAGGATGCAGTACCGCGGCCGCCGCTGGGGGGAGTTCTCATCGTAAACCAGCGTCGGGTATGCAAATTAGCACTTACGGAGATCCACAAAGCTTTTTCCCTTCGTTAAGTCGCCGTAAGTGTTAGTTTGCCGTCGCAAAGATAGGGTACCTTTTACAAAGTGTAAAGTTAGTACACCATGTAAAAGTGTATCCGTCTTTCCCGCGTCGCTGTCAAATTTTTTTTAACTTTTTTTTTCCCGGCGCAAATTTTTTTTACCCGTCGCGATTCACAAAACCTCGGCGCATCGTAACTTCGTGCAAAGCACGTCGGGAAATTTGCGTTGGGAGCATGCGCAGTACGTCCGGCGCGGGAGCGCGCCTAATTTAAATGGGACTCGCCCCATTTGAATTGGCCCGCCTTGCGCCGGCCGGATTTAGGATACACCGCCGCAAATTTCCAGGTAAGTGCTTTGTGGATCGGGCACTAACTTTGAAAAATTGCAGCGGTGTAACTTAAATCGGAAAAGTAAGTTGCGCCCGGGCTACGTGAATGTCTATTTTTTTGTTTATTTAGCAAAACATAAAAGACCCAGTGGTGATTTAATACCAGCAAAATAAAGCTCTATTTGTGTGAAATAAATGATTGTCATTCAAAGTGTGACAGCTCTGAAAACTGGCCTGGGCAGGGGGGGGGGGGTATAAGTGCCTGGTAAGCAAGTGGTTAAACAGACCTTGGGCTAGATTCAACATTGAATTACGCTGGCGTATCTATAGATACACCGCGTAAATTCAAAGCTGCGCCGGCGTATCTTCTTTCTGTATTCAGAAAGCTAGATACGCCGACATTAGCCTAAGATGCGATTGGCGTAAGTCTCTTACACCGTCGTATCTTAGGGTGCATATTTACGCTGGCCGCTAGGTGGCGCTTCCGTCGTTTTCGGCGTTGAATATGCAAAAGACCTAGATACGCCGATTCACAAATTTACGTGCGCCCCGGCGCTATGTTTTTTACGTCGTTTACGTTAGGCTTTTTCGGCGTAAGGTTGCTCCTGCTATTATGAGGCGTACACAATGTTAAATATGGACGTCGTTGCCGGGTCGAATTTTGAATTTTTTACGTCGTTTGCGTAAGTCGTTCGCGAATAGGGCTGGACGTAATTTACATTCACGTCGAAACCAATGACGTCCTTGCGGCATATTTTGGAGCAATGCACACTGGGAAATTCCACGGACGGCGCATGCGCCGTTCGGGAAAAACGTCAATCACGTCGGGTCACCGAGAATTAACATAAAACACTCCCCCTCATCCTCATTTGAATTACGCGCGCTTACGCCGGCCCCATTTACGCTACACCGCCGTAACTTAGAAGGGAAGGGCCAGATTCACATAGAAGAGCGGCGGCGTAACGTATCGTAGATACGTTACACCGCCAAAATTTTTCATTGCAAGTGCCTGATTCACCAAGCACTTGCAATGAAAACCTACGCCGGCGGCGCAAGGCGGGCCAATTTAAATGGGCGTGTGGCATTTAAATTAGGTGCGCTCCCGCGCCGGACCTACCGCGCATGCTCTGTTTCCGAACTCCCGTCGTGCATTGCGCGCCGTGACGTAATTTTTTTGAACGGCGACGCGCGTAGCGTAATTCCGTATTCCCGGACGGCTTACGCAAACGACGTTGATTTTTTAATTTCCACGCGGGAACGACGGCCATACTTTAGACAGCAATACGCTTGCTGACTAAAGTTAGGGCACCTAAAACGACGACTAACTTTGCGACGGGAAACTAGACTAGTGGCGACGTAGCGAACGCGAAAATCCGTCGTGAATCGCCGTAACTCCTAATTTGCATACCCGACGCTGGTTTACGACGCGAACTCCCCCCAGCGGCGGCCACGGTACTGCATCCTAAGATCCGACAGTGTAAAACAATTACACCTGTCGGATCTAAGGGATATCTATGTGTAACTGATTCTATGAATCAGTCGCATAGATAGAAACAGAGATACGACGGCGTATCAGCAGATACGCCGTCGTATCTCCACTGTGAATCTGGCCCGAAGTGCTTTGTGAATACAGCACTTGCCTCTCTAACTTACGGCGGCGTAGAGTAAAAACGATACGCTGCGCCGCCGTAACAATGCGCGCGCCTACCTGAATCTAGCCCCTTGGCTTTAATTAAACACAATTTTCAAAAGAGCATATATGCCAGCATTGGGCATTCGTCCCATCTAATGATTCTTTTTTTTTTTCTAGTATCTAAGGGCCAGATTCACGTACAATTGCGCCTTTGGAAACTTAAGCCATTTAAGTTACACCGCCGTAAGTTTTCAGGTTTAGTGCTCGATCCACAAAGCACTTACCTGGAAACTTGCGGCGGTGTATCATAAATGCGTCCGTCGCAAGGCGGGCCAAATCGAATGGGCGGCAAACATTTAAATTAGGCGCACGCCCGCGCCGGACCTACTGCGCATGCTCCGTTTCCTAACTCCCGCCGTGCTTTGCGCGAAGTGACGTCATTTTTTCGAACGGCGACGCGCGTAGCGTAATTCCGTATTCCCGGACGGCTTACGCAAACGACGTTGATTTTTTAATTTCCACGCGGGAACGACGGCCATACTTTAGACAGCAATACGCTTGCTGACTAAAGTTAGGGCACCTAAAACGACGACTAACTTTGCGACGGGAAACTAGACTAGTGGCGACGTAGCGAACGCGAAAATCCGTCGTGAATCGCCGTAACTCCTAATTTGCATACCCGACGCTGGTTTACGACGCAAACTCCCCCCAGCGGCGGCCACGGTACTGCATCCTAAGATCCGACCGTGTAAAACAATTACACCTGTCAGGTCTTCTGGCTATCTATGCGTAACCTGATTCTATGAATCAGTCGCATAGATAGAAACAGAGATACGACGGCGTATCAGGAGATACGCCGTCGTATCTCCACTGTGAATCTGGCCCGAAGTGCTTTGTGAATACAGCACTTGCCTCTCTAACTTACGGCGGCGTAGCGTAAATACGATACGCTGCGCCGCCGTAACAATGCGCGCCCCTACCTGAATCTAGCCCCTTGGCTTTAATTAAACACGATTTTCAAAAGAGCATATATGCCAGCATTGGGCATTCGTCCCATCTAATGATTCTTTATTTTTTATAGTATCTAAATCTTTAACAAGACAGATCTCTTTTTCTTTTTTGGATGGAGAATCCACATCTCTTGTGAGCAACAGATGTGTCCCCAATTTGTCTGGCCAGTCCGGGAAAGGACTAGACATGCTACTGTGTTGTTCTTTTTCATGGTGTCAGCGTAGGAAGCTTTTATATTTATCACTTTGTTTTGCATCCAGATTTTTTTCTTTGCAGGTGGACATAATGATTATTTATTTTCAGTGATGGACTCTTCTGCAGCGCCGTTCAGGCGTTTTGCCGGCCAAGTTGGGGAGAAGGTCAGCGCGGCTCCTGTCAGTGTAGTAATTACAGGAAGGACGGGTCATTTCTTTCTCTACGTTGTTCCTGGAGTATGTGCTGCATGCGCTCACTTTGATTCTCTGCGCTGCCAGAAGCCACTGCAGCCATTATCACCGGCACAGCTGCCATGTTATTGTTACACACTGCAGGTGAAAAACTCATTTTATTTTGTATGGAGAAGGAGCTGTTAACTTAAATGTGATTTTTTTATTTATTTTTATATCATGGAGCAATGTCACAGCCCTGCTGGTAAGACTTATGTGGTCTGATGATTGTGGCAGGTGGCATGCATTAAGGAAGCACTCCACCACACATGGCGCTGGGCATTTATAGGCGCAATTGTGATATATTGCAGCTTGATTCATATAGGTAGATTCAGGTAGAGAGGAGCAAAGTTACGGCGGCGTAGCTTAGCGTGTTTAGGCTACGCCGCCGTAAGTTAGCTAGGCTAGTAATGATTCTCAATGTACTTGCCTGCTAATATACGGCGGCGTAGCCTAAAGCGGGCGGTCGTAAGGGCACCGAATTCAAATGTGTTGGAGGGGGGCGTGTTTGATGGTAATGAGGCTTGACCTCACGTTTTTAAGTTTTTTCATAACTGCGCATGCGCCGGGCGCCTACATTTCCCAGTGTGCATTGCGGCTACGTACGCTGCACGGGCCTATTGATTTCGACGTGGACGTAAACGACATAAATCCCGATTCGCGGACGACTTACGCAAACAACGTAAAAAATTCGAATCTTGCGGCGGGAACGGCGGCCATACTTTAACATTGTTATTCCACCTAATAGGTGGAATAACTTTAGGCCTGCTAATGCCTTACGGAAACGGCGTAAATCGACTGCGGCGGCCGGGCGTACGTTCGTGAATCAGCGTATCAACTCATTTACATATTCTACGCAGACCGCAATGGAAGCGCCACCTAGCGGCCATCCAAAATATTGCAATCTAAGATAGGACGGCGCAAGCCGTCGTATCTTAGATATGTTTAAGCGTATCTCTGTTTGAGCATACACTTAAACATAGGTCGGCGTAGATTCTGAGTTAGGTCGACTTATCTACTGATAAGTCGGCCTAACTCTATCTGAATCTACCTAATACAGTATGGGCCAGATTCTCGTACCTTTGCGGCGGCGCAACGTAACCCGTTTACGTTACACCGCCGCAAGTTTTTAGTGTAAGTGCCTGATCCACAAATCACTTACCTGTAAACTTGCGGCGGTGTATCGTAAACACATCCGGCGCAAGCCCGCCCAATTCAAATGGGGCGTGTACCATTTAAATTAGGCGCGCTCCCGCGCCGGACGTACTGCGCATGCTCAGTTTGGAAATTCCCGCCGTGCTTTGCGCGATGTGACGTCATTTTTTAGAACGGCGACGTGCGTAGCGTCCATTCGTATTCCCGGACTTCTTACGCCAAAACAAAAAAAAATTGAAATTCGACCCGGGAAAGACGGCCATACTTTAACATGGCTCGACTAAAGTTAAGCCATGTTAAAGCAGGTGTAAATTTGCGACGGGAAAAAATTACTAGCGACGACGTAACGAACGTGAAAACCATCGTGGATCGCCGTAAATGCTCATTAGCATACCCGACGCAGGAAAACGACGCAAACTCCACCCAGCGGCGGCCGAGGTACTGCATCCTAAGATCCGACGATGTAAGTCAATTACACCTGTCGGATCTTCTGGCTATCTATGCGGAACTGATTCTATGAATCAGTCGCATAGATACTCTGAGAGATACGACAGCGTTTCAGAGATACGCCGTCGTATCTCTTCTGTGAATCTGGCCCTATATTCCTCTCTCTTGATCCTGCCAGAAACCCAGTGCTGTCCTGTGGTCTTATCTCACATTGGGGTTGATTTACTAAAACTGGAGAGTGCAAAATCTGGTGTAGCTCTGCATAGAAACAAACCAGCTTCCATATTTTTTATTTTGTTTTATTTGTCAAAGCTTAGTGATTATAAACCTTTGTGTTTTATTTAAAAAAAAAAATAATAAACATGTCATACTTACCTCCACTGTGCAGCTCGTTTTGCACAGTGTGGTCCCGATCCTCCTTTTCTGGGGTCCCTGGCGGTGCTCGTGGCTCCTCCTTGCATCAGATAACCCCCTAGGAGAAGCGCTGTCCCAGGGGGTTACCGTGCGGACATACTCCCAAGTCCAGAATTTTCATCCATAGACAGGAATGTCGGACTCGACCCAGCCCCCCAGGGCCCGCGTCACTGGATTTGATTGACAGCAGTGGGAGCCAATCGCTGCGCTGCTATCAATCAATCCAATCAAGAGCCGGGACCCCATGCAGAGCGGGAGAGTGCGTCTCTGCCGAGGGAATGAAGGGGATCAGGTAAGTAAAACGGGAGGGCTGGGTCACTGCCAGAAGTTTTTTTTTACCTAATGCATTGGATGCATTAAAGCGGAGTTCCGGCCACAATTTTAAAAATATAAACTTTTTAAATATAAATACCCCTGTAATACACAAGCTTAATGTCTTCTAGTAAAGTTAGTCTGTAAACTAAGGTCCGTTTTGTTAGGTTGTTACAGCATTTAGACACTTTATAAAACAGAAATTGACTGGGGCCATCTTAAGTGTGGGCATCATGAAGCCAGACTGTATGACTTCCTGGATTTCAGCCTCGCACATGCTCAGTGCTGTACAAGCAGTGTAATGGTTTCAGATCAGGTTTCAATAGCAATGGGAGTGTCAGAGGAAGTTACCGCCCCTTATCTATGCAAACCTCTCCTCCCCTCCTCCTTCCAGGAACCAGTAAATATAAGAAATAATTTGTTCCTGTGCAGATATATCTACATAACAAGATTATATATATATATCTTGTTATATATGTGGTGTGTATACATATACCAGACATGTGCACTGTCAATAAATTCATTTTGTTTAGTTCCGTTTCGCATTAGCCATTATTTCGTATTTTGTGCCCGAAACTCAATTCGGATTCGTACACTCATAATGGGCACAGCAGGAGTACAGCCACAGGAAGTCAGCACAGAACAGGGATGGTGGGAACCCTTCATGAGGGGTTCCCACCATCCCTGCACTGAGTTCCCGGGTCTGTACCCCCCCACTGTGCCCATTATGAGGGGTTCCCACCATCCCTGCACTGAGTTCCCGGGTCTGTACACCCGCTGTGCCCCATTATGAGGGGTTCCCACCATCCCTGTGCTGAGTTCCCGGGTCTGTACACCCGCTGTGCCCCATTATGAGGGGGTTCCCACCATCCCTGTGCTGAGTTCCCGGGTCTGTACACCTGCTGTGCCCATTATGAGGGGTTCCCACCATCCCTGTGCTGAGTTCCCAGGTCTGTACCCCCCGCTGTGCCCCATTATGAGGGGTTCCCACCATCCCTGTGCTGAGTTCCCGGGTCTGTACACCCGCTGTGCCCCATTATGAGGGGTTCCCACCATCCCTGTGCTGAGTTCCCGGGTCTGTACCCCCCGCTGTGCCCCATTATGAGGAGTTCCCACCATCCCTGTGCTGAGTTCCCAGGTCTGTACCCCCCGCTGTGCCCCATTATGAGGAGTTCCCACCATCCCTGTGCTGAGTTCCCGGGTCTGTACACCTGCTGTGCCCATTATGAGGGGTTCCCACCATCCCTGTGCTGAGTTCCTACCATCCCTGTGCTGAGTTCCCGGGTCTGTACACCCGCTGTGCCCCATTATGAGGGGTTCCCACCATCCCTGTGCTGAGTTCCCAGGTCTGTACCCCCCGCTGTGCCCCATTATGAGGAGTTCCCACCATCCCTGTGCCGAGTTCCTCCTGCTTCCTTCTTCCCCCAGCACAGCACTTTGCCACCATAACATTGCCCACCGCATCGTCTCCGGCACAGCACCCCGCATCGGCCTCGGTACCCCGCATCGGCATCGGCCTCCCGCATCGACCTCGGCACCCAGCATCGGCCTCGGCACCCCGCATCGCCCCCGGCACCCCGCATCAACCCCGGCACCCCGCATCGACCTCGGCACCCCGCATCGGCCTCGGCACCCCGCATCGGCCTCGGCACCCCGCATCGGCCCCGGTACCCCGCATCGGCCTCCCGCATCGGCTCCGGCACCCCGCATTGGCCCCAGCACCCCGCATCGGCCCCTGTACCCCGAATCGGCCTCGGTACCCCGCATCGGGCTCGGCACAGCACCCCGCATCGGCCCCGGCACCCCGCATCGGCCCCTGTACCCCGCATTGGCCTCAACACCCCGCATCGGCCCTGGCCCAGCACCCCGCATCGGCCCATGTACCCCGCATCGGCCCCGGCATAGCACCCCGCATCGGCACAGTGAGGGCACAGTTACGGGCACAGTGAGGGCACAGTTACGGGTACAGTGAGGGCACAGTGAGGCAGCGTTGGGCACAGTGAGGGCACAGTTACGACAGCGTTGGGCACAGTGAGGGCACAGTTACGGGCACAGTGAGGCAGCGTTGGGCACAGTTACGGGCACAGTGAGGCAGCATTGGGCACAGTTACGGGCACAGTGAGGGCACAGTGTTGGGCACAGTGAGGGCAGCGTTGGGCACAGTTACGGGCACAGTGAGGGCAGCGTTGGTCACAGTTATGGGCACAGTGGATGGCAAGCTCGCTCTCCCACTAACTCTGTGACACCAGTGCAGAGTGAGGAGAGTTACAGATGATCAGGATGACAGAGGAGCGCATCTCTGATGGATCTGTATGTGAGAACACCCGCTCGTAGTACAGCCCCGCCTCCCTGCACTAGAATTGTAACACACAGTGCAGAGCGCGCTGTTTCTATGTACAGGGAGGCGGGGCAGTACTACGAGCAGTGTTCTCAGATACAGATCTATCAGAGATGCGCTCTGTCATCCTGATGATCTGTATCTCCTCGAACCGGAGACAGACGGCGGGCGGGTGGTGGAGGCGGGGGGGGGGGGCGGTGCTAGCAGGGGGGGAGTTGGAGAGGAGGAAGAGGACACCACCTCTATGGGCGGCACTGTCCTCCCTCCCTCCCGCCCCCCCGAGATTCAACTACTGTACGGCGGCGCTCGTTCAGCCCAGCCTCCTGGGATTGATGACACACATCTCCCAGGAGGCATAGCAGCCCTGGATGCGGCAGAGAAGCCATTCCGCCGCAACGGGAAGACAAACTCACAGGAATAAAACCGTGAGTTTGTCAAACAAAAAAAAAAAACATGCCAATTCTATTTAAGGGGGCAGTGTTAATTAAAATGCAAAGAGGTTGAAAAATAGGGTGGAACTCCGCTTTAAGTTGAAAAAAAGCACAAAGGTTTACTACCCCTTTAATTGAAGAAGTTGAAGTTAGACGCTGATTGGCTACCATGCAGAGCTGCACCAGATTTTGCACTCTCCAGTTTTTGTAAATCGATCCCTTGAAGTTTGTTAGAACTACAGAACTACTATATTATGGAGATGAGTAGATGGGTAGATGTTCTATAGTCCTAAAACACAGGGACAGCTTGAAAGTCGCTGACTCTCGCCCGACTCTGAAGCAGCCCTGTACAGTGCAAATTCAGCGCAGCTTGCAAAATTACTTCTGTATAGAAGTCAATGCAAGCCGCTCCGAAGTCGCCCCAAAGTAGTACAGGAACCTTTTTCTAAGTCGGAGCGACTTGGGTCGCTCATATTAGAATGGTTCCATTGCAGTGCAACTTGTCAGGCAGCTAAGCGGGCGTTCCGCGGTCTGTATTTTTTTTTTATGCTAATTTAAGTGTTTTAATGTAGGCAAGCTTGTACTCACATGTTTAAGCTTCCTACTCCTTCGCAGTCTCATTCGGCAGCAAAGAATAATTTATAAAACTTCCCGGTGGCATTTTCCATTTTGCTTGTGGGCACAGTGAAGCCCACAAGCAAATACTTCCTGGAATTCGTCTCCTGGGAAGCATGTGCTCCCGGGAGACATTGCGAACTAGTCCTAGCAAACACTGGGGCGCTGAGAATTGGAAGAGACACGCCCACTCCCGCGGGAGGGATACCTGGAAGTGTCTGCAATTAACTACAGATGCAAGGTATTTATATGCTAGAATAAGGATAAGCTTGAGTTGAGATTTATAGCTGGATTCAGGTAGGGGCGCGCATCTTTAAGGCGGCGTAATGTATGGCATTTACACTACGCCGCCGTAAGTTAGAGAGGCAAGTGCTGTATTCACAAAGCACTTGCCAAGTTACGGCAGCGTAGCGTGAATTGGCCGGCGTAAGCGCGCCTAATTCAAATAAGGATGTGGGGGGCGTGTTTTGTGTATATTACTTGTGACCCGACGTGATTGTCGCATGCGCCGTTCGTGTACATATCCCAGTGTGCATTGCTCCAAAGTACGCCGCAAGGACGTATTGGTTTCGACGTGAACGTAAATTACGTCCAGCCCCATTCACGGACGACTTACGCAAACGACGTAAAATTTTCAAATTTCGACCCGGGAACGACGGCCATACTTAACATTGACTAGGCCAGCTATTTGATGGAATAACTTTACGCCGGAAAATGCCTTATGTAACGGGCGCACGTACGTTCGTGAATCGGCGTATCTAGGCATTTACATATTCTACGCCGAACTCAACGGAAGCGCCACCTAGCGGCCAAAGGAAAAATTGCACCCTAAGATACGACGGCGCAGGCCGTCGTATCTTAGCTAGGTTTAAGTGTATCTCAGTTTCAGCATACACTTAAACTTAGGACGGCGCAGATTCCAAGTTAGGTCGGCGTATCTACTGATACGCCGGCCTAACTCTCTCTGAATCTGGCTATTAGGGTGAACCTCCACTTTAAAGAGAAGCTCAGGAGTAAAAAAACAAAAACTTATACTTACCAAGGTGGATGCAGCATCGATCCGATGCTGCATCTGTTCACTGCTGCCTCCACAACAAGAACTGAGCGATCAAAGACCACTGATCTATCAGTTCCCGGTATTTTGTGAGCAGAGTGCCAGTGACTGTCAGTCACCTGCTCCCTGCTCTGCCCCTCCAGCGCTCACTGAAATGCTGGGCTGTGGAGGAGCGGGAGTGGCTGGCTCAGGCTTTCAGCAGTTCATTGAGAGGCTGAGCCAGCTGACTGTCCAGGCAATGGGGTGGATACCAACATTGAAATCAGAATCCGGGCCAAATGATCACTTCCAGGGTATTGGCTGCATGTTTGGGGTCGTTGTCCTGCTGCAGAATAAATTTGAAGCCAGTCACATGCCTCCAGGATGGTCTGGCATGATGGATGAGTATCTGCCTGTATTTCTCAGCATCGAGGACACCATTGGTCTTGACTAAAACTCTAACTCCATTTGCTGAAATCAAAACTTGCAAGGAACCTCCACCATGCTTTACAGTTGCCTGCAGACACTCATTATAGTACCATCCCTTCACCAACAAACTGCCTTCTGCTGCAGCCAATATTTCACATTTTGACTCACCGGCCCAGAGCACCTGCTGCCATTATCTGCCCCCCAGTTCCTATGTTTTTGTGCATATGACATGGAATTAAGTCTAAGTGACTCAACTATACATGGAAACATAGGAACTGGGGTGAACTATTTGGCTAAATACAGGGAGACACCTGACTATCACACCTATATGAACTTGTTGGCCTCACGTTACAAAATAACATGCAATAATATGTACCGTATTTATCGGCGTATACCGCACACTTTTTTCCCCTTAAAATCAGGGGAAAATCGTGGGTGCGCGATATACGCCGATCCACGCTTCCTGCACTGTGTTTGAATGCCGCCGCCGACATATACCGAGCGCAGTACACTCGGGCACGCTCGGCTCTTTTCGCATTAAAGGCTAGGAGGCGGCACAGGGCGTGACCTCGAGGGGAGCCGAGCCTGGCCGAGTGTACCCGAGTGTACTGCGCTAGGTATATGTCGGCGGCGGCGTTCAAACACAGTGCGGGAAGCGGGGATCGGCGTATATCGCGCACCCAGGGTTTATCCCCTGATTTTAAGGGGAAAAATGTGCGCGGTATACGCCGATAAATACGGTACATATTATTGCATATCACTTTGTAACGTGAGGCCAACTGTCAGGGCACTGCCCTTTACGGTCACATTTCCCCAGTTGGCTCTGGGTGGAATTGAACCTGGGACCTGTCCATTGTGAGTCCAGCTCTTTGCCTCTGAGCCACTGCTCAAGTATTACTTTGCTTGCTATCCATTTGAGCCTGGTGCTGAACCTGCACTTTCTGTGGACCAATCAGTGGCCAGTGCGGCCTATTTAAGCCAGCCCCTTCCCCTCTGCTAATTGCTGGTTCGTTGTCAGCTTTACCCTGTGAGAGAACCTTGTAACCTGAATACCCTGACCTGTTTGACCCGGATTGGACCTTGACGATTCTCTGCCGTCTCCTACACTTGACCCCTGCCTGCTTATCGGATTTGCTGTTGTCTCCTGCCCCTTGACCTTGGCTTGCTCTCACGGACTTCCTCTGATCTCTCCAACTCCTGACCCACGGCCTGTGACCCGGATTTGCCTTGTTTCCTGTTGGTCCCTTCTGGACTTACCTGCCTGTTCCTGCCTGATCAACGACTGTCTCCAGTCCTCTGCACCTGCCCTGCTTTCGTCAGCTGCACCAGGTCTGCCTACCAGTTCCCGGCACCGGTGCCTCCTTGTGCCGTCCCTCCTCTGTTCTAACTCCAGGGAGTGGTCTGCACAGGGTCGCAAAGGTGAGCCGCCCTCAGCATCTCGGCCTCGGTGAGTACTTACCTTAACGGTCCTGACACCAACAAGCTCATATAGGTGTGATAGTCAGGTGTCTCCCTGTATTTAGCCATATAGTGCACCCCAGTTCCTATGTTTCCATTTGGCTAAATACAGGGAGACACCTGACTATCACACCTATATGAGCTTGTTGGCCTCACGTTACAAAATGATATGCAATAATATGTACCGTATTTATCGGCGTATACCGCGCACTTTTTTCCCCTTAAAATCAGGGGGAAATCGTGGGTGCGCGATATACGCCGATTCCTGCACTGTGTTTGAACGCCGCAGCCGACATATACCTAGCGCAGTACACTCGGCCAGGCTCGGCTCCCCTCGAGGTCACGCCCTGTGCCGCCTCCTAGCCTTTATGCGAGAAGAGCCGAGCGTGCCCGAGTGTACTGCGCTCGGTATATGTCGGCGGCGGCAAACACAGCGCGGGAAGCGGACCGGACAAGGCCGCCGATGGACGCCAGGCAAGACACCGACGAGGGGCATTCAAACTGTAAATATTTTCTTTTTTTCCTGAAATTTCCCTTCCAGGTTGAGGGTGCACGCTATACGCCGGGGCGCGCTATATTCAGATAAATACGGTAGTTGCAATTGGCTGCAGTGGCTGATTTTTATGGGCACAGTGGCAGCGTTTGATGGGCACAGTGGCAGCAATTGATTGGTACAGTAGCTGCATTTGATGGCACAGTGGCGGAAATTTATGGGTACAGTGGCTGCGTTTGATTGACACAGTAGCTGCTTTTGATTGCACAGTGGCAGCAATTGATGTTCACAGTGGCTGTGTTTGATGGGGCACAGTGACGGCAATTGATGGGCACAGTAGCTGTGTTTAATTGGCACAGTGGCTGCATTTGATGGCACAGTGGCAGCAATTGATGGGCACAGTGGCTGCGTTTGATGGGGCACAGTGACGGCAATTGATGGGCACAGTAGCTGTGTTTAATTGGCACAGTGGCTGCATTTGATGGCACAGTGGCTGTGTTTGATGGCACAGTGGCGGCATTTGATGTTTTTTTTTTTTTTTTTCAGTTTGTTTGCGCCCTCCAAAAAATGTTGAGCACCAGCCGCCGCTGATTAACAGTGCCCCTTACTGGAATCATCTGAATTCAATCTTTTTTGAGGGATTGTCCACATACAGAGAGAGAGTAATAACAACACATATATAGAACATCAGTTTACAAAACTATTTTATTTTATTATAAAACTGACCCAAAACCATTATAACTTGTGTATCGAAAAACAGGAGTCGGGGTGGAATTTGATAAGCCGTCAGGAAGTTAATAAGCTTTCAGAAAATAGAACAGGCTGGGAGTTTTCTGCTGCTGGCTCTTATTACATTTTCTTGTATGGTTGTGATCCGTATAATGAAGCTCTCGGCATCTTTTTACATCTGTTTTATCTACTTTGTAACCCTCGTCTTTGTTTTCTCCCGTTCTTTCTAATGTCGTTTCCTCAGAAGCTGCTTCTAGCCATGCCAGTGCTGCTTGTCATCTTCTCCCAGTGGATTGCTGGCTTTATTCTTTATTTTCTAGATCTGACCTACCTGAGAGAAATGTCTGCTGTGTTCCCTGTTCAGAATAATTTATCCTGCCAAGTGCATCAATATTTCCTACATAACTTTCCCTTACTATAAGTGACACCTCCGTATCTGCTTTCCTGGGAGCTTGTTCAGTTATATTAGAATCTCTTCATATTAAATTAGAAGTACCAGCATTTATATTTTATTATCTATGCTTAGCAGAAGTCTCTTTGTCTGATTTATAATGGAGCGCACATTTCTCTCCAGAGTGCCCAGAATCAGAGGCGTTGCTAGGGGGGTGTGGGGGGTGCGGTCCGCACCGGGTGACTCCCGCTAGAGGGGTGACACCATCCCGTTTTTTGTTTTTTTTAGCTGACATGCCCAGCCTGCCCTGTGCAATCCCAGCCTGCCCTGTACCACCCCAGCCTGCTCTGTGCCACCCAGCCTGCCCTGTGCCACCACAGCCTGCCCTGTACCACCCCAGCCTGCCCTGTACCACCCCAAACTTTCCCATGCCACCCCAACTTGCCCTGTGCCACCCTAACTTGCCCTGTACCACCCCAATCTGCCCTATGCCACCATAATTTGCTCTATACCACCCCAACCTGCCCAATGCCACCCTAACTTGCCCTGTACCACCCCAACCTTTCCCATGCCATCCCAACTTGCCCTATGCCACCCTAACTTGCCCTATGCCACCCTAACTTGCACTATACCACCCCAACCTGCCCTGTACCACCCTAACTTGCCCTATACCACCCCAACCTGCCCTATGCAACCCTAACTTGCCCTATACCACCCCAAACTACCCTATATCACCCCAACATGCCCTATACCACCTTAACCTGTCCTATACCACCCCACTACACCAACCTGCCACTATACTGCCCTATACTATCATTTTCAGGGGCTGGTTTGGGGTGCGCCCTTGCCCGTGCGCTGCCTGCTTGGTACTGGGCAGCCTAGACAGAGGGGGGGTGACACCAAGTTTTACCGCACCGGGTGACACCAACCCTAGTGACGCCACTGCCCAGAATCCAATTCCCCTCCAGTCACATAGTGCCAAAAAAATGCCCAACTTCCGGTTTATACCTCCCGACCCCCAGGGAGAGGTTCACTAATACCGGAGAGTGCAAAATCTGGTGCAGCTCTGCATAGAAACCAATCACTTTTCAGGTTTTATTGTCAAAGCCTAATTGAACAAGCTAAGAGCCCTTTCACACCGAGCCGCCCCGAGCGTTGGCGGTAAAACGCTGCTATTTTTTATTCTATTTGCGTCGCTTTTTGGCCGCTAATGAGGCACTTTTAACCCCCGCTAGCGGCCAAAAAAAGGGTTAAAACCGCCCGCAAAGCGCCGCTACAGCAGCGTTTTGCCAGAAGTACGGCGGCGCTGCCAATTGATGTCACCGCTCCTAATGCGCTCCACAGAAGCTGCCAGCAGAACTTTTTCTGACGCCCTGCCAGCGCACCACCCTCAGGCTTTCACACTGGAGTGAATAGAGCAGCTGTTTTAGGGAGCGCTTTGCAGGCGCTATTTTTAACGCTATAGCACCTGCAAAATGCCCCCAGTGTGAAAGGGGTCTTAAGTTCTAAGCTGATTGGCTATCATGCACAGCTGCACCTTATTCTGAGTGCTCCAGTTTTAGTAAATCTCACCACTAGGGTGCCCCCATGTCCCAGATTGCCCAGGACTGTCCCACAATTGACATGTCTGTCCTGGGTCCCGGGCACCTTCATTCCGGGACAATACAGTGTCCCGGAATGAAATAGAAGACATAGCCACCCCCTACTAACTACATTTCCGGAACTGGTTGCTTGGGCCGGCTCTGCCTGGCATCTTGCAACCAGTGACAACTTACTCTAAGGCCTCGTACACACGATAGGTTAAACAGAGGACAACGGTCTGATGGACCGTTTTCATCGGTCCAAACCGATCGTGTGTGGGCCCCATAGGTTATTTAACCATCGGTTAAAAAAAAGCCAACTTGCTTTAGATTTAACCGATGGATTTCTAACCGATAGGTCAAAACCGATCGTTAGTAGGCACAACCATCGGTTAAAAACCCACGCATGCTCAGAATCAAGTCGACGCATGCTTGGAAGCATTAAACTTCATTTTTTTCAGCACGTTGTTGTGTTTTACGTCACCGCGTTCTGACACGATCGTTTATTTAACCTATGGTGTGTGGGCGTGAGGGACCATCAGTCAGCTTCATCGGTTAATCGATGACAACGGTCCTTCAGACCGTTCTCATTGGATGGACCGATCGTGTGTACGAGACTTCAGAGTGGAGACTGCGAGCCAGGCCTTCTCGTCCAACACCTCACAAACGCACTTCTGGAAGAAGGGTCAAACATTCCCATAGACACACTCCTAAACCTTGTGGACGGCCTTCCCAGAAGAGTTGAAGCTGTTATAGCTGCAAAGGGTGGGCCAACTCAGTATTGAACCCTACAGACTTATAGGTAGATTCAGAAAGAGTTAGGCCGGCTTATCAGTAGATAAGCCGACCTAACTCAGAATCTACGCTGACTTATGTTTAAGCGTATGCTCAAACAGAGATACGCTTAAACATATCTAAGATAAGACGGCTTGCGCCGTCCTATCATAGGTTGCAATTTTTCGGATGGCCGCTAGGTGGCGCTTCCATTGCGGTCGGCGTAGAATATGTAAATGAGTTGATACGCCGATTCACGAATGTACGCCCGGCCGCCGCAGTAGTTTTACGCCGTTTCCGTAAGGCACTAGCAGGCCTAAAGTTATTCCATCTATTAGGTGGAATAACAATGTTAAAGTATGGCCGCCGTTCCCCCCGCGAGATTCTAATTTTTTAAGTCGTTTGCGTAAGTCGTCCGCAAATCGGGATTTACGTAGTTTACGTCCACGTCGAAATCAATAGGCCCGTGCGGCGTACTTAGCCGCAATGCACCCTGGGAAATGTAGGCGCCCGGCGCATGCGCATTAAAAGAAAAACGTAAAAAACGTGAGGTCAAGCCTCATTGCCATAAAACACACCCCCCTCCAAGACATTTGAATTCGGCGCCCTTACGCCCGCCCGCTTTAGGCTACGCCGCCGTATATTAGCAGGCAAGTACATTGAGAATCATGGGCCAGATCCACAAAAGAGATACGCAGGCGTATCTACTGATACGCCGTCGTATCTCTGTTTCTATCTATGCGGCTGATTCACATAATCAGTTACGCATAGATATTCCTAAGATCCGGCAGGTGTAATACTTTTACACTGTCGGATCTTAGGATGCAGTACCTCGGCCGCCGCTGGGGGCATTTCTCGTCGAAATTCCGCGTCGGGTATGCAAATCAGCACTTACGGAGATCCACGAAGCTTTTTCCCTTCGTTTTTTTTCCGTAAGTGTTAGTTTGCCGTCGCAAAATTAGGGCTGCTTTTGCAAAGTGTAAACTTAGTACACCATGTAAAAGTAGGCCCTTCTTACCCGCGTCGCTGTCAAATTTTTTTTACATTTTTTTTTCCCGCCGCAACTCTTTTTTTTTCTTTTACACCCGTCACGATTCTCAAAACTCGGCGCAACGTAAATCTGCGCAAAGCACGTCGGGAAAATCGCGTCGGGAGCATGCGCAGTACGTCTGGCGCGGGAGCGTGCCTAATTTAAATGGGACTCGCCCCATTAGATTGGGCACGCCCTGCGCCGGACAGATTTAAGTTGCACAGCTGCAAATTTCTAGGTAAGTGCTTTGTGGATCGGGCACTAACTTGGACAATTTGCGGCAGTGTAACTTAAATGGGAAAAGTTAAGTTACGCCCGCTATTTGTGGATCTGGCCCCAGGTACTTGCCTAGCTAACTTACGGCGGCGTAGCCTAAACAGGCTAAGCTACGCTGCCGCAAGTTTGCACCCATGTACCTGAATCTACCTATAAGACTGGGATGCCATTAAAGTTCATGTAAAGGCAGGTGTCCCAATACTTTTGGTAATATAGTGTGTTTGTCTGTATATACAGTGTGTGTGTATATACTGTATATATATATAACAACAATGTAACCTTTACTTTTTATACTGTGGACGGAAGGATTGGACCATAATGTACAGTACTTTATGCTGTAAGGTCCATATGATATTTTAGTGACTGGATTATCTACACTTTAAAAAAACTGACGCTAAAGCATTTCTCTGTAATGAATGTAAGCTTTCCTTGCTTTCTTCTGATGTATGTAAATTTGCTCTACATACCTTGTGAACTTATTTCAAAAATAATCTTTAATATTTTATTGTATGTATGAGACATTTCCACCCTTTGTGCTCCTCTGCTATAATTTATAGGCTCACAAAAAAGAAATGCCCATTTACATTTGTGAATCATATGGATTTTTTTTTTTCTAGGAAAGGGTCGTTAGGATAAAGTCTAGGAAGGCTGCAGTACTCTTTAAAACATTTCTCCTGTTAATAGATCATTATTTTTCTTTTCTTTTGGATACTGTGTTAGCAGATTGTGCCAGGGTAGCACAATGATGAGATATAATAGGAATATAATGAAGGAATTCCCATTGTCATGACAGGTAAAGGAGAGGAATTTCTGACTTCGGTGAGATTTGGCCTACATAACAGAAATAAAAGAGTTTTGTCTCCCAGCCGTAGACTTCCTTTCACTTCCAGATAACTTTCTGTCTCGTTTCACCTAAATATTCTCTTTACCTCTTAAAGCGGAGTTCCACCCAAAAATTGAACTTACGCTTTTTGGAACCCTATTGATTGGTTTGCGCAAAAGTTATAGCATCTACAAAATAGGGGGTAGTTTTTTAGCATTTTTATTACCGTATTTTCCGGAGTATAAGACGACTTTCTAACCCCTTAAAATCTTCTTAAAAGTCGGGGGTCATCTTATACGCCGGTAGCCTAACATCCTTACCTTATCCCAAGACATGCAGAATCGCGGCCGTCCGTTTTTTCAAAAGCCGCGCCTCCTACATCTTCTGTTCCGTGATAGGCGGAAACACTCAGCTTCCCAGGAGGCACTGTGTTCAGTGTCCGCCTATCACGGAGGCCCTCTCGTGCGAGGACGAGAGGGCCTTCGTGATAGGCGAACACTGAACACGGCGCGGCTTTTGAAAAAACGTACGGCCGCGATTCTGCATGTCTTGGGATAAGGTAAGGGCACAGTCTGGCATGTAATGGGGCACAGTCTGGCATGTAATGGGGCACAGTCTGGCATGTAATGGGGCACAGTCTGGCATGTAATGGGGCACAGTCTGGCATGTAATGGGGCACAGTCTGGCATGTAATGGGGCACAGTCTGGCATGTAATGGGGCACAGTCTGGCACGTAGTGACACAGTCTGGCATGTAATGGTGGCACCGTGAGGCGAGGCATGACTAGTAGGAAGGGGGTAGTCTTATACGGCGAGTATATCCCAAAACCAATATTTTGTCTGGAAAATTAGGGGGTAGTCTTATACGCCCAGTCGTCTTATACGCCGGAAAATACGGTATTATTATTTTTTTACTAGTTATGGTGGCAAGCTGCGATTTTTATCATGACCGTGACATTATGGCGGACACGTCGGGCACTTTTGACACTATTGTGGGGTCATTGTCATTTATACAGCAATCAGTGCTATGACAAATGCACTGATTACTGTGTAAATGACACTGGGAGGGAAGGGGTTAACCACTAGGGGGCAAGGAAGGGGTTAAGTGTGTCCTAGGGAGTGATTCTAACTGTGTGTGGGCTGGGCTACCAGTGACACAACAGTGATCACTGCTCCCGATGACAGGGAGCAGTAGATCAGTGTCCTGTCACAGGGCAGAACAGGGAAATGCCTTGTTTACAAAGGCATCCCCCTGTTCTGCCTCTCTGTGACCCATTCGTGGGACACTGGCGGACTTCGAGGCCACGGGTCCTGCGGGCACGGTCATGGAGAGTGCGACGGGCGCGTGTCCACTGCACGGAATCTTAAAGGGGGTGTACAGGTATCTCCATTTGCCTCCCACTGCCATTCTGCCGACATATATCTGCGTGCAGCGGTCGGCAAGTGGTTAAGTAAGAATACTTTGATATTAAAGGGGTTGTAAAGGTAAAAGTTTTTTCACCTTAATGCATTCTATGCATTCTATGGTGAAAAAACATCTGTGCATTAGCAGCCCCCCCTGAGCCCCCATTTACTTACCTGACCCCTCAAAAAGTCCTGCGCCGTGAATGCGCAGGCTTCTCGGCCGGCTTCTCGGCTCATTCATTGGTTGATTGAAAGCAGCTTTTGGAATTTACAAACGCAGCAATTTAGAAATCAGATGAAAGGTTTAGCGCTGAAAAACACTTTTTATAAATAAAAAGTGCATTTTATATACCGTATTTATCGGCCTATTGCACGCTCCGGCGTATAGCGTGCACCCCTAATGTGGACTTGAAATTCCTGGAAAAAAAATGTTTTATTACTTACCGTATTTGGTGTCTTGCCCGGTGTTCATCGGCGGCCTTGTCCGGCATCCGTCTGCGGCCTTCGTGGTGTCCTCCCCGCTTCTCCCGCGCTGGTTTCTGAGCCGATCGCCGCTTCCCCATGCTGTGTTTGAACGCCGCCGCCGACATATACCGAGCGCAGTACACTCAGGCATGCTCGGCTCCTCTCGGCTTCTCTCGCATAACCGCGAGGGGAGCCAAGCATGGCCGAGTGTACCCGAGTGTACTGCGCTCGGTATATGTCGGCGGCCGCGTTCAAACACAGCGCGGGAAGCGTGTACCGGCGTATATCGCGCACCCACAATGTTGCCCTGATTTTAAGGCCAAATAAGTGAGCGGTATACGCCGATAAATACGGTACATCCATATAGATCAGACTAAAATGAGGAGGAATGAGAGACAGAGGGACATTGCTCGAAATCAGGGACAGTTGTGAGCTATGCACTAAGCTTCCCAAGTAATGGCTGTGAGGGGATGTCAGGACAAGTCCAATCATTGGAAGACAGCGGGCTGAATTTCCAACATAGCTGGGAACTGACCACGCTGGGAAGGATGTGTTTCTATGCCTAGTGTGGTCAGTTTGAAATAGGAAAGCAAAAGGAATTGGCAGGACCACCAGGGATTTCACACAAAGGAAGCGATACAAAGAGACTAGGAGACTTTCCCTTACAAGTACAGGCACATATAAGGAATATGAAATCAATAGGCAACAAACGCATTAGTACAATACCCATTGCAATTAACCACTTGCCCACCAGGTAAATTCTGGCACTTCTCTCCTTCATGTGAAAATCACAATTTTTTTGCTAGAAAATTAATCAGAACCCCCAAACATTATATATTTTTTTTTAGCAGACATCCTAGGGAATAAAATGGCAGTCATTGCAATACTTTTTGTCACACCGTATTTGCGCAGCGGTCTTACAAGCGCACTTTTTTTGGATAAAAATCACTTTTTTGAATTAAAAAATAAGACAACAATACATTTTGCCCAATTTTTTTATATATTGTGAAAGATAATGTTACGCCGAGTAAAATAATACCCAACATGTCACGCTTAAAAATTGCGCCCGCTCGTGGCATGGCGTCAAACTTTTACCCTTAAAAATCTCGATAGGCGACGTTTAAAAAATTCTACAGGTTGCATTTTTTGAGTTGCAGAGTAGGTCTAGGGCTAGAATTATTGCTCTCACTCTAACGATCGCGGCGATACCTCACTTGTGTGGTTTGAATACCGTTTTCATATGCGGGCGCTACTCGCGTATGCGTTTGCTTCTGCGCGCGAGCTCGTCGGGACGGGGCGCTTTAAAAAATTTTTTTTTGGTTTTCTTATTTCTTTTTATTTAGTTTTATAATTTTTTACACTGAAAAAAAAAAAAAAAAAAATTGATCACTTTTATTCCTATTACAAGGAATGTAAACATCCCTTGTAATAGAAAAAAGCATGACAGGTCCTCTTAAATATGAGATCTGGGGTCAAAAAGACCTCAGATCTCATAATTAGACTTAAATGCAAAAAAAAAAAAAAAAAAAAAAAAAAAAATGTCATTTTTTCAAATGACAAAAAAAAAAATGTTTCTTTAAGAGGCTGGGCGGGACTGACGTTTTGACGTCACTTCCGCCCAGCAGAGCTATGAGGACGGGTGAAGGAGATTTCTCCTTCAGTCCCGTCCCCGCTCAGCTGCCGGACACATCCGATCCCCTCCGCCGCTACCGACGGCTCCGGTAAGCGGCGGAGGGCGCGGGAGAGCGGCGGGAGGGGGGGGGCCCCTCTCCCGCCACCGATAACGGCGATCTCGCGGCGAATCCGCCGCGGAGACCGCCGTTATCGTGTACACCACCGCCCCCTGAAAAGATGAATGTCTCGGTTGTGGCAGCAGCTGCTGCCGTTATCGAGATATTTAACTTTAAAAAGGAGGACGTCTTTTTGACATGGGGCGGTGGTCAAGAGGTTAATGTGTTGGGACTTGTCATGCCGCTTTCTGTGTCACACGTCACAGCAAGTCGCATGGGAAGACGCAGCATTGTGAACCGGGGATAAAGCTGAACTAAAGTCCCGGATTTAAAGACTGCGAACAGGCAGGCTCTTTATTGCAGAAGCAGTGTTGCCAACCTACCAGATTGAAATTTACTGACACAACACCCAAAACTTACTGGCACAGCCAGGTTTTTACTGGCATTTCCAAAAGTTACAAAATTACAGTTTTAAGTGCAAATTTGAGTATTTAGGCTACAAACAAATACAATATGCAAATAGCAATATGATTTAAGGTAGATGATAAGGCAAAAAACATATTTCTTATTTTATTTTCAATAGAGTAAGTAAGTAGCTCAGGGACAGGAGGGCAAGAAATTAGAATGGGCGCACAGACGCACATAAAATTGACTCACAGTGACAATGACAGCAGTGTGCAGCAGTACAGATGATGATGAGACCTCACTGACACAACGCGTCCCCTCCTGAGTCACAGTGACAGTCTCTCTCCAAGCCAGGCTGTCCCTCCAGTCCACTCCATTCTAAACAGCACCGACGGTCCCAGTCCCAGCCTGCCTTGCTCCCATACCATGGACCCGCACACGAGGCTCTGGCTGCTCTGCTTGGCTCCATTGCACCATGACATCACACAACATGCTCAGGCACCGCCTCCGCCAGAGCTACCCAATCACACTGTAGCAGACACTCAGACTGACGGTTGGCAACACTGTGCAGAAGTGACATGCAGTGTGTCTTCTGCAATACAATAAACCTACCTACCTGCCTGCTTGCAGTCTTCCTTTCAGTGTTCACTGTTCTGTTCTGGTGACAACTTCAAAATTCTAGTTTTCCCCTCACTTGCTGTTCTGGTAACAGACAGAGGCCCAGATTCACATACATCGGCGCATATTTATGCCGCCGTAGCGTATCTTCTTTACGCTACGCCGACGCAGCGCAGAGAGGCAAGCACTGGATTCACAAAGCCAGTGCTGCAAAATCTGCGCTGGGTTTCCTAGGCGTAAGCCAGCGTATGTGGAAGTGGGCGTGAGCCATGCAAATGAGGCGTGACCCCATGCAAATGATGGGCTGAGGCTCAGACAGATACGTATAATGAACGGCGCATGCGCTGTCCCGTGGACGCATCCCAGTGCGCATGCTCAGAATCACGTCGGATCTACTCCCTAAGATACGACGGATCACTGCCTACGGTGTGAACGTCACCTACGCCCAGCCATATTCACGTCCAACGTAAAATACGACGGCTTGAGTTCCCTGGTGCAGACCTTTGCATGGATGCTGCTGAGCTACACCTCCTTTATGGGGCATAACTTTACGCCGGACGTATGACTTTACGCGCACTGCGTCGGACGGACGTACGTTCGTGAATCGGCCTATCTCCCTCATTTGCATATGTGACTAGAAAATCAATGGGTGCGCCAAATACGTCCAGCGTAAATATGCGCCCACTCTACCCCAGCGTAGGCAAGTTACGTCGGTCGGATGAAGCCTATTTTCAGGCGTATCTTAGTTTTGTGGGCACGGCGCACAGATACAACGGCGCATATTTGCACTTACGCGGCGTATCTGGAGATACATCGGCGCAAATGCTTTGTGAATCCAGGCCAGTGTATTGAAATCTCCTCAACGGTGACATGAAGAGCGATAGAACCCTATATTTGAGAGTTAATCACTGAATCATTATTAGCTAGCCAAAAAAGGAGAACAAAAAGAAACAAGAGAACCTATCTCACGGATGAACGCACTTTGAAAATATATACAAAAATGATCTGTGGCATTCTTCCAATAAGTAATTAAAATCCATCCTCACTCATTTAGCCGTTATTCACATTGTGCTTCTTTCAATTTCTCAACACGCAGCAAATCATTAAAAACACATTAGCGGGGGCCCTGCTTAATCCACCCCATATGAACGAGGCTTTAGTGATTGTCATTTTTATTAGATACATAGCAATACAGTGGGGGGGAATAATTATTTGATCCCCTGCAGATTTTGTAAGTTTGCCCCCTTACAAAGAAATGAGGGGTCTATAATTTTTATCATAGGCATTTCAAATAATAGACACACAATCAACCAAAAATTCAGAAAAAAAAACATGATACAGATATTATAAATTGAGTTGCAGTTCAGTGAGTAAAATAAGTACTTGATCCCCAAGCAAAACATGACTTAGTACTTGGTGGAGAAACCCTTTTTGGAAAACAGAGGTAAGACGTTTCTTGTAGTTGGTGACCAGCTTTGCACACATCTCAGGCCTCGTACACACGACCAAGAAACTCGACGGGCGAAACACATCGAGTTCCTCGTCGAGTTCCTTGTTAGGCTTGTCGAGGAACTCGACAAGCTTGCTTTGCGTACACACTGTCAAGCCTAAATCTCCTCATTCTCAAACGCGGTGACATACAACATATACAACGGCAGGGGAAGTTCGATTCCACTGGCTAATCTCTTGGGGCTGCTTTTGCTAATTTCATGTATTTGCGTGTTAAATAAAAGTTTGGTAAGAGACGATTTGCACTTTTTAGTCTGTTACAGCTTTAAAAATGTGTTATCTCCATTACAAACGCTACTTTTACTCCCATCTCATACTTTAATCTGAGCAAGCGCGGGTTTCTTAGCATACAGACGTCCGAGTTTCTCCTCGAAAACCAGCCCATCGAGGAACTCGATGAGCCAATTTTGACTCATGTCGAGGAAATGGAGAACTTGCTCTCTTTTTGGCTCGTCGAGGTTCTCGACAGTTTCCTCGATGAAAATGTACACACGACCGGTTTCCTCGGCAAAAAAATATCTCCCAGCAAGGTTCTTGCTGGTTTTTGCCGAGAAACTCGGTCGTGTGTACGAGGCCTCAGATGGGATTTTGGTCCACTCTTCTTTACAGATCTTCTCTAAATCCTTAAGGTTTCTTGGCTGTCGCTTGGCAACTCAAGGTTTTCCTCCATACATTTTCTCTAGGATTAAGGTCTGGAGACTGGCTTGGCCACTACATGACTTTAATGTGCCTCTTCTTGAGCCATTCCTTTGTTGCCTTGGCGGTATGTTTTGGGTCATGGTCATGCTGGAAGACACATCCACAACCCATCTTCAGTGTTCTGGTTGAGAGAAGAAGGTTCTTATCCAAGATTTTACCAATACATCGCCCCGTCCATTGGCCCCTCAATACGGCCTGTACCTTTAGCAGAGAAACTGCCCCAAAGCATAATGTTTCCACCTCCATGCTTGACTGTAGGGATCAGGCCCGGACTGGCACAAAAAATAGGCCCGGGCATTTTGGAATGAGCAGCCCATGACATCTTAACCGGCTCCTTCTCCACTTTTCATCCTGAGGGATCCCCCGGGAGAGGGGAGGGGGAAACCCTGCAAAGGTGCAGGGGGTAAGGGGACAGGGAAAGCAGGGGGGGGCAGAGAGCACCGGGAAGAACCTTGAGAACATGGGGTGGGGTGAGAGCACGGGGGAGAGGCAGAGAACACAGGGAGGAAGAGGAGAGCACAAGGGGGGCTGGAGAGCATGGGGGCCTGGAGAGCACAGGGAGTGGGGGGCAGCAGAGAGCACGGGAGGAGGTGGAGAGCACAGGGGTAGGTGAAGATCAATGGGGGGCTGGAGAGTACTGGGGGAGAGGCGTAGGGCACAGGGGGGCAACGTAGAGCATGGGAGGAGGTGGAGAGCACTGGGGGGCTAGAGAGCACTGGGGAGAGGCAGAGGGTACAGGGGGCAGCGTAGAGCATGGGGGAGGTGGAGAGCACAGGGGGGGCTTGAGAGCACAGGGGGGGCTAAAAAGCACTGGGGGAGAGGCAGAGGGGGCAGCGTAGAGCATGGGGGGAGGTGGAGAGCACTGGGGGGGCTGGAAAGCACTGGGGGGGGGGCTGGAGAGAATTAGGGGGAATTGAAAAGAGCACAGGGGGAGGTGGAGAGCACAGGGGGAGAGGCAGAGGGCACAGGGGGCAGTGTAGAGCATGGGGGAGGTGGAGAGCACAGGGGGCAGTGAAAAGCACAGGGGGAGAGGCGGAGGGCACAGGGGGGGCAGCGTAGAGCATTGGAAAGGTGGAGAGCACAGGGGGAGAGATGGAGGGCACAGGGGGCAGCGTAGAGCATGTGGGCGGTGGAAAGCACTGGGCTGGGGTGTTAAAGAGCACTGGGGGGCTGGAGAGCACAGGGGAGGCAGAGAGCACAGGGGAGGCTAGAGGGCACTGGGGGGCTAGAAAGCACTGGGGGAGAGGCAGAGGGCACAGGGGGGGCAGCGTAGAGCATTGGGAAGGTGGAGAGCACAGGGGAAAAGATGGAGGTCATAGGGCGCAGCCTAGAGCATGGGGGGAGGTGGAGAGCACAGGAGGGAGGTGGAGAGAAGAGGGGGGCTGGAGAGCACTGGTGGGGATAGAGAGCACTGGGGGGGCTGGAGAGCACTGGGGGGGGGGCTGGAGAGAATTAGGGGGAATTAAAAAGAGCACAGGGGGAGGTGGAGAGCACAGGGGGAGAGGCAGAGGGCACAGGGGGCAGCGTAGAGCATGGGGGGAGGTGGAGAGCACAAGAGGGAGTTGGAGAGAAGAGGGGGGCTGGAGAGCACTGGGGGGATAGAGAGCACTGGGGGGGGGGCTGGAGAGCACTGGGGGGGCTGGAGAGAATTAGGGGGAATTGAAAAGAGCACAGGGGGAGGTGGAGAGCACAGGGGGAGAGGCAGAGGGTACAGGGGGCAGTGTAGAGCATGGGGGAGGTAGAGAGCACAGGGGGCAGTGAAAAGCACAGGGCGAGAGGCGGAGGGCACAGGGGGGGGGCAGCGTAGAGCATTGGGAAGGTGGAGAGCACAGGGAGAGAGATGGAGGAGGGGGGATTCTGTAGAGAATTAGGGGGAATTGAAAAGAGCACAGGGGGAGGTGGAGAGCACAGGGGGCAGCGTAGAGCATGGGGGGGGAGAGCACAGGGGGAGAGGCGGAGGGCACAGGGGGCAGGGTAGATCATGGGGGGAGGTGGAGAGCACTGGGGGGCTGGAAAGCACTGGGGGGGGGGGGGGGAGAGAATTAGGGGGAATTGAAAAGAGCACAGGGGGAGGTGGAGAGCACAGGGGGAGAGGCAGAGGGCACAGGGGGCAGTGTAGAGCATGGGGGAGGTGGAGAGCACAGGGGGCAGTGAAAAGCACAGGGGGAGAGGCGGAGGGCACAGGGGGGGCAGCGTAGAGCATTGGGAAGGTGGAGAGCACAGGGGGAGAGACGGAGGGCACAGGGGGGCAGCGTAGAGCATGTGGGAGGTGGAAAGCACTGGGCTGGGGTGTTAAAGAGCACTGGGGGGCTGGAGAGCACAGGGGAGGCAGAGAGCACAGGGGAGGCTAGAGAGCACAGGGGAGGCTAGAGGGCACTGGGGGGCTAGAAAGCACTGGGGGAGAGGCAGAGGGCACAGGGGGGGCAGCGTAGAGCATTGGGAAGGTGGAGAGCACAGGGGAAAAGATGGAGGTCATAGGGCGCAGCCTAGAGCATGGGGGGAGGTGGAGAGCACAGGAGGGAGGTGGAGAGAAGAGGGGGGCTGGAGAGCACTGGTGGGGATAGAGAGCACTGGGGGGGCTGGAGAGCACTGGGGGGGGCTGGAGAGAATTAGGGGGAATTAAAAAGAGCACAGGGGGAGGTGGAGAGCACAGGGGGAGAGGCAGAGGGCACAGGGGGCAGCGTAGAACCTTGGGGGAGGTGGAGAGCACAAGAGGGAGGTGGAGAGAAGAGGGGGGCTGGAGAGCACTGGGGGGATAGAGAGCACTGGGGGGGGCTGGAGAGAATTAGGGGGAATTGAAAAGAGCACAGGGGGAGGTGGAGAGCACAGGGGGAGAGGCAGAGGGTACAGGGGGCAGTGTAGAGCATGGGGGAGGTAGAGAGCACGGGGGGCAGTGAAAAGCACAGGGCGAGAGGCGGAGGGCACGGGGGGGGCAGCGTAGAGCATTGGGAAGGTGGAGAGCACAGGGAGAGAGATGGAGGAGGGGGGATTCTGTAGAGAATTAGGGGGAATTGAAAAGAGCACAGGGGGAGGTGGAGAGCACAGGGGGAGAGGTGGAGGGCACAGGGGGAAGCGTAGAGCATGGGGGGAGGTGGAGAGCACAGGGGGAGAGGCGGAGGGCACAGGGGGCAGCGTAGAGCATGGGGGGAGGTGGAGAGCATATGGGGAGAGACGGAGGGCACAGGGGGGAGTGTAGAGCATGGGGGAGGTGTAGAGCACAGGGGGAGAGATAAAGGGCACAGGGAGAGAGATGGAGGGCACAGGGGGGCAGCATAGAGCATGGGGGGAGGTGGAGAGAAGGTGAGGCTGGAGAGCACTGGGGGGGGGGGCTAGAGAGCACTGGGGGTGTTGGAGAGCATTGGGGGGAGGTGAAGAGCACAGGGGGAAGTGTAGAGCATAGGGAGAGGAGGAGAGGCAGAGGGCACAGGGGGGAGGTGAAGAACACAGGAGGGAGGTGGAGAGCACTGGGGGGGGCTGAAGAGCACTGTGGGGGGTAGAGACTAGAGAGCACTGGGGGGGGGGGTAGAGACTAGAGAGCACTGGGGGGGCAGCAGAGATAAGCAGGATAGGAGGAGCGGTGGGGTGGCTGCATATAGAAGAATCATTCTCTCCATCTTCTTCCCGCAGTACCTGAATGCCTGCGAGAGGGAGAGGAGCAGAAGCAGGCATTCAGAAACCGCGGGGGGACGATGGAGAGAATTATTCTTCTATATGCAGCCACCGCTCCTCCTATTCAGGTTACAGGGGCCGCACTTACGTTTTTGCTGAGAGATCCCATCCGCAGAACACAGGCTGTAGCAGGCTCCTCTCCCTTCCTGGTCACGCCCCCCGGCACCAACGGCTGAACTTCATTGGCGGCCGTGGAGCGGCGTCTCCTCTAGTCCCTCCCCCTTCAGGAGCTGCTGATGCCGACGCCGAAGGCTGAGCCTGAGGCTGAACTGGCAGCCGGGTGGCCGCGGAAAGGTCGGAGGACCGGCGCGGGCTTAAAGAGCAGCCTGCCTTGGCCCCGCAAGTCAGAACAGTGGCCCGGCGGCCGCGGCCCACCGGGCAAATGCCCGGTTTGCCCTATGGCCAATCCGGGCCTGGTAGGGATGGTGTTCTTAGGGTCATAGTCAGCATTTTTCTTCCTCCAAACATGGTTAGTCCCCCTCCTCAAGAAGGCACATGTACAGGCCAGTCTGAAGGCGGTGTGCAAGCCTACGTAAAGTGCAGAGGGACTCTGCTCCCTTCCAAAACTGGAAGACTGCTTACCACTACTTTTTTAACTTTGCCTTGGCCAGTCCCAAGTCCGGCCTGTGAAAAGAGGAGGGTTCAGTGCTGGGACAGCAAACCTACCCTGTAAAAAACATTTGTAGAGCAATTGGTTGATGGGTCCGCTCCCGCCCCTTTGGTTGGTGGCCGGTGGGATGGCTCCTGCCTGTTCCACTGCTTACCACTGCTTTATTTCTTTTTTTAATCTGCCATGTCCAGTCCCAAGCCTATGCTGCAAAAAGAGGAGGGTGTTGACCTGTCTGCAGGTCATCACAGGCATTGAAACAAGTATCCTTCACCCGGTGCAATGTGATAAAGTGAGCATTGTAGACAGTCCTGCTTTGGGGGGAATTTACTTAACCATTTGAGGATGAGTCTGAAATACCCCTTCGTTACCAAGCCATTTTAAGTTATCAGCACTGTGATAGGTTTGAATGACAATTATTTGCTCATGCAACACTGTACCCAAATACATTTTATATCATTTAATATATTTTTGTGGGATAGAGCTTACATGTTTTTACTAGTAATGGCAACGATCAACGACTTATAGTGGGGCGGCGATATTGCGACGGACAAATTGGACACTGACACTTTTGACACTTTTTGGAGACCAGTTACACTAATACAGTGATCAGTACTCACCCTCCTCCCTTCCTCTGGCGAAATAGAGCATTTTTTATTTTTTTACATGTTTTTTCTTTTCTATTGAAAGTCTGCTTTAGGCGAATGACGTGCACACTGAATCTGAGATTTTGCCAGTCACCGTCCCCTCAGGCCCTGGCATCCACCTTAAAGGATGCCTTTTCTTTTAAGTGGGTGTCCCCCTCCATTCGATACCTGGGCATCCAACTTACTAATTGCTTAGACACCTTTACTGTAGCTAGATTCAGGTACATGGCCGCAACTTTGTGGCGGCGTAGCTTAAGGCATTTAAGCTACGCCGCCGTAAGTTAGCGAGGCAAGTACATGATTCACAATGTACTTGCCTGCTAAGTTACGGCGGCGTAGCCTAAAACGGGCGGGTGTAAGGGCGCCTAATTCAAATGTCTCTAAGGGGGCGTGTTTTATGTTAATGGGGCTTGACCTTACGTTTTTTACGCTTTTTATGAACTGCGCATGCGCCGGGCGCCTACATTTCCCAGTGTGCATTGCGGCCAAGTACGCCGCACGGGCCTATTGATTTAGACGTGGACGTAAACGACGTAAATCCCTATTCACGGACGACTTACGCAAACGACGTAAACATTTCGAATTTCGAAGCGGGAACGGCGGCCATACTTTAACATTACTATTCCATCTATTAGATGGAATAACTTTAGGCCTGATAATGCCTTACGGAAACGGCGTAAATGTACTGCGGTGGCCGGGCGTACATTCGTGAATCGGCGTATTTACTGATTTGCATATTCTACGCCGACCGCAATGGAAGCGCCACCTAGCGGCCAGCCTCAATATTGCAACTTAAGATAGGACGGCGCAAGCCGTCGTATCTTAGATATGTTTAAGCGTATCTCTGTTTGAGAATACACTTAAACATAAGTCGGCGTAGATTCTGAGTTACTGTAGGTCGGCTTATCTGTAGATAAGCCGTCCTAACTCTTTCTGAATCTAGCTACTTGTACACACACAACTATGTTCCCCTACTTAAGAAGATTTGCTATAATTTGCAGTTTTGGGATAAAGTAACCTTTACATGGGTTGGTCCCACAAATATTATTAAGTATACTCTTCCTTCTGCAGATGGTGCCTGTACCCTTACCCAAGGGCTTCTTTGCAGAGCTCCCTAGCCTTTTCATTAGGTTTGTGTGGGGCAGTAAGAGACCATGACTTGCCATGGCATTGCTACAGAGTTCCAAGCAGGCAGGGGGCCTAGGTTTACCCATTTTTTTGCAATATTAACAGGTGGTTGTACTGCAGTGTGTTCTAAACTTCCTTTAAGCACTGGGTTCCCCATGAAAAAACTATTGCAGGACAAAACCTTTCATATGCCCTGTGGGTTCTTTCGGAGGACAGGGGTTTCTCTGACTGGGTTTCCCCATTGGCCACTCACTCTCTAAAAGTTTGGGATAGATTAAACGGGTCCTTAGCCCTAGTACTTCGGATGTCCCCGTTGGCGCCAGTAGGTGGTTACCCTTGCTTTCCCCCTGGTGAACAACTGTCCTTCTTTGGAACCTGGGCGAGAGATGGGATTGTCAGCTCCAATGTAAACTCACTGATGAGCAGTTGCATCACCAATACCGCTTGACACATTCTAGCTCTGTGGACTCCAAAACGCAAGAGAATAATTATAGGCTTTTATCTAGCGGGTATAGGGTGCCCAGGTCCCTTGCTAGAATTTATCCTTCTGCCTCTGACCAGTGTTGGAGGGGACATTCTTACACATGTGGTAGGAGTGCCCGATATTGACACCTTTTTGGTCAATGGTTAGTGAGCACATATCGGATTGTCTTGGTATAGATCTCCTCACTTCGCCAAAACACTTTCTGCTCCACCCATACCTGTTTCACACTACCAAGCGCAGTGCTCTCCCCCACCTCCTCAATGTCGCAAAGTGCCTTATACCAGTTCATTGGAAAAGCTTGCACATTCCGAGCGAGCTAGGTTGGGTTAGGAAGGTGAGGAAGATCATGGAGGCAAAGGATTGGCTTGCTGCCTGTAAAGATACCCGGAAGCGATTCAAGTCCACCTGGACGACCTGGAGAGATCACATACACGGCTCAGCCTCGGTCTCTTCTAGCTTGGATATTGTATTGTTGCCCTTGGCAGACCAGGCATTTAAGCAACTTGTTCAGACGGGCCAAAACTCTGCAGTCGACAACCTTACTTTCCACGGCTCTCAATCAGAAAACGAAATGGGTGTGAACACTTTGTTATTGATATGTGAGCGGTAACCTAATTTATGGTATTCCGAGGTTTTACATGCTTTAAACAATCTTTGAGTTATGTATCCACTAATTATCGTTAAGTTAATGTGGGAAATTTCCTACCCTCTCCCCACAGGGGAAAATGGTCTGTCCACATGGACTGAACATCCGGGACAAGGTAGATACCCTCAATGTTATAACATGTTGATATATCTCACTGCCATTATTATTGTTTTCCTTGGTCCATGACTGAAGATCCACCTTTCCTCTTCTTTCTTTTTTTCTTTTTTGTTGCAATGTTAAAAATGTTAAACTCAATAAATAAAGATTATATAAAAAAAGGGCGCTTCAGAATACTGGTCCATCCTACTGCCATCATGCAGGAGGCAAGTGGGTAGTAAGCATTTTAAATGTGTGCAATCCAGTAACGGTCCGTCCATTTGGGGCGCACACCCCCCCAATACATGTGCCTGGTCCCCTAATCTACTGGCAGGGCGCCAGATGCATGGATTTCTATGGATTCGTTTTTTTAGAAGCACATGATTAGAGGCTAAGGCTCTAATTAGCTTTAAAAAAGGGTGGGCTCAGGGCGCAGAGCACTGCGCCCCGAGCCCACCCTGTTGTGTGACAATAGCAAATTAATATTCGCTAATGTCTTTTTCTGTTTCTCCTCCCGGCCAATCAGGAAGCAGGTCCTAAGACCCCATTGGCTGAGAGTCCGAAAACCCGATTGGCCAGGAGGAGAAGCAACGGCCGGGACACGGAGGAGACGGAGTGGGAAAGCCGAAGCCACAGCCGTGACCTGAACGGGGTAAGTGCTGGGCTGACGGGAACCTGGTGGGCTAGAGGGTGAGCTGGCGACCGGAGGTGGGGCAGGTGGTGTTGTCAATGGTAGCCGGCTCAAGTAATAATAGGGGGGTGGCGAGCTGGAGCAACGGGGGGGGGGGGGGGTTCTGTCTGTGGTAGCTCATAGTGAAACTCTTGTTTTTATAAAGTGATACACCACTTTTTCTTTTTCATATCCTTTTTTTATCTCTCTCAGTACCAGAAAATCATCTTAGCATATCTAGTGTACAATTACACCACAAAAACTGTATGTGCAATTTTCCGTAAGCATCTAAATCTTCAATAGACACACTGCCAGCATTTTACTGTCACTTTTAAAGTTTCCACTTGTAATGCAAATCATACATGGCTTATCCACTGTCTGTTCTTGATATAAATGTTACTTCCTTCTAATCGCAAGAGAAAATTGTACAATCTCAAGTGCCACAAATCTTTACTTTGACAAACAAGAGAAAAAGGCACAATGACCTTGTGGATTATCTTAAATGCACTGTATGTGGAAAAGAAAAAAGAAGCCAATTTTGCACTCACAGTTAAGTTATCATGAATCTTGAACTACGGCAACCATGATCCATCTTGCTCCTAATTCTCCGCCAAAAACTGATAGCACAAGAACGTAATATGCACCAAATCTTCACAACTAGAAAAACTAGCAGGACATGTAGATAAGCACAGCGCATTAGCCTAGTGCATTACAAATGTTAACACTTCAAAGTGTATTTTGTCCAAATAATGGATAATCCTTATATTTGTTGGGTTATTCATATAATCCTTAATAAATATAGCATGAAGACAAGTGCAATCTGTAGTCTCCACTGCAGGTGGCGCTCGACCACAACGACAATGCAGACGGGAGGGAGATGAGAGGAACTTGGTTCATCTATGATTTCCTCAGTCACAGGAGGGTCCAATATCCAGTTGGATGCTGTCACCCCATATGACTTTGGTGGCCATCTTGGGTCCGGCAGAGTATATTTAAAGTGGTTGTAAATGTTCAAGGTTTCAGCTGCTCAGAAACGGTGTGCTCTGAAGCATTTCCTTTGTTATTAAAACCACATTGGTGCTCCACTTCGAAAGAAAAGTCCTGGAGGGCCAAGAACCCGGGCGGAAACCTCAAATTTCACTGGGGCATCCGTTTTTAAAGCGATCATAGTCTGTTATTTGCCAGAAGAACGTCCCAGCAAATAATATCACAAAAATGTAATGGCTAGACATTCTTGCTCCACAACAATATCATTTTTATTTATTATTACACGTACGTATATAATGCCATTAATTTACACAGCGCTTTACATACACATATATATATATATATATACATACACAGTAAATATCAAAAAAGGTGTACTGCGCTAATTCAATAAATGGTAAAGCGGCAACTGAAATGTTATACAACACTAGTAATAATAATCAAGAAAAAAGCTACGCTAATGTGAAATTGAATGTGACACTAGTAACCCTGAGTACTAGATGAATAGCAATTAGAAATGTGAAACAGAAATAAATAGAAATATCTATAGAGAAGATTTGTGAAACTTCAATTAAATGGCAAAAATGTATTAATAATTTCTCCAAAAACTAAGTGAAAAGCTAGAGGTAGCAAGTGAATGAATATCAATCCTTGTGAACAAAAAATATAATGAAAAATCACCCTTAAAGGTGACATTAACAATGGTGTAATAAATAATCAGGGAAAATGAAAAAAATTTCCATATACACTAAAACATCCCCAGTGTTGAGTGAATACGATGAATTTAGAAAGGAGTGATGATAGGATAGTGCTTCCACCAAAAATTAACACTGCCGCTTACCAGATCGATGTGATCTCTAAATTATAGGAGATCAGTTGGTGCATATGGCTATTGTCCCAGCCTAGGGTCTCTAATGATAAGGTATATGCCTTAGTATTGCGTGGAAGATGTCTCATACAGCATAGTAATTCGGGATACACCACACAGGACAAAAAAGACTGGCATAGCGTAAAACCCTTTTAAATTTAATAGGTGACATAAAAATGTGCACACTTGCATTCAAGCAGTGAGATGTAAACATGTAAAACCAATCGAGCTGGCCGGCTCTTCGATTCAGCAGCCTGTATCTTCCGGGTCTAGCGCACAACGCGGTGACGTCAGAACATCGTTCCTCCCAAAGTTTTGTCACTAGAAGGACGTGGTCACGGGATACGGGCGGCGTTTTGATTCACCTCTTAAGTACACACATCAGATAACACAGCCTCGTTGTGAGTGCCGAGAAGCCGCTGGAAGACCATCTTTGGAAAACCAAACTAAAACCTATATAGAATGAACTAACTACAAGGGCAAGGATCACATGTGGGGCAAAAATAAAACCAAAACCGTGCTACAACCACATAGGTAACAACAACCTCTAGGTAAGCATCACAGGAAATAAACCATATGCTAATGGCAAAAAGACCTAATGTGGATCATTGACTAAGATCCACACAGAACTAAATATACCTAATTGGAAAGCACTATAAATTGCCGATTGCATATACAAACATAGGTATACCAATACACACAAGATCTCACGTGAGCATCCAATGGGAAACGGCTGACCAAAAATTCATAAAAAAAAATATATATATATAAAAATCACAATATCGCCTATAATCGACATATATTACATAAATGAAAAAAAGTTTTTTATATCAATTTTATTTCAACCCAAACAACATGTGTGAATTTCAAAATACACACACACACACACACACACATCTATTTGGAAAACTCTTCCAATCAACAAAAATTATATTTTTAATTATATTAATAATAAAAATTTGGCCACTCAGGACTCACAGCGAGTTTACATAATATAAGTATCCTAAATAGACAGACATCAATCAAAAATTGGCCTAAAAAGGAAAAGACTCTCCTAGCATTTAAGAAAATGCCAGGGGGTCTAACCCGGTCACTAAAAATAAAAAAACCTAAACAAAGGAGTAATTAAAATGATTAAAAAAAAATTGTCTCTAAGAATTGTCAATAAAGCAATTGACATCTATATCTATATTCAAACCGAAAGGTGTATAACATTTTAGTTTATGAACCCATGCCATCTGTAATTTGGAGATACTCTTAACAAGACAGCTCCCCCTCCAGTGGGGGCTATACTTATCAATGCCAAAAAATATTGTGTTAGTGGGGTCCCTATTGTGCACTGCAAGATAATGCTTTGATACAGAGTGCTTTGTAAAACCTCTCCTGATATTCCTTATATGCTCATTCAGACGTACTTGCAGTGGGCGCTTAGTCCTGCCCACGTATTGGAGACCACTCGGACATTGGAGCATATAGACCACTCCCACTGTGGAACAGGTAATGAAAGGCTCAATGGTGTAATTCTTTGACGTACAGCTGGAACTAAAATTGGTGGTTCTTCTAGTTCTGCATCCGTTTAAGGAACAAACTTGGCATTTCCTACATTGATAATAGCCAGTGAGGCCTGAAAAGAACATGGGTCTTGTAACCGGAGGATTGAAAATGTTAGGGGCTAATTTTTGTTTTAAAAACAACCTGAGGTTTATCCTTGACGGATCCTGAGCTAGCAGTTCTGGATAGAGGACTGAAATATGCCCCACCCCGGAATATAAGTAAATTTTAATTTCCATAAATATGTTCGTAAATTAAATGTTCAAAGACATTTTGCTTCCAATCCACTCAACCCCTCAAGGACGCCTGCTTTTGGATATTCACACTCTGACCTTTACAACGCCTCAGTTTTTAACCCGCCTAGTCACCTTTCTCCTTTATTAAGAGTGTTTAGGAACTTAACTTTAAAAGATCTGGATGAGATGCGAATTAAACAGATTAAAAATAAGAGAGATATTGAATTAGGTATCGAGTCCCTTTGTGCTAACAAAAATCTTGTTATCCGCCCAGCGGATAACGGGGGAGGCATAGTGGTCCTCAATAAGGAGGACTACATGCAGGAAATGTACTTCATCATAGGAGATGAGGCTACTTATACCCCCTTGATATCGAATCCTGGGGAGAAATACAGGATCATTTTAGAAAAAATTGTCTCTAGAGGGTTTGATCTTAGTATCTTAAATAAGAAGGAACAAGCTTTTTTGGTGCCTAAGTCCCCTAGGACTCCAATCATATATTACCTACAAAAGGTGCATAAGAGCCTTACTTGCCCCCGGGATGTCCCATAGTGAGTGGGATTGATTCTATAACCTCCAGGGTGGGCAAGTATATAGACTTCTTTTTTCAACCTCTGGTACGTGAGATGCCATCTTACGTAAAAGACACTCGGCATGTCATTAATCTTTTATCCAACCTCAGGTCGTGTGATGGCCATTGGATGGTGACCGCGAATGTCACTTCATTGTATACTCCGATTCCCCATCAGTTAGATTTAGAGGCGGTATTCTTTTTTCTCGATAGAGATTCCAGCTTAACAAAAGAACAGGTTGCATTTATTATGGAATTGTTGGAGTATGCAGCTACTCGCAATTTCTTTTGGTTCGATGGCCATTTTTTTTAGACAAGATAGGGGTGTCGCCATGGGGGCTACATATGCCCCCAGTTTAGCGTACCTCTTTATGGCCAAGTGGGAGGAGGATGTCGTCTGTGTTGCAACTAGGCCGCAAGTAGTCCTGTGGGCCCGGTACATAGACGACATCCTCCTCCTATGGAATGGCAGTGAGAGTGAGAGTTTATTGATTCTCTTAATATCAATGAGAGCGGCATCCATTTAAGCTATGAAGCGAGTCAAGAAAGAATCAATTTTTTTGATTTAACCATTTCTGTCGGTGTTGATAGTTTTATCAGATCTACGTTTTTCAAATCAACCGACCGGAATGCATTTATTCCGATTCATAGTTGTCACCATGCCTCATGGCTTAGGTCTGTGCCAAAAAGCCAGTACCTGAGGCTGAAACGTAATTGTACTGAACAGACCACCTTTCTAGAACAAGCTCAGGTTCTTATACAAAGGTTTGTGGATAAAGGTTACTCTACAGAGTCTCTTTCCAACACTCTTGACTTTGTCAAGAATGTTGATAGAGCTAATCTATTGAAGGAAAAAACTGATGAGGTTGGTAGTAATGCGTTTGTAACCCATTTATCACTAACTATTCTTGTCAGTATGCCAGTGTTAAGCATATTGTTAATAAGCACTGGCATATCTTAAAGAATGATAAGATCCTCAAAGCCATCTTACCTGATAAACCTCAGGTTGTTTTTAGGGGGTTCCCTCTTTAAAACAAAAATTAGCCCCTAACATTTTCAATCCTGCGGTTACAAGACCCATGTTCTTTTCAGGCCTCACTGGCTATTATCAATGTAGGAAATGCCAAGTTTGTTCCTTAAACGGATGCAGAACTAGAAGAACCACCAATTTTAGTTCCAGCTGTACCTCAAAGAATTACACCATTGTGCCTTTCATTACCTGTTCCACGGTGGGAGTGGTCTATATGCTCCAATGTCCGTGTGGTCTCCAATATGTGGGCAGGACTAAGCGCCCACTGCAAGTACGTCGAATGAGCATATAAGTAATATCAGGAGAGGTTTTACAAAGCACTCTGTATCAAAGCATTATCTTGCAGTACACAATAGGGACCCCACTAACACAATCTTTTTAGGCATTGATAAGTATAGCCCCCACTGGAGAGGGAGCTGTCTTGTTAAGAGTATCTCCAAATTAGAGATGGCATGGGTTCATAAGCTAAAATGTTCTACACCTTTCGGTTTGAATATAGATGTATATGTCAATTGCTTTATTGACAATTCTTAGAGACAATTTTTTTTAATCACTTCAATTACCCTTTTTAGGCCAATTTTTGATTGATGTCGGTCTATTTAGGATACTTATATTATGTAAACTCGCTGTGAGTCCTGAGTGGCCACATTTTTATTATTAATATAATTAAAAATAGAGTTTTTGTTGATTGGAAGAGTTTTCCAAATAGATGAGTGTGTTTGTGTATTTTGACATTCACACATTTTTTTCATTTATGTAATAAATGTCGATCATAGGTGATATTGTGATTTTTATATATATTTTTTTATTTATTTTTATTAATTTTGGTTAACTGATTCCCATTGGATGCTCGCGTGAGATCCCGTGTGTACTGGTATACCTATGTTTGCATATGCGATCGGCAATTTATAGTGCTTTGCAATTAAGTATATTTAGTTCTGTGTGGATCTTAGTCAATGATCCACATTAGGTCTTTTTGCTATTAGCATATGGTTTATTTACCGTGATGCTTAACCTAGAGGTTGTTATTACCTATGTGGTTGTAGCACGGTTTTGGTTTTATTTTTTCCCCACATGTGATCCTTACCCTTGTAGTTAGTTCATTCTATATAGGTTTTAGTTTGGTTTTCCATCAGTTAAGATGGTGTTCCAGCGGCTTCTCGGCACTCACAACGAGGCTGTGTTATTTGATGTGTGTACTTAAGCGGTGATTTAGAACGCCGCCCGTATCCCGCGACCACGTCCTTCTAATGACGAAACGTTGGGAGGAACGATGTTCTGACATCACCGCATTGTGCGCTAGACCCGGGAAGATATGGGCTGCTGAATCAAAGAGCCGGCCGGCTCGATTGTTTTTACATGTTTACATCTCACTGCTTGATTGTAAGTGTGCATTTTTATGTCACCTATTAAATTTAAAAGGGTTTTACGCTATGACAGTCTTTTTTGTCCTATGTGGTGTATCCCAAATTGCTATGCTGTATGAGACATCTTCCACGCAATACTGAGGCATATACCTTATCATTAGAGACCCTAGGCTGGGACAATAGCCAACTGATCTCCTATAATTTAGAGATCACATCGATCTGGTAAGCGGCAGTGTTAATTTTTGGTGGAGGCACTATCCTGTCATCACTCCTTTCTGAATTCATCGGATTCACTCAACACTGGGGATGTTTTAGTGTATATGGACATTTTTTATCATTTTCCCTGATTATTTATTACACCATTGTTAATGTCACCTTTAAGGGTGGTTTTTCATGATATTTTTTGTTCACACGGATTGATATCCATTCACTTGCTACCTCTAGCTTTTCAATTAGTTTTTGGAGAAATTATTAATACATTTTTGCCATTTAATTGAAGTTTCACAAATCTTCTCTATAGATATTTATATTTATGTTTCCCCTTTTTTAATTGCTATTCATCTAGTACTCAGGGTTACTAGTGTCATATTCAAGTTTACATTAGTGCAGCTTTTTTCTTGATTATTATTACTAGTGTTGTATAACATTTCAGTGGCCGCTTTACCATTTATTGAATTAGCGCAGTACACCTTTTTTGATATTGTCTGTCCTTATACATATTATTGCAGCTATTCAGCAAGTTTTTTCAATAATTCTTCATCCCAGTCTCGCTTGTACACACAATAAGAGTATTGGACGAGTGATTAAATACCACAAAAAAATAAAATATGTGGCCTGCCCCTGTTTACAACAAACAAGTGAGAACCTTCCTGAGTGTCATTGGGTACTATTGCAGGCTCATCCCAAATTTAGTCACTAAAGCACCTCCCTTAAAGTGGTTCTAAAGGCAGAAGCTTTTACTTTATCTTAACCACTTGCTTACTGATCACTTAAACCCCCCTCCTGCCCAGACCAATTTTCAGCTTTCAGCGCCCGATGTTACATTCGACTCGAACATCGGGTGTTCGCCTGTTTGCCGAATAGCGAACAATGTGGGGTGTTCACTGCAAATTTGAAAGCCGCGGAACACCTTTTAAAAGTCTATGGGAGAAATCAAAAGTGCTAATTTTAAAGGTTAATATTAGGGCTGTGGAAATTAACTATTAATTCCTCGATTAATCGATGAATTCTTTTGATCGATCAAAATTCTTTTCACCGGTACTCACCTCTCTGCCGACTTCCGGGTCTTCAGGGAGTTCCGTCGGAGATCCGTTGACGATACGAACAACGGCGGGGCTTTATGTGTCCATCTGAAGGGCTCCTTTGCTGTGCCTTTATATCTGCATGCCGGCGGGACCTCACTATCTGCCACACACAAGGGCTGTTACACTTCCCTCTATCACTTCCCTCTATTAACCTGGGATTCTACAGCCACCCACTGGGAGTTCCCTTCACGGGACATCTATATGCCGACGGACTGATGTTAACCACTCCTCATCTGGATTCAGAAGTGGTATCGTTGTACACATTTTTATACCAGTATCATACTTAGCTACATGTTTTTATGACTGCTTTTGCTACCGTTTGGTATTACTTGCACCATTTTTACAGTTTATGTAGCTGCATCGATTTTATCTCCAGTGCAATATTTATTTTGTTACCTACTTGAAGACTATAAACGTTTTAATGCTATTCGCAACGAACGATGCCTTTGTGTGTTTTTTGTATCCTGCTATTAATTTTTCCAGTGGTTGGTAGCTGCACTGGGAATCAGCCTGCAAGGAGATCAGCTAAAAGTAGTTGGATCTGTTTGTGCGTTATAATTAATCGAAATTAGTCAATTAATCGATTACATTTTTTTTTTTTATCAAACACGAATATTTTAATCAGTAACAGACCTTATATGCAAGTTATTGTCATGAAAAGTGTGTGGGGACCCGGGTCCTGCCCCAGGGGACATGTATCAATGCAAAAAAAAGTTTTAAAAACTGCAGTTTTTTCGGGAGCAGTGATTTTAATAATTGCTGAAAGTGAAGCGATAAAAGTGAAATATTCCTTTAAATTTCGGTCCTGGGAGGTGTCTATAATAGGCCTGTAAAGTGGCGCGTTTTTCCCGCGTTTAGAACAGTGCCTGCGCAAAATGACGTTTCTAAAGGAAAAAAGTCATTTAAAACTACTGCCACGATCCGATTCCGCCCCCATGGCGGGTGTAGCATCATTCGGCGGGCGCCTCCCATAGAGGCACAGTCGGTTCGTGGCAGCGGGTTTTTCCGTATCCCGGGTCGAGAATGGATTACATCGCTGGAATTTTTTTTCTTTCTCAATAAAGGACAAGCTGTGTCTTGTGTTTTTAAAAAAATTTGACACTTTTTTTGTGAAATGGTAGGGGTACAATGTACCCGGTTACCAATTCACATGGGGGGGCCGGCATCTGGGGGTCCCCTTTTGTTAAAGGGGGCTTCCAGATTCCGATAAGCCCCCTGTCCGCAGACCCCCACAACCACCGGGCAAGGGTTGTGGGGATGAGGCCCTTGTACCCATGTTGAGGGCATGTGCCCTGATACGCCCTGGCATTCTCTCGTCCCCCTCTCTTTTCCTGTGGCCCGCCAGGTTGCGTGTGTGGATAAGGGTCTGGTATGGATTTTTGGGGGAAACCCCACGCCATTTTTTTTTTATTTTGGCGCGGGGCTCTCCTTAAAATCCATACCAGACCTGAAGGGTCTGGTATGGATTTTGAGGGGGATCTCTACGCCATTTAACAAAAAAACTATTGGCACATGGTTCCCCTTAATATTCATACAAGACCCAAAGGGCCTGGTAATGGACTGGGGGGAACCCATGCCGTTTTTTTCAATTTTTTCAATTTTTAAACACAGGAAAAATGCGCCACTTTACAGGCATACTATAGACACCCCCCAGGTACAAAATTTAAATATTTCACTTTTATTGTTTCACTTTAAGCATTATTAAAATCACTGCTCCTGAAAAAACTTCAGTTTTTAATTATTTTTTTCAATAATACATGTCCCCTGGGGCAGGACCCGGGTCCCCAAACACTTTTTATGACAATAACTTGCATATTAACCTTTAAAAGTAGCACTTTTGATTTTTCAGGTTTGTGTCCCATAGACTTTAACAGTGTTCGAACACACATTTTTCTCATGTTCTGCTGCGAACACGAAACAGGATGGGGGGGGGGGATTGTTTGGCTCATCCCTAGTAGTAATAAGAAATATGCAACTTAATTTAAAAACATTTTTTTTTACTATTTGGGGTCAGTTTTCCTATAATAATGAAAACAAATCTGGAGCTATCCATTACCAGTTACCACCAAATGAAAGCCCAATTTGTCCTGAAAAAAAACAAGGTATGATCGACCTGGATACACAAAGTAGGTGTGATGATATGTACAGTTTTACCAACACATGTCAAAATTGTAAAATTGTGCTTAGGCATTAAGATTTGTTTTACCCTTAGGCGCAAAAGGGTTCAATTACATTTCATGTTAAAATTCTATGAGCTTTTAGTGTTTATATGGTGATAAATGTGCGGGTAAAATGACCATGTAGCTCTTGCAGATCAAATAGGCCCCTGTACGTGTAAATATTTTGCAGACAGACGTTCTGGAAAACGTTTCGTAGCTTTTTATTTTTTTTATAGATATGCATGCATCTGCTACCCGGCATTAAATAGGATTTGTGAGACTTGAAGATAACAGTCAGAAAGGAGCTTCTCACAGCACGCCAGCAGGATGACTGCTAATACAAAGGGAGCAGTGCGCGCCGTACCAGTGTGAGGTTCATAAGCTGAACACACACTGACTGCGTGCACACAGAGCACAAATATGCCGTACAGTGCAGCAAAGAGGAAAGGAAAAGAAATACAAAAAAGTAATTTACATTAGTATTCGGGAAACACCACACAGTTGTAAAAAGTTATCAAACAAGGGAGTTTCTACTTATGTGAAACACCAAACGACAATTTTTGTTTGACCATAGTGGAGGATGCTTAGAGTTTTGTTCTTTTTTTTTTTTCAAATTTTTTATTTAAGAAAATAAGTAACCAAGAAAGGCAGCTTCCAAATAAATGTACATATACAAAATAGGAAGCATACAAGGAATCCAATAACAGTGAGTTACAAATACAACGGATTAGCATCAGATCAGTCAAAAACAGTGGCGGCTGGTGGTTTATTGTTTAGGGAGGGCGGCAAACAACCGAATGCCCCCCCCCCGCGTCAACTCTAATTCAACACCACCCCCTCCTCACTGTCTGCCGGTCGGGCATCCATGGATCGACGGTGGGGATCGGGAATCCACGGAGCATGGAGCGGTGGCGGGAATCGGGCATCCATGGAGCGGCAGTGGGGATCAAGCATCCATGGAGCAGGGCATGGGCATAGGTAGGGGAACGACTAAGGTTCCAAAGCTTAGCATCCGTCTACAAACAAGCTATGACCCCAAAAGGGTTGTACCCTCATCGGAGAAAATGAATATGTTCCAGAGGCTCCAGGTTTTTGAGTATTTCTCACGGTTATGTTGCACAGTAAAGACTTATGCCCCTCAGGCCTCGTACAGACGAGGGGACAGTCCGCTGAAAACGGTCCGCCGGACCGTTTTCAGCGGACATGTCCCCTCGGAGATTTCTGTCTGATGGTTGTACACACCATCAGACAGAAATCCGCACGTACACGATCTGCGGCGACGTGGCCACGCCGCGACGATGACGCGACGACGTGCGCGGCCCTGGAAGTTCAAAGCTTCCACGCATGCGTCGAATCACTTCTGACGTCTGTACAGACGACCGAACATGTCCGACGGACAGGCTTCCAGCGGACATGTTTCTTAGCATGCTAAACATTTGTCCGCTGCAAAACGGTCGGCTGGACAAATGTCCGCTGGAAACCTGTCCGGTCGGCCGTACACACGACCGAACATGTCTGCTGAAACTGGTCCGCGGACCAGTTTCAGCAGACATGTTCGGTCGTGTGTACAAGGCCTTACACACGATCGGAATTTCCGATGGAAAAAGTCAGATGGACTTTTTCCATTGGATTTTCCGATCGTGTGTAGCCTCATCTGAGTTTCGATGAATTCCATTGGACTTTAGATATAGAACATTTTTTATATTTTTCCGATGGAATTCTGTCGGAATTCCGATGTGATCTGGCCAGGCAACAGCCCGATCGTGTGTACGCGGCATAAGTCCTCCATCTTGCTCACGTCCTCCACCTTTCCGCAGCCAGCATGTGATGGTCGGTGGACACTGCTGTTTCCATTTTAAGAGGTGTACATGCCTTAGCGGCATTTAGTAAATGTCGCACTAACGATTACAGAAAACTTTTTACAACAAAGAAGTCAAGGAGATCCTGGAAAACGGGATCCTGGTAAAGTGGAGGCCCCAGCTCCACCTACTGGTGCACACAATTTTTATGCAACTAAAACCTTTTATTTTTTTTTCTTAATTATTTTTTAATCCTGGCTAAGATAAATAAAATATATATAATACTGTACCAATAAAGTTTTTTTAAATATATCACATTTTTAAACCTTACAATCTGTTTGTGCCGTAAGTGGGCAGCATATTTTAACACAATGACTTACATAAGAGTATTATACTTTTTTTCGTATATACGACTTCTCACACGCCAGGCTTAATTAAATATTGATCGTAGAAATACAGCAATCTATATGCAGGTCTTGGGAAATGCAAGCAATAAAGTAATAAGCGGACACAGATAAACGGGGGGGGGGGGGGGATTTTACATCAGTTTGGGGGGAAGGGGGGGGAGACATTTTAATGTTGCACATTATAGGAGTCTTGTGCTAGGGGCAGATAAAGAGAAAAAAGTTGTTATTATGAAGATAAATCGTTACCATCCATGTGTCCAGTCTTTACAGCCCTCGGTCTAAAGAAAATTTGGCTCTTTTTTTTACTAAGCCTGAATAAACTTAACCTGGTGGACTTTGATCTAACAAGGATAAAAGAATGTACACATAATTCCCAGGGTGGGATGGAAAAGAAGCATTTTTTTTAAAGATAAGAGCCTTCTTGCAATCACCGGGAGCTCCTTCTGTTGTGCTGCAATGCAGCAGTGTTTACTTATACTTCACATTTATTTGATACAAACCTCTCCCTATCAAAAAACTATTAACTGGAACCAACCTGTAAAATAAAAGGTATAATTTACCTGTCTGACAAGCAGCAGTTCCAATCTTTTGCAGAAATGTGGCTGCTGGTGGTATCTAACACTTTTGGGTGGGTCTGGTCCCCCACTGTACGCTGTGGTGTTAGTTTTGTTTTATTTATCTTTTTATTTATATGTTATAACCCCTTCAAAACCAGGGTAAAACAAACCCTGATTCACACCTATGCAGCTTGCTTTTGATCCGTTGCTGCAGGGCATTTTGCATTTTTGCTATGTTTATTACAAAAAATCAGTGTGAGCATGTGTTTTGCAGTGGTTACTGGGCTGCTTTCAAACTGATGCACGGGTAGGGTGACCACATTTTCAAACTGCCATTCAGGGACACACAACCTCTCTCACCTTCCCCAAAAAAAGATGAGGGTGGGGGGGAATGTAGTCTCCGGGGTTGATGGGGAATTTGGCGGCAGGTTATTTGTCAGGTTAATGTGCCACTTGCCACCAGATGCAGTGCTGCTGTCACTCCCTCTGCATGAGCCACGTGCATTGAAGGAAAGGAGTGGCGTCACTATCTGGAGAGTGAAGATCAGGGGACAGCAGTGCTGCACTAGGCACCGGCCTCACTCCCGGTCTCACTGTCTGAGAGTAAATTGTCACTGGTTGCAGGACGCCAGGCAGCGCCGGCTCTAGCAACCAGTTTCAGAAATGTAGTTACTAGTTAGTAGGGGGTGGTTGTGTCATCTATTTCATTCCGGGACACTGTATTGTCCCGGAATGAAGGTGCCCAGGACCCGGGACAGACATGTCAATTGCGGGACAGTCCCGGGCAATCCGGGACACGTGGGCACCCTATGCACAGGTGCAGAGCAGTACACCAGCGGGTTACCTGCACTGAGCCAAAGACTTCTATTACCTGCGAGTTTGGTGAGCTTTCTGAAAGTGCACCACACCTATAGGATATAATTAGAAGTCTAACATCTAACCTGCATGAAAAGCCACAGGTGAAACCGCGGTGCCCCTTAGGCCCCTTTCACACGGTCAGTATGACCCAATGGAACCCTCCATTCACCTCTATTGAGTGGCAGATGTAAATGAATGAATGATTGACTTGTATAGCGCTACACATGCAAACTAAATCACCTTTAGGCGCTTTTTGCAGCCCAGAGTTTATATATAGTCTAACCATGTATACAGATATATATATATCCATATAGAATGTGTTTTTACCTAGGATGCATAAGTAATTATAGTAGCTAGAGGGGTAAAATACCTCTTCATATTCATGTGATATTAATGTATAAAATTGTATTGGTTACCAGAGTTCCTAAATATTATATATACTAGCAACACTATACAATCAGATACACATTATGAAGGTTGCACATTTTCTACAAAATATTACCGTATATTCTGTAGTGGAATTTCTGGCTGTTTGCAGAGCAGACAGACAGATATCTTTTCTGTAATTCATCTTAATGAAATAATCCATATTTAAGCTAAATAAATTCACTTACCATTCATTCTCTGCCATTCATACAAGTCAAGAGACCTCACACCAGCTTGTTCTCAAGTCACCGTCCCAGTCATCACTCGTTTGCCGAAGCCCTCACAGGCAGTTTTATTAAAGACTCAGTAGGAAGTGATGTCACAACTTGTGACCGCCTCCATAGGAAGTGAGCTCACAGGGTGTCAGCTCTACCCAGCAGATGCCCATATACAGAAGCCCTTCCAACAGGGATTCAATACAGTAATATAACAATAACAAAATAATACAACAACACCACAATACAATACAATGAATAGAAATACATACAATGAATACAAATACATACAATGCTGCTAAAGTCTTATGGGCGTGTCCAAGTCAGGGAGTGCCCCCCCTGCCTCCAGAAACGATCACAAGCTCTTCTATTAATCGCTGATAGAATCCTGAATCTGCACCATTCCATAGAATATTGCATATCCAGATTATACCCTTATTAAGGTGGAATGGAGGCTATCTACAGGCGTACGCTACGAATCCCAAGCCATGCTGATCAGACAAGACCCAGATAAGAACGCACGTCTGTCCATAACCACTCGTGTGCTTGCGGAGTGAGCGCACCCCCTCCTCAACGATCGTCTGTGCTAAATGCACAGAGGGCCCCTCGTCGGGGACATATGCCCACGCCGCAAACATCACATTCCAACCTCAAGACATTTTCTACTACCAGACGAGATTCAACCAGCCTCAGACTGCCCCAGTCAGTTCTATTTAGAGCAGGCTGCGGAAGTACTAAGACTGGGTGCCATTATGACAATACATCTTCAAATTTCCACCACAATATACGCGAGTATAAGCTGACCCGAATATAAGCCGAGGCACCCAATTTTACCACAAAAAAATGGGAAAAACGTATTGACTTGAGTATAAGCCTAGGGTGTCCATCTGCCTCACTGTGCATCACTTTGCCTCACTGTGTCCATGTGCATGCCTCACTGTGTCCATGTGCATGCCTCACTGTGTCCATGCCTTACTGTGTCCATGCCTCACTGTGTCCATGCCTCACTGTGTCCATGCCTCACTGTGTCCATGTCTCACTGTGCCTGTGCCTCACTGTGTCCATGACTAGACTGACGTTTAACATGGGAGTCTATAGAAGGGGTGCCCGGCTTTGAAAAATCGGTGCTCCCCGGTCGTAGGTCCCCCAGACAACAAACTGCACACTTATAGAGGAAGAGTGGGGCTACATGTGTGCCAAGTTACCGGGTCCCCAAAGTTTGGGGTCCAGGGGACCTACGACCGGCTGGTACTTGGTCCCCAAAATCACCAGAGAAATTACCATTTAACAAGGGAGTCTATGGAAGGGGTGCCCGGCTTTGAAAAATCGGTGCTCCCCAGCCGTAGATCCCCCGGACAACAAACTTTGCACACTTGTAGAGGAAGAGTGGGGCTACATGTGTGCCAAGTTACCAGGGCCCCAAAGATCAGGCGCAAAAAGGCAACGACTCGAGTATAAGCCGAGGGAGGCATTTTCAGCACAAAAAATGTGCTGAAAAACTCGGCCTATACTCGAGTATATACGGTACTTATATTATATTAAGATATTTCAGGTTAAATATTTCTGCTCTACGATGACCCTTGGTGGTTTAAAGGAGCAGTGATAATTCAAACAAAAGGATTTCCGGGTAGGTAAATTATTAACTATCTCATCCAATGGAAATGAAGACACACCTTGTGGGTTAGGTTATAAAATGTTTTATGAGTTCATTGATCATAGTGGTATTTAAGACCACTGACCAATACCCAAAGTACAGACAGACACTTCATCCATCAACTTCATACATTCCATAAACTTAACCATACTTGTAACCCCATCCACATTCATGAAGATTCCTTGATGCTTTATACTCTTAAACTCTGACGACGCAAGACGCAGCTCCGCCTTAAGCAGAAGCCATCTTGCTAACCACAGAACTCTGGTAACCACCATTTTAGACCAGCAGACATTTTGGAAAGGGTAATTATATTGTATTGATTTGACCTTATATTCAATTGTTTTATTTGAAAATATTTATTTATTGATCATTATAAACAGTGGAATAACTTTTTCTCTCTAGTTGATAACCACCGTGTACATTTTTCTGTAGCTTAATTTTTACTTTACGATTTTTGTAATTTTTCTTTTTGTTGACATAGCAGAGCGTCTATTTTATTTCACGCTGTTGATCACTTACCTGCAGTATAGTAATGGTTGAATTTGTTTGTACACGGTTATTGACTCTACAGGGAAGTTTTATTATTTCTGTGTCATTTAAAAAGTACAACACTCCCATGAGCCAGTGTTTCAATTGGTTTTCAATATTTTATGTAACATTTATTTCTGTCAACCAATACATATAACTATGTTGTATGAATACATGCTTGGTGATTAAAATCTCCTATTTTTAGTTTATGTACATATTGATCGTTCCTGTATCTTAAAAATATTATCATTTAAAAATGACTTCATAATTATCGTGCGCAAAAACTATTCTCATAATCGCGACGCTAAGAATAAGGAGAACAAGTTCTGAATGATTATTACAGAGTAATTCCTGGGAGGTTCCTTGATTTGTCTGCTAAAGATCCACCTGGAGCGGTGACTCCTTTTCTCTATTACAGAGTAATGTCTGCTATGCTGTAAGGTTACATGTACAGGAAAACCTTGGTTTGAGAGTTCTGCCGCGTACACACGATCGGTCAATCCGATGAGAACGGTCAATCCGATGAGACATGTATGAGGTACTGAGCTGACATTGTGCTTGTGGTCTTGCCGTTAATGTTAGAAAACACGAATATATCAGCGGCAGAGCTAGCTTTGCAAGACTATTCTCTGTAGAAGCTTTAAATATGGATTCAAGCTTTACAGTTAACTTAGATATGTTGTTGGTCTCATTACAAGTCCTATGTAAAAAGAACTCCTTCAGGGACCAGGCATCTCACGTCATTTCAGCTGCCCGGTGGACCATAGCCTTGATTTTGCTGACTTCAGCTTTACCATTAGTGCAACCGAAATTACAGTTATGCTCCTAATGGCGTTGGAGAAACTGGCGTTCTCTTATTCAGGACCCTTGGCCCACATACTCACATAATTATAGGAGCTCTTTGGCTCTTAGAACATAATACAATTCATCGTTCTCCTTCCCGAAAGACAATATCACTTTGTTTTTTAGGCCAGGGAGCAGGTCTGTTTTCTTCTAAAACAAGTTTCTTGGTTATATAAAGCCCAACTCTTTAGTTCAGTCTTTAATGTTTGCAAACCTTTTCTTTATTCTGTATATAAAAAAAATATATGTATAAAACATTTTTATGTGCATGTTTTGTCTTTCCCTCACATGCACAGTTATTTAAAACAGATGTAAACCATAACTGACTTTAAGGGGTCTATTTATAAGATAAAGTTGCTATGTGAATGTCCCTATGATTAAGCCCTGTAGGGGGTGAAATGCGTTAGGATCATAGCCTTAAAGTGGCTGTAAACTCTTACATAAACCCAGTAAAGTGACTGGCCTCAGGTGATACACAGAGAGGAAACAAATCCTCCTACATAAGTTGTACCTGTCTGTGGTCTTCTCTTCTCTACATCCATCCAAAGTGCAAAATTAACACAGCTTGTCTGACATTTCAGAAAACATGGGTCGGGGAGATGAAGTTACACTCTGATCCCAGTGAGAAGAGCTCTGACAGCTGATTGGAGGGAAGGGACACTAACCACCACCCTCTCTCCTTCACACAGCTCACAAGAACAGAGATGAGGCTGTCAATCACAGGCTGTGTGCTGAAGGTCCCTCTCCATGGAAAACTTGTCAGACGTGTCTCATGTTGATAGCATAGGAAGGAGACAGTAGACAGAAATGACACTTAATTTCAACTGTATGGAGACGAGTACACGCTATAGAGGGATATGCTTTGTTCATATTTCATGTCTGAGGTTTACATCCAAGTGGGAAGCTGTCTGTATGTCCTGTTTGTCCAGTAAAACCAGGTGGTTGAGTTGTGGTTTTAGGCCCCCCTCCAACCATCCGCCTGAACACCAACATACAGCCGCTTGCTGCTGTGCACAAAACTTTAAACATCATGGGCCAGATTCACAAAGAGTTACGCCGGCGTATCAGTAGATACGACGTCGTAACTCGGAATCTAAGCCCATCGTATGTTTAAGTGTATTCTCAAACTGAGATACACTTAAACCTGCCTAAGATACGACGACCTGCGCCGTCGTACCTTAGGGTGCAATATTTACACTGGCCACTAGGTGGCGCTTCCATTGAGTTCGGCGTAGAATATACAAATGAGTAGATACGCCGATTCACGAACGTACGCTTGCCCGTCGCAGTAAAGATATGCCGTTTCCGTAAGAGATACGCCGCGTAAAGATAAACATGCCCCCTAGGTGGCGTATCCTATGTTACGTATGGCCGTCGTTCCCGCGTTGCAATTTGAAAATGTTACGTCGTTTGCGTAACTCGTCCCTGAATGGGGCTGGACGCAATTTACGTTCACGTCGAAGCCAATGACGTCCTTGCGACGTCATTTGGAGCAATGCACACTGGAAAATTCCACGGACGGCGCATGCGCAGTTCGTTCGGCGCGGGGACGCGCATCATTTAAATGATACACGCCCCCTACCCGCCTAATTTGAATTCCGCCGGGTGATTTAAGCAACGCCGCCGCAACATTACAGGCAAGTGCTTTGTGAATAAAGCACTTGCCTGAAAAGCTTGCGGCGGCGTAACGTAAATGACATACGTTACGCCAGCAGAAAGATCCGCTGATCTTTCTCAATCTAGCTCCATGTCGCTTTTGGTGGGTGGTGCAGCTGCTGAATGTAACCAATTCAGTTCTATAGGGCCGGGCTGCAACTGCATGCAATGCACAGGATTGCAACGTGGTATTGCGGCAATTATGAGGTTAAATCAGGCAGTGAGTAGGTGACATATCGCGTCCTCTTCGCCTGTCACATACCCTCTAAAAAGTGATCCACCATGGATCACTCTTCTGAGGGCACCGCTCACGTGAAAAAGCCCTAACAGAGTGACATGCACAAAAACTTTCATGGAAGGATCACCAGGTATGATTTTAATAAAAGTTGCAGGTTTAAACTTTGTAAATGAGTTTTTAAATTACAGTAACATGTAACAGTGCCCCGAGCTCACCCAGTTGTGTGACAATAGCGAATTAATATTCGCAATTGTCTTCCTCAGTAAAAGGCACATGACGGTCCGCTTGGAGTTTGTCAAAAGGCACCTGAAGGACTCTCAGACCATGAGAAACAAAATTATCTGGTCTGATGAAACAAAGATTGAACTCTTTGGCCTGAACGGCAAAAATCATGTCTGGAGGAAACCAGGCACCGCTCATCACCTGGCCAATACCATCCCTACCGTGAAGCATGGTGGTGGCAGCATCATGGTGTGGGCATGTTTTTTAGCGGCAGTACCTGGGAGACTAGTCAGGATTGAGGGAAAGATGAATGCCACAATGTACAGAGACATCCTTGATGAAAACCTACTCCAGAGCGCTCTGGACCTCAGACTGGGGCAAAGGTTCATCTTCCAACAGGACAATAAGCAAGATAACAAAGGAGTGGCTATGGGACAACTCTGTGAATGTCCTTGAGGGGCCCAGCCAGAGTCCAGACTTGAACCCGATTGAACATCTTTGGAGAGATCTGAAAATGGCTGTGCACCGACACTCCCCATCCAATCTGATGGAGCTTGAGAGGTTCAGCAAAGAAGAATGGGAGAAACTGCCTAAAAATAGGTGTGCCAAGCTTGTAGCCTCATACTCAGAAAGACTTGAGGCTGTAATTGGTGCCAAAGGAGCTTCAACAAAGTATTGAGCAAAGGCTGTGAATACTTATGTACATGGGATTTTTTTTGTTTTTTAATTTTTAATAAATTTGCAAAGATTTCAAACAAACTTCTTTCCCGTTGTCATTATGGAGTATTGGGAATGAGAAAAACTGCGCCAACTACAAAATATACATAGCAGAGAGCAAGTATAATATCAAAATAAACAGAAAGTCCAATTAGTTTGAATAATGAACAAGACGCCTCAGATTCAGGAATCAGGACGAACAACACCCGGGTGCACTTGATATCTGTGGGAACCACCACCACATGGAGAGCAGCTTACCAGATATTGGATAAACAATAGCAGTGTATATTGATCCACAGCGGGATGGAACTAGGGTGAACGGAGCTACAGGTGGGTATTAGAATCCTCGGATTATGGAGTCATCGGATCCGTGTTTAGACAGCCAATCCAAAAGACATGCATAATAAAGGAAACCGGACCATAGCGTAATAACATTTGAATTCAGGTTTAATGAAAAAGAGTAAAAACCTTACAAACATCCATGTAAAATAGGCATATAAAAGCAGATGCCGGCTGGCATAACAGGAGCCCTTCCTCCTAGCGTAGAACGCAGTGACGTCAAAGGGAGTATATATAAACCAAATATACAGTACTCCATACTCCTACTTGACCTCTCTGCAACCTTTGATACCGTTGACCACCCGCTCCTTCTCAATGAACTACATTCCCTTGGCCGCCAAGATATCCTGGTTCTCTGCCTATCACAGCGCTCCTTCAGTGTTACAACTGTTTCTGTGTGCCAGTGCCTGTGGTGGTTGGAGGTGGGATCATGGTAAACTGCTCCCAACATTGACCTTGGCACAGTGAGGAAAAGCTGTTTCCTCAATCTCCTAAGCAACCAATGAATCCGTAAGCAACAAGAATTTCGAAATTTCCAGGTTCAGAGTGGTCATCCCGTGCCTACTATGGCTAGGCGAGAGCAGCTAACAAGCACAATCTATGTTTAATTAGATGCAGTGGCATGGGGGAAGACATTGGGGTAGCAATAAAGTAAAGAAATAAAACTAATGTAAAAGCACCCCCTGTATCTGGATGCAAGCATGCATATAAACAAAATTGTGCCACATGTAAGGTATCACAGTGAACATCTGAGTGAGAGCAATAATTCTAGGGCCATAATTCATGGCTAAAACCTAATTCTAGGTGGTCTTTCATTTTGAATAGCTGGCCCAAATGAAGATTATCCTTTACTCAGCTATGACTAAGCATCTATCCATGATGTGAAACATGTTAGCTTTTTTGTCCCCTATGTCCACTTTCTACCATTGATTGCAGTGTTGCATGAATTTTTGGATGTTATACAGCTTTGGATTTTATCCTTTGTTCATTTTGTTTCAATAAATCGCCTATCAGAGTGCGGCAGTCCAGGAACATTTCTTTTTTCCACGGATCAGCGCAGGGTCTGCACCTGTCAGTACTACAGGGCGGGAGCACAGCATAGGTTGCAGGGCTTGGAGCGGTACTCTTTTCCATTGGGGCGTCTTGAAGTCGGATCCAAAGTCATCCCTGTGTGAATGGGCTCTAAGGGCCAGATTCACAGAGGAGATACGACGGCGTATCTCCTGATACACCGTCGTATCTCCTGTCGTATCTATGCGGCTGATTCATAGAATCATTTCCGCATAGATAGCCCTAAGATCCGACAGGTGTAATTGACTTACACCGTCGGATCTTAGGATGCAATACTTCGGCCGCCGCTGGGGGGAGTTTGCGTCGTATTCCAGCGTCGGGTATGCAAATGAGGATTTACGGCGATCCACTAAGTTTTTTCCCCGTCGTTACGTCGTCGCTAGTAATTTTTTCCCGTCGCAATTTTACACCTGCTTTAACATGGCTTAACTTTAGTCGAGCCAAGTTAAAGTATGGCCGTCGTTCCCGGGTCGAATTTCTATTTTTTTTTTGTTTCGGCGTAAGACGTCCGGGAATACGAATGGACGCTACGCACGTCGCCGTTCTAAAAAATGACGTCACATCGCGCAAAGCACGGCGGGAATTTCGAAACTGAGCATGCGCAGTACCCGCCCCATTTGAATTGGGCGGGCTTGCGCCGGACGTGTTTACGATACACCGCCGCAAGTTTACAGGTAAGTGCTTTGTGGATTGGGCACTTACACTGAAAACTTGCGGCGGTGTAACGTAAACGGGTTACGTTACACGGCCGCAATTCTATGTGAATCTGGCCCTAAGGCTTTAGGCACAATAGAGTGTGTAAATCTTCACTTTTCTAGGAAAAGTTCCACTTTACCTGCTTAATCTGCCTTCATCTACAGGTAACATGGCTTTGGATGGTAATTTTTCGGCGCACGGCCACTTTAATTGAATTCTGCAGATTTAAAAGGACTGAAACCATTTCTCAAATCAAATTAATTTGTTAAAGCTTATATGAGATTTTAGTGATTAGTATTAGATAAGAGGTTACATCTCGGTGGAGATCTATTTGTGCAGAAGAGAAATGAAAAACAATTGAATAAATAGGCCTTTTAATTCAGCAGTAAATCCATTCTTCCCACTGAGACAATCCATGGAAGGTAACACAAGGTGAACCCACTTTTACAGCATTCAATTTCTTTCCTTCATACTAGTATTGGACGGGGACAAATGTACTCATGTTCTAATTGCCACTTTCCGTGAAATGCAAGTGCAATCTGTTTTCAAAGCGGCAGAAGCTGCTCGAGCTCCTAATGGGCTTTCAAGCAACCCATCTTGCTCTGGTGGCCTTTAAAGGCCCGATACCCATAACTTAAAACTGCAATATTTGTAGTCTAGTCTCTCCCACCATATGTATTACAGAGGTATTGAAAGGATATCGCCAATCCAGCTGATTAAGGCAGCTCTGTAGAGGACACAGACCAATTTGTTGTACTGGTTAGGACTTGACCAGTGTAGATAAGATGTCCCACCTTGTTTTGTGTCTGCCCAACCATGAGTACTCACCATCACCCTTGCTATTAACTAAATTAATGAGACCACACATGAACTGGAGTACAAATGGCCATACCAGTCTTTTTATTAACAAAAACAACTTATCAGCCTATTGGTCTTATGACGGCACCCAGAATTCCAACTTGTTCCACTTGTAACACTGCGGGACCTTTTACCGTACCAGGCCTCCAGCCGTGACACACCGGCTCGGAGACAACCCACACCATTACCGTATTCCAGCTAACCTTAGTAACTGGAATACACCAGAGGGGCTCACCGATGAGCCCCCCACACTTCTATCTCAACCGTATTTTCTTCCACTGTCAAAAGACAAACCACCACCACACGATCAGCTGCCATGATGTCCTTTGCTCATATTGCACCTGCAAAGAGATAAAGCAAACCAAACAAAACAAAACACAGGGAGGGTGGGTGGGAAACTGCCTGCTTGTCACCTGTCCCTAATCTGCTGTCCAGGAGACCCCAGCTATCCCATAACTAACTACCACAAACCCCTCCTCATCCTGTTGCTCCAACCAATCCACTTCGCCCTCATTCTCCACCTACAATCCTTAACCTCATAGTTGCTTCCCCTTCTCACACTGTCATACCGGCCCTGTACTATCTTTTTATTTTATTTTCTCTCGCTCCGGGCCTTACTTTCAACTGTATAAGGTTGGGTTGACACTTATGTGAATTGGAATGTGGGTTTCCCCACATTCAGTTCGCATGGCAGGAGAGTGTAACCGGCTTGCAATGGAGCCGGTTCACACCTCTCCGGGGTGGCCATGGTCTGCACTGGAAAAGGGTCCTGTGCGTCTTCTGGTCCGTTTCAGGTCCGAATTCGGGCAAACATTTGGACCTGATTCGCACCTGAAATGGAGAACAGAGACGGACCGGACCCCCTGCTGCCCTGGCTTGTGTGAGCACGGCCTAAAGTGGGTATGGCCACTGCAGCTCAATAAAACTGCTTTTACAGGCTTTTGAGTTTTTTTTTTCTCTGCCTCTAAACTCCCCTCTAAGTTAGTCTATGGGGGTTATTTACGAAAGGCAAATCCACATTGCACTACAAGTGCAAAGTGCACTTGAAATTGCACTGAAAGTGCACTAGGAAGTGCAGTTGCTGTAGATCCAAGGGGGACATGCAAAGAAAATAAAAAACAGCATTTTAGCTTGCACATGATTGGATAATAAAATCAGTAGAGCTTCCCCTCATTTCAGATCTACCCCTCAGATTTACAGTGACTGCACTTTCAGTGCCATTTCAAGTGCACTTTGCACTTGTAGTTTGTACTTGTAGTGCAAAGTGGAGTTGCCTTTAGTAAATAACCCCCTAAGGCCGCGTACTCACAGTGCGCTCAGCCTATCAGCGGCCGCGACGGGACATTGCTGCGGCCGCTGATAGGCTGAGCGCACTGTGAGTCACCGACACGCAGGAAGCGGAAGTGACCGGGACCGGAGAACGGGACGGCGATATCGGAACAACGGGGGATCGTAGGCAGGTAAGTGAAAGTTTATTTTGTATAGTTTTACAGCCCGGGCACAGCGGGGGTTAAAAGTTTTAGGTCAGAGAACTCCTTTAACCACTTCCATACAGGGCACGTATACACCTTCCCGCCCAAGCCAATTTTCAGTTTTCAGCACTGTCGCACTTTGAATGGCAATTGCGCGGTCATGCTACACTGTACCCAAACAAAATTGGCGTCCTTTTTTCCCCACAAATAGAGCTTTCTTTTGGTGGTATTTGATCACCTCTGCGATTTTTTTTTTTTGCGCAACAACTAAAAAAAGACTGGAAATGTTGAAAAAAAATTAAGTTTTTATTTTTTTCTGTAAATTTTTTTGTAAATAAGTACGTTTTCTCTTTCAATTATGGGCACTGATATGGCGGCACTGATGGGCACAGATGAGATGGCACTGATGGACATCGATGAGGTAGTACTGACGGGCACAGATGAGGTGGTACTGATTGGCGGCGCTGGTATGCGGCACTGATGGGCGCTGATATGCGGCACTGATGGGCACTCATAGGCGGCACTGATGGGCACATGGGCGGCACTGATGGGCACATTTTTTTTTCAAACTTTTTTTTTTTTTTTCAAACTTCTTTTTTTTTTTTTGACTTTTTTTTTGCCCCGTTTTTTTTCTTCCTGCCCTTCCCTGGTGGTCCAGGGTGGGCTTCCCTGGTGGTCCATGTGGCGATCCGAGGGGGGGCTGCGCTGATAAACAATCAGCGCGACCCCCCCCCCTGTCAGGAGAGCCGCCGATCGGCTCTCCTCTACTCGCGTCTGTCAGACGCGAGTGAGGAAGAGCCATTGACGGCTCTTCCTGTTTACATCGTGATCAGCCGTGATTCGACACGGCTGATCACGTGGTAAAGAGTCTCCGTGAGAGACTCTTTACCGAGATCGGTGTTGCGGGGTGTCAGACTGACACCCCGCAACAACGATCGCCGCGATGCGCGCCCCGGGGGCGCGCATCGGCTCAGAATCCTGAGGACGTCATATGACGTCCGGTCAGGATTCTACAACCACTTTGCCGACGTCAATTTGTCATTGGCGGGCGGCAAGTGGTTAATGTCTAAACTGCTGGCAACAAAAGTGAGTACACCCCTTAGTGAAAATGTCCAAATTGGGCACAATTATCCATTTTCCCTCCACGGTGTCATGTGACTCGTTAGTGTTACAAGGTCTCAGGTGTGAATGGGGAGCAGGTGTGTTAAATTTGGTGTTATCGCTCTCACTCTCTCAGGCTGGGTTCACACTACTACACTACTTTCATCCTACTTTGCTCTGCTACATTGGTCCTACATTTATCCTACATTGGTCCTACATCCATCCTACATTGGTCCTACATCCATCCTACTTTCATGAACAGGATACTACTTTGGTCCGACTTCAATGATATTCAATGGCCTGAAGTAGGATCAATGTAGGACCAAAAGTAGTACAGGGAGCATTTTCAAAGTCGGACCGACTTGTGTAGGACCAGTTAAGACAGCTCTCATAGGGAAACATTGATTTTCACACGTCATGCTACATGAGGCTCCCAATGTAGGACCATTTGTCGGACAAGTGTGAACCCAGCCTCATACTGGTCACTGGAAGTTCAACATGGCACCTCATGGCAAAGAACTCTCTGAAGACCTGAAAAAAAAGAATTGTTGCTCTACATAAAGATGGTCTAGGCTATAAGAAGATTGCCAAGACCCTGAAACTGAGCTGCAGCGCGGTGGCCAAGACCATACAGCAGTTTAACAGGACAAGTTCCACTCGGAACAGGCCTTGCCATGGTCAACCATAGAAGTTGAGTGCACATGCTCAGCGTCATATCCAGAGGTTGTCTTTGGGAAATAGACATATGATTGCTACCAGCATTGCTGCAGAGGTTGCAGGGGTGGGGGGTCAGCCTGTCAGTGCTCAGACCTTACGACGCACATTGCATCAAATTGGTCTGCATGGCTGTCATTCCAGAAGGAAGCCTCTTCTAAAGATGATGCACAAGAAAGCCAGCAAACAGTTTGCTGAAGACAAGCAGACTAAGGACATGGATTACTGGAACCATGTCCTGTGGTCTGATGAGACCAAGATAAACTTATTTGGTTCAGATGGTGTCAGGCGTGTGTGGTGGCAACCAGGTGAGGAGCACAAAGACAAGTGCGTCTTGCCTACAGTGAAGCATGGTGGTGGGAGTGGCATGGTCTGGGGCTGCATGAGTGCTGCCGGCACTGGGGAGCTACAGATCATTGAGGGGACCATGAATGCCAACATGTACTGTAACATACTGAAGCAGAGCATGATCCCCTCCCCTCAGAGACAGGGCCGCAGGGCAGTATTCCAGCATGATAATGACCCCAAACACACCTCTAAGACGACCACTGCCTTGCTAAAGAAGCTGAGGGTAAAGGAGATGGACTGGCCAAGCATGTCTCCAGACCTAAACCCTATTGAGCATCTGTGGGGCATCCCCAAACAGAAGGTGGAGGAGCGCAAGATCTATAACATCCACCAGCTCCGTGATGTCGTCATGGAGGAAGGGAAGAGGACTCCAGTGGCAACCTGTGAAGCTCTGGTAAACTCCATGCCCACTTCACAATTATGTGCCACTTTGTGTTGGTCTATCACATAAAATCCCAATAAAATACATTAAAATATTTGGTTGTAACATGACAAAATTTGGAAATTTTCAAGGAGTATGAATACTTTTTTCAATTCACTGTATCAGGCAACAAACTGACCAACAAGAAAAATGATGTCCTAACTTTTGAAGCAAATCGTAAGTTGTTTTTGCCCGAAGCTGTTGTTCGACCCGTGGCAGGTAAATGCTTACTAAACATTTATTTTGACTGGTTATCATTTCAGTGTGTTACGGTTTGTTTACATTTTTAAAAATCTTTTACGCTTTCAGTTTAAAAAATGTAAACTGTCTTCTGTCTTCCCATTCGGACCTCACGTAATAGAAGGAGCGTTCCTGCTCACATGCAGGAACACAAGCTGTGCATAGGATAGCCCATTCAGTTCAGTGGGCTGCCCTATGCGCATTTTTCACCCAAGGAGCTCCTGCTCCTTTTTGGGTGACAAGCTTAGCTTGATTTCTAACTGCACATTTTGCCGCAATTGCCACATGATTCTGTTGCCAAATTCACACCGTGTTTGCGGTGCCATTATCCCTATAATCATGGACAACAACGTGATGAACGCTGAGAGCGAGGCCTGAATTAATCCAAGCCTCACTCTCAGCGTTCATCGCGTTGTTGTCCATCATCAGAGAATGATCTGCTCTCTACATGGACCATAATCAGTGGGTAAGAGGCTTGCCCTTAGTCCCCTCTAAAAGCCTCTACCCCAGTTGGACCTGTCACACCCCCTTTCCCTAACAAGCCCAGCACAGCATGGCAGGCTTGTAATTTGGTATCCCCATATTAAGGAAGCATAGAGTGTGCATCCACCCTGCTATACAATGATACATGACCTGTAACGTTGGAGGGTTTCGACAAAGCATCCTAACCAAAATGATGACCGGAACTTTGCTCTTTGGATCACCTGGTGCCCAGTAGGGCGTGCCGACAAGAAATGCGAGGGCTCCTGTTATATCTCAGGCCTTGTACAAACGACCGAACATGTCCGCTGAAACCGTCGGACCAGTTTCCGCGGACATGTCCGACCGTGTGTAGGGCCTACCGGACAGTTTTCCGGCCTAGCGGACAGGTTTCCAGCGGACAAAAGTTTCTTAGCGAAACTTGTCCGCTGGAAGCCTGTCCGTCGGACATGTCCGATGGTTAGTACGACTCATCGGACATGTCCGCTGACCCGAAATCCCGCGCATGCGTCGAATTGCTTTGACGCATGCGTGGAAGCATTGAACTCCCGTGTCAGAGAACGTCGGTGTCTTCTACGTCACCGCGTTCTCTGTCCGCTGGGATTTTGGTCTGATGGTGTGTACACACATCAGACCAAAAGATCCCAGCAGACATGTCCGATGAAAACGGTCCGCGGACCGTTTTCATCGGACATGTCTGCTCGTGTTTACAAGGCCTCACTGCCAAAGTAGGTCTTCACCTTCTCCCAGTGAACTGGTGAACACTTACATATACTCAGTGAAGTAACTAGCCTCAGGTGACGCGGATGACGCAGGTACACGAAGATGAAACAAATCCTTTTACATAAGTTGCACCTTTTTATTTGTAGCACTCACTCCTCCACAGCTTCCTTAAGCACACAATTTACACAGCATCTCTGAGTTCTAGTAGGCAGGAGGCGGGGATCTGTTGTCGCACATTCCACAGCATAGAGCACATAGCTGAGTGTAATCTTGGATGTGAGTGGAGGGAATGGACTCACTGGCCAATGCCCCAGTCTCATAGGGAGATGTGCACAGCTGAGGCTGAAGCTGTCAATCACATGCTGGAGATGGGGGGGGGGGGCGGGTCCGAGCTTTCTTCTGGGATTGTTTGGTGTCAACATTGACTGTCACTATTGATTCATGCAGATAGCACCTAACAAAACACGATCTGTACTTAGCTTCTTTGGAAAGCAGAGGAGATATCGGAAGTTTAATGGGCCCCTGATGTCTCCACGAAGAGGACCTGTCATTATCCAAAGCTGTCATGATAATTGTACACATTAAAATCGTTCGTTCTGTTCTAATCCGAAAATTCGTAATCAGCTGTCGAAAGTTGTATACACACTGTACTAAAATTGTAAGAGAATTCTTTGGACGGAAATGTTTGCCCACTTTTCTTATAGTGTACTAGCGTTTAGGAGTGAATGGGTTAAAGCGGAGCTCCAGCCCCTCCTCCAAAAATTTTAAGTCAGCAGCTACAAATACTGTAGCTGCTGACTTTTAATATTAGGACACTTACCTGTCCAGGTAACCCACAATGTCGGCACCCCAGCCGATTGTCCGATCGGCTCTCGGGCGCTGCTGCCTCTATTCGTGTTAAAGGAGACTGCCTGTGAAGCATTTTGGCTTCACAGCCAGATCCCTACTGTGCATGTGCGAAGCGCTTTATAACTTACCCTGCATCGGTGGAAGGAGAAGGGGGGCTAAAGTTATATGGGACCTTGCCGCATTCAGGTCTCCCTGAAGTGAGGACAGGTACTTCTCAAAAACAGGAACCCCTTCCCCCGAAAGGTGCCAAATGTGGCACTGAAGGGCTGAAGTGGGGTGGGGGGTGTGAAGAAGCAAACAAGCGGAGCTTCCACTTTGAGTGGAACTCTGCTTTAACCACTTAAGGACCCCTTCACGCCAATATACGTCGACAGAATGGCATGGCTGGGCACATCAACATATATGTACGTTGTCCTTTAAGCCCAGCCGTGGGGTCCGAAGCTCTGTGACCGCGGGATTTGCGGACCCGCTCGCCACTAGAGTCCCGCGAACGGTCCCCGTAGCTGAAGAACGGGGAGAGCTGTGTGTAAACACGGCTTCCCCGTTCTTCACTGTGGCGGCTGCATCGATCGTATGATCCCTTTTATAGGGGAACACAATCAATGACGTCACACCTACAGCCACAACCCCCTACAGTTAGAAACACACTTGAGGTCACACATAACCCCATCAGCGCCCCCTGTGGTTAACTCCCAAACTGCAATTGTCATTTTCACAATAAACAATGCATTTTAAATGCATTTTTTGCTGTGAAAATGACAATGGTCCCAAAAATGTGTCAAAATTGTCCAAAGTGTCCGCCATAATGTCGCAGTCACGAAAAAAATCGCTGATCGCCGCTATTCGTAGTAAAAAAAATAATAATTAATAAAAATGCAATAAAACTATCCCCTATTTTGTAAACGCTATAAATTTTGCGCAAACCAACCGATAAACGCTTATTGCGATTTTTTTACCAAAAATAGGTAGAAGAATACATATCGGCCTAAACTGAGAAAAAAAAAACATTTTATATATTTTGGGGGGATATTTATTATAGCAAAAAGTAAAAAATATTGATTTTTTTTTCAAAATTGTCGCTCTATTTTTGTTTATAGCGCAAACAATAAAAACCGCAGAGGTGATCAAATACCACCAAAAGAAATCTCTATTTGTGGGAAAAAAAGGACGCCAATTTTGTTTGGGAGTCACGTCGTACGACCGCGCAATTGTCAGTTAAAGCGACGCAGTGCCGAATCGCAAAAAGGGGCAAGGTCCTTTAGCTGCATTTTGGTCCGGGTCTTAAGTGGTTAGGTACTGTAGTTTGTAGCCATTTCATGGGCACATGCAATTTTCGGCATGTTTGGTATCTATTTACTTGATGCAACTACATTTTAAAAAATTTTAGGCATTCTATTGTGTGCACTGAATTTCATTTTAGTTAACTTTTGTTCCTGAAAATTTGCAAAGTGGCCGAGCAGATATCGTGTGACAGAGAATTGTAACAAAGTAGTAAGTTGGCAGATGGACAGTTAAATATATACAAAGTATACATTTTATCACAGAGGCAATACAGAACAGGTTTTAAATTTAAATTTAAACACATAAACCTTAGAACAAGGATAACACACCACCTGGAAGTACTTTTTTTTATCATATTCACAGTACCACTCTGTGATAATATGACCACTAATTATCAGAGAATTGTAACAGTCACCATTTCATTCTCCAGGGTCTCTGCTTTTAGAAAATATGTAATGTTTGGGATTTGTAAAAAATTTGCAGACAGCAATTGGTTAAACATTCCCTTTAAAACCTGAGCTGTGACGCACATTCATGAACTTTTCATATTCCTTATTTTACAGACATCATCAGTGCAGTTATTACTGTAAAAAAATGACTAATAAATCACCCCAATGTAATTATTTGACTTCTCACTGAATCAATACTTAGTATCATTTCTCAATAAACTTTTGAATTAATGAATGTGATGATAGTTCAGGGTCGTCATCAGACAAGGCGATGGATCTCAGATGTTGAATCTGACCTTTCGGAATTTCTGTACATGTCTGAGTTCTTGCGATCGCTCCGGGGCTATAGGAAGATTTTTTTTTTCTGTTCATTCAGCTTTAAAGAAATGTCAGCGCTCAATTTCCCGTACTGAAAAATTATTTCTACATCTAGATAATGGATGGGGGCCCTTGAACTCTCATATGTAAATTTCATGGTCAGATGATTGCAATTAGCATTGGTAATTAGTCATGAGCTGAATGAGCCATGAAAGATATGTCAGGTCTAGATAATGGACAACTATATTTAAAGCTATATAGTTCCAAACTGTCCCTGATTTCAAGGGACTGTCCCTGATTTGTCCCTCCTTCCTTCTCATGTGTCCCTCATTTTGGCCTGATCAATATAGATGTATATAAAATGCACTTTTTATCTATTTAAAAAGTGTTTTCCAACACTAAACATTTCATCTGATTTCTAAATGACTGCATTTGTAAATTCCAAAATCCAAAATAAAGGAATAGTAGTGGTAAAAAAAAAGCACTTGTGGGTTTAACTAATCTTTTTTTTGTACAATTCTCCTTTAAGTGGGCGTGGTAAGGGGTGTGTCCTATTCCTAAATACTTTTGGTGATAGGTGTCCCTCATTCCAATCTTAAAAAGTTGGGAGGTATGCAAAGTGTACTAGAATTGACTAAATACCCTCCCAGCAACCAGCATCAGGTGGAGACTGATTATTAGAAACTGGTGGATGCTGGGAGACACCCACTGGTGGAAACCAGAGTTATAACTTCCTGCTCTGGGAAGTAACAGTGCCACCAGCAGGTGATTCAGCTCCTGACACCACCTGTCAAATGCTTTCTGAGGGGTGATCCAAATGCAGATCGGTCTTCAGAGAGCACTGCAAGTGTGAACGAGGCCTGAGAGGGAGTTCTCCTTGGAGAAATTTTATTTGACTTTCTGTTGTTCCTACAGGACAAAACGTGAAGGAAGATCTTCCTAGTGGTAAATAGATGTAAAAAAAAGAAATGGATGTTGCGTGGACAGGGATAATGACCAGAGATAGATTAGGGCAAAAGTAAACCCTAGGTAAGGTAGCAACTTAGATCCCCCCAATCCCTTTGATTCACAGTGATAAGTACTAAAGTAGGTACAGAGAAGCCACTCCATTAGCATTGTCTATACTGGAATGGCCACTGTCAGCAATCAGCAGCAAGGATGACCAAATCTGTGTAGCTGCACTAGAAAACTGGGAGTGTATATATATATATATATATATATATATATATACACACACATATATATATATTGTGACAGGAAGTCAGGTAAATCTGTGGGTGTTGTCACAGACAGGACATACATTTCTGCCTTGTTTAGACAATACACCAATTGTTATTAGGCGTCGGCTGCAAATGTAGCCAGGAAAGATCTAAGGGCGTTGGAAGACTTCAGCTGTTCGGAATGAGGCAATTAAGGCCTCTATATAAGTAGTCCAGAGGATTACCACTAATTTGCTGCATGCTGAGGCTTTCTGAGTGAAAGAGAGCAGTACTGAAAGTCTTCTGAGGAGGTGAGGAGAGGATTGATTTTTCTGTGTGATAAAAATCAAAAGACTATTGTTTTTCTGCTGTATGACCAGCACTGTCTACCCAGCAGTAGGCTGTGCTAGACTCCATAGACGCCCAAAGTGGCTAGGTTTTATTTTATGTTTGATTTTGTTTATGCTGTTTGGATGCTTGCACTTGTTTCCAGCAAGATCGAAGAATAAACCAAAATCTTTGTTTTCAACCGTCTTCGTCTGCCTGTCTGTATAAATTCAGTGTGTGGTGAACCCATCCAAGGGGTCACACACCCCGCTACCGAGCTAACCCCTTACAATATATATATATACACAGTATCTCACAAAAGTAAGTAGCCCCTCGAATTTTTGTAAATATTTTCTTCTATCTTTTCATGTGACAACACTGAAGAAATGACACTTTGCCACAATGTAAAGTAGTGAGTGTACAGCTTGTATAACAGTGTCAATTTGCTGTCCCCTCAAAATAACTCAACACACAGCCATTAATGTCTAAACCGCTGGCAACTGAGGCGAGTACATCCCTAAGTGACAAAGTCCAAATTGGGCCCAAAGTGTCAATATTTTGTGTGACCACCATTATTTTCCAGCACTGCCTTAACCCTCTTGGGTATGGAGTTCACCAGAGCTTCACAGGTTGCCACTGGAGTCCTCTTCCACTCCTCCATGACGACATCACGGAGCTGGTGGATGTTAGAGATCTTGCGCTCCTCCACCTTCCGTTTGGGGATGCCCCACAGATGCTCAATAGGGTTTAGGTCTGGAGACATGCTTGGCCAGTCCATCGCCTTTACCCTCAGCTTCTTTAGCAAGGCAGTGGTCGCCTTGGAGGTAATAATGTTGGAATACTGCCAGGGATGGACTGGCCATTGGGACTGGGCTGCAGGGCAGTATTCCAACATTATTGATCATGCTCTGCTTCAGTATGTCACAGTACATGTTGGCATTCATGGTCCCCTCAATGATCTGTAGCTCCCCAGTGCCGGCAGCACTCATGCAGCCCCAGACCATGCCACTCCCACCACCATGCTTGACTGTAGGCAAGACACACTTGTCTTTGTACTCCTCACCTGGTTGCCGCCACACACGTTTCACACCATCTGAACCAAATACGTTTATCTTGGTCTCATCAGAACACATGTTCCAGTAATCCATGTCCTTAGTCTGCTTGTCTTCAGCAAACTGTTTGCGGGCTTTATTGTGCATCATCTTTAGAAGAGGCTTCCTTCTGGGATGACAGCCATGCAGACCAATTTGATGCAATGTGCGTCGTATGGTCTGAGCACTGACAGGCTGACCCCCCCACCCCTTAAATCTCTGCAGCAATGCTGGCAGCACTCATATGTCTATTTCCCAAAGACAACCTCTGGATATGTGCTGAGCATGTGCACTCAGCTTCTTTTGTCGACCAATGGCGAGGCCTGTTCTGAGTGGAACCTGTCCTGTTAAACTACTGTATGGTCTTGGCCACCATGCTGCAGCTCAGTTTCAGGGTCTTGGCATTCTTCTTATAGCCTAGGCCATCTTTATGTAGAGCTCAGATCCTCAGAGTGTTCTTTGCCATGAGGTGTAACATAATCTTTCAAATTATACAAAAAAATTGGGCAAACGTTGCTGTTTATTTTTTTTAAATTCATTGAAGTATATTTTTTCATAAAAATTGCAGCTCATATATATATATATATATATATATATATATATATATATATATATATAGCATTTATTAATAGTAACGCAAAAGGCATCCAAACCCCAGCAAACAGCAACAAACATAAAGATATAAGTGAACCAAAAACCCAGTGAGAAAATACCTAACTAAATGACTTAAAGGGGTTGTCTCTGTGTCACTTGTATCTATAGGTAAGCCTTATTATAGTGCGCCGTTTAGGAGATATTTGCTGATGAGTCATCGGCGCATGCGCTGTGAAGAAACGGCCCTCAATGTCATTTCTTCACTAGCGTGACCTCACACGACTCCGGCCAGTCACAGAGCTGGAGTCTGCAGCCTCAGAAGAAAAAGGGGCGAAGATGGATGCGGCCACCAGCAGGGACAGCGCGAGCTTCGTTTGCAGGTAAGTAACACTAGCCCATTATGCTTTTACTTTGCAGGGGAAAGATCAAGTTCACTTCATCTTTAACAGAATTACAGAAATCCTAACTATACAATATATACAAAATGGGGAACACAGGAAAGCAAGGTAAAACTGGAAGGAACATATGGGAAGGGGGAACCAAAACTGGGATCAGAAACAAGGGTGAGTAGGGACAAGGCAGCAAGAATCGAGGTAAAGGTAGAAGGCAGAGAGCACAATCAAATAGCAGGAACAAGATAACAGCTAGCAGTATCAGTCAGCAAGCAAAACGCTGGAGCAAGGTCACATTGTAACAGCAGATGAGGGACTAAATACCATCCCAGCAGCCAGCACCAGGTGGAGATTATTACTGAAATCTCCCAGCTGCTGGACACTGGAACTACAAACTTCCCCTCCAGGAAGCACAGTGCCAACAGCAGGTGATCTAGGTCCTGACAGCCTCCCTATCAGGCACCAACTGCCCATGAGTACACGCTCCTTTGTAAAGTGACAAATAGGTGCACAGTTTCTTTGACTAAATGCACTATCCTCTTTGTTTCCTGCAGGAGCACAAAGATTATACATAAGACCTCTAAACATCCAATGGGCCCTAGGCCTTGTACATGCACTCAGGGCCGGTGCTAGACTATTTTGTGCCCTAGGCATGACCAGCTACTTGCGCCCCCCCACCCCCTGAATCAGCTCACATACACCTTTCACATATCCCTATTATCCTCACCATAGCCTCCAGACAGGGTCTTAGCCCACCCACCCCCAAGTGGTGACAATTTTGCTTCTCAATGCTTCCTCAGCTAGCATAGCCGACAATCAGACAATCTTCTGTCTGGTCAGTATCTCACCTTCCAATGCAATGTCGCCCCCCCCCCCCCCAGAGCCAATACCACCATCCTCTTCCCATCCACCAGCCAGCAAGATTACTTCTTACCCACTCAGTGTCCTAGCGCTGCCTCAGTTTTCCTCCTGACCCTGCCAGTATTACTCCCGCTCCTATAGCCCGCATCGGTGCTGCATCATCTCCACTCCTGCACCTCTGCCAATAGTACTTCCTCCTCCTGCCAACTGTCACTTCTGTCACAATTAGGCTTTTCATCCAGCCTTACTGTGGCAGCCAGCCGGCTTGTCACATCCTTTTCCCACTGTCTTGTCACATCCTTCTCCCGCCGGCTAGTCACATTCTTCTCCTGCCGGCTTGTCACATCCTTCTCCCACTGGCTAGTTACATCCTTCTCCCACTGGCTAGTTACATCCTTCTCCCACTGTCTTTTCACATCCTTCTTCCGCCGGGTTGTCACACCCTTCTCCCACCGGCTTGTCACACCCTTCTTCCGCCGACTTGTGACACCCTTCTCCCACCGGCTTGTAAAATCCTTCTCTCACCGGCTTGTCACATTCTTCTCCCACTGGCTCGTCACATCCTTTTTCCGCCGGCTTGTCACAGCCTTCTCCCACCGGCTTGTCACACCCTTCTTCCGCCGGCATGTCACACCCTTCTCCCACCGGCTTGTAAAATCCTTCTCTCACCGGCTTGTCACATTCTTCTCCCACTGACTTGTCACATCCTTCTCCCACTGTCTTTTCACATCCTTCTTCCGCCGGGTTGTCACATCCTTCTTCCACCGGCTTGTCACATCCTTCTCCCACTGGCTAGTTACATCCTTCTCCCACTGGCTAGTTACATCCTTCTCCCACTGGCTAGTTACATCCTTCTCCCACTGTCTTTTCACATCCTTCTTCCGCCGGGTTGTCACACCCTTCTCCCACCGGCTTGTCACACCCTTCTTCCGCCTGCTTGTGACACCCTTCTCCCACCGGCTTGTAAAATCCTTCTCTCACCGGCTTGTCACATTCTTCTCCCACTGGCTCGTCACATCCTTTTTCCGCCGGCTTGTCACACCCTTCTCCCACCGGCTTGTCACACCCTTCTTCCGTCGGCTTGTCACACCCTTCTCCCACCGGCTTGTAAAATCCTTCTCTCACCGGCTTGTCACATTCTTCTCCCACAGACTTGTCACATCCTTCTCCCACTTTCTTTTCACATCCTTCTTCCGCCGAGTTGTCACATCCTTCTTCCACCGGCTTGTCACATCCTTCTTCCGCTGGCTTGTCACATCCTTCTTCCGCCGGCTTGTCACTTTTGCCAGATACTTCCCCATCTCCTCCCTCCCAGCAATCGTGGCTGCACCCTAGGTGGCAGTGTGCCCTAGGCAGCTTCCTAGTTTGCCTAGTGGTAGCACAGGCCCCGTGTGTACTGGCCCTAATCTAGACATCTGACATTCCCCAGAAGTGATGAATGCTAAAGACTTTGACAGAGGCACTTCAACAGATCCAGGCATTATGATCCTGTCATCTGCCCACTTCCCAGGTGGGAATGCCCCATTTTATGAGTTAGTCCCACCCAGACCCCACCTCTAAATATGTTAGGAGAGCACAACATGCCCACTTTATGGATTAATCCTGCCTAGAACTGTTTTTTTAAATAGGTGACCACTACAAAACGAATGCATTTTTAAGATAGTGAGCATGTGCAGTAACTTAAATAAGGTTGATGCTGTGATCCCTGGACATCGGTAGGACAGAGGGCCTACACAGGGCCAGGACAAGATGTGGGCAGGAGGGTCGACTGCCCTGGGTGCAATGGTTTATTGCAGGGTTGTAGGCGCCCTGACCCTTACCCAAAGGGAAGGGGGAGGGCGCAATTTGGCATCTTTGCCCTGGTTGCTGGATTGCCTTGTCCCAGGAGTGGGCCTACATGCCGAACTGTATCTATATCATAGCTGTAGTGCCACAGTCTGTCCTATTTCCTTTTGTCATTAACCTTCTGGGAAATCCTTTTTGTTTGTAGTAGGGGAAAGAAATTCCAACATCTGAAGGATAAAAGTCTGAGGCCGCGTACACACGGTCGATCCATCCGATAAGAATGGTCCAACGGACCGTTTTCATCGGTTCACTGCTGAAGCAGACTGATGGTCTGATGTGCGTACACACCATCAGTTCAAAAACCGATCGGGTCAGAACGCGGTGACGTAAAACACACGACGTGCTGAAAAAAACAAAGTTCAATGCTTCCAAGCATGTGTCGACTTGATTCTGAGCATGCACGGGTTTTGAACCGATGCTTTTGTGTACTAACCATCGGTTTTGACCGACGTTCAGACGTCCATCAGTCCGATTTTAAAGCAAGTTCCAATACTTTGGTCTGAAGGACAAAAGTCTGATGGGCCATACACACGGTCGGTTTGGACCGATGAAACTGAACCTCAGTCCGTTTTCATCGGTTTGGTCCGACCGTGTGTACGCGGCCTCAGGCCATTTTTTCTCTTTTTTTTTTTTGCCTTTTTATTGACGTCACAGGGCTGAGGGACCAATTTCTATGACGTGGTCATAATATTTTTACATGCAAGGCCTGCTTTACATGAATAGCCCTGGAACTTGAAATATGAAAATAAAACAGGAAAAATCTTTTACTTTTCAGGACAGTACTGACTGGTGAATATGTAATGCTCAGATTAGCGTTTCCATGGAGACGGAATACTCTGGGGGGCCACTTACAACTCGCAGTTGTGATAGGACGGCATCTACTGCTAAGCTGTCATTCACACCTAGAGGTTGTTTGCAAAAAACAAATTACTTTCTTCTCCATTAAACTGATGCCTATTCAGAAGCTGCTAATTTTTTATAGATTTCATGGAAAGTAAATAAGTAATGTTGTTTTTTAGAGGACACAAATGACTAAAAAAATAAAGATTTCACTGGCTCATTTATTGCACAATTAGGAGTTAAGAAATGATGTTGTTACATGGTTGACTGATTGCTGTTTCAAAGTCATTTTTGTGTTTTCTACGTCGGCTGCTGGCGGCGACAGACAGAAAGGTGGTGATCGCGACGCACCGTTTGTGAAACGGTTGTGTATCATTAAAGTGGTATTAAACTTCTTATTTTTTTTTTTTAGGGTTTTGATAATGGAAGAGACCCTATCATAATTGCACCCTCTGCCTATCAGTTGTCATATACACAGGGCCGTCTTTAATATGGTTTGGGCCCTGGGCAAACATTTTTTTTGGGCCCCCCTCCAGCTTATTTTGGGCCTGGCTGGTTCACATGTATGTGTTTTGGCGGTCCTCATTTGTGCAGGCACAGCAGCCCATTGATTTGAATGGGCTGCCATGCCTTTGTTTCCTGCAGAAAAAAAGTGCATTCAGCATTTTAAAAATACAGTTGCCTTGAAATCCATTCTGCTTTTGCACCATGCTACTTACCTGCAGTTCTTGCACACACAAACGCACTGTGTTTTTAAAAGCGTGACCTAAACGTCTAAAAATGCAGCAAGTTTGACAGTGCGGGAACTGCAGATAAGTCACAGCAGACAGCAGAATGGACAGACAGTGCTGTATTTCAGTGCTTGATGGGTATAGGTGTGCCGTGTGCGCAGCCTAATACATGAGGCATGCGCTTTTCTTTGCAGGAAACGCAGGCATGGCGGCCCATTCAAATGAATGGGCTGCTGTGCCTGCGCAAATGTGGGCCGCCAAAACACATACATCTGAACCAGCCAGGCCCAAAATAAGCCCATTAACCAGTTAAATACAGACAGTAATGCCATGTGCTCTGAGGCCTTACTCAGCCTGGACTGCAGGTCTGGTCTGTGATTTAAAGAGTTCCTCTATTTTACACATGGCATGGCATGGGGTCCCATGGTGCTAAAGCAGAATGGACAGAAAATTTTTCAAAGGGGGTTGCTTTGGGCCCCCAACAGTGATAGGGCCCTGGGTAGCTGCCCCTGTTTGTCCTATGGTAAAGACGGCCCTGCATATACACTGCGCCGTACATGCGCAGCGCAGAGTACATTTACAGCACCTGATCTGTGCCGTGGCGACTCCCATTGCACAGGTGCAGGAATGACGTCATCGCAGCCCGGCCATTCAAGCGCTCTGAAGAGCCGGAACCCAGACAGGGTAAAAATGGAAGCGCCTGGGACTTGCGGGATCGATGACATCGCTAGACATGTCCAGGATGAAAAAAATTCAACCAAATTAGAAAAAAAATAAAAAATCTGACCGCATTTGAAAAAAATGATCGAATCGGTATTGGAAATCGAAAACACATTTGAGGTTTTTTTTTTCCTATTTAAATGCAGCTGTTGCATTAAGCTATTGATACTGTCTGACAATTTGAAAATGAGAACAAAATTCAAAAAAATAATAACCATCTTCCAAAATTTGAATTTAGAATAGAATGATAGGCAGCACAGTGGTGTAGTGAGTAGCACTTTTGCCTAGCAGCAAAAAGGGTCACTGGTTCGAATCCCGACCACGACACCATCTGCCTGGAGTTTGCATGTTCTCCCTGTGCCTGTGTGGGTTTCCTCCGGGTACTCCGGTTTCCTCCCACACTCCAAAGACATGCTGGTAGGTAAAATTGGATCTTGTCCAAAAATTGGCCCAGTATATATATGTATATCTGTGTGTATGACTGTGTGTCCCAAGCGTGTCATGATCCTACAGGGTAAAATGACCGCACCAGCCAAGCAGACACTGGCTGGAAAAAGCGCCCAGAGGCGATTCAGTTCGCATGAGTAACGCTATACAAGTCATTCATTCATTCAAAGATTTCGAATAGAAAAGATTGGAATAGAATTGAAAATAAGAGAATAGAATATAACATCAATAGAATAAAATAAAATAGAGAGAATATTACTGTTATATTCTTTCTAATGTATTCTGTTTTACATTAACCACTTGCTGACCGCCCGCCGTCAGCGGAAGTATTGCTCCCCTTTGTTAATCACCGTAGCTGTACAGCGGACGCTTTAAGCGGTATAGGGTGCACGCGTGGGGCGTGTCACTTAGAAAATTATGCATGTGCGTGATGTCCGCCGGGCACCCGCGATTGCTTCTGACAAAGGCAGAACGGGGATCACACAAATCCCTGTTCTGTCAGGGGAGTAGAGGCAGATTGTGTGTTCCTAGTAAGTAGGAACAGTGATCGGTCTCCTCCCCAGTCAGTCCCCTCCCCCCACAGTTAGAACACACACTAAGAGAACACATTTAATCCCTTGATAGCCCCCTACAGGTTAACCCCTTCACTGCCAGTGTCATTTTTACATTAATCAGTGCATTTCTATAGCACTGATCGCTGTAAAAATTACAATGGTCCCAAAATGGTGTCGAAAGTGTCCGATGTGTCCGCCATAATGTCGCAGTCACGATAAAAATAACAGATCGCCACCATTACTAGTAAAAAAAATATATATTAATAAAAATGCCATAAAACTATCCCCTACTTTTTAGACGCTATAACTTTTGCGCAAACCAATCCATAAACGCTTATTGTGATTTTTTTTAACAATAATATGTAGAAGAATATGTATCGGCCTAAACTGAGGAAAAAAATGTTTTTTTATATTTTTTGGGGGATATTTATTATAGCAAAAAGATAAAAATTGTGGGCCGGATTCAGATACATTGGCGTATCTGTCCGGCCGGCGTAATGTATCTCTGATACTTTACGCCACTCTAACTTTGGGCGCAAGTGCTTTATTCAGAAAGAACTTGCGCCCTTAGTTACGGCGGTGTAACGTATGTGTTGCTGCGTAAGGCCGCGTAATTCAAATGGGGATGTAGGGGGCGTGTTTTATTCAAATTTGTGTTGACCTCACAATCTTTACATTTTATTTGAGCGGCGCATGCGCCGTCCGTAAAATATCCCAGTGTGCATTGCTTTAAATGACGTCGCAAGGACGTCATTACTTTTGACGTGAACGTAAATTACGTCCAGCCGTATTCGCGAACGACTTACGCAAATTACGTAAAATTTCAAAACTCGGCGCGGGAATGATGGCCATACTTAAAGCGGTGGTTCACCCACAATAACAACATTATAGCATTAAATTAAGCATAGTAGCGCGAGCTACAGTATGCCTTTATTTATTTATTTTGCCCCGTACTCACTGTGTAATCCTATAGTGAAGATTCCGACTCCCCGCGGGGAATGGGCGTTCCTATCCAGAGGGAAGATGATTGATGGCCGGCTATGGCACGTCACGCTCCCCGAAGATAGCCGGAGTAGGTCTCGGCTCTTCACGGCGCTATACGCCGCCTGCGCACAGACTATGCGCAGGCGCCATGAAGAGCCAAGTCCTATTTCGGCTATTTCTGGAGAAGCGTGACGCGCCAGAGCCGGCCGCCAATCATCTTCCCTCTGGATAGGAACGCCCATTCCCCGCGGGGAGTCGGAATCTTCACTATAGGATTACACAGTGAGTACGGGGCAAAAAAAATAAACAAAGGCATACTGTAGCTCGCGCTACTATGCTTAATTTAATGCTAGAAACATTTTTTTTATAGGGTGAACCCCCTCTTTAACATTAGCTACCCCTCATATAGCAGGGGTAACTATACGCCGGAAAAAGCCGAACGCAAATTTTGTTTGGGAGCCACGTGCAATTGTCAGTTAAAGTGACGCAGTGCCGAATCGGAAAAAAGTGGCCTGGTCTTTGGCCAGTGAAATGGTCCGGGGCTTAAGTGGTTAAATAAATTGGTTTAGTTAAATTCGTTACATTCATTTTGTTAGTTTCGTATTCAAATTTAAAAAATTCAACCGAATTTGAAAAAACATCTGACCGCATTTGAAAGAAAATATTGAATCGGTGTTGAAAACACATTTGAGGGTTTTTTTTTTTCATTTAAATGCAGCTGTTGCATTAAGTTATTGATACTGTCTGATAATTTGAAAATTAGAACAAAATAAAATAAAATACAAAAAATATATATCCATCTTCCAAAATTAAAATTTCGAATAGAATGGAATGGTTTAGAATGGAAAAGATTAGAATAGAATTGAAAATAAGAATATAATATAAAATCAATAGAATAAAATAAAATAGAGGTTATATTCTTTCTATTTTATCCTTTTCTATATTAACCACTTGCTGACCGCCCGTGGTCATTTGGCGGCGACTAGGGATGAGCCGAACACCCCCCTGTTCGGTTCGCACCAGAACCTTCGAACGGACCGAACGTTCGCGCGAACATTTAGAACCCCATTGACGTCTAAGGGACTCGAACGTTCGAATTCAAAAGTGCTTTTTTTAAAGCCTAATATGCAAGTTATTGTCGGAAAACGGGTTTGAGAGCCTGGGTCTTGCCCCAGGGAACATGTATCAATGGAAAAAAAAAGTTTTTAAAACGGTTGTTTTTTCTAGAGCAGTGATTTTATTTATGCTTAAAGTGAAAAAAAAATTTAAATTCCTTTAAATATCGTACCTGCTGGGTGTCTATAGTATGCCTGTGAAGTGGCACATGTTTAGAACTGTCCCTGCACAAAATAAGATTACTATAAGAAAAAAGTAATTTAAAACTGCTTGTGGCTTTAATGTAATGTCTGGTCCCTGCAATATGGATGAAAATCATTGAGAAAAATAGCATGGGTTTCCCCCCACTCCCCCCAGGTCATTACAAGCCCCTTTGGCCCTATATACTTTGAACAGCAGTATACAGGCGGTGCAAACAAGACAGGGACTGTATGTTCGTTGTTAAGTAGAATCTGTTTGTAATTGTGAACTGGTACTTTTTTAAAGTGTAGCTCCAGCCATAAAATCTATTTTTAAGCTTTTCTGAAAACATAGAGAAGGGTTATCACCCCTGTAAACATTTGTTTTGCTGTCTGTGTGCATCTGTTCAGAAGATTGCAATTCACTTTCTGTCCCAATGACAAATGATTTTTTGAAAATTTGTTTTTTTTAGTGAAACAAGGATTGGTGATAAAGCATCAGTGGACAGGAGACACCTCTTACAGAAGAGAATTTCCCTTCCTAGGGGTAGATTTCCTCTCACTTCCTGTTGTCTCCTTCCGTTTGCAAGTAGGAGTTGTTTGTAAGTTGGATGTTTGAAAGTAGGGGCCTTCCTTATATACTCTGCATAAATTTGGGCCCTAGGTGTTGGTGTTGCCACAACACTGTACCCTCACAGTTAGTCTCGGTGGGCGCTGGAATGCCCTGCTGTGAAATATTAGATTAAGAATTGTAGATACATGCCCCTGTTGAACAGGGGCAGAACAATTGGGCCTTAGGCACTGGTGCTGGTGCCACAACACTGCAACCCCTCACAGATACTCTAGTTGGAGCGCAGCAATGAGCCCTCTGCAAAGTATTGCATCAAAAATTGTAATTACACGCCCCTGTTAAACAGGGGCAGAAAAATTGGGCCTTAGGCACTGGTGCTGGTGCCACAACACTGCAACCCCTCACAGATACTCTAGTTGGAGCGCAGCAATGATCCCGCTGCAAAGTATTGCATCAAAAATTTTAATTACACGCCCCTGTTAAACAGAGGCAGAAAAATTGGGCCCTAGCCACTGGTGGCGGTGCCCAGAACCAACAATGTTCTTACAAGCTATCAGCATGATCATTGAGGAGGAAAAGGATATTCACTCAGCATAACAGGATAGTCACTCAGCATCAGCATAGGCAGTCTTGAAGGGATCTGACATTTAAAAAAAAAATACTCAGTTACATCTGCATCAGGTGCTTGGTAGCTGGTGGTGATCCAAGACTGATTCATTTTTATAAAGGTCAGTCCATCGACCAAGTTGGTGGAGAGGCGCACCCTGTGATTGGTTACAAAGCCTCCGCAGCACTGAATGTGCGTTCTAAAAGAACGCTGGATGCAGGACAAGCCAGTAGCTCAATTTCGTACTGTGCAAGCTCTGGCCAGTGATCCATCCTCAAGACCCAGTAAGCCAGAGGATTTTCAGTGGGGAAGGTGTCCAAGTCTGATCTTGCCCCTAGGTACTCCCGCACCATGTAAACCAGACGCTGGCGATGGTTGCTGGAACCGGTCATACCTTGGGGCTGCGGACTAAAAAATTGTCTGAACGCATCGGTCAGACGGCCACCTTCTCCACAGCTCCTTATGTGACTGACCGAAGCCTCAGCAATACTCTATGTTTCCATTTTCTGTTGGCACCGTTATAAAACCACCTCAAACTTTTTTTCCTATTTTCACTTCTATGGGATGAGGTGCCTGAAATAACATGTTCACCCAGGTTGGACTGAATACAAAATTGGCCATTAATTTTAATTATTGATGTTTCTTCACAACAAGACAGCCCAGTTAGTTATCTTTCACAGGGCGCAGTTTTCTGAGTTCACTTGCTGTGACCCAATATCGGTAATACAAGTTTTTGGACTCTCTGACCTTTCGTTTAGCACTCTCATTAGACTAATGCCGCGTACACACGATCATTTTTCGGCATGAAAAAAAGGTTGTTTTTAAAAAATGTCATTTAAAATTATGGTGTGTGGGCCTCACATCATTTTTCGGGTTCTGAAAAACGACACATTTTTTTTCGGAACATGCTGCATTTTTTAACAACGTTTTAAACAATGTCATTTTTCGGGTTGTAAAAAATTATCGTGTGTGGGCTAAAAAGGCGTTAATAACCTGCGCATGCTCAGAAGCAAGTTATGAGACGGGAGCGCTCGTTCTGGTAAAACTACCGTTCATAAAGCACGTTCATCACGCTGTAACAGAGTTAAAAGCGCAAATCGTCTTTTACTAACTAACACGAAATCAGCTAAAGCAGCCCAAAGAATGGCGTCATCCGAATGGAACTTCCCCTTTAGAGTGCCGTCGTACGTGTTGTACGTCACCGCGCTTTGCTAGAGCATTTTTTTAAAACGATGGTGTGTGGGCAACGTCGTTTTAATGATGAAGTTGGAAAAACGTCGTTTTTTCTACATGCCGAAAAACTTTGGGCCAGATTCAGGTAGATCCGCGCAATATTTGCGTGGGCAAAGGGCAAAGATTTTTGCTCCGCGCCCACGCAAATATTTTGATATGCCCGCGATTCACGGAGCAGTAGCTCCGTAAATTGCGCGGGCGCTATGCTAAATAGCCCGGCGTAAGGGCGCCTAATGTAAATGATCCCGCCGGGGGCGGGAATCATTTAAATTAGGCGCGCTCCCGCGCCGAGCGAACAGCGCATGCTCCGTCGGGAAACTTTCCCAACGTGCATTGCGGCAAATGATGTCGCAAGGACGTCATTTGCTTCTAAGTGAACGTGAATGGCGTCCAGCGCCATTCACGAATCACTTACGTAAACGACGTGAAATTTAAATTTCACGAGCGGGAAGGGCGGCTATACTTTAGCATTGGCTGCCCCTGCTGTAGCAGGAGCAACCTTGCGCTAAAGTCGCCGTACGGAAACTCCGTACCTTGCGTGCGCAGGGCCCGCGCAACTTTTGTGAATCGGTGGTAGTATGCAATTTGCATACTATACGCCGATCACAATGGCCGCGCCCCCTAGCGGACAACGCAAGAATGCAGCCTGAGATATGAAGGCATAAGGAGGCTTATGCCTGTCATATCCTAGGCTGCAGTCCGCGTAGCGATGTTCCTGAATCAGGGGCATTCGCTACGCGGGAGCAAAACAGCTATTGCGCCGCGCAACAGCTTCTTGAATCTGGGCCTTTGTTTTTTTCATGCCGAAAAACGATCAGTGTACGCGGCATTAGATTTCTGCTCATAACTTTATGGAGCAGAGACAAAGGCAGACGCAGCCACCTCTAATCTTACACTCTCCCCACTCAGTTATTTACACACGATCGGTGACATACTGTATGTGACAGAATATAGCGTGTCCTAACCCCCTGTTGTCAACTCAACTGTATATCATTTTCAGAGACACTGAGGGGTTCTTCATTTAAAAAAAAAATTGCGGTGGAATCGCATCAGCACTCGTGTAAAAATGAAGAACACCTCTGTGAATGTTTTTAATATGTGCGAAATTTTATTTTCTAAAACATAAATTGTCTTCCGCAGGGTGCAGTTGTCTGAGTTGACTTGCTGTCAACCAATTTTAGTATTAAACGTTTTTGGGCTCTCTGACCTTTCTAATCGACTTTTTACATGTGAATCTCTCTGGGCCTCGTGTTTCAGGGGCACCTGTTTTTTTTTTAAAGAGCAGCTTTCACGGAACCACTGAGCCCTATTGCAATATGATTGATCTACTCAGAAATCCAGCTAAGTGAATCTTTATTCATGCTTGTTCCAGGGCAGGGGTCACCAAACTTTCTGAACAAAGAGCCGGTTTAGTGGCCTTGAGGCTTTAGAGGGGCCAGACTGTGGCCAGTGGGATTAGAAAACAGCACGGTGTTGGTCAGAGCAAATAGCGCCCGTCATTGGTTTTAGTGAGAGAACCGTGCCCTATTGTTGGTATTCAAGGTAGGAATGGTGCCCCATCTTTTGTCTCTATGGGAGTAATGGTGCCCCATCATTGGTGTCTGTGGGAGGAATGGTACCCCATCATTGGTGTCTGTGGGAGGAATGGTGCCCCATCATTGGTGTCTGTGGGAGGAATGGTGCCCCATCATTGGTGTCTGTAGGAGGAATGGTGCCCCATCATTGGTGTCTGTAGGAGGAATGGTACCCCATCATTGGTATCTGTGGGAGTAATGGTCCTCCATCATTGGTGTCTGTGGGAGGAATGGTGTCCCATCATTAGTGTCTGTGGGAGGAGTGGTAACCCATCATAGGTGTCTGTGGGAGAAGTGGTGTCCCATCATTGGTGTCTGCGGGAGGAGTGGTGTCCCATCATTGGTGTCTGTGGAAGGAATGGTACTCCAGTATTGGTGTCCGTGAGAGGAATGGTGCCCCATCATTGGTGTCTATGGGAGGAATGGTACCCCATCATTGGTATCTGTGGGAGGAATGGTGTCCCATCATAGGTGTCTGTGGGAGGAATGGTACCCCATCATTGGTGTCTGTGGAAGGAATGGTGTCCCATCATTGGTGTCTGTGGAAGGAATGGGGCCCCATCATTGGTATCTGTGGGAGTAATGGTCCCCCATCATTGGTGTCTGTGGGAGGAATGGTGTCCCATCATTGGTGTCTGTGGAAGGAATGGTCCCCCATCATTGGTGTCTGTGGAAGGAATGGGGCCCCATCATTGGTATCTGTGGGAGTAATGGTCCCCCATCATTGGTATCTGTGGGAGTAATGGTCCCCCATCATTGGTGTCTGTGGGAGAAGTGGTGTCCCATCATTGGTGTCTGTGGGAGGAATGGTACTCCAGTATTGGCGTCTGTGGGAGGAATGGTGTCCCGTCATTGGTTTCTGTGGGAGGAATAGTACCCCATCATTGGTGTCTGTGGAAGGAATGGTTCCCCATCATTGGTGTTTGTGAGAGGAGTGGTGTCCCATGATTGGTGTCAGAGGATGGCATGGTGCCCAAAGAGCCAGATAAAGGTGAGCAAAGGGCCACATCTGGCCCACGGGCCGCAGTTTGGAGACCCCTGTTCCAGGGCAATAAAAACTTGACAGAGGATCTAAATCTTTCACCACTTTATCCAAAACAACAAAAGTTTTGCTTTTACATACACTTTAAAATGGTTGTATCCCCTTACATACACCCAGCGAAGTGTCTGGCGTCAGGTGATACCAGGGCCGCACAGGCATTACACCTGTAAGGGGCCGGTCGTCCCCAGGGGCCCGGACGCCCCCTGTCTTTTTTATTTATATATTGTCTGCCCCCCATCTTTAGAAACTTGCAGCAGGGGCCCGCCCCCCCTTTTTTTTCCATCTGACCCCCCTACCTTTAGCAATTAGCAGCAGGGGAGAGAAGAGAAGACTTGACTTGACTTTGTTCATCAGCACCAATCCCCCCCCGTCCCGCTTATCATCTTGCGGCAGGAGAGAGGAGGGCTCCAGGGGGGCCCTGCCTAAAGCTGGGTAAGGGGCCCCAAAATTTGTGATGGCTGCCCTGGGTGATATACAGAGATGAAACAAACCCTCCTACATAAGTTGTATCTGTTTATCTGCAGTTTTCTCTTCTCTACATTCAAGCTTGTCTAAACTTTCTGAAATCAGAGGGCGGAGATCTGAAGTTACATTCTGCAGAGCTCAGTGAGGAGAGCTGTGAAAGCTGATTGGAGCGAAAGGACACGCCCACCTTCACACAGGACAAGAGCTGAGGCTGTCCATCACAGGCTGCGTGCTGGAGATCCCTCCCATGTCACCTTTTTTCTCTTGGTTTTAAAAAAAATGTTTCAAAGTGAGTCATGCCGATAGCGGAGGAAGGAGGCAGCTGACAGAAAAGACACACTGGGGCAGATTCACGTACAGCCGCGCAAAATTGTGAGTGCGTAACGTATCTGATTTACGTTACGCCTCCGCAACTTACACGGGCAAGTGCTGTATTCTCAAAGCACTTGCTCCGTAAGTTGCGGCGGCGTAGCGTAAATCACCCGGCGGAATTCAAATTCGGTGGGTAGGGGGCGTGTATCATTTAAATCAAGCGCGTCCCCGCGCCGAACGAACTGCACATGCGCCGTCCGTAAAATATCCCAGTGTGCATTGCTACAAATGACGTCCAGCCCCATTCACGGACGACTTACGCAAACGACGTAACTTTTTAAAATTTCGACGCGGGAACGACGGCCATACTTAACATTGGCGGCGCCTCATAGACCCAGGGGCAACTTTACGGCGGGAAAAGCCTAACGTAAACGTCGTAACTTTACTCCGTCGGCCGCGCGTACGTTCGGGAATTCGCGTATCTAGCTAATTTGCATACTCAGCGTGGAATTCTACGGAAGCGCCACCTAGCGGTCAAAAAAAAAATGCAGTTTAGATCCGACGGCGTAAGAGACTTACCCCTGTCGGATCTAATGGATATCTATGCGTAACTGATTCTAAGAATCAGACGCATAGATACGACGGGTCAGATTAGGACTTACGACGGCATACATGGCCCTGCGCCGTCGTAAGTCCTTTGAGAATCTGGGCCTCTGTGCTCTTACTTGAGACCAGTACATAGTATAGAGGGATATGCTTTGTTCCATATTTTATGTCGGAGGTTTACAACCACTATAACCCGGACCGTAAAGCCACAAGTGAATTACCAATCTGTGATTCCCTTTTTTTAAATAACTCGAAATAGCAACGCAACGTTGATAATGTTGCAAGGCAACCTATTGAGTCATGCGAAGTGTGACTATTAATGACAGGTTCACTTTAAGCGCGTTTTCTCCGTCTCCCTCTGCTCTTGTAAGAAGATAATATGCCGAGTAATTTCCCAGCTAAGAGATACAGTACATGCCCCCCCCCCACCCTCCATCTTCCTCCCACTCCTCCGTATCATCCCCCCTCCTCCTCCTCAGCTGTTGCCTGACTGCCTCTGTATCACCAAGTCCCCTGCGCCCCTCTGGCGCTTTTCATTCTGATCATTTTGGCGTTTCTTCGTGTCAGGCACTTGATGGATTTCTGGTCATAACGTTATGCCGCAGAGACAAAGGCAGATGCCGTTTACTCCTGGCATCACGCGGCCACCTCTAATCTTACACTCTCCCCACTCAGTTATTTATACGCGATCGGAAAACATATGTGACAGAATACAGCGCGCTCCCTAACCCCCTGTTGTCATCTATATATCATTTTCAGAGACACTCGTAATAAATAAATAAAATTGCTGTGCAAATGTATCAGCATTCGTGTAAAAATCACGAATAACACCCATACAAATGGATCAAATGGGGAGGACAAAGGGATTGTTACGGTGCTTTACAAATAATAATGAGAATCATATATTTAGAAAAAATTATTATAGAAGTTTAACCACTTAAGGACCGCCTCCTGCACATATACGTCGGCAGAATGGCACGGCTGGGCACAAGCATGTACAGGTACGTCCTCGTTAAGTGCCCAGCCGTGGGCCCGAAGCTCCGATTGCCGCTGGAGTCCCCCGATCGGTCCCCGGAGCTGAAGAACGGGGAGAGCTGTGTGTAAACACAGCTTCCCCGTTCTTCACTGTTTCGCCGTCATCGATCGTGTGTTCCCTGATATAGGGAACCACAATCAATGACGTCACTCCTACAGCCACACCCCCCTACAGTTACACAGATGAGGTCACACTTAACCCCTTCAGCGCCCCCCTGTGGTTAACTCCAAAACTGCAATTGTCATTTTCACAGTAAACAATGCATTTTTATAGCATGTTTTGCTGTGACAATGGTCCCACAAATGTGTCAAAATTGTCCGAAGTGTCCGCCATAATGTCGCAGTCACGAACAAAAACGCTGATCGCCGCCATTAGTAGTAAAAAAAAAAAATTAATTAAAATGCAATAAAACTATCCCCTATTTTGTAAACGCTATAAATTTTGCGCAAACAAATCGATAAACGTTTATTGCGTTTTTTTTTAACCAAAAATAGGTAGAAGAATACGTATTGGCCTAAACTGAGGAAAGAAATTGTTTTTTTATATGTTTTTGGGGGATATTTATTATTGCAAAAAGTAAAAAATATGATTTTTTTTTAAAATTGTCACTCTATTATTGTTTATAGCGCAAAAAATAAAAACCGCAGAGGTGGTCAAATACCACCAAAAGAAAGCTCTATTTGTGGGAAAAAAATAACGCCAATTTTGTTTGAGAGCCACGTCGCACGACTGTGCAATTGTCAGTTAAAGCGACGCAGTGCCGAATCGCAAAAACTGGCCAGGTCCTTTACCTGCCTAAAGGTCCGGGTCTTAAGTGGTTAATAGGTATAAATTTAAAAGCGTAACACAGACAATTTTTTCAATGGTGTACAGCAATTTCGCAATGTGAGTGGTCATACAAGCAGGTATATGATTACAAGTATAAGCTATGAGTAAGCATCACATGATGTGAAACATGTCAGCCACCTTTTTCCTGTTGTTCACTTCATTTTGACTGCATCGCTTTGGTTGTTTTTTGGATTTTATTTGTACAATAAAGACATCGTTTTTAGGAGTGCGGCAGTCCAGGATCTTCTTCTATCCAAGGTATATGATTACAGCGGAGGTTTCCGATTCGTATATTACCCTGACATGTTTCGCCTGGTAGCTTCATCAGGGGATATATGAATTAATCAAACGATTCATGAAACGCGCAAGATAATCCAAAGTAATGACCACTGCCGATGATTGGGGTGAACAAAGTCCCATGAAAGAGAAAGTCCTGCGTGTCCACAGAGGACATAATAGTGACCTGGTTAAAAAAGATATATTCAGAGCACGGGGTGGAGGGCGACTAAAATGGAGAGTAGGTAATAGGGAATCAAAATATCACACCAAATTGTTGTGTGATGGTGGGAAGGTGTCACGTACCAGGCTGGAGGCTGAGGTGACGAGAGGGCTCCCCTTGCGGCTGAGAGCAGAGTACCCCTGGAGTTGGAGACAGAGGGTGCTCTGCACAGAGATGCACGGGTTGCCTGCCGATGAAGCTGTCTGATGGTTCCAGAAGCGGACTCCCCCGGAGCAGAGAAGGTGGTCACAGCCAATGGTTCCCTGCAGGTACTGGCGGATCTTAGCAGGTGGATCAGCAGAGATGTTGTCAAAACCAGGCAGGGGGTCACACACAGGAGAGCAGTCAGAGGCAGAGGCAGGAGGTGTAGTTGTGATTAATCCGGGGTCAAAGACAGGAAAACAATCTGGAACAGGCAAAGAGCAGGTCCGTGAAACAAGCCGGGTTCAGAGCCAGAAGAGAAGACAGAGCAGGTCAGAATAAGCTGGGTCGGTAACAGGTAATCAAACAGTAGCAAGAAACACAGGAGAGCTGACGATAGATAATACAGCAATTTATGAGAGCAGTTGGAGTCCTTATATAGGCGAGCAAAACACTTGGTAATTGGCACGTTTGTGTACGCCGTTACGCGCCGATTGCTAATGTGCATGCGGGGATTAGCGCGGCCATAACAGGTATTGGCATATCTGCCAGTTCTTCTCCAGTTTCTTCCCTGACAGAAGGTCGCCCTCCATACAAATGTTTTTAATATGTGTCTTTCGCAGGGTGAATATCATTTTTTGGGGGCGATTCCTGTTTGTTTCAATGTTGTCAAATACAGTGTATTCTGAGGCCCGGATTCACGTAGATGCGCGTATCTTTGTGCGGGCGTAACGTATCCTATTTACGTTACGCCTCCGCAACTTTTACAGGCAAGTGCCGTATTCTCAAACGAAAGTTGCGGCGGCGTAGCGTAAATAGGCCGGCGTAAGCCCGCCTAATTCAAATGTGGTAGATGTGGGCGTGTGTTATGTAAATTTGATGTGACCCCACGTAAATGACGCTTTTTACGAACGGCGAATGCGCCGTCCGTAAAAGTATTAAAAAAAAAATTCCCTCAGTTTAGGCCGATACATATTCTTCTACCTATTTTTGGTAAAAAAAATAAAATCGCAATAAGCGTTTATCGATTGGTTTGCGCAAAATTTATAGCGTTTACAAAATAGGGGATAGTTTTATTGCATTTTTATTATTTTTTTTTTTTTTACTATTAATGGCGGCGATCCGCGATTTTTATCGTGACTGCGACATTATGGCGGACACTTCGGACAATTTTGACACATTTTTGGGACCATTGTCATTTTTACAGCAAAAATGCATTAAAAATGCATTGTTTACTGTGAAAATGACAATTGCGGTTTGGGAGTTAACCACAAGGGGGGGGCTGAAGGGGTTAAGTAAGACCTCATCTGTGTTTCTAACTGTAGGGGGGTGTGGCTGTAGGTGTGACATAATTGATTGTGGTTCCCTATATTAGGGAACACGCGATCGATGACGGCGCCACAGTGAAGAACGGGGAAGCTGTGTTTACTCACAGCTCTCCCCGTTCTTCAGCTCCGGGGGCCGGCGGCGCGCGCGACCCCACGGCTGGGCTTAAAGGGCAACGTACAGGTACGTGGATGTGCCCAGCCGTGCCATTCTGCCGACGTATATCGGCGTGAATGGGGTCCTTAAGTGGTTAAGCTAATCTATCGCTTTTAGTTTCTTTTTGTTCATATTTTCCAATAAACTTTTTGAAAGTCATTAGACTAAAACAGTTAAATTTATTGCTTGCGCTACTTTGTAGGATCATTTTAGACATTCAGTTGATTAAAACAATTGAACTAAATGGTCAGTCACCTGAGAAATTGATAAATTTATAGGCATGGTTCAATGTGCCTATAAAGAAAGTGTCAGCAGCACTGTATATACTGTATAAATACATTTTCCACTTATCAGACGGAGGTGGTGTCCTGATATAACCTGTGCTTTAAACTGTCACTCCACATGGTCACCCCTCTTGCTGCAGATATTAGGTCTGTATTACCTGGGGAAGACACATCACTTACAAAGCCTTATCAAAGTACACAAACATGTTACAGTTTAGGATCAAACACTTCCTTTAAAGTTTCTGGGCTAGACACTAATTACACGTTGAATGAATTATAATTTATGCACCAAGAGACCCAACCGCAGCCTCCAGGCTTTGGAAACTTGGCTGCTGTTTCGGTGCCCACAGCAGTATTACACCTCTTTCAAAGGGGCAAATATAAAACTTCCACTCAAAATGCATTTATACCCAACACTTTTTTAAGTTTTGGATAGAGTGGCGAAGGAATAGAACTCCTGTCTTGTTTTACTGCAGTCGGGAGCTCTTTGCAGAGATTCCTTCACTTCCTGTCTGGTAAAAAGGTTGTCCACAGGCAGGGCTGGTGCAAGGATTTTTGACACCCTAGGCAAAACCTAATGTTGCTGCCCCCCCTTGACTCCACCCCTGTTTGCCCTGCCCATGTATACCACACCTTTTAACTACTTGCCGACCTGCCGCCGCAGTTCTACGGCGGCAGGTCGGCTCCCCTGCGCGAGAGCCTGTACAATAACAGTTAGAGAGAGAGATAGAGACACTGGGCCAGATTCAGATAGATTAGCGGATCTTTAGATCTGCGTAATCTATCTGATTTACAATCCGCCGGTGCAATTTTGAGAGGCTAGTGCAGTATTCACAAAGCACTTACCTCGAAACTTGCACCGGCGGATCGTAACTCCCCCGGTGGAATTCATATTCCGCGGCTAGGGGGAGTGTAGTATTTAAATCAGGCGCGTCCCCGTGAGGATTGCTGGGAGCAGGATGGCAGGGTGCTGGAAGTGAGGATTGCTGGGAGCAGGAATGGCAGGGTGCTGGAAGTGAGGATTGCTGGGAGCAGGAATGGCAGGGTGCTGGAAGTGAGGATTGCTGGGAGCAGGAATGGCAGGGTGCTGGAAGTGAGGATTGCTGGGAGCAGGAATGGCAGGGTGCTGGAAGTGAGGATTGCTGGGAGAAGGATGGCATGGTGCTGGAAGTGAGGATTGCTGGGAGCAGGATGGCATGGTGCTGGAAGTGAGGATTGCTGGGAGCAGGATGGCAGGGTACTGGGAGTGAGGATTGCAGGAGAAGTTTGGTTTGTGGAGAAAGCAGCAACTTTGAAGGTATTTTAATTTTGTTTTTGCGCAGCAATTAAAAAGGTCAGGGCAAGCACAAAGGGGGTGTGGTCAGGGGAGGAGCCAAGGGGGCGGCAAAATAAGGTTTCGCCTAGGGTGTCAAAAATCCTTGCACCAGCCCTGAACAGGTGCCACTACTATAGACACCCAGCAGGTGTGATATTTAAAGGAATTTTTCAATTTTTTTTTTCACTTTAAAGCGGATGTGCGCTCAAAAAAAATATTAAAAGCCAGCAGCTACAAATACTGCAGCTGCTGACTTTTAATATTAGGACACTTACCTTTCCTGGAGTCCAGCGGCGTCCGCAGCAGAGGACGAGCGATCGCTCGTCACCCTGCTGCTCCCCCCTCCATCCACGGTGAGGGAACCAGGAAGTGAAGCGCTCCGGCTTCACTGCCCGGGTTCCAAACGGCGCATGCGCGAGTCGCGCTGCGCCCGCCGATTGGCTCACACGCTGTGTGCTGGGAGCCGAGTGTTCCCAGCACACAACGGGGGACAGACGGGAAGTCAGGAAAAACCCGTCTTTTGCCCGTGACGTGTGGCCGGAAGTGGGTGCAAATACCTGTCTTTAGACAGGTATCTGCACCCCCCTCCCCCCTGAAAGGTGTCAAATATGACACCGGAGGGGGGGAGGGTGCCGATCAGCGCGACTTTACTTTAGGGTGGAGATCCGCTTTAAGCATCATTAAAATCGCTGCTCCAGAAAAAACGGCCGTTTTTAAAAGTTTTTTTTTCCATTGATACATGTTCCCTGGGGCAAGACCCGGGTTCTGAACGACGTTTTCCAACATTAAATTGAAGATTGGTCTTTAAAATGATCGTTTTTGAATTCGAACGTTCGAGTCCCATAGACTTCAATGGGGTTCTAAATGTTCGCGCGAACCCGCGGTCTGTTCGAACGTTGTGGTGCGAACCGAACGCGGGTATGTTCGGCTCATCCCTACTGTCCAGCAACAAGCTGATGCAGAATCGGATCTCCGCTCACAGACAGGGCTGTGTTATGTGACAGACTTGTGTACATCTAAGGACTAGATGGACAGAAATACAAATTCTTTGGGAGTTAAAACTGCTACCATATATGTAATTCATCTATGTATTGCTCAAATATCAAAGCACTTTGGAATTTGGAAGATACTGCCCAGGAGAGCAGATTGCTTTGCTGCTGTCTTTAAAGGGGTTGCATAGGCAGGGAGATCTGAAAAGGCCTGAAAAGGCATTATAGTATTCAGGACAGATGAAATAATATTAATGCTAAGCAGTTAATAATTAAATGTCTTGGCTGAATGGACTTTCAATGAGGCCACCGACCATGTAGCTGGATAATTTACCACAATAAGGGCCAGATTCAGATAGATCAGCGGATCTTTAGATCTTTAGTGGCAAGTGGGTAATTCACTAAACACTTACCTCCAAACTTGCGGCGGCGTATCTTAAATCCCCCGGCGGAATTCAAATTTTGCAGCTAGGGGGAGTGTAGCATTTAAATCGGGCGCGTCCCCGCGCCGATTTAAATGCACATGCGCCGTCCGCGAATTTTCCCGGCATGCTTTGCTCCCAATGACGTCGCTAGGACAAGCGGTTTTGTAAATCGACGTACGCAAACGACGTAAAAAAAAAAAATTTGACGCGGGAACGACGGCCATACTTAACATTGGCTGCGCCTCATAGAAGCAGGGGTAAGTATACCCCCGGAAAACGCTTACGTAAACGACGTAAAGTGACTGCGTCTGGCCCGCGTACGTTCGTGAATTGGCGTATATCGCTGATTTACATATTCTCTGCGTAAATCAGCGAGAACGCCCCCAGCGGCCATTTTTAATTTGCAGTTAAGATCCGACGGTGTAACACAGTTACACCAGTCGGATCTTAGGCATATCTATGCGTAACTGATTCTATGAATCAGTCGCATAGATACGACCGGCCTAACTCAGAGATACGACGGTGTATCAGGAGATACACCGTCGTATCTCTTTGTGAATCTAGCCCTAAAAGTTTACTTATGCAAGTGTCTTAAATTGAATAGGCATTTGTTTTTTTTGTTTTTTTTATATTTATACTATTATTATTGTCAGGAATAAAACAACTTAAAACAAAATGTAGCATTTTTCAGGTAAAGATGATGCATTGCATATTAACATTATGTAATTTTTTTATCCGGCCATCAGAGGGAGCTATAGCCTACTTTTCACATCTTCAACTATTTCAGCTGTGCTGAAAGAGGCTCCACCTTTATAGAACTGCAACAGAGCATGCCTCATCCCTTATCAATAATTAAAGGGGTTGTAAAGGTAACATTGTTTTTCCCTAAATAGCTTCCTTTACCTTAGTGCAGACCTCCTGCGTTTACCCCATCCTTCCATTTTGCTTTTAAATGTCCTTATTTCTTCTGAGAAATCCTCACTTCCTGTTCTTCTGTCTGTAACTCCACACAGTAATGCAAGGCTTTCTCCCTGGTGTGGAGAAAGCCTCTTGAGGGGGGAGGGGGCAAGCAGGAGGGTCAGGACACCCTCTACTTTGCAAATAGAGAAAGGAGCTGTGTGTTAGTTGGCGTCCTGACTCTCTTGCTCACCCCCTCCCCCCTCAGGAGGCTTTCTCCACACCAGGGAGAAAGCCTTGCATTACTGTGTGTAATTACAGACAGAAGAACAGGAAGTGAGGATTTCTCAGAAGAAATAAGGACATTTAAAAGCAAAATGGAAGGATGAGGTAAGTGAAGGAGGACTGCACTAAGGTAAAGGAAGCTATTTAGGGGAAAAAAAATGTTACCTTTACAACCCCTTTAATTATTGATAAGGGATGAGGCATGCTCTGTTGCAGTTCTATAAAGGTGGAGCCTTTTTCAGCACAGCTGAAATAGTTGAAGATGTGAAAAGTAGGCTACAGCTCCCTCTGATGGCCGGATAAAAAAATTACATAATGTGAATATGCAATGCATCATCTTTACCTGAAAAATGCTACATTTTGTTTTAAGTTGTTTTATTTCTGACAATAATTACAGTATAAATATATAAAAAAACAAAAAAAACAAATGCCTATTCAATTTAAGACACTTACATAAGTAAACTTTTATTGTGGTAAATTATCCAGCTACATGGTCGGTGGCCTCATTGAAAGTCCATTCAGCCAAGACATTTAATTATTAACTGCTTAGCATTAATATTATTTCATCTGTGCTGAACACTATAATGCCTTTTCAGGCCTTTTCAGATCTCCCTGCCTATGCTGTTTTTGGGAATAGAAAAGCGTTACGTCACGCCTTGCCACATTGACAATAGAAGATTAATATACGCTGCATTAAGTTTTCAATTACCTCGTACGAATGATTTTACAACTAGCCTCCGTGTGTGATTTAGCCACGTAATGGATATGGTGTTTTTAACATTAGCAACTTAATATTGATATAATTAATAAGCTGGCAGGCTGCTAATATTATTTTCTCTAGCCAGCTGTCTTTGTTCACTTTACTTTCACTCTATTGGGTCTTAGTACAGCAAATGCATCATCAAGGGGGTTATTAAGATGTATATTCTCCTGTCAATTGTATTATTTTTTGCAGATATGTATATGTAACGGAATGACCCGTGACACCCAGAGACTTTTGAAGGATGGGTGGTACTCCTGTGCCAGCGTCACTAATGACTCTTGGGTCTAGGGTCACCCTGTGCCCCTTTTGGGCATAGGGTGACTGAGAAATATTAATTATAAATTACATGAGATGGGACATTACTGATAATTCATGTATTGCAGGAGATCTGGACATATTACAGGTGATTTCATTTTGACCCCCAACCGGTCAATAAGAGTGTCTCCTTCAATGGTAATACTGTTTTGTGTGAGAAGTCTATTGATGATAGAGGTGTTGTGAGTTAGCAGTCTAAAGGTCAGATGTCTCCTTTCAGGGGTAGGGAATTAGCATGTCAATTATGTTTAGTAAAGGAATGTGTATTATGCAGGTGAATCACTTATTGTCGGAGACGGAATGTCTGGGGGAATAATTAACTCAACTGAATGTCATTGTCTAAGAGAAGGTGTATTGAAGCCCCCCATTGTGTGATGTGTGGGTGGAGAGTTTATTTGTTCCTTTGATTACTGTAAACATGCCTGTACTGTATATAAGAAAGCTAAGATACCATTAAAAGCATTCATACATTTTGAAACCAGTACCAGAGCTGTGTGAGTCTCGGTTATTCTGGGGAATGGAATGAATTGTGTCTGTTGGATGGTTGGAGTGTCAGATAAGCTGTCGTGGTTGATGGAATGGGAATATCGTAAACGGTGGTGACTGTTACAGTATATAATACAGTGGAACCTTGGATTGCAAGCATAATCCGTTCCAGGAGAATTCTCGAAATCCTAAGCACTCGCATATCAAAGCGAGTTTTTCCCCATAGAAGTCAATGGAAACGAAAATAATTTGTTCCGCATTGACTTCAATGGCATGCAATACCACATGTGGCCAAATGTGGGGGGGGGCACCGGAGAGACTCGGAAACCCTTGGAAAGAGGAGATCTGGACATATTACAGGTGATTTCATTTTGACCCCCAATCGGTCAATAAGAGTGTCTCCTTCAATGCTAATACTGTTTTGTGTGAAGATGCTATTGATGATAGAGGTGTTGTGAGTTAGCAGTCTAAAGGTCAGATGTCTCCTTTCAGGGGTAGGAAATTAGCATGTCAACTATGTTTAGTAAAGGAATGTGTATTATGCAGGTGAATCACTTATTGTCGGAGACGGAATGTCTGGGGGAATAATTAACTCAACTGAATGTCATTGTCTAAGAGAAGGTGTATTGAAGCCCCCCATTGTGTGATGTGTGGGTGGAGAGTTTATTTGTTCCTTTGATTACTGTAAACATGCCTGTACTGTATATAAGAAAGCTAAGATACCATTAAAAGCATTCATACATTTTGAAACCAGTACCAGAGCTGTGTGAGTCTCGGTTATTCTGGGGAATGGAATGGATTGTGTCTGTTGGATGGTTGGAGTGTCAGATAAGCTGTCGTGGTTGATGGAATGGGAATATCGTACACGGTGGTGACCGTTACAGTATATAATACAGTGGAACCTTGGATTGCAAGCATAATCCGTTCCAGGAGAATTATCGAAATCCTAAGCGCTCGCATATCAAAGCCAGTTTCCCCATAGAAGTCAATGGAAACGAAAATAATTTTTTTCCGCATTGACTTCAATGGCATGCAATACCACATGTGGCCAAATGTGGGGGGGAGCACCGGAGGGCCTCGGAAACCCTTGGAAAGGCTCGGAAACACCCGGGAATGGAGTATTTCCAAGTATTTCCGAGTATTTCCGAATGGCTCCGCTCGGCTCTGACGCCCCCGCACCTCAGGTCAAATGCGGTACTGCACACCCCCACTCGCAAACCGAGTCAGAATTTAAACAAAAAAGTTGCTTGTCTCTCAAAATGCTCATTTACCACGTTACTCGTAAACTAAGGTTCCACTGTGCATGGAAAACAGTATAATGACCCTGTCACACCAGCAACTTTGTAGCAAAGATCTGCAGCAGATCTGATTATTTTATATAGTAATTTGTAGATGGATAGCCAGTTGGCTTCAATGCAGTTGTAAGAAACTTTTTAGAACTGTCATTAGTTTTTGCATCAGGTTTGTGGTACAGTATGTTCCAGGATCATCAGATTGCAAACAGTAGGGAACAGGGTGGATTGGTGTGCTATTGGAATGTCTGGTTGAAAAAAAAACTACTCAGCATGTGGGTGGGAGCAGCATGGTGTGGCAGCAATAACACACACATTCAGTCCAGATTCAATTGAAAGAACGTGTATTTAAGTAAAACTGTTCACAACAATCCCGGTGGAAGGAAGCCCATCCGGGAACACTTATGGATGACAGCAGCATGTAGCAGAGTAGGTGTCACCCAAGCTGACCACGTCTGTCTTGAGGGGCGGAATGCGGCCTGGTCAGTTCGAGCCCAAGAAGGGATTGTCTCCGAGCAGAATGGTGGATCCATAAGCTTTACCTATTTGTCTGTAACCTTCAATGTCGCTAATACTGTCCCTGACAGATGGGTGACTTGTCCCTACAGTACCCACATGCTAAATGCACGCCAAACCCAGGAGCCAGGATCTTAAAGCGGGGGTTCACCCAAAAAAAATTGTTTTCAATATTACATCTAGCAGAGCCAGCATACTAAGGACATTTACTTTCGGCAGGTTTTTTTTTTTTTGTACATACCTTTTATATTCTGTTTTCGTCCAGGGCTTCCGGGTTCCGATGACTGCGGGACTGGGCGTTCCTATCCTTCCGTTCGATGATTGACGGCTTGTGAAACAGGTGACCTGTCGCACAACGCGCGTCACCAGATGTCGGGAAATAGCCGAGCTGCGAGTCGGCACTATAGGGCTCCTGCACAGTCAGCTCTACACGGCGGGCGCAGGCGCCGTATAGTGCCGACTCGCAGCTCGGCTATTTCCGGAAATCTGGTGACGCACGTTGTGCGACAGGTCACCTGTTTCACAAGCCGTCAATCATCGAATGGAAGGATAGGAATGCCCAGTCCCGCAGTCATCGGAACCCTGAGGCAGGGATAGGAATGCCCAGTCCCGAAGTCATCAGAACGCGGAAGCCCTGGACCAAATCAGAATATAAAGGTAAGTACGGAGAAAAAAAAAAACTGCCGAAAGTATATGCCCTTACTATGCTGGCTCTAATGTTAAAAATTCGTTTTTAGGGTGAACCTCCACTTTAAGTAGACTCCTGGCTCCTGGTGCCTGACCCAAGATGGCCACCAGAGTCACATGGGCTGTCAGCATCCAACTGGATCACTGCCCCAGTGACCCAGGAAACCATAGCGGAATCATGTTTCTCTTGGCTTTCTCTCCCTTTGCACTGCCGCTTACAAGCAGGTAGGTTTTGCTCCCTGCATGCCAAAGTTTTAGTCTCAGTTTTGACTGGAATGTGCCATTAAACACAGCTGTTGTTGGAATCTACAACATTGTAGAGAGGATTTTTAAAGCTGAGTTCCACTCAAAAGTGGTACTTCCGCTTATCCGTCTTCTCCCCCCCTCCGGTGCCACATTTGGCACCTTTCAGGGGGGAAAGGGAGGAACAGGTACCTGTTTTTGACATTCGGCCCCCTTCTCCTTCCTTCGCCTCTGGACCAATTAGAAAGCGCAGCGCGCTCCGCGTATGAGCAGTAGGAAACCGAGAGGCTTCACTGCTGGGTATCTTACCAGGAATGGTGGCGGATGAAGATTGGCTGTGCCGACATTGTGGGCTCCCTGGACAGGTAAGTGTTCATATATTAAAAGTCAGCAGCTGCAGTATTTGTAGCTGCTGACTTTCAATTTTTCATGGGGGGGCTGGAGCTCCTCTTTAAGCTAGTCCTTATGTTTCCATGTTGGGATTCTTCAGTCTCCAAAACAGCGCAGCTCTTGTGTAGCATGGATATTGGGTTTGGTTCTGGATACAAACTCTGTTAGTTAGTAGGGATGTTTTTTTTAAAAAAAAAATCAGCGCAGGGTTCCCCTTAATATCCATACCATACCTGAAGGGCCTGGTATGGAATTTGGGGGGACCCCTACGCAATTTTTTTTTATTTTGGTTCGGGGTTCCCCTTAATATTCATACCAGACCCAAAGGGCCTGGTAATGGACTGGGGGGGGGGGGGGGACCCATGCCGTTTTTTTAATGACTTTTATCTGTATTGCCAGGACCCGACAATTCATTACAGCTGCCATCAGTTTTTAATGACTTGTTTTTCCTTTAGAAATTTTCATTTTGCTGTAGGACAGTTCTAGACACGGAAAAATGTGCCACTTTATAGGCATACTATAGACACCCCCCAGGTACAAAACTAAAAGGAATATTTCACTTTTATTGTTTCACTTTAAGCATTATTAAAATCACTGCTCCCGAAAAAACTGCAGTTTTTAAAACTTTTTTTTTCATTGATAGATGTCCCCAGGGGCAGGACCCGGGCCCCCAAACACTTTTTATGGCAATAACTTGCATATAAGCCTTTAAAATTAGCACTTTTGTTTTTTCATGTTCGTGTCCCATAGACTTTAACGGTGTTCGCGTGTTCGAACAAATATTTTGCCTGTCTGCAATTTCTGGTGCGAACCGAACCGGGGGGGGGGGTGTTCGGCTTATCCTTATTAGTTAGGCGTTTTTGGTTACCATAAAAGGTTTCAAATGCAGGTTGTGGTCCACAGGTATGATCCTGGTGCAGATCTACAGAAACGGATCCATGCAGTGACCCCCTTTTAAAGCGGTTGTAAAGGTAAACGTTTTTTCACCTTCTTTGCATTAAAGCGGGGGTTCACCCTAAAAAAAAATTTTTTTTTTGCCTACCATGCCATGCAGCATACTAGCGTCAGCTACAGTATGCATTTATTTATTTTTTTTCCGCTGTACTCACAGTTTAATCCGTTTCAGACTCCCTCGGGGAGTATGCGTTCCTATCAAGAGGGGAACATGATTGACGGCCGGCTATGGCGCGTCACGCTTCCCGAAAATAGCCGAAATAGGACTCGGCTCTTCACGGCGCCTGCGCAGTCAGCTCCTAGTCTGTGCGCAGGCGCCGTATAGCGCCGTGAAGAGCCGAGACCTACTCCGGCTATTTTCGGGAAGCGTGACGCGCCATAGCCGGTCGTCAATCATGTTCCCCTCTTGATAGGAACGCCTATTCCCCGCGGGTGTCTAAAATGAAACTATTGGATTACACTGTGAGTACAGCGCAAAAAAAAATAATAAAGGCATACTGTAGCTGACGCTAGTATGCTGCATGGCATGGTAGAAAGTAGTTTTTTAGGGTGAACCTCCGCTTTAAGATGAAAAAACATCTGAGGATTAGCGCCCCCCCCCCCCCCCCCCGCGCACCCATTTACTTACCTGACCCCTCGAAAGTTCCGTGCCGTGAATGCGCAGGCTTCTCGGTTCATTCATTGGTTGATTGAAAGCAGCGCAACCATTGGCTCGCGCTGCTGTCAATCTCATCCAATGATGCAGCAGGCTGGGGGCGGGGCCGAGTGATACAGTGAGCCGCTATAGCCGCCGGTTGAATCACGGTTGCGCGCCAGCAAGAACTAACCACCATGCGAGAGAGCTTGCATGAAGGTGGATAGTTTGTGCGGGGAGGAGCCGAGACAGCTGCCGAGGGACTCCAGAAGACCAGGTTCGGGGCCACTCTGTGCAAAACAAGCTGCACAGTGGAGGTAAGTATGACATGTTTGTTATTTAAAAAAAAGAAAAATTGCATTTAGTGTTCCTTTAACTTTCACTACTTCCAGAATCTGCTTGCTAGGACTCCTAGATTACTGATGCCCAACTAGCAGCAGAGGGGGTGGGGTGCATAAGACCTGGATAGGCTTGGATTCTTTATTTGTATCCCTTTTTGCCTCCTCCGCCTTCCTTTAGCCGCTTTCTGTCAGTTTAATCCAGCATCAGCTGCACGTCGTTGCTTGGGACTAACCTCCTGACAATGTGTGAAAAGCCGATGAGTTTGGTGGACAGGATGTAAATTGTTTTGTATGAATAGTACAGCAGGGGGAGTGATGGGATTATATAGTGGGTGACAGAGCTTTTGCATGCAGTGACAGGCTGAGAGGAAAAACTAATTAGAAAATCACAATGTCCTCCATCTTGTTATTGTAATGTAGCGCCCCCTTACTTTCAGTATGGGCACTACGCTAAAGTTAGTGGGGGAATGGGAGAGTTATTTTTGCTCCCATTCATAATTTGTTAAATTTTGGGCTGCTGTCATTCTTGAACTGTCCTGTAGGTCAGTCTGCGCTCCAGGGATGCGATCCCATCCCTGGGCGACAGTTAGCGCTAGAGGGGTTCTGGCAGAGCCACTTTTCCCCAGCAGACAATTAGAGGAATTTTCCCTCGCGGAGCATGCTGGGGGAGAGTATATCTGTGGCAGATGCCATTTTTCTTGGTCCTTCGCGGGTTCCTGGTTCCAGGTGCGGCACCCACCTTTAGGGTGTGCGTGTAAGCAGCTGTCAGTGATAGGGCAGGCTAGTGCTGCAAGAGCAAGTGGTAAAGTAATCATATGTGTTCATACTGCAGTCAAATTGTTATGTTTTTGTATGTATTTATGTTAACACTTCTGCCTCTATAGTGTCTCCAACACCATTTTGGAGGAGCCCTGTGTTCTGATAGGCCGCACGAGATCTCGAGAGATTTGGGCGACCATTTTTGGGTGGTTTCTTTTTATAGTAAAGCTCAGGCTGGTTTTAGGCAGAACACGTGTGGATGTAGATAGGGACAGAGACCCTGCTTGTGAGGGAGAGACAGGAGAAGCCAGGGAGAGTGTTCCGGCCTGTGAGGGATAGTTTAGGGGTCCTACGGAGTCCTGCAGTGGTAACCTTGGTCGGATGAAAGACTCCCAGCTGCTACGGGTAATGTGTTTCCAGCCTCTTCCAATAAGCATTGTGAACTGGGGTATATAATATACCATTAAGTGGGTAGTGCCTGTGATACTCAGAAAGCCACATCGCTTAGAACAACAGTAATCTGTGCCTCCATGCCTGGAGAGGAATCATTTGCTGTTTGATTGTAAAGACTGTTACTACTACCGCCTCTCGGTAATAAACGTTACCTTGTTCAAAGAACTTTACGTGTGTCTCCCTCAGTGAATCGCCGCACCCCTCACCCCGCTTACATGCGCACATCGCGGGCCCCGTCGCTATGGCCTACCTGGCCTGGGGTCACGCACTACGCGGAGTTCCTGACTCTGGGCCCTCCTGTCCTGGAGTGACTGATGCTGACAAGGGGCCCCAGTGACTTACTGGGTCCCCCTTCTACTGAAGAAATCCCAGGCTGTGTGCCGCTCAATGGGGGATTGGCTTGAGGAGAACCCAGAGGCAGGTTGTCCAATAGGGCTTGAACGAACCATCAGGGATCTGGTGACCGGGACATTGACAGGTACACTTCAACTGTCACCCGGTGACCCTAATCTAATCTACTGGGAGGATTCGCTCAATCCATTTAGCTCATCCAAGTATTAGGCCTGTGGCAGAGGCCCTTAGAGCCAGGTCTGTGGCAGAGGCCTGTTCCTCCCGGCAACCTAAAGTGACACTTCGGCTGCCAGGCTCGTGGCAGGAGTCTTTCCGGGGGCACTTCACCCACTCTGGCTATAGTGGCGACGACTGTATCTACTACTACTGAGAGCAGGATTGCTCTTTCTCATACCCAGGCCTGATACTGCAAAGTTCTCTATTGCTTCATCAACCTTTTCTCTCTACCTCATGTTGATGTTGGTCATGTTGGGCCGAAAATAAAGCATTCAGAAAAACCTTTATTTGATGACTGGACATTCGCTCACTAATCTACTCATCAACTTCACCCCTAGACAAAGGTAAGAAGTAACTTAATACGCCGATCCCAAAACAACCAGCGGCTCCTGCGGGGGTAGCGCTACAGTAAGGTAGTAAGTAATTTTGCCATGGGGGTCCTGGATTCACTTCCCATTGAGCACACTATCAGCATACATTTTGTATATTAACCACTTAAAGAGGATGTCCGCTCAAAAAAGAATATTAAAAGCCAGCAGCTACAAATACTGCAGCTGCTGACTTTTAATATTAGGACACTTACCTGTCCTGCAGTCCAGCGGCGTCCGCAGCAGAGGACGAGCGGTCGCTCGTCACCCTGCTGCTCCCCCCTCCATCCACGGTGAGGGAACCGGAAGTGAAGCGCTCCGGCTTCACTGCTCGGTTCCCTACGGTGCATGAGCGAGTCGCGCTGCGCCTGCCGATTGGCTCCCGCTGTGTGCTGGGAGCCGAGTGTTCCCAGCACACAACGGGGGACGGACGGGATGTCAGAAAAAAACCCGTCTTTTGCCCGTTTTGCCCGTGACGTGTGGCCAGAAGTGGGTGCAAATACCTGTCTTTAGACAGGTATCTGCACCCCCCTCCCCCCTGAAAGGTGTCAAATGTGACACCGGAGGGGGGAGGGTGCCGATCAGCGTGACTTCACTTTAGGGTGGAGATCCGCTTTAAGGACTGGAAGATTTTCCCCCTTAATGACCAGGCCATTTTTTTGCGATTTGGCACTGTCGCTTTAACTGCTGATTGCGCGGTCGTGCGATATTGTACCCAACCAAAAACGTCCTTATTTTCCCACAAATAGAACTTTCTTTTGGTAGTATTTCATCACCTCTGCGGTTTTTATTTTTTTGCGCTATGAACAAATACATTTCGCCAATTTTGAATAAAACAACAATATTTTTTACCTTTTTTAATAAATATCCCCATTTTTTTTAAAAATAAATAAATTTCTTCATCAGTTTAAGCCAATATATATTCTTCTACATATTTTTGGTAAAAAATCGCAATAAGTGTATATTGATTGGTTTGCGCAAAAGTTATAGCATCTACAAACTTTGGGAAAGATTTATGCCATTTTTTTTTTTTAGTAATGGTGATGATCTGCGATTTTTAGCGGTACTGCAACATTGCGGCGGACAGATCGGACAATTTTGACACAAACCGCACCTCCGTGTCTGAATGGGTACACAGAGCAGCGTCTCAGGTGCCCCCATAGCAAGCTGCTTGCTGTTGGTGCAATCGGCAGGAGGGAGGAGCCAGGAGCGCCAGCAAGGGACCCAAGAAGAGGAGGAACTGGACTGCTCTGTGCAAAGCTATTACACAGAGCAGGTAATTATAACATGTTTTTTATTTTTAAACAAAGTAAAAAAAGACTTTAGTATCGCATTAAAGGCTGATCCATCCACCCTACCTGGACATTTTTCCTGGAGATTGCTCAGACCTTCCCTAAGTATGCAGAATAGGACCTCCTGGCCTCCACCCACTAACTTCCAGAAGCTTCTACCAGCTTTTAGATCCAGAGAGAGGCACCAGAGACCTGCTTCTGTAGAGCAATTCAGCCTGCCTTGAAGAAACCTCAACCTAATTATTCACCCAATTGTCATGAGTCATACCAAATTAAATGTACTTACACTTATGCCGCGTACACACCATCACTTTATGTGATGAAAAAAAACGAAATTTTTTGTGAAGTAAAAAAACGACGTTTTTCAATCATCCCTTACACGGTTCCTGGTTGAATTGTCGTTTATAGCGCAAAAAATAAAAACCGCAGAGGTGTTCAAATAACGCCAAAAGAAAGATTTATTTGTGGGGAAAAAGTCAATTTTGTTTGGATACAGCGTCGCACGACCGCGCAATTGTCAGTTAAAACTATGCAGTGCCGTATCGCAAAACATGGCCTGATTATTAACCGCTTCCATACCGGGCACTTACGCACCTTCCTGCCCAAGCCAATTTTCAGCTTTCAGCACTGTCGCAATTTGAATGACAATTGCGCGGTCGTGCTACACTGTACCCAAACAATTTTTTTATCATTTTGTTCCCACAAATAGAGCTTTCTTTTGGTGGTATTTGATCATCTCTGCGGTTTTTATTTTTTGCGCTATAAACAAAAGAAGAGCGACAATTTAAAAAAAAAAAACACAATATTTTTTACTTTTTTATTTAATAAATATCACAATTTTTTTTAAAAAAAAAAAATTTTCCCTCAGTTTAGGCCGATACGTATTCTTCTACATATTTTTGGTAAAAAAAAAATCGCAATAATCATATATTGATTGGTTTGCGCAAAAGTTATAGCGTCTACAAAATAGGTGATAGATTTATGGCATTTTTATTTTATTATTTTTTTTACTAGTATTGGCGGCAATTTGCGATTTTTTTACTGTCACCGTGACATTGCGGCGAACACATCGGACACTTTTGACACGTTTTTGGGACCATTCACATTTATACAGCGATTAATGCTATAAATATGCATTGATTACTGTGTAAATGTGACTGGCAGGGAAGGGGTTAACCACTAGGGGGCGTTGAAGGGGTTACTATGTTCCCTAAGATGTGTTATAACTGTAGGGGGAAGGGGACTCTCAAGGGGAGGAGACCGATGTGTGTTCCTCTGTACTGGGAACACACATTGGTCTCCTCACCGCTGACAGGAGGTGGATCTGTGTGTTTACACACACAGATCCACACTCCTGCCGTGATTACCGACAATCGCGGGCACCCGGCGGCAATCGCGGCCGCCGGACACCCGCGCCGGGTCACGAGCGTCGCCGCGCGCGCCCTAGATCGCCGGGAACGCAGGACGTCATATGACGTCCACCCGGATCGAGGAGGGGTTCCTGCCGCCGTCATTTCACAATTTTTATTTAAATAACACATGTTGCACTTACCTCCACTGTGCAGTTCGTTTTGCACAGAGTGGCCCCGATCCACGTCTTCTGGGGTCTCTCGTCGGCTATCTCTGGTCCTCCCCGCAAGAACTCCACACATTCATGCAAGTTCCCCCGCATTGTGTGGAGTCGTTTCGGGCTCGCTCCCGTGATACAGCGAGCGGCATAGCCGCTCACTGTATCACTCGGCCCCGCCCCTCGGCGTGCCGCGTTATTGGATGTGATTGACAGCAGCGCCAGCCAATGGCTGTGCTGCTTTCAATCCATTCGCTCTAGCCAATCAATGGCCAGGCTGAGCGGCGAAGAGGATGTCGGGGCATTAAGGTGAAAAAACTTTTACCTTTACAACCCCTTTAATGCATCCTATACATTAGAGCGGGGGTTCACCCTAAAACAACAATAGAACGTTACATCCAGCATACTGCTGACATCTACAGTATGCTGGATTTTTTTTTTGTACCGCTGTACTTACGGTCTTATGGTATTTTTCACAGAGCTTCCGGGTTCTCGCTTCCCCGGGGAGTAGGCATTCCTTAGATGCTTGACGTTCGGGTAAAACGCATCATCGCCTTCCGAAAATATCCGAGGGGGACTCGGCACTTTACGGCGCCTGCGCAGTCAGCTTAACACGGCAGGCGCAGGTGCCGTATAGCGCCGTAAAGAGCTGAGTCCCCGTCGGATATTTTCGGAAGGTGATTACGCGCTTTACCCGCACGTCAATCGTCTCCTGGGAGGATCAACACTCACTCCCAGGAGACATTGCGCAGAGCTCCCCGTCGGGGAAAAAGAGCGACACACCCACTCCCCGCAAGGAAGAAGACCCGGAAGTGCGGCTTAATACAGGTAAGTGTACACATAAAAAAAAAATGACAACGCTACTATCCTTTATTAAGGCTGGAGATAGTTAATTTTGAGGGTGAACCTCCGCTTTAAGGTGTAAAAACTTCTGTCACTCTCACCTAAGCCTGTTCGTTCCCACGCCGGAGACACACACACCCTCTCTGGCCGGGGTCTCGGCTCTTGATTGGATAGATTGATAGCAGCGCAGCCATTGGCTCCCGCTGCTGTCAATCGAATCCAATGATGCGGGGGAGGCGGGGCTGAGTCCGGCATTCTGTGTCTATGGACGCATATTTGTGTACAGTGTCGCACGACCGCGCAATTGACAGTTAAAGCAACGCAGTGCAGTATCGCAAAAAAAATGGCGTGGTCATAAATCCTTCCGGGGGGGGGGCGCTGAAGAGGTTAAATACAAAAAGCAAAAGTTAACCTGAACAAAAAAATACCAAAAAAACAGAGGAGATTGTGAATGCAAATGGTAAATGTCTCAAAATTGCTAACAAAACAGCAATGTAATGGCTCTAAATCCCTGCAAATCTCTGTAATTTTCCCTGTTATAATCAAGTGAACTCCCACTAACACAGACGCATAGAGAATCAAATAAAATATGTGTGTAGTGCAGTAACGGGATAAGAGGATGTAGCTGTGGGATAGTAGTTTGGCATTTATATTGCTCAGTTATTGTGGGGTGGCTGTAGGGAATACGGTTGTAATGTGTTTATATCAGGAGCTGGGGAGTAAAATGTTTCTTTTCACGCACAAGTGTCACCTTGTGTCACCAATATAAATGATATTGGGTCTGAGATCAAAAGTAACATTTCAGTCTTTGCAGATAACACCAAGCTATGCAGTGGAATAACGTCCTTACAGGATGTCTCCAATTTACAAGCCGACCTCAATGCTCTGTCTAATTGGGCGACTAAGTGGCAGATGAGGTTTTATGTAGATAAATGTAAAGTTATGCACTTGGGGGCTAAGAATATGCATTATACATACTAGGGGGAGTACAACTGGGGGGGATCTGTAATGGAGAAGGATCTGGGAGTTTTAGTTGATCATAAGCTCAATAATGGCATGCAATGCCAAGCTGCGGTTTCCAAAGCGAGCAAAGTCCTTTCTTCTATTAGGAGAGGGATGGACTCCAGAGAGAAAGATATCATCAGTACAAATCATTGGTGAGACCTCATCTGGAATATGCAGTTCAGTTTTGGGCCCCAGTTCTCAAAAAGGATATCGGGGAACTGGAGAAAGTGCAGAGAAGGGCAACCAAACTGATAAGAGGCATGGAGGAGCTCAGCTATGGAGGAAAGATTAGAGGAACTGAATTTATTCTCTCTTGAGAAGAGGAGAATAAGGGGGGATATGATCAACATGTACAAATATATAAGAGGTCCATACAGTGAACTTGGTGTTGAGTTATTCACTTTACGGTCAACACTGAGGACAAGGGGGCACTCTTTACGTCTAGAGGAAAAGAGATTTCACCTCCAAATACGGAAAGATTTCTTCACAGTAAGGCCTCGTACACACGACCGAAACATGTCTGCTGAAACTGGTCCGTGGACCAGTTTCCGCGGACATGTACGACCGTGTGTACGGCCTAGCGGACCGGATTCCTGGGCTAGCGGGCAGGTTTCCAGCAGACAAATGTTTCTTAGCATGCTAAGAAACATGTCCGCTGGAAGCCTGTCCGTCGGACATGTCCGATGGTTAGTACGACTCATCGGACATGTCCGCTGGGCCGAAATCCCGCGGATGCGTCGAAGTGATTCGACGCATGCGTGGAAGCATTGAACTTCCTGGGTCGCGCACGTCGCCGCGTCATTGTCGTCACCGCGGCGTCACCGTGTATTCTGTCTGCGGGGAATTTGGTCTGATGGTGTGTACACACATCAGACCAAAATCTGCCAGCAGACATGTCCGATGAAAACGGTCCGCGGACCGTTTTCATCAGGCATGTCTGCTCGTCTGTACAAGGCCTAATGCCCCGTACACACCATCACTTTATGTGATGAAAAAAAACGACACTTTCTGTGAAGTAAAAAATGACGTTTTTGAAACTTCAATTTTCAAAGACGAAGTTGCATACACACCATCGTTTTCTCACAATGATCTTGCAAAGTGAGGTTACGTTCCACCACGTTTTACCATTGAAGCTTGCTTCATAAGTAGCTTCTGGGCATGCGTGGATGAAAAAACGTCTTAGAAAACGACGTTTTTTGCTACACACGGTCAATTTCTGTGAAGTAAAAAGTGCACTTTTGAAAAACGACACATAAAATTGAAGCATGCTTCAATTTTTTTTGGTCGTTTTTTACAAGACATAAAACGACGTTTTCCCCCACACACAGTCAATTAAAGTGACGTTTTTAAAAACGTCATTTTTTTTCATCACATAAAGTGATGGTGTGTACGCGGCATAAGAGCTGTGAAAATGTGGAACAGACTCCCTCCAGACGTGGTTCTGGCCAGCTCAGTAGATTTATTTAACCCCTTCCATACAGGGCATTTTCACCCCCTTCCTGCCCAGACCAATTTTTAGTTTTCAGCGCTGTTGCACTTTGAATGACAATTGCGTGGTCATGCAACACTGTACCCAAACTAAATCCTTATGTTTTTTTCCCCCCACAAATAGAGCTTTCGTTTGGTGGTATTTGATCATCTCTGTGGTTTTTAATTTTTGCGCTATAAACAAAAGAAGAGCGACAATTTAAAAAAAAAACACAATATTTTTTACTTTTTTATTTAATAAATATCTCAATTTTTAAAAAAAAAAAACATTTTTTTTCCTCAGTTTAGGCCGATACGTATTCTTCTACATATTTTTGGTAAAAAAAAAATCGCAATAATCGTATATTGATTGGTTTGCGCAAAAGTTATAGCGTCTACAAAATAGGTGATAGATTTATGGCATTTTTATTTTATTAATTTTTTTACTAGTATTGGCGGCGATTTGCGTTTTTTTTAACTGTGACCGTGACATTGCGGCGAACACATCGGACACTTTTGACACGTTTTTGGGACCATTCACATTTATACAGCGATTAATGCTATAAATATGCATTGATTACTGTGTAAATGTGACTGTCAGGGAAGGGGTTAACCACTAGGGGGCGTTGAAGGGGTTAATATGTTCCCTAAGGTGTGTTGCTCTGTACTGGGAACACACATTGGTCTCCTCACCGCTGACAGGAGGTGGACAAGTGTGTTTACACACCCAGATCCACACTCCTGCAGTGATTACCGACAATCGCCGCGCCCTAGATCGCCGGGAATACAGGACGTCATATGACATCCACCAGGATCTGCGAGGGGTTCCTGCCGCTGTCATTTCACAATGACGCGGTATGGAAGTGGTTAAGAAAGGTCTGGATTCTTTCCTAAATGTACATAATATAACTGGGTACTAACATTTATAGGTAAAGTTGATCCGGGGAAAATCCAATTGCCTCTCGGGGGATCAGGTAGGATTTTTTTCCCCTGCTGTAGCAAATTGGATCATGCTCTGCTGTTTTTTTTGCCTTCCACTGGATCAACTGTGGGTGTGGAGTTGGGTATATGGGATTGTATGTTATTATTATTATTTGATTTTTTACTTATTTTTATGGTTGAACTGGATGGACTTGTGTCTTTTTTCAACCTGACTAAGGCCCCTTTCAAACATGCAGACTGTATGTCCGCTTTTCATCCATCCGTTTGCGGATATAAAAGGGCCATACATTGGTCCCTATGAGATTGCGGGTGTCAGCGGATGAACATTCGCTGACACCCAAACTCGTCTGCCTCCGCAATGATCCGATTCTGCAGACGGAAGAAAACCCTATTTTTCCTTTCCGTCTGCGGATCGGATGGGATGAACACGCACATACGGTCCGTGTTCATCCGATCCCCCTATAGGGTGGAGAAAAGACAGGGTGGTCCCTGCACAGTGTGTGGGGACCGCCCTGTCATCCGTCGGCTCAGCGGGGATCCACGGTGCGATCCCCGCTAAACATGCGGAGCATACGGAGGCGGATCATTACTGATCCGCCCCGTGTGAAAGGGGACTAACTATATAACTATGTAACTTTGTAACCTTACCTTACTTTGGAGAGTTTCCCTCACTTCCCGTTGTGTCTACAAACAGGACAGGAATATCTCCAATGGGGCAAAACTTGTATCCCCCAGCCCCCCGCGCCCCCTATTAAGGTTTGGAAAAATCTCAGTTAAATAGAATGCAATATTTAGGATGTCCCCCCCCCCCTTAATGACCAGGCAATTTTTTACGTTACGGCACTGCAACACTTTAACTGACAATTGCACAATCGTGCGATGTTGTACCCAATCAAAATGTACGTGTTTTTTTCCCCCACAAATAGAGGTTTCTTTTGGTGGTATTTGATCACCTCTGCGGTTTTTATTTTTTCGCTATAAACAAAAAAAGAGCGACAAATTTGAAAAAAAAGCAATATTTTTTACTTTTTGCTATAATAAATATCCCCCAAAAATATATAAAAAAAAATTCTTCCTCAGTTTAGGCCGATACGTATTCTTCTACCTATTGCTTGGTTTGCTCAAAAGTTATAGCCTCAAAATAGGTAATAGATTTATGGCATTTTTTTACTATTATCTTTCTACTTGTAATGGCGGCGATCTGCGGCATTGCGGCGGACAGATCGGACACCTGACATTTTTGACACTTTTTTGGGAACCAGTGACTTAATAACAGCGATCAGTGCTAAAAAAAAAACGCACTGACATTGTACTAATGACACTGGCAGGGAAGGGGTTAACATCAGGGTCGATCAAGGGGTTAAATGTGTTCCCTGCAGGTGTGTTCTAACTGTATGGAGGATGGGCTTCCTGGGGGAAACACACAAATCTGTCATATGGGGCAACAAGAGACATTTTATACAAATAAAAAAAACATTGTTCACACCTAAATCCTTGTGGCCTATTGGAATACCATTAGACAACCCAATAGCTCAATGATCACAAAATACAGCGAGAGGTCCCTATCCTCATACGGAAGTGTTCTTAAAGGGGTTGTAAAGGTAAAAAAAAAAATCCCTAAATAGCTTCCTTTACCTTAGTGCAGTCCTCCTTCACTTACCTCATCCTTCCATTTTGCTTTTAAATGTCCTTATTTCTTCTGAGAAATCCTCACTTCCTGTTCTTCTGTCTGTAACTGCACACAGTAATGCGAGGCTTTCTCCCTGGTGTGGAGAAAGCCTCTTGAGGGGGGAGGGGGCGAGCAGGAGTGTCAGGACGCCCACTAACACACAGCTCCTTTCTCTATCTGCAAAGTAGAGAGCGTCCTGACTCTCCTGCTCGCTCCCTGCCCCCTCAAGAGGCTTTCCCCATACCAGGGAGAAAGCCTTGCATTACTGTGTGTAGTTACAGACAGAAGAACAGGAAGTGAGGATTTCTAAGAAGAAATAAGGACATTTAAAAGCAAAATGGAAGGATGAGGAAGCTATTTTAGGAAAAAAAATTGTATCTTTACAACTACTTTACAACCCCTTTAAGCTCCCTGTTATCAAAAGGTTTGCTAATGTAGATAGTGGACAGGTTGGGACCCCCCACCCTATCATCATGTATTCTGCACTATCCTATTATTTATCAATATGTGACAAAGGGCTGGAATGCTTTAAGCGCTGCGCTTCCCCCCGTAACCAATTATAGGAAATTCTGAGATTCAGCCTGCCACAATCCCCAGCTTTTTCAATGGTGGACTAATTTACATAGAAGGCTTCTTAACAAGGATTGGAATCCAAAGCATGGATTACTATAAGAAAGAATGTAAGCCATCCCATTAGAAATCTTGCCTTATTACCAGATAGCTTTCATTATAAAGACCAAACGTAACCACTTGCCGACCGCCGCACGAACATTTACGTCGCCAGAATGGCACGGGCAGGCAAATGGGTGTACATGTATGGACTCGATGTCCGCTGGTGTCCCCTGATCGCGTCAAAAAGCTGCAGAACGGGGAGATGCCTATGTAAACAAGGTATTTCCCTGTTCTGCCTTGTGACATGACACTGATCTTCTGCTCCCTGTCCTTAGGAGCAGTGATCAGTGTTGTGTCACTTGTAGCCCAGCCCCCACACAGTTAGAATCACTCCCTAGAACACACTTAAACCCTTCCTTGCCCCCTAGTGGTTCCCCCCTTCCCTGCCAGTGTCATTAACACAGTAATCAGTGCATTTTTATAGCACTGGTCGCTGTATAAATGCCAATGGTCCCGAAATAGCGCGAAGAGTGTCTAATGTGCCCGCCATAATGTCGCAGTCACGATAGAAAAAAAAAAAAAAAAACGCTGATCGCTGCCATTACTAGAAAAAAAAGATATATTAATAAAAATGCCATAAAAAAATACCCTATTTTGTAGACGCTATAACTTTTGCGCAAACCAATCAATAAACGCTTATTGTGATTTTTTTTTACCAAAAATATGTAGAAGAATACGTGACGAAAAAAATTGTTTTTTATATATATTTTTGGGGGATATTTATTATAGCAAAAAGTAGAATAATGTTGCTTTTTTTCAAAATTGGCGCTCTATTTTTCTTTATAGCGCAAAAAATAAAAACCGCAGAGGCGATCAAATACCACCAAAAGAAAGCTCTATTTGTGGGAGAAAAAAGGACGTCAATTTTGTTTGCGTACAACGTTGCACGACCACGCAATTATCAGTTAAAGCAACACAGTGCCGAATCGCAAAAAGTGGCCCAGTCATTTGGCAGCCAAACCCTCCAGGGCTGAAGTGGTTAAAGAAGTCCAGCCTGAGCTTTTTAGGTTGTGCTTCTCCTTTGGGTCACAGGAGTGCAATTTCTTTTGCACTCCTGTGACCTGTTTTCAGCAGAGACCGGCTTAAAGTCCACTCTCTGCTGACGTCACTGCCATCAGTCGGGGCAGCCCGTCATCACGACTTCCAAGTCAGGATCCGCCAGCTCCCTGATTGATGGCAGTCTCGGCGAGCCACTGAGATGGTCGCTCCCCGCCCCTCCTTGGCTCAGCGCTGAGAAGTAGAGCAGAAGCAATATTGACTGATAGTCAGCATCGCTCTGCTCGGGGAGGAGTGAGAACCGAGCCATCGGCGGTGTTCGGTGGCTCTGTTCCCAGTTCAGAGACGCCGGGGGACAGATACAGCACTCCATCCACTGAGGTAAGTATGCAAAAAAAAACATACTTCTCTTTTAAGTATACCACCCTTCCCCTTACTATGACAGTAAAGCCTTGTACACACAACCGGTTTTCCCGGCAGGAAAACTGCCAACAGAGGCGGCTCTAGGCTTCGTGAGGCCTTAGGCAAAATTTGACATGGGGCCCCACTCACACCGATGATGGGGAAAAATAATTCAAAGACAAGAGCCTCTTCCCCACAACCCTGGCCGATGGTTGTGGGGGTCTGCGGGCAGGGGGCTTATTGGAATCTGGAAGCCGCCTTTAACAAGGTGGCCCCCAGATCCTGCTCTTTAATAACTAAGGGGCAGGGGCCACCCGGTGAAGTCACTTGCTGAACCCGCCCCCTTGTGACGTTATTGACTGAGGGCATGCTAGTTCATTGACGTCACAAGGGGTGGTGTCACCGATATTCACTGGTTGTTAGGGATGCTGGCCGCCCCACTCCTGAGTCAGGGCCCTTATTGCTGCCTGAGCACAGCAACGTTACGGTCCCCTGTCCCTCAAAACTGGGGTAAAGCATTGGGTAAGTTAGGCATGAGTGTGAGGCCTTAGGCGACCGCTTAATTTGCCTAATTAAAGAGCCACCTCTGCACAGGTGATCTAATACCACCAAAAGAAAGCTCTATTTGTAGGGGGGGGGAGGTCATAAATTAGATTTGGGTGCAGCGCCATTACGCAAAAAATGGCCTGGTTATGAAGGGGGGTAAACCTTCCTGGAGCTGAAGTGGTTACTATAGATGTGAAGCTTGGTTTCTTCCAACAAGTTACCATATATATCGGCGTATACCACGCACTTTTCTAACCTTAAAATCAGGGGGAAATCGTGGGTGCGCGATATACGCCGATACTGCTGTTCCCAGGCGCCGCCGAAATAGACCGAGCCGAGTGTACTGCGCACTCGGCTAGGCTCGGCCACGCTCGGCTCCGCCCGCAGCCACGCGAGAGAAGCCGAGAGGAGCCAAACACACAGGAAATCCGGCTCCTCTCGGCGCCAAATGCAAAAACAAACACCGCTGCAACCCCGGGCAAGGTGCGGATGGACGGACCCCGCGAGGAAGCCGCAGACGGACACCTCCGAAGCCGCAGATGGACACCCACAAGGCTGGACTGACCCCGCGCAAGGAAGCCGCAGACGGACACCCACAAGGCTGGACGGACCCCGCGCAAGGCCGCAGACGGACGCCGGACAAGGCCGCCGATGGACGCAGGGCAAAAATTATTTTTTTTCCCCTTAAACTACCTTTCTAGGTTTGGGGTGCGCGTTATACGCTGGCGCGCTGTGTACCCCGATAAATACGGTAGTTATTTTCTCTCCATAAAGAAGTCTGTGTCTCTGGAATAGCAAATATCAGTTTTTCTGTGTTATTTAGATTTGATTTTCTATTCATCCTCCTATTTTTTTTTTTTTTTTTTTTACCAACAATGCCAGCGGATAAATTGTCTGGAATCCATTTTTTTTTGTATATGTAGGATTCACATAACACTATAATTTTTTATGGCACATCTGTATAAGTATTCCTTTACAAAGCCAAGTAGTAAAGACAAAAGTAACGTATAAAAAAAAACGAATTGCAAATTCCGTACGGTTTAAGCGGTACAAGGAATCATAGGAAGCAACAAGATAGAACAGCAGAGAGAGCCGGGCTATAGTAAGATCTATCTAAGGTGACAGTATGCCTAACCCAATACACACACAATATCTACTATGCTATGCATGCACAATGCATATTTATAGAAGGTCAGAATTAATATATATATAGTTTTTCTTAGTAGTTAATATCCGAATCCACAGTCTTGAAAAAAAAAAAAAAAGTGCAAGAGGTCATTCGCACCACTTGGGTTGAGCTGCACTGATCTACACGCATCAACAAAGGCTCAATGCTAGGGACACAGAAAACGATTGTTTCAACCATTTTCATGCAGCCACAATGATGCATTAACCACTTAAGACCCGGACCAAAATGCAGGTAAAGGACCCGGACAGTTTTTGCGATTCGGCACTGCGTCGCTTTAACTGACAATTGCGCGATCGTGCGACGTGGCTCCCAAACAAAATTGGCGTCCTTTTTTTCCCACAAATAGAGCTTTCTTTTGGTGGTATTTGATCACCTGTGCGGTTTTAATTTTTTTGCGCTATAAACAAAAATAGGGCGACAATTTTGAAAAAAAGCAATATTTTTAACTTTTTGCTATAATAAATATCCCCCAAAAATATATAAAAAAAATGTTTTTTTTCTCAGTTTAGGGCGATACCTATTCTTCTACCTATTTTTGGTAAAAAAAAACGCAATAAGCGTTTATCGATTGGTTTGCGCAAATTTTATAGTGTTTACAAAATAGGGGATAGTTTTATTGCATTTTTATTAATAATTTTTTTTTTTTACTACTAATGGCAGCGATCAGCGATTTTTTTCGTGACCGCGACACTATGGCAGACACATCGGACAATTTTTACACATTTTTGGGACAATTGTCATTTTCACAGCAAAAATGCTATAAAATGCATTGTTTACTGTGAAAATGACAATTGCAGTTTGGGAGTTAACCACTAGGGGGCGCTGAAGGGGTTAAGTGTGACCTCATATGTGTTTCTAACTGTAGGGGGCGGGGCTGGACGTGTGACATCATTGATCGTGTTTCCCTATATCAGGGAACACACGATGAATGACAGCGCCACCGTGAAAAACGGGGAAGGTGTGTTTACACACAGCTCTCCTCGTTCTTCAGCTCCGGGGACCGATCGCGGGACTCCAGTGGAGATCGGGTCCGCGGGTCCCGCGGCCGCGGTCACGGAGATTCGGACCGTGTCGCGGGCGCCCGCAACCCACTGCTGGGCACTTAAAGAGGACGTACAGGTACGTGCTTGTGCCCAGCCGTGCCATTCTGCCGACGTATATCTGCAGGAGGCGGTCCTTAAGTGGTTAAGGTGTAGTACAGCGCATGTTTATGCAGTAAAACTCACCGAACTACATGTCACCACCGTGCCACCTTGAATGAAGTGTCAATTTTCGACACTATAATGAAGTTTAATGCCTAATGCCGCGTACACACGACCGTTTTTCGGGTTGTAAAAAATGAAGTTTTTATTTTAATGTCATTAAAAACGATCGTGTGTAGGCTCCAGAGCATTTTTTACGATGTAAAAAATGGCCATTAAAAAATGTTCACGTCGTTTTTAACGTTGTCGTTTTTTACGTCGTAAAAAATGGTCGTATGTGGGCTTTAACGATGCGAAAAAAACGTGCATGCTCAGAAGCAAGTTATGAGACGGCAGCGCTCGTTCTGGTAAAACTACCGTTCGTAATGGAGTAAGCACATTCATCACGCTGTAACAGACTGAAAAGCGCAAATCGTCTTTTACTAACACAAAATCAGCTAAAGCAGCCCAAAGGGTGGCGTCATCCGAATGGAACTTCCCCTTTAGGCCTCGTACACACGATAGGTTAACCAGAGGACAACAGTCTGAAGGACCGTTTTCATCGGTCCAAACCGTTCGTGTGTAGGCCCCATAGGTTATTTAGCCTTAGGTTAAAAAAAATGGCAACTTGCTTTAAAATGTAACCGATGGATTGCTAACCGATAGGTCAAAACCGATCGTTAGTAGGCACAACCATCGGTTAAAAATCCACGCATGCTCAGAATCAAGTCGACGCATGCTTGGAAGCATTGAACTTCGTTTTTTTCAGCACGTCGTTGTCTTTTACGTCACCGCGTTCTGACACGATCGTTTTTTTAACTGATGGTGTGTACGCACGACGGACCATCAGTCAGCTTCATAGGTTAACCTAGGACAAGGGTTAACCTATCGTTTGTACAAGGCCTTATAGTGACGTCGTACGCGTTGTACGTCACCGCGCTTTGTTAGAGCATTTTTTTTTCACGATCGTGTGTAGGCAAGGCCGTTTTAACGATCGAGTTAAAAAAAACGTTTTTTTTTTAAACCATTAAAAACATAATTTTTTTACAGCCCTAAAAAATTTCCATAGGTGACGCTTACATTTTTTTTTACGGTTACCAGTTTAGAGTTACAGAGGAGGACTTTATGGACAGGTTCTCTTTATGGAGGGATCGGGGGGTCTAAAAGACCCCAAATCCCTCCTTTGCACTTAAAAGTATTCAGAAAACTTAAATCAATGAATCCAAGCTCTGCAAGCTGAGATAACATGCACTGCATTGATATTAAAGATTCTAACTACCACAAGAATGAGTCCTTACATTTAAAGGGCATCTGTCATTTCAGATCCATCATGGCAGCGGCTGTTAGCGGGCCTCCACTCACCTGCTGCCGCCACGTTCCTCACCTTGTTGTGTCACTGCCACATTACCAGCCATCCCATTAAAGTGAATGGGACTGTCGGTGAGTCAACAGCGGGTCAGAGGAGTATCTAATGTACAATGTGTGTGTTTCTGTAATATAATTGTGCCAAATACCTTCGTTATAGCGCTGCTCAGCGCTTCTGTGACCCGCCGGAGCACTCTTCCCCACAATAATATTACAAAAACACACACATTGTACATTATATACTACTGCAATAGAGTGGATTATAGGATTTTGCAAGCATTTTAAACTAGGGCTTATTTTTGGGGTAGGGCTTATAGTGCAGCCCTCCTGGAAAATAACGCTAGGTCTTATTTTTCGGGGTAGGTCTGATTTTCGGGGGAAACATGGTAGTGATCTGCCTGTGTCCCGAGCGATCAGCGGGTCCCCGCTGATTGGCTCCTGCTGTGTCCAATCAAAGAGGGAGCAGGCCACCGGCGCCGCACGTGCGCCCCAGACCCGGAAGGGTCAGATCCCGTACTAGGTATGTGATCTGGCACAGAGCGGCCACCCTGCTGCAGTATGTGTGCGTGGGCCGGTCCACAAGAGGAAAACCTGTGGGAATAGACATTCCTTGTTTGTACAGGCTGTAGGCACTGCGGCTCTCGTTCTGATCCAGCTTCTTCTATTTCCATACAGCTTCTTCTTAAATCACTGAATAAGTAAAACATAAAACCCACAATAGAAGCAACAGAAAAGTTTAAATTTCCCCACGTCAAGCGAGGAAAAAGCCGATCTCTCAGACTTTGCTTTGTCTGTCTTCATCAGTAATTCATCAAAGCAACTTTATAGCCAATTAGGAAATCGGCTGCCTGGCATAATATTCTAAGATGTCTGTTTCTGTTGTCATTGCTATTCTATTCCTTTGTGAGATGAATAGGCCAGATTTGGTTGTCAGAAACTCAATTATGACATTTCTTAGAGTTGGCATTAGCTTCAAGTGAAAATTACTGTGTCAGGCTGGATGGGAATGATATTACCGTACTGACCCAAATATGACAGCCTCTCACTCACAAACTTTAGGCTGCAAGTTAAAGGAGAAAGATTATAAATCAGTAAATGGCCAATCTCTACGCAGTCAAAAGATTTATTTTATTTAAAGAGCACTTTTGCCACCAGCCTTTGCCCTCACAGATACTCAGTTGATTCTAACACGCCACAATTAAATCAACACTGGGGTTTCTCACTCTCAAAGCTGACGCAGATAGAAATAAACACATTTTTCTAGTAGAGTAGGCCTCAAACTACAGCCCATGGGCCTGTAAAGGCCTCAAGTTTTCTGATTTTCTGCATAGTTCCAGATATAGCACCCTGGTGCTTAGGCAGGGTTGTTCACAAATTTAGTCTGCCAGGTAGTACGTGTCCTGGCTAACTTTTCCCTAAATCTGGGTTTGCTGCACTTCTCTCTTGTGAGTGAGAAACTTATATAGTGCAACACAAGCAAACTGAATTGCCTCTGGGCGCTTCAGGAATCGCCTCTGGGCACTTGTCAGGAAAGACGTGCTGGGAACAGTAGTTCCACACAAGCTGCTGCGCAGTTATTGGTGCCTATGCACATGAGCAATGCTCCAGTTATTCCTTGAGGCCGCGGTCAGGCCCACCAGTGTTCCTTGATGATGGAACCTCCTTTGAAAAGGAGTTGGGACTCGACGACATCTAAGGAGACGAAACACGTCGGGGAGGACTCCACTGCCGCTATACATATGTAAACCAAAGCACTTGTTGTGCTTTTTTAAGGTCATTTTTACCCGCACAGTAATTTATTTTGAATTATTTTATAACGAAGATATTTTTAAATACAAGTCAATCTATATGACATAGTCTATAATATGAAACTTATTCACGGAGACGTATGATCATACAAAATAGCTAATTTATTGATTGACAAAAATATGAATATTTACATGAAATTAAAATACCAATTGCGTTACATGAACGACTTGAAAATCAATAAAATACCCCCAAAATGGGCATGCAATACCTTTGATCTGTGTGTCATTGTAAGTTCTCAAAATAACTTTATATAAATGACAATGAAAAAAAAGCGTCTATTTCAAATGCCCAACCGTTACTATACTGCAGGTAAGTAAGTGGTTAACAATGTGAAATATATTGGACGTTTGTTTTGTCAATAAAATTAGAAACTATGTAAAAATAAAAATATAATAAAAATTGTACTCTTTAAGGAAAAATTTACCAATTATTGATTATGAGAACAAACCATAACTACAAGATATTCAATACTTCAATATTTCAACATTTCTAGGGAACAACAATAGATTTCAGATAAAATAAAAAATGGCATAGTTACCAATTCCAAAATGACTATTTCCTACTGGCAAGTGACCAGAGCTAAAATGGTTGCAGTCTTTCTATGTCTCTTCATTGGATAAGGATATATCTTCATGCATTGTCCTAGCGTGCCCCTCCCCATTGGAATCAGTCCTCCCTGCATCATACTTCAGTCATTGCTTCATTCCTGCTCTCATGGGGTGCTCCTATTGATGGGGTCTCCTCTCGGGGTCTTCTCCATTCTGGGCTCCCCCTTCTCTAATTTTCTTCCCTCATTATATATCGAGCAGGACAATAGGACTATAAAGATTATACCCAGTTCTGCCCATTTGATCTGTGTCTTTAATTCATAGGTTCATGGCCCATATGGGAGTTCCTGTCAAGACGTGTCTGGTTTCTATTGGCTGACAGCTTAATGATTAACTGTTCCCTAGACTCTGAGGATCCTTTGGTAATATCACTTTCAACCACCAGGTGTCTCACCTTTATTGCGAGATTATCTATACGTTAATATTTATTTTATTGGGGAGACCATATACATATATGTATATATATATATATATATATATATATATATATATTTATATACACACACATATACACACTCTGGTAATTCTATATTTTATATGATACAATCAGTATACTTTTGCATCTTATATAACATGCTTCTATATTCCTTTATAACTGTATATTTCCCAAAAACAGTCTTTTCAACCATGCATAGGTTTACATCTCTCAATCAATGCAAAATAATTATTAATGTGGATACATGAATCATTTTGATATGTGTTACAGGTTAATTCACATTTTTATAATCACAATTTGATATCTTTCATAATGTTGGTTAACTTCTTTAAAACACTTCTATTCAAAATCAAATTTCTCATATATTTCTCCTAACAAAATGTCTTACAATAACATTTAGATATTTTAACATATTTCTGACGTGTATAATTTCACAGTTCTTCCACTATGTGTTTGTATGGGCTTTAGCAGCTTTCAAGGATGTTTTAAAAGTGACACAGCTTGTTTAAACAGTTCCTCACTTTAACACAATGGTTCTCCTTAGATAAGGCGTGTTCCCATGTGATATATGCTTAGTTAGCTATCTGTGAAAAATATTCTGTATTGCAGGATTTCTAACCAACAATGATAGTAAACATTTTCTTGTTTGCCCATTATAGCTGGGACAACATTTCTTTGTCCTGTGACAAAAGTTACCATTGTTTCTGAACTTTCTGTTTGAGAACAGGAGTTGTAAAAATCAGAAGATGGCTAATGTATTGGGAACTGGTCAAATATGAGCCAAGTGTGTTTTCTCTTCAATGACTGAAAGACTTTCATATACAATCGTTCACATCAATTCTGAGGCCTACTGGACCTTCATTATTCCGCCAGTAAATATTAAATTATTATTATTATTTTCGTCATAATCCATAACATTGTCCGCTATTTATCTGCCCTTGTGTGAACTGCTACTTGCCACATCTACATGTGTGATGTTATTTATTCCATGTGGTATGCCGCATGTATTGTTACCATTTTATTTTCCCTGTTACCCCACCTACCCAAGTTTTGTCAGGACATCCACTCTCAGGCTTGAGAGTACTTTTTTTTTCTTTTCCAAACCCTCAGGCCCTGTACACACGATCAAACATGTCTGCTGAAACTGGTCCGCAGACCAGTTTCAGCGGACAGATCTGACCGTGTGTACAGCCTAGCAGACAGGTTAACAGCAGACAAAAGTTTTAAAGCATGCTTTAAAACCAATCTGCTGGAAACCCGTCCGTCCGACATGTCCGCTGGTTAGTACGCTTAACCAGCGGACCGAAATCTCCCGCATGCGCCGAATGGATTCGACGCATGCGTGGAAGCATTTTACTTCCTGGTTTGCGGACGTGGCGCATCAACGTCACCGTCACGTCACCGCGCCGTCTGTCCGTGGGGATTTTGGTTTGATGGTGTGTACAACCGTCAGACCAAAATCTCCTAGCAGACATGTCCGATGAAAACGGTCCGCGGACCGTTTTCATCGGACATGTTCGAGCGTGTGTACAGGGCCTCAGACGTAGTTTTGTTGGCAGTGGGAGAATGTAGCACCCTGGTGCTTAGGCAGTATTATGCACAAATTGTGTATGCCAGGTACAAAGTGTCCTGGCTAGTTGTTAGAAGATCCACTAACTTTTCCCTAAATCTGGGTTTGCTGCACTTCTCTCTTTTGTCACTGGGTGGCACTGTTGCCGGTGACATTGGATTGACAAGAACATAGCGAAGCCAGACTATGAGTGGATGGGTTGTCTCATCCAATGGGCAAGGGTCTTTGGCACCTTGGCCTGCTAGGAGAACCTATTTATTTGGGCGGAGTCAGGTGATCGTGGTTCTGTACCACCTGGATAGCTGTCTGGGTGGATGTGTGTAAAAATGCTCCGGGTTGCTAGGCCAGAAGCCTGAGGCCTATCTCGGGAGTACCAGGCTGCTAGGCTGCCTGAGGCCTATCCAGGAGTAGGAGAAGCCATAAGAAGTCCCGTTTGCGGTTTGCTTGAAGCCATATGGGGGGACACAACAAACATGTGAAAGAAGATGCTCTGGTCAGATGAGACCAAATTTTTTCTTTTTGGCCTAAAAACAAAGCGCTATGTGTGGTGAAAAACTAACACTGCACATCACCCTGAACACTCCATCCCCACCGTGAAGCGTGGTGGTGGCAGCATCATGTTGTGGGGATGGTTTTCTTCAGCAGGGACAGGGAAGCTGGTCAGAGTTGATGGGAAGATGGATGGAGCCAAATACAGGGCAATCTTAGAAGAAAATCTGTTAGGCCGCGTACACACGATTGGTCAAAACCGATGAAAACGGACTGAAGGACCGTTTCATCGGTCCAAACCGATCGTGTGTGGCCTCCATCGGTCAGTTATCCTTCGGTCAAAAAAATGAGACCTTGCTTTAAAATTGAACTGAAGGACGCCTAACCGATATGCCAAAACCGATGGTTCGCATTCAAAAGTATCGGTCAATAGGCTGCGCATGCTCAGAATCAAGTCGACGCATTCTTGGAAGCATTGAACTTTGTTTTTTTCCGCACGTCGTGTGTTCTGACACGATCAGTTTTTTAACCGATGGTGTGTAGGCACATCAGACCATCAGTCAGCTTCATCGGTTAACCGATGAAACGGTCCTTCAGTTCGTTTTCATCGGTTATGACCAATCGTGTGTACGTGGCCTTAGAGTCTGCAAAAGACTTGAGACTGTGGCGGAGGTTCACCTTCCAGCAGGACAATGACCAGAAACATACAGCCAGAGCTACAATGGAATGCTTTAGATCAAAGAATATTCATGTGTTAGAATGGCCCAGTCACAGTCCAGACCTAAATCCAATTGAGAATCTGTGGCAAGACCTGAAAATTGCTGTTCACAGACGCTCTCCATCCAATCTGACAGAGCTTGAGCTATTTTGCGAAGAAGAATGGGCAGAAATGTCCCTCTCTAGATGTGCAAAGCTGGTAGAGACATCCCCAAAAAGATTTGCAGCTTTAATTGCAGTGAAAGGCGGTTCTACAAAGTATTGACTCCGGGGGGCGCTATACAAATGTACCCTATGTTTTCCATATATTTATTTGCAAGACATTTTTAAAAACATTTATCATTTTCCTTTCACTTCACAATTATGTGCCACTTTGTGTTGGTCTATCACATAAAATCCCAATAAAATAAATTTACGTTTTTGGTTGCAAAATGTGGAAAATTTCAAGGGGGTGTGAATACTTTTTAAGGCACTGTAGGTTTTGAAATGGTGAATCATTTATTTCAATCAGTTACCTTGTGTTTAATTGGCGTTCATCATCTGGGTTAACATTTGCCATTTATTGCAATGCAGCTCAGAATTTTAGCCAAAATCCTCATTATATGTATTATGCCAGTCCCCACTGTTCCTATATAAAGCGCTATAACAGCACAAGCTATTATACCTCTCACGAATAGCAGGGACCCATCCTGCAGATGGTTGGTAAATGAGGACAAATCTACACACACAATTTGGCCTGAATTGTCTGTTTTTGTAAAAATATATCCCCTAATTTCAGGATGTGCTCCCAGTCCAAGCAGCTTGAGCTGTGAATGAAGATCTCATTCAGATAATTTTAGTAAACCTGCACTTCAAACAGCCTTTGATCTGAATACCCTTTACAAGAGGAGGTTATAGTAATGTTTAATAGAATTTACAAACAGCATTGCTCTAGTAGTGCTTCAAGGAGAGCCTGTTTTGTAATTGATCTTGAACTAAGAAAATAGTCCAATTCTACATACATAGGCCCGGATTCAGATAGAATTTACGTCGGCGTATCGATTGATACGCCGCGTAAGTTCTAGGAAGCGCCGGCGTATCTTCTTTCTGTATTCAGAAAGCAAGATACGGCAGAATTTTACTAAGATACGGCCGGCGTAAGTCTCTTACACCGCCGTATCTTAGTTGCATATTTACGCTGGCCGCTAGGTGGCGGTTCCGTAGATTTACGTGTAGAATATGCAAATTAGGTAGATACGCCAATTCACGAAAAGTAGTTGCGCCCGGCGTATCTATATGCGTCGTTTATGTTTTAAGCGTCGGACCGGCGTAAAGTTACCCCTGCTGTATGAGGCGTAGCCAATGTTAAGTATGGACGTTGGGACAGCGTCAAATTTTCCGTCGTTTACGTCGTTTGCGTAAAACCTTTGCGAATAGGGCTTTGCGTAAGTTACGTTCACGTCGAAAGCATTGACTACTTGCGACGTGATTTGGAGCATGCGCACTGGAATACGTCCACGAACGGCGCATGCGCCATTCGTAAAGAGTGTCAATTACGTGGGGTCATGATAGATTAACATACAACACGCCCACTACCAGCCAAATTTGAATTAGGCGGGCTTACGCCGACACATTTACACTACGCCGCCGTAACGTAGGGCGCAAGTTCTTTCTGAATACGGAACTTGCGCCCTAAGTTACGGCGGCGTAGTGTATCTCAGATACGCTACGCCCGCCTACAACTTAGACTATTGTTTCTGAATCCGGGCCATACAGTATATATATACACAGTTGCAATAAAAAGTATGTGAACCCTTTTGGTATGATAATATGGATTTCTGCACAAATTGGTCATAAAAGGTGATCTGATCTTCATCTAAGTCACAACAATAGACAATCACAGTCTTCTTAACCACTTGCTTACTGGGCACATATACCCCCTTCCTGACCAGAGGACTTTTTGTGATTCGGCACTGCGTCGTTTTAACTGACAATTGCGCGGTCGTGCGACGTGGCTCCCAAACAAAATCGACGTCCTTTTTTTCCCACAAATAGAGCTTTCTTTTGGTGGTATTTGATCACCTCTGCGGTTTTTATTTTTTGCGCCATAAACAAAAATAGAGCGACAATTTTGAAAAAATAAATAATATTTTTTACTTGTTGCTATAATAAATAGCTCAATTTTATTAAATTTTTTTTATTTTTTTCTCAGTCTAGGCCGATACGTATTCTACATATTTTTGGTAAAAAAAAAAATCGCAATAAGCGACTGGTTTGCGCAAAAGTTATAGCGCCTACAAAATAGGGGACAAAATTATTATTATTTTTTTTTTTCAGGATTCAAAGATTTGCAAAGTAAGTTACAGTGGCGTAGCGTATCTCACATACGCTGCGTCCATGCAATTGTATGTGGATCTGCCCCTATAACTTTTGCGCAAACCAATCAATATACGCTTTTTGCTATTTTTATTTTTTTACCAAAAATATGTAAAATACATATCAGCCTAAACTGAGGGACAAAAAATATAATTAAAAAAAAATTGGGATAGTTATTATAGCAAAAAGTAAAAGATAATGGGCCAGATCCACAAAGAACTTACGGCAGCGTATCTATTGATACGCCGTGTAAGTTCTACGATGCGCCGTCGTATCTTTGTTTTGTATCCACAAAACAAAATACGCCGGAATGTGGGCTAGATCCGACTGACATACGTCTTAGTACGCCGTCGGATCTTAGGTGCATATTTATGCTGGCCGCTAGGTGGCGCTTCCGTTGTTTTCCGCGCAGAGTATGCAAATTAGCTAGTTACGCCGATCCTCAAACGTACGTCCGCCTGGCGCATTTTTTTACGTCGTCTACGTAACGTTACCCCTGCCTCTATGAGGCGTACGCAATGTTAAGTATGGACGTCGGGCCAGCATTACATTTTCCGTTGTTTGCGTAAAACGTTTGCGAATAGGGCTTTGCGTAAATTACGTTCACGTCGAAAGTATTGACTATTTGCGACGTGATTTCAAACATGCGCACTGGGATACCCCCACGGATGGCGCATGCGCCATTAAAAAACATTTACGTGGGTTCATAGCAGATTACCATACAACACGCCCACTTCAAGCCTGCTTTGAATTACACGGGCTTACGCCGGCAGATTTACGCTACGCCGCCGTAACTTACGGCGCAAATTGTTTCTGGATATGGAAACTACGCTCTAAGTTACGGTGGCGTAGTGTATCTGAGATGCGCTACGCCGCCTAAAAATACGACCGTTTTTGTGGATCTGGCCCAATGTGTTTTTTTTTTAATTGTCGCTGTTCTTTTGTTTATAGCGCAAAAAATATAAACCGCAGAGGTGATCAAATACCACCAAAAGAAAGCTCTATTTGTGGGGGGAAAAAAAAGACATTAATTTTGTTTGGGTGACGTCGCACGACCACGTAATTGTCAGTTAAAGCGACGCAGTGTCGTATCGCAAAAAATGGCCTGGTCATTGAGCAGCCAAATCTTTCCGGGCTGAAGTGGTTAAAGTGGTAGTAAACTCTGTACTACCACTTTCGCATACTAGCTCATTATGGCTTTTGCTTTTCAGGTATGAAAAAAAAACAGCAGCGGGTTTACTACCGCTTTAAGGGGGTGTTTCCTAGTCCTACATGCATAATAGGTGTCCCTCTTTACCATCTCGGAAAGTTGGGAGGTAAGCCCACCCAATAAAAGGAAATTGTGCTTTCATTTGGCCTTTAACATATCATAACTTAGTTATTATTTCTGAACATATTAGATGGAAAAAAGAAGGTGACAGCTTAGCACCTTTCTGCTTTGACAGCCACCCACTTCCCATGTCCTTGTTAAAAAAAAAAATCACATGGCTTAATGAATCAGGCGTGCTATTAATCATAAGACAACATAGCGGGTGCCTATATCCGTACATCCCAATGTCACGTATGCGTGTCATTTTTTACTGAGTCACATCACACCAGGCTGTGTGCGCTGGTCGTAGAAATCTCTGTAACTCTGAGCAATTGTTTAATCAGTGGAGTGGATCTAAAGCCTCATCTACATGGAATGATATACTAGCCATGTGAAGAATGCCTAATAACACTAGTCTGAAGAGCTTCTGAATTAGCATGCCCTTTATCTCTCTGTGATTAGCAAAGCTCTTACTCTCAGTTGCTGGACAGGGCCATCTCTGACTCAGTTGGTGTGTGTTGCACCTCTGCAGAGAGACCGCTGCTTCCACACAGAGAAGGAGAGTTCTTCTCTGCAGCATGCTGGCCGGGGACATGCTTTTCTACTCAGGCTGTGGCTGCTTTCTAACAAAAACAAACGTAAGACTTAAGAGGGTTGATTTGCTAAAGGCAAATTAGACTGTGCACTTTGCAAGAGCAGTTGCAAAAAATGCTGTTTTTTTTAATTGTCCTTGCATGTGATTGGATATTCTTTGCAAAGTGAAGCTCTACCTCATTTACTAATCTCTGGAGTAACTGCTCTATTACAGTGCAACAACACTTTGCAAAGTGCACAGTCTATTTGCCTGTAGTAAATATAAAATTTAGTAAAGACATCTGACGCTGCTAAAAGCGGCTAAATGCGGCTTAACACTGGATACAGCGTTAAGCCGTACCAACGTTTTTTTTTTTTGACATGTCAAAATCAATGGTTCCCTATGAGAGCCGTCTTAAAGCGGAGTTCCGGCCACAATTTCACTTTTAAAATACAAATACCCCTGTAATACACAAGCTCAATGTATTCTAGTAAAGTTAGTCTGTAAACTAAGGTCCGTTTTGTTAGGTTGTTACAGCATTTAGACACTTTATAAAATAGAAATTGACTGGGGCCATCTTAAGTGTGGGCATCATGAAGCCAGACTGTATGACTTCCTGGATTTCAGCCTTGCAGATCTCGCACATGCTCAGTGCTGCACAAGCAGTGTAATAGGTTTCAGATCAGTTTTCAGCACCTGTACTGTCCAAGTCACATGATTCTTCGAGACTGGGGAGTGCACAGACTCCTGGAAAGTTACACCCACTACATTCCCAGGAGTCTGTGCGGTGTAGGTTAGGAAGCTTAAGCACCTAGGTGCAGGAAGAGGGAAGATTAACTATTCTGCCTAGCAACAACACTTTGAAGGCATCTAAAAAAAAAAATGTTTTCTTAAAGGACTAATGACATTTTTTTAAAACTACTGATGTAATGTTATATTTATGGGTGGAACTCCACTTTAACTGATCCGACTATTACCCCATTGATTTGAATGGAAGTCTTGAAGGGAAACCCCACCCCATTTTTTTTTAAATGGCGTCCCCCAAAATCCATACCATACCTTATCCTAGTATGCAGCTCAGCAGGTCAGGAAAGGGGGAGGACAAGGGAGCGCCCCCCCTGGACCATACCAGCACACATGCCCTGGGGACAAGAGCCTCTTCTCGACAACCCTGGGCGGTGGTTGTGGGGGTCTGCGGGCAGGAGGCTTAATCGGAATCTGGAAACCCCCTTTAACAAGATTCACCCCAGATCCTGCCCCCCCCCATGTGAATGAGTAGGGGGTACCCCTACCCATTCATCCCAAAAAAAAGGCAGTGTAGTGTAAATAAAAACGAGAGACGGTTTTGATAAGTTCTTTATTAAAAATCATCATCGTGTTTTCTTCCTCCGGTCTTCTTCTGGTCTTCTCCCTCCGGCGATATGTTCTTCCTCTGGTCTTCTCCCTCCGCTGATGTTTTCTTTCTCCGGTCTTCTCCCTCTGGTCTTCTTTTTCTGGTCTTCTCCCTCCAGTGATATGTTCTTCCTCCTGTCTTCTCCCTCCGCTGCTGTCTTCTCCACTGCTGACCCGGTCCTCCTCCAACACTGGCTCCCGTCAACGTGCCAGCTCTGTTCTCTGCCGATTCCCAAATAGCCATGGGAAGTGACCATCTGGTGACGTCACCATGAGACTTAGCCCCTTGTTCAATTAGGCTTTGACAAAAAAAAACTGGAAGCTGATTGGTTTCTATGTGCTCTCCAGTTTTAGTAAACCAACCCCAATGTGTCTTAATGTGCTTCAACATGTATTTGATATTAATGGAAAGCTACAGGGTGACCGTTCTGTGCAGAATCACACATATATATATATATATATATATATATATATATATATATATATATATATAAAACTATATATATATATTAACGTGATTCTGCACTTCTGGGTGTGGGGGGGCAGGCTGCTTCCTAATCAGCGGATGCCCACCAATGAATGTCCGCTGGCACCCACTGATCGGAAAAGAGAGAGGCTGGAAGGAGCTTTGCATATGTAAACAATGCAGAGCTCCATCCTGACAGTGGATTTGTAATGGATTTTGTTTAAAATCCAGCACATCCCTTAGTATTTTTTTCAAATTTCGAAAGGAAATAACAATACCTATAATTTAATAGTTAGTTATTTCAGATTTCCAAATTTCCAAATTTACAAATTTACGAATTTTCTAATTTTTTAATTTACTAATTTACAAATTTATGAATTTACAAATTTCCGAAATTTTATTTTTTTACAAAATTCAAAAATCTGAAATAATATCTAACTATAAAATTATAGGTATTGAAATTTTTATTTTGAATTTCGAAAGGAAATTCCAATACCTATAATTGAATAGTTAGTTATTATTTCAGATTTCCGGATTTTCGATTTACGAATGTTCAAATTTACAAAATTCGCGTATTTTCGAATATTCAAATTTACGAAATATTTGGAAAAATTAGTTTAACCGGTTATCGTTAATTCGGATGTTTCTGAAAAAACAAATTTGTCAAAATTTGGTAAAAAAACGAATTTCCAAATACTTTTGACAATATAGTGTACTTATCTATTTCCAGGCCGCTCCGGTTACAATAATCCGGAACCCCTATGCCAGCCAGCTGCAGCTGCAGGGGAGAGAAGAGAGCACTGACAACAGTTCAGTATGGAATTCTACTTTGTGTCAATGAGCCCTCAAAGTTGTACATTTTTCCTTTATAAAAGAACATGGAGACACCTGAATCTTTCCGGTCCATCCCACAAGGTTCCGTCAATTTAAAAAAATCACGTACTTCATTCATTCCAAGTCCATGAAAAAAAAGATGCATCATAGTTTTCAAGATATTACAACAACTGGGTATGAGAAAGCAGCAATCCATAAACTATATTAAACTTGGACTGTTATTAAAAATAAAAACACGATTGCGCTTTTAAATGAGCTAAATTAGGAAAAGCTCAGTGTGTCTCCGGGGCAGAAGAAGGTCAGAACGGGAAGTATTTTTCCTGAGATGTTGATGTGTGTTTTATGAGAGCCGGGCGGTTTAATTTTCAGAGCGATGAAAAGCTAATATTTCTGTAGGAAGAACAGTCCTTGAGACCGCGGAGAGTCTGAAGGGGACATGGCAAGTAGACCATAAAGTTGGGTTTATGGATATGCTTTGTGACACAGGCGCTGCAAAATGTCAGCCTGCTCCTCCAGTCACTGGCTCGCCTTGCTATGGTCTCAAGCGACAGAAAAAGGGCAAACTTCATATCAAGGAATGAGTCAGAGCAACAGCGATGATAAAAGATGCCGCCGAGCCAGACATCAGTGAAGAACGGCTAAATGTCACAGGATAGCATGCTAATACAACGGCAGCGAGTGCCACAGGTGTGTGCAGACACCGGGGGCAATTTATGAAGACAATTGCCTGTACACAGCCGGTGGGCTTATTTATCAAATGATTTGAAATATGATTTGATTGAGCTCTGCGCCATCATGTGACCCACAGAACTGGATCCCTGTCTACGTAATTTCCAAATAATTATTTAACCGCTTGGTGACCGCCCCACGTACATCTACTGTGGCAGGGCGGCCGCTGTGCGCTGGATCACGTATTTAGTATGTCATCAGCGCTTTGGGGTGTAGCACTACCCCTTGAGGAGCCGCTTGATAATTTTGTGCCTGGGTCTCCCACTGATTAATCCACAGCCAGTTGCAGGGTATTTTCAAGCAGCCAGGTGCACACACTATTCCACTTGAAGTCTTCAATGGCCACTCTAGGAGATTTTTTTTTTATTTAGAGAACTTGGAAAGGAGAAGGGCATTAGTAGGACAACAGTGTTGTCAAACCCTGAAGTGAAATTTACTGAAAGTACACCAAAATTTACAAACGGCACCAATTTTTACTGGAAAAAATCATAACATTTACTGGCAGAATGTATTGGAAGTCAACGATAAGTTGCATGAGGGTAATCATGAGTCAACAAAGAAAACCAATATAATTCATTCAGTAGATATACATGCAGCAAAGGTAATTTACCAATTAATAATACAAATCACATAACACAAGAGATCACTAAAAGGTAAAACATATAGTTGGCATAAAAACATGGCATGCATGTGGAAAACTGAATGCTGTAGTATAATAATAGTAACAAGAATATATGTAAGGTTTGACCATGTAGGGATGGAGGCAATTGACCTTACCCGCCTCATTTAAAGTCCTAACGTTTCCTCTTTCTCCAAAAAATGATACAGGAGATGGTTAGAGGATGCGGACATGATACAGGAGATGGTTAGAGGATGCGGACATGATACAGGAGATGGTTAGAGGATGCGGACATGATACAGGAGATGGTTAGTGGATGCGGACATGATACAGGAGATGGTTAGAGGATGCAGACATAATACAGGAGATGGTTAGAGGATGCGGACATGATACAAGAGATGGTTAGAGGATGCAGACATAATACAGGAGATGGTTAGAGGATGCGGACATGATACAGGCAGGGCCGGTACAAGGCAGGGGCGGGAGGGGCGAGTGCCCAGGGCGCTACCATTTTGTACAGGAGGGGGGGCGCAGTTCGGACACACAAGCGGCCGCCAGACAAGTAGACAGCGCGGGCAGCAGCAGTGGCACCGTACAAACTGTGTGCCGACTAGCTGCCGAGTGCGCCTCTGCTGTCCCGGTCACGATCACAGCTGTGCTGTCCGTCCTCCCCTGTTTGCTCTCCCGGCCGGGTTAACACAAGCGGCCACACTGACAGGGGAAGAAAACAGCTGTGGGCTGTGTAGTGAGAGCCGACTCGTCCTGCTTCTCCCTCTGACAGGAGCTGCAGGATCGGAGTGGCTGACGCTGACCTGTGACAGGGAGTGAGGCAGAGGCAGAGCGGTCGTCTTTGCTCCCCCGTCCCGTCACCCCCCCTCAGACTTCTATAGCACAGCACAGAGTGAAGTGTTCTTCTGGCTGTATGCTACGGATCTGAGAGCGCGCCGCACACACATTCCAGAAAGGTGCAGGCAGTGTCACGGTGAAGATGAGAAGGAGGGGGAGGAATTTGTGAAAAGTGGTGAGAACTCTTTAAAGGGAGGATTACAATGGTGGCTGTGGACGGACATTGGGGGGTGGGGTTGGATACAGAGGTGGCTATGGAAGGGGGGTATACAGAGGTTTCTATGGAAGGGGGGTATACAGAGGTTGCTGTGGAAGGAGCGGTATACAGAGGTTGCTGTGGAAGGGGGGGTATACAGAGGTTGCTATGGAGGAGCGGTATACAGAGGTTGCTATGGAGGAGCGGTATACAGAGGTTGCTATGGAGGAGCGGTATACAGAGGTTGCTGTGGAAGGGGGGGTATACAGAGGTTGCTATGGAGGAGCGGTATACAGAGGTTGCTGTGGACAGGGGGGGATACAGAGGTGGCCGTGGACAGGAGGGGGATACAGAGGTGGCCGTGGACATGGGGTTCAGAGGTGGACGTGGACAGGGGGGGATACAGAGGTGGCCGTGGACATGGGGTTCAGAGGTGGACGTGGACAGGGGGGGATACAGAGGTGGCCGTGGACATGGGGTTCAGAGGTGGACGTGGACAGGGGGGGATACAGAGGTGGCCGTGGACATGGGGTTCAGAGGTGGACGTGGACAGGGGGGGATACAGAGGTGGCCGTGGACATGGGGTTCAGAGGTGGCCGTGGACAGGGGGGGGATACAGAGGTGGCCGTGGACATGGGGTTCAGAGGTGGACGTGGACAGGGGGGGATACAGAGGTGGCAGTGGACGGGAGGTACAGAGGTGGGCATGGACAGGGGGGATACAGAGGTGGACGTGGACATGGGGTACAGAGGTGGACGTGGACATGGGGTACAGAGGTGGCCGTGGACATGGGGTACAGAGGTGGCAGTGGACATGGGGTACAGAGGTGGACATGGACAGGGGGTTACACAGTGTGTGTAAATTTTTTGGGATGTTGGGGTGAAGAGCAATATTGCATGGGGGCCCCAGGAAAATGGTTGCCCAGGGTCCAAACAATATTAAAGACAGCCCTGGGCGGGTTGTTAGCAGGCATAAGAGTGTCATTATCCTATGCCGGGCATCACTAAATGGAAATTCTGTGTGGGGGGGTCATGTAAAGGGCGAAATACTGTGTGTGGGGTGATAATTTAATTTGTATTGTTTTAAGTATATTCTTGTTCTGAAACGACGTTGATTCTTTCTTAAAAACGGAGGGGGGGGGGGGGCGCAGTTTGCCATCTTCGCCCTGGGCACCAAATAGCCTTGTCCCAGCACTGGATACAGGAGATGGTTAGAGGATGCGGACATGATACAGGAGATGGTTAGAGGATGCAGACATGATACAGGGGATAAATAAAAATATTCGCCAGCACACCATGGATCCTAAATAACGTCCAAACATTTTTTAATACAAAGAAGGCATTACAAAAAGTACAACGTTTGGAGGCCACGCAGGACCTCTTCGTACTTGCCTGAGGAAGAGGTCCTGCGTGGCCTCGAAACGTTGCACTTTTTGTAATGCCTTCTTTGTATTAAAACATTTTTGGACGTTATTTACGATCCATGGTGTGCTGGCCAATATTTTTATTTGTTTGATGGTTCCAGTGCCCAGCTGGTGATCATTTCAGCACCCACCTTTTTTCCACGAGCCATTTTCAAAGTCCAGGTACGTGTGCGATTGGAATATTGACCAGAATGATACTGGGGATGGTTAGAGGCTACGGACATGAAACAGGAGATGGTCAGTGGCTGCGGACATGATACAGGAGATGGTTAGAGGATGCGGACATGATACATGAGATGGTTAAAGGCTGCGGACATGATACAGGAGGTAGTTAGAGGATGCGGACATGATACAGGAGATGGTCAGAGGCTGCGGACATGATACACGAGATGGTTAGAGGCTGCGGACATGATAAATGAGATGGTTAGAGGATGCGGACATGATACAGGAGGTGGTTAGTGGATGTGGACATGATACAGGAGGTGGTTAGAGGCTGCGGACATGATACAGGAGATGGTTAGAGGATGCAGACATCATACAAGAGATGGTCAGAGGCTGCGGACATGATAAAGGAGATGGTAAGAGGATGCGGACATGATACAAGAGATGGTCAGAGGCTGCGGACATGATACAGAAGATGTGGACATGATACAAGAGATGGTCAGAGGCTGCGAAAATGATACAGGAGATGTTTAGAGGATGCAGACATAATACAAGAGATGGTCAGAGGCTGCGGATATGATACAGGGGATGTTTAGAGGATGCGGACATGATACAAGAGATGGTCAGAGGCTGCAGACATGACACAGGAGATGGTTAGGAGATGGTTAAAGGCTGCGGACGTGATACAGCAGATGGTTAGAGGCTGTGGACATGATACAGGAGATGATTAGAAGATGCGGACATGATATAGGGGATGGTTAGAGGCTGCGGACATGATACAGGATATGGTCAGAGGCTGCGGACATGATACAGAAGTGTGGGGAGTCTGTACTCACAAAGCTCCTAAAGCATCAATGGCAGCTTTTCTCAGTAGTACCAGACATGATCTGTGGATATCCTGCCTCAGTCAGCTCTCACAAGATCCATGGGTTTCAGCTTCAATGTTTCAGGCTCTCAGGTCGCCCACCTGAGGCCGCATGGCAGCCTGCCCTGGGGAGAGGCAGCAACCCCACCCCCACCTGGACCTCTCTCTGTAGAGGCAGAAGAAGACCCCAAACTCATGTCCTCATCAAATATAAATACAGTCACCCAGCATGCATTGGGCACATTCCCCTCTAATTGGCTAGGGCTGTATGGACATTCATGCTCTCATCTGTAAGATTTCCACCCACTATCTACTCTCTAGTACCTCCCTTAGCCACTAGACCAGTGTGAAATGTCAAGACAGCATGAGCGGCACCAGAGCACTGTCTGAGCAGACTCTGCTAAACGACCACAGCCTCTGTTAAGCAGACAGCACCTATAAGAGAAGTATGGCTTTGTTTTTTTTTTAAAGATTCATACTTATCTTAAAAATGCTGCATCTGTTCCCCGGCACCTCTACACTGAGAACCGAGCGATCAAACACAGCCGATCGCTCGGTTCTCACAGCTCCCCGAGCAGAGAGCTAGAGACTGCCAGTCACAGCTCTCTGCTCTGAAGTCAGCTGAACTCGCACAATTTCATTCCTGCATGTCAGTCCCGAAATCACACCCCAAAGTCGCCAAAAGTAGTACAGAAACTGCTTTTGGGAATCAGGGCGACGCCGCAAATGCGATGTCGCACCGCTTCAGACGGTGCCTTTGCCAGCAATTGCCGCCGATTTGGCATGTCAAATTGCATGTTAAATCGCTCCAATGTGAACCTGATCCAAAACCTACATAAAAACATATTTGCAAATCTGATAAACCCATACCAATAGAAAGCATTGTATGTAAATTTGTATACCTTTCAGCCTGCATTCTCACTACAGCATTTTAAATCTCGGGCAGATCTACCACGGATCTGCCCGCGATTTGACAGCACTGATGTGTGAATGACAAAACGCAGAACTCGCATTTTGAGATGCCATTCATTTGAATGACACCCAAAATCGTGGTGTGGGTCTGCCGCGATTGTCTCGCAATAAAACGCGCGGCAACCCGCTCCGCATGATGCATGTTGCCAAAAATAGTCCAGGAGCTACTTTGGGGAGACATGCGTCCCACGATTCAAAATGCTGTAGTGTGAATGCAGCCTAAAAAATGTCTTTAATAAAAATATATTATGAAAAAAAAAATAGAAAACATCAATTTTTTCAACTGAGAAATCAAATCAGGGCATTGATTATCAGTGCAGTCCCAACAGTTCTCATCAGTGCTGCCAATCAGTGCCTCCTCATCAGTGCCGTCTATCAGTGCCCATCAGTACCACCAGAGCACTTCCTGGTATGTGTGTGTATGTTAGGGTGACCAGACATCCCCGGTTTCAGGGGACAGTCCCCGGATTGAGGATACTGTTCCCGGACCAACTCTGTCCCTGGTTTTGTCCCCGGATTGGATTTAAACAGGGGCTGGGGCAATTTCAAAGACAGTCAGTACAGAATAAAAAAAAAATCTGAATTACACCCCCCCCCTTCCGCTTCACCACTCCTAGTAGCTTAGGGGGTGTATTTTATTCCATTATCTGTGCCCCTTTCTAATGATCATGTACTGGTCGGAGTGGAGGGAATATTTCTTCAGTTTCGGGTGCGTGTCCATTCAGCTTCGCTCGCATGTCCTTCTGCCTTGGATTAAGTCCCGGCCAGCCACCTGCCTGCTTATCTCCTTGCCTATGCTGGCAAAGTGATCTTCCTCCGCACCCGCCCAGTAGTAGCTAGGGCACGATGAAATAAAATCCGATGGAATTTTCTGTCGGAATTCTGATGAAGCTGACTTTCATCAGTCTTGCCTACACACTATCAGACTAAATTCCGACCGTCCTAAACGCAGTGACGTAAAACACACGACGAGCCGAGAAAAACGAAGTTCAATGCTTCCGAGCATGCGTCGACTTGATTTTGAGCATGCGTGGATTTTTCTTGCGATGTAATTCCACACAGACGATCTGAATTTTCTATCGTTTTTTTTTTTCATCTGAAAAATTTAAAACAAGTTCTATTTTTTTACACCAATGGAAAAAAGTCAGATAGGGCCCACACTAGGGTTGTCCCGATACTGATACTAGTATCGGTATCGGGACCGATACTGAGCATTTGCGCGAGTACTTGTACTGGCGCAAATGCTCCCGATGCCTGACCCAATACTTTATTTATTTTTTCCTCTGAGTGTGGGTGGAGAGGGGGCGGGGAGCGGTCGGAGAGGAGACCGAGAGGAGCCTGAGGAGGCAGAGAGGAAGGCTGAGAGGAGGCGGAGAGGAGGCAGACAGCAGAGCAGTCCTCGGGTATGTAAAACATACCACTGGAGGAGAGCTGCTGCCACTGCCGCCGTCTAGTTGTTCAGCGCTCGGAGAACATAACAGCTTTCATTTGAATGGCTGTGTGTTCCCCGCCGCGCCTCGTCAAATATATCCCCTCCCCCTTGTCAGGGCACGTTGATAGACAGATCACCCGTCCCAGGATTGGACGGGTTATCTGTCTATCAAAGTACCCGGGCAAGTGGGAGGGGCTATATATGACGACACGCGCCGGGGAACACACAGCTATTCAAATGAAAGCTGTTATGTTCCCCGAGCACCGAACAACTACACGGCAGGAGACCTACACAAGGCTGCATTTTGGGGGAGAAACGCAAGGCTGCATTTTGGGGAGAGACGCAAGGCTGCATTTTGGGGAGAGACGCAAGGCTGCATTTTAAAAAAAGTATCGGTATTCGGTATCGGCGAGTACATGAAAAAAGTATCGGTACTTGTACTCGGTCCTAAAAAAGTGGTATTGGGACAACCCTAGCCCACACACAATAGTTTTTTCCGATGAAAAACGATCATGTGTACACGACAAAAGACTTGAAAGGCTATGAGGCGGGCGGAGACAGGCAGAGAGTCGCTTTAATTCTGCTATTGCTAGTAAAAAAATAAAATATGTCCCCCGATTTCATTTTTAAAATCTGGCCACCTTAGTGTATGTGCCTAGGCACTCTATAGCTATATATCTGCAGTGTGAGATCTAAGACACTGCTGCCTCTCATCTGAGGAGAATTGAAGTGATGTTACTACTGAGCTGCTCAAGGTTCTCCTTGCTGAAGGCTCTGACATGAGGAAGGGAAGCCCTGCTTTTACCAAGATTGCCACTTTTACAAAAAGAAGAAAAAATGCAGAACAAGACATTTTAATTCAGTATTGGAGAAAATATCAGCTGCAGGAAGACCACTGGAAATTTTGAAGACTAGTCCAATGCCCTCTGCCTGCTGTTTGCCGTTTGTTTGGGCACAGCTTTTTAGAGCTCTGTTCCTCTTTCAGGCCCAGTTCACACTGGTGAGATGCGAAAATCCTGCGAATTTACTGCGGGTTCCCGTATCGCACCCGACTTGCACGCTAGTTCACACTGCTATATGCAAACTGCTGGGGAGTGTCAATATATGTTAACGACACCCCCATTTCAGCTCGTGTATCGCACTGCGACCTGACAGTTTCGGACATGAATCGGATCGCATATGTGTGAACACCCATGCGATCCGATTCTGGTCCGAACAGAAAAAAGGGTCCTGTGCGTGTTTGGACCGAATGCGGTGCGATATCAGCCATACTATCTCTATGGGTGAAATCGCATCGCACATATATCGAATGTGATGTGAACAGCAGTGCACTGCGAATCACATGCACTGTCTTGCATCACACAAGTGTGAACTGGCCCTAAGGTCACTAAAGGTGCAGTTGTCCTTACATTATTTATGTAATGAGCAACTACAGCTGCCCCTATATGCATATAAATTGAAAATATACACAGAAACAACTGACGTATGTTGGTAAGACTTTTTGCATAAAGAGGTTTTTTTTCTGCATGTTTATTGAAAAAAAATATATATACCGTATTTATCGGGGTATTGCGCGCTCCTGCGTATAGCGCGCACCCCTAAAGTGGACCCGCATTCCTGTGGAAAAAAGATTTTTTGTACTTACAGTTTTGGTGTCTTGCGCGGCGTCCATCGATGGCCTCGTCAGGTCCGGCGTCCGTCTGTGACTTCGGGTGTCCTCTTCGTCGGGTCCGGCGTCCTTCTGCGGCGTCCTCCCCGCTCGTTTCCCGCTTTCATGCGCCGAGTTTGAATACTGCGCCGGCATATACCGAGCGCAGTACACTCGTGTATAGTCGGGCAGGCTCGGCTACTCTCGCGCTCACGTCCTGTACGTCCAGGACGTCAGCGCGAGAGGAGCCGAGACTGCCCGACTATACACGAGTGTACTGCGCTCGGTATATGCCGGCGCAGTATTCAAACTCGTGGTGGGAAAGCGGGTATCAACGTATACCGCGCACCCACGATTTTGCCCTGATTTTCAGGGAAAAATAGTGCGCGGTATACGCAGATAAATACGGTATATATATATATATATATATATATAGAGTTAAAAAAATAATAATAAAAATATATATAATGTGTGTGTGTATATATATATATATATATATATATATATATATATATATATATATATATATATATATACGCATACTGTATATCTTATATCCTATAGACCAATACTGATTGTGACCACTAGAGGGGGAAATCCACAAGTATCTGCAAGCTTATTATAAGGCTTTATGTCGCAGGCACAATTGATGGAAGTTAGTCCTTCTAGGTCCTGTGTGGAGGTGCCAGCTGTCACACAAGTGTCAAGTGCTTTTGCTGCACATTTATTGTTAAGTGGATTGGAGAGTCACAGTTTGCCTAAAAAGAACTAAATTCACTACGGTCAATTTTTACTTTTGCAATATTAAATAATAAAAAAGTATGAAATGGTGTAAATGAATCCGCGCAATGAAAACAAATATTGAGTTTTGAGGTTTTGACACTCTCAATTAATTAAGCACCTGCCTCTACTTTTATATTATTTCCCCTAAGTGAGATAATGAATTGAGTGAGGTATAGAGGTAGGAATGGCGCTACTTTGATTATTACGTGAATGTAAAGTGCAATGCTAATATTGTGGATATTGAATTTATAATAATATTTATAAAGTGCACCTGTGTTCATTATGTGAAAAAAACATAAATACATAACATAAAGACAATAAATGATCAAATACAGATGAAATAATGCACATTAAATAGAGTCCTTGTGCCTCATGTGTTACTAGTGATATCCAATCCAAACGTGTACGTAAATGAACTGACAAAAAAAAAAAAAATATATATATATATATATATATATATCTATATCTATATCTATATCTATATATATATATATATATATATATATATATATAGGTAAAATGTATTATAAATAAATAAAAGAAAGTGCTTCGTGCTTTGTGAACGTCTAGTTCCTTATTTCACACAGTGATCCCCTCAAACTGTGCTCCTATGTGGCCCGCACTCACCGGATTTTCACCCCCTCTTGGGGTTTACAGCGTTCACAGTGTATGCCACTGTGCAGCACTCTGGCAATAGTACGTCCTGCTGGGATCCTGGTGATGCTTGCAGTGGTTATCACACATGGAGGAGAGAAAAGGGTCCCATAAAAAAAAAACTGAAGTGTTGTGGCGTTCTATCGGATCGCTCGACCGGTTTTGTCGACCTGACATTCCAGATGACGTCAGGTCGACGAAACCGGTCAAGCGATCCGATAGAACGCCACAACACTTCCGTTTTTTGTATGTTATGATATGCTCTGCTGAAAAAAGCAAATTGTGAGTACTTATTTTACCAAAAAAATAAAAGCTGAATTTTTAAATGTTACTACATTATTTGGGACCCTTTTCTTGGTTTTGGGATATACTCGCTGTATAAGATGACTCCCTTGCCTCACTGTGCCATTACATGCCTCACTGTGCCATTGCATGCCTCACTGTACTGTGTCATTACATGCCTCACTGTGTCATTGCATACCTCACTGTGTCATTGCATACCTCACTGTGCCATTGCATACCTCACTGTGCCATTACATGCCTCGCTGTGCAATTACATGCCTCACTGTGCCATTGCATACCTCACTGTGCCATTGCATACCTCACTGTGCCATTACATGCATCACTGTACTGTGCCATTACATGCCTCACTGTGCCATTACATCCCTCACTGTGCCATTACATCCATGGGTGTCCGCTCCATAGGGCAAGGGGGGGCAATTGACCCCCCCTGGAAAATCGAGAAAGTGTTGAAGAGTCTCGTGGCCGTGTGCTGTCTGAGCAGTCCTGGGCCGGATGTCACGCAGGCACAGTGAGCAGAGAGAAGCCGCCTCCCCTCCACTGTTTATGTGTATACGTGGGGGTGGGGAACCTGCTGCCTGTGCCGTGCTGATCTGAGGTACTGAATAGGATGGGGGAGGGGGGTCCATCTGTGCTGAAGAGGGGGGGGGTTTGTGCTGAATGGGGGTCCATTTGTGCTGAAGGGGGGGTGTGTGCTGAAGGGGGGTCTGTACCGAAGGGGGGTATGTGCTGAAGGGGGGTCTGTGCTAAAAGGGGGTCCATCTGTGCTGAATGGGGGGGTCTGTGCTGAAGGGGAGGTCCATCTGTGCTGAAGGTAGAGGTCCATCTTTGCTGAATGAAGGGGTCTGTGCTTAAGGGGGGGTCCATCCGTGCTGAAGGGGGGCCTGTGCTGAAGGGGGGGTCTGTACATTCTCTAGGCTATATTTATATGGGCATGGAGTGAAGCTAAATTATCTCAAGAGCTATTTCACACTGCCAGCTGGCCACGTTATCGGGGCGCTTTTAACCCCACGCTAGCGTTTGAAGAAAGGGTTAAATGCGACTGTGTATCACCTCTACCGAAGCGCCCCCCCCCCCCCTGAAAAAATTTCAGCGGACGCCCATGATTACATCCCTCACCTCGACGATCCCTTACCTTATCCATGACATGCAGAGTCTCAGTCAGATTGCGGGCATCCATTGTTCAAAAGCCGCGCCTCCTCCTCGTGCTGTTCCGGCGGAACACTCAGTTTCCCAGCAGAGCCTGTGTTCAGTGTTCTGCCTATCACGGACATCCTCTTGTCCGAGGATGAGAAGACATCCGTGATAGGCAGAACACTGAACAGAGGCGCTGCTGGGAAACTGAGGAGTCCAGCAGCTGTGCACTCACTATTGCACTTTATTCTTTGATACTTTTTGTAATTTATACACAGATTATCGCACAAGTATTCTTTTATTCTATACCTCCTTTTCCACTTCCAGGGGTATACTGCACTTAACCACAAGGGGAGCCCTCTCAGCAGCCTGGCCTCGGATCAGGTACGTGATACTCATGCTTGCAGCACCCCGAGGGGAATGCAAACATATAGCCAATCTCCCCCCGCTTAATAAGCACTGGGTTAGTATTTAGTACCACCTTCTGCTTTTTTTTTTTATTTCTTATACAATGTAGCCCTCCACAACAATAATGCCGCGTACACACAACCGTTTTTCGGGTTGTAAAAAATTATGTTTTTTTTAATGTCATTAATTAACGATCGTGTGTGGGCTCCAGAGCATTTTTCACGATGTAAAAAAAATGGCCATTAAAAATTTAGAACATGCTCTAATTTTTCACTGCATTTTTAACGTTGTAAAAGATGGTCGTGTGAAGCAAGTTATGAGACGGGAGCGCTCGTTCTGGTAAAACTAGCGTTCGTAATGGAGATAGCACATTCATCACGCTGTAACAGACTGAAAAGCTCAAATCGTCTTTTACTAACACGAAATCAGCAAAAGCAGCCCAAAGGGTGGCGCCATCCGAATGAAACGTCCCCTTTATAGTGCCGTCGTACGTGTTGTACGTCACCGCGCTTTGTTAGAGCATTTTTTTTCACGATCGTGTGTAGGCAAGGCAAGGCAAGTTTTAACGATCAGGTTGAAAAAAAACGTTGTTTTTCTAGACCATTAAAAATGTAATTTTTTACAACCCGAAAAATGGTCGTGTGTACGCGGCATTATACTTGCCTTCTTTTTATCTCCCCTGCACTCTAGCCATTGGAATGTAAGCAAAGCTGTGCATAGACTACAAGCGACCAGAGTCGTAGCTTACACGGGGCTATGGATTTGCAAGTGACAGCGCGGATTGGCCCACATTGCCACATGGGTGATTTACATGCCCCTTAATTAGGGTTGCCACCTGTCTGGGATTCACCTGCACAGTCCGGTTTTGAATCATGTGTCTGGGTTACAGAAGGACTGAAACCCGAACACATTATTTAAACTTTAAACTTATCTGTGGCTCCCCAAGTAACCAAGATAGTCACACACAAATCTGTTGCTGTCCAGAAGATTTGGCGACTGTCTGGGGGCAGGTTTGGCATTACATATTGGGCGGCAGGGCAAGATCAATTTGGCCACATCCACTGTTCACTGCCGCGCGCTAAGCGCACCGCACTACTATTCTTCTTGGGGGCGACCAAAGGTGTCCTAGGTCACTAAAGTGTTCGGGTTTGGCTTGAAGAAAAGGTAGCAACCCTACCCTTAATTCCTGGAAGTACCAGGTATTTCCTACAGTTCCCATGCTGGATAACGTGGCAGGGGATCCAAGAAAAGGTAATGTAAGAGAAAGATTGGAACGCCTTTGGCACACATTCTTAGACAGCGGCAGACTTTCCGTACCATTGGCGCGCATGCACGTGCACACGGAACTCAACAGCCGCCCCAGAGCGCTACTGCGCATGCGCAACGAACGGCGTGCACACGCAGGGGGCGTTTCCTAACCTCTCCTGGTGTCTATTTAAAGGGGGCTCTGATGTCCTGGCGGTGCTAACTGGTCTTCAGCAGTGCCCTGATTTCCTGACGCCCGTGTATTGTGCTGGATTCCTGTTGCCGACTTGGCTTCCCCTGACTTTGTCTCTGGGCTCTGATATCTTCCTGATTACTCGGTTGCTGATCCTGCCTATCCTTCACTCCGTTCCTGCTGATCCCTGTGTACCTCGCTGCCTGTCTGTTATCGAACTCGGCTACCCTTTGACCCTGCCTCTGCTGATGATTTGGTACCCTGCTGCCCGCCTGTTAACCGACCCTGTCTCACCCTCAGAGGGGTTTGGGCTGGAGATACAAGAGAGGCCGACCTCATCATATCAGACTCCTACCAGGTACGTGACAGGTAAGTACATACTGCTGCAGAGGGGGAATAAAAGAAAACCTGTTACTTTGCCCTAAACAACAAACTTCAGGTCAATGATACCCAGATACAACATGGCGAACTTTTTCTAAAGCCTCGTACACATGCTCGGTTTTCTCGGGAAGAACCAGCAAGAAAGCTGCTGGCTGAGCTTTCTTGCCGAGTAAACCGAGCGTGCGTACGAGGCTTTCGGGTTTCTCGTCTGGAAATCTGGCCAGAATCTCGACGAGAAAAATAGAGATCCTGCTCTCTATTTTCTAGTCGAGATTCTTGTCGGCCTGTTTCCCGACGAGAAAACCGAGAGTGTGTATACATACCTGTCTCCGTGGAAACCCGCGCATGCTCGAAATGACTTAGACGAATGCGCGGTAGCTTCCACAGCATAGGTAGGGTGAAGCAAGATGGCGGTGACGGCATCAAATGTGACGAGCGCATTCTAGTCGTACGCGATGACGTCACCACGTTCTTGCCTTTCAAGAGAACCGCGGTTCTTTTGAAAGGTCTGTGTGTACACTCGGGCGGCAAGAAATTTCTTGCCAAGAATCTCGCCGGGAAAAACAACGTTTTTTTCCTGACGAGATTCTTGCCCGTGTGTACGAGGCCTAACACTCTGCAAAGAAACACATCAGTGTGGACTGAAGACTATTTATTTTTCATGTCCGTTTATTGCCTAGGCTGAAAATATGTCCAAAATTCATGAAGCCATATGCAGTGTGAAGGAGTCCTAGGGTTGTATAAATAGCGCAATTCATTTCCGTGAGTGCCTGGATTGCCACGCAAGTAACTGTAATGCTTATTTACAAGAACCAGTATAAAGGTAAAGCAATGCTGTAAATTCAAATATCTATTTTTTTTTTATTGTAGCTTACTAAATTATTTAATATATCAGGAATTGGAGAGTTTTTATGGATAAAAAGAAATTCTCCAAGTAAAATACAAGCACAGAGGACTGTATAAGATGAAGAGTGCAGACTGAAACTGTGGGAAACTTTTACTTCTCCTGGGAATCGGATCCAGCGCCTGGCCTCGCCTCCGGTGTGTGGCCCCTGACACTATCACTTATTACCCGGAGCGCTAATGTCCCAGCCAATTAGGAGATAGTTCTCCTGATTGGTGCTGCCTTTTATTGCGAATCATTCAGCTGAGCTCCCGACTGCAGTAATTGAGTGTACCCCACAACATAAAAGCATCCTGTTTCACCAGTGTACCCTGCAGAATCAGAACTATATGTGTCACCTGTGCACCCCCACAGCAGCAGAACATCCTTTGTGACCAGTGTGCCCTGTGACTTCACTGCACCCTACAGCACCCGAGCATACTGTATTGTGTCACCTGTGCACTCTTTGACTTTAGTGCACCCTTACAGCATCCTGTGTCACCTGTGCACCACATAACTTCATTGCACCCTGCAGCATCAGAGCATCCTGTGTCACCTGTGCGCCACGTGACTTCATTGCACCCTGCAGCATCAGAGCATCCTGTGTCACCTGTGCGCCACGTGACTTCATTGCACCCTGCAGCATCAGAGCATCCTGTGTCACCTGTGCGCCACGTGACTTCATTGCACCCTGCAGCATCAGAGCATCCTGTGTCACCTGTGTCTTCTGTGACTTGAGTGCACCCTACAGCATCAGAGCATCTTGTGTCACCTGTGCACCCTCTTACCTCTGTGCATCCCCACAGCAGCAGAACATCCTTTGTTACCTGTGCACCCTGTGACTTCCATGCACCCTGCAGCATTAGAGCATCCTGTGTACCCTGCACCATCAGAGCATCCTGTGGCACCTGTGACTTCAGTGCACCCTGCTGCATTAGTGCATCATGTGTCACCTGTGTGCCCTGTGATTTCAGTGCACCTTATAGCATTAGAGCATCATGTGTCACTTGTGTGCCCTGTGATTTCAGTGCACCTTGTAGCATTAGAACATCCTGTGTCACCTGTGCACCCTGTGACTTCAGTGTACCCTGCAGCATCAGAGCACCCTGTGACTGCATTGCACCCTGAAGGATTAAAACATCCTGTGTCACCTGTGCGCCCTGTGACTTTCATTGTACCTTGCAGCATCAAAGCATCCTGTGTCACCTGTGCACCCTGTGACTTCACTGTACCCTGCAGGATTAGAGCATCCTGTGTCACCTGTGTGCCCTGTGACATTAGTGCACCCTGCAGGATAAGAGCATCTTGTGTCACCTTTGCACCCTGTGACTTCAGTGTACCCTGCAGCATCAGAGCACCCTGTGACTGCATTGCACCCTGCAGGATTAAAGCATCGAGTGTTACCTGTGACTTTCATTGTACCTTGCAGCATCAGAGCATCCTGTGTCACCTGTGCACCCTGTGTCTTCACTGTACCCTGCAGGATTAGAGAATCCTGTGTCACCCGTGTGCCCTGTGACTTTAGTGTACCCTGCAGGATAAGAGCATCTTGTGTCACCTTTGCACCCTGTGACTTCAGTGTACCCTGCAGCATCAGAGAACCCTGTGACTGCATTGCACAAGGGGCATGCACTGGTGGGGATTGAGAAGCAGAAGGCATGCACTAGTGGGTATAGAGAAACAGGAGACACAGAGGGCATGCACTAGTGGCCATAGAGAAGCAGCAGGTGGGAAAAGAGCAGAATCCTAGCCTTGTGCCCAAAAGAAACCAATAGGACGAGAAAGATTTGCTGCATTAGGCTCATAACTGTCTATAGCACAGAGGGAGTCCACTAGTGGGTATAGAGAAGCAGAGGGCACAGAACTGTCTACTATAGCACAGAAGGCATGCACTAGCGAGTGTAGAGAAGCAGAGGGCACAAAACTGTCTATGGCACAGCGGGAGTGCACTTATGGGTATAGAGAAGCAGGGGGCACAGGAAGCATGCACTAGTGTGTATAGAAAAGCAGGGGGCACAGAAGGCATGCACTAGTGGGTAAAGGGAAGCAGAAAGCATGCACTTGAGGGTTTACAGAGGCTACAAACACAGGGCTGTCAATGGCACAGAAGGCAGGCACTAGTGGGTATAAAGAGGTAGCAGGTTGGAAGTGAGCAGAATCCCAGTCTTGTGCCCCCTAGAAACCTATGGGACAGTAGGGAATTGCATTAAATACAGCGCTGTCTATGGCACATAATGCATCACTGGTGGGTATAGTGAAATAGATGACATGCAGTACTCAGTAATGGGTATAAAGAAGCAGCAGGCACAGAAGGCATGCATAGTGGGTATAGGGATTTTCATTAGGCACAGGGCTGCCTGTTGCACAGAAGGCATGCATAGTGGGTATAGGAAATTGCATTGGGCACATGGTTGGCTATAACACTATGCATAGTGGGTATAGATAATAGACAATCAACAGGCACAGGGCGGTGTGTGGCACAGAAGGCATGCATAGTGGGTATAGGAAATTGCATTGGGCACATGGCTAGCTATAACACTATGCATAGTGGGTATAGATAATAGACAATCAACAGGCACAGGGCTGTGTGTGGCACAGAAGGCATGCATAGTGGGTATAGGAAAATGCATTGGGCACATGGCTGGCTATAACACTATGCATAGTGGGTATAGAATAATAGACAATAAACAGGCACAGGGCTGTGTGTGGCACAGAAGGCATGCATAGTGGGTATATATAATAGACAATCAACAGGCACAGGGCTGTGTGTGGCACAGAAGGCATGCATAGTGGGTATAGGAAAATGCATTGGGCACATGGCTGGCTATAACACTATGCATAGTGGTTATAGATAATAGACAATCAACAGGCACAGGGCTGTGTGTGGCACAGAAGGCATGCATAGTGGGTATAGGAAATTGCATTGGGCACATGGATGGCTATAGCACTATGCATAGTGGGTATAGTATAGACAATCAGCAGGCACAGGGCTGTGTGTGGCACAGAAGGCATGCATAGTGGGTATTGGAAAATGAATTGGGCACATGGCTGGCTATAACACTATGCATAGTGGGTATAGATAATAGACAATCAACAGGCACAGGGCTGTGTGTGGCACAGAAGGCATGCATAGTGGAAATAGGAAAATGCATTGGGCACATGGCTGGCTATAGCACTATGCATAGTGGGTATATAATAGACAATCAGCAGGCACAGGGCTGTGTGTGGCACAGAAGGCATGCATAGTGGGTATAGGAAAATGCATTGGGCACATGGCTGGCTATAACACTATGCATAGTGGGTATAGTATAGACAATCAGCAGGCACAGGGCTGTGTGTGGCACAGAAGGCATGCATAGTGGGTATAGTATAGACAATCAGCAGGCACAGGGCTGTGTGTGGCACAGAAGGCATGCTTTGGTGGGTGTAGAGAAGCATCAGGTGTGAAGAGTTCCCTTGCCCCCCCCCCCCCTTGTCACACCAGATCCTGCCCCCCCATATCACAGCCCATTGTCCCCCTTGTCCCCGGTGGGGGCTCCGATCCCCCCAGAGCCACCTTGTGCCTATCTCCGGCCGTACCATGTGCGGAGGAGGGGGGAGCTCTTCCACCTGCTATGCGGGAAGCCTCGTAGTAGGAGCTGATGGCGCGCCGCCCCCCCCTCTGCAGTGGAAGATTCCAGTGTACGATCCTCATTCCTGTGTGATCCCCGCACATCGCGGAGAGGAGACCTGCCGGGCACACGGGGGCCCCTCTGGATGGGAGTCCTGGGACATGGCTGCTGTCACCGTACTGGGCTGCATGGCTCTGATCTGCGTCGCAGGTAAGGGGGAGCTACAACTTTGTCTTTTGTACCCCTAAATGTGGGCGCCAATCAGACAAAGAGCTGGGTGCTAAATGTGGGCACAGGGGGTCTGTGCCTGGCACTGCCATCTCTATGGAGAGCTGTGTGATCTGCATGTAATGTGGGCACAGTGTACAGTCTATTATAGGATGGGTATGGTGGGCACATTTCATATATGATGGGTATGGTGGGCACAGCCATATAGGATGGGTATGGTGGGCACAGTCTATATAGGATGGGTATGATGGGCACAGTCTATATAGGATGGGTATGGTGGGCACATTCCATATATGGTGGGCACAGTCCATATAGGATGGGTATAGTGAGCACAGAATAGTCACATCTATATGGTGAGCATGGCATAGCCCTGGTCTGGTGGCACCTGTGGGCACAGGATAATCTGTACCTGGCACCTCTGCTGGCTGCATGCTATAGAAGGGATGGCACAGTATATATGGGGAGACCTCTGTGTGACGTCTATGGTCTGTGTATTATGGCACAATGTGATGTATATTTGTGGGCAGAGACTATAATCCATAGAGGATGGGAATGGTGGGCATAATTTATAATCTGCATATATGTGATCAGTATAGATACACTGTCATGTATAATGATGGGCACAGGATATTCTCCATATGGTGTGAGCATGGTATAGCCCTGGTATAGTGGTACCTGTGGGCACAGGATAGCCTGTGCCCAGCACCTTAGGTGGTGGCATGCTTCCTCTATAATGTATATAGAAGTGGTGGCACAGTATATATGGTGAGATCTCTGTGTTATATGGACTGTCTATAGTCTGCGTATAATGGCACAATGTGATGTATAAATGTGGGCACAGATTATAATCCATAGAGAATGTGTATAGTGGGCATAATATATAATCTACATATAGGTGATCAGTAAAGAAACATTGTGATGTATGATGGGCACAGTATATTCTCCATATGGTGTGACTATGGCATAGCCCTGGTATGGTGGCACCTGTGGGCACAGGATAGTCTACACCCGGCATCTCTGCTGACAACAGGCTCAACAGTATATTGTGCTTATGGTGTGAGCATGGTGGTACCCGTTGGCACAGGATAGCCTGTATATAATAATGTTTTTCTGTGTGATGTGTACCCGGCACGTCTGCTGGCAGTATGCTTCCTCTGTAATATTTATAGAATGGGCAGCTGTATATATAATATATACGGTGAGACCTTGCTGGCCTCCGTGTGATGAGTACTCTCTATAGTCTGTGTATGATGCCATGATGTGATGTATAAATGTGGGCACAGACTACAATATAGTGGGCATAATATACAGTATAATCTGTGTGTACTGTATGTGATTAGTATAGACACACTGTGATGTATAGTGATGGGCACAGCATATTCTTTATCTGGTGTGAGCATGGTATTAGCCCTAGTATGGTGGTACCTGTGGTGGGCTCAGGAAAGTCTATTCCTGGCACCTCTGCTGGCAGCATGCTCTACTTCGTCTATAGAATGGGTAGCTGTGTGCTCAGTATATATGGCTGTCTGTAATATGTACTGTACATGGGCTGCTATATAGTGTGAGCATGGCATAGCCGTGATGGTGGTACCGTGTAGGCACAGGATTGTCTGTCTATTCCTGGCACCTCTGCTGGCAGCATGCTCTATAGAATGGGTAGCTGTGTGCACTGAAAATATATGGGGAGACCTTGCTGGCTGTCTGTGTGATGTGTACTGGACTGGGTGGGCACAATGTAATGTTTAAATATGGGCACAGTGTGCAGTCCATATAGAATGTGAATGGTGGGAATAGTATAGTCTCCATATATGTGTTCATTATAGTCACACTCATGTATAGTGATGATGGCCACAGTACAGCCCCAATACAGCAGTACCTGTGGGCACAGGAGTGGTTGAGTCGGGCACCTCTGCTGGCAGACGTTTCTCTGTGTCTGTAGAATGTGTAGCTGTGTGCACAGTATATATGGTAAGGACCTGTTGGCACAGCCCTTGTGTGATGTGCTCTCTGTATAGTCTGCATATGATGCGTAGAATGGGCACAATGTGATATATAACTGTGGGCACTTAGGATGTTTATGTAGGGCAATGTATAGTCTGCATAGGATGCACAGTGTGGGCACAATGTGATGTATAACTGTGGGCGCTTAGGATGTGTATGTAGGGCATAGTATAGTCTGCATATGATGCATAGCATAGGCCCAATGTAATGTATAACTGTGGGCACTTAGGATGTGTATATAGGGCATAGTATAGTCTGCATATGATGCACATTGTGGGCACATTGTGATGTATAAACGCGGGCACAATATAATCTCTATATGGTGAGCATGGCATAGCCCGGATAGCGGTACCTGTCGTTACAGTATAATGACAGGCACAGTATAATCTCTATATGCTTTGCATGGCATAGCCCGGATGGCGGTACCTGTGGGTACAGTATAATGACAGGCACAGTATAATCTCTATATAGTGATCATGGCATAGCCCGAATGGCGGTACCTGTGGGCACAGTATGACAGGCACAGTATAATCTCTATATGGTGAGCATGGCATAGCCCGAGTGGTGGTAGCTGTGGGCACAGTGAAATGACAGGCACAGTGTAATCTCTATAGTGAGCATGGCATAACCTGGATGGCACTACCTGTGGCCACAGTATAATGACAGGCACAGAATAATCTTTATATGGTGAGAATGGAATAGCCCAGGTGGTGGTACCTGTGGACACAGTATAATGACAGGCACAGTATAATCTCTATATGGTAAGCATGGCATAGCCCGGATGGTGGTCCTTGTGGGCACAATATAAAGAGAGGCACTGTATAATCTCTATATGGTTGGGAGCATGGCATAGCCTGGATGGTGGTACCAGTAGGCACAGTATAATGACAGGCACAGTATAATCTCTATATGGTTGTGAGCATGGCATAGCCCGGATGGTGGTACCTGTAGGCACAGGATAGTTTTGTATCTGGCATATCTGCTGCCAGCATGCTTCCTCTATAATGTCTATAGAATGAGTAGGTGTAGGCACAGTATATATGGGGAGACCCTCCTGGCCACTGTATGATGTGTATAGTCTGCATGTGAACAGCAAAGGGTGGGCATGATGTGATATATAATATGGGCACAGTGTACAATTGATATAAGATAGGTATGGTTGGCATAGTATAGTCTACATGTAGGTGCTCAGTATAGTCCTACTAGAATGTATAGCAGCGGGCACAGTAGATAGTACTTATATAGGGTAGCCGTTGGTACCTGTGGGCACAGTATAGACCCCATACAGTCAGTATGTGTAGGCCAGTGCCCACTTCTTTATCTAACAGCCCAGGTGGTAGTAAAGTACACATACACATGTACAATCTTTAGGGCACGTTCACACCATCCCACACGCATTACGATCCATATAACTCGTTGTGCATTGTGTAGGATTGGTGCGGTGCATTTATACAACACATCACTAGGGGCCAGATTCAGTAAGAGTTAGGCCGGCGTATCAGTAGACACGCCGACCTAACTCGAAATTTGCACTGTCCTAAGTTTAAGTGTATTCTCAAACAGAGATACACTTAAACCTATCTAAGATACGACGGCTTGCGCCGTCCTATCTTAGGGTGCAATATTTTGTCTGGCCGCTAGGTGGCGCTTCCATTGCGGTCGGCGTAGAATATGTAAATCACTAGATACGCCTATTCACGAACGTACGCCCGGCCGACGCAGTACAGTTACGCCGTTTACGTAACGCATTATCAGGCCTAAAGATATTCCATCAAATAGTTGGAATAGTAATGTTAAAGTATGGCCGCCGTTCCCGCTTCGAAATTCTGAAATTTTACGTCGTTTGCGTAAGTCGTCCGTGAATAGGGATTTACGTCGTTTACGTCCACGTCGAAATCAATAGGCCCGTGCGGCGGACTTAGCCGCATTGCACACTGGGAAATGTTGGCTACGCCGCCGTAACTTAGCAGGCAAGTACATTATGAATCATGTACTTGCCTCGCTAACTTACGGCGGCGTAGCCTAAATGCCATAAGCTACGCCGCTGCAAGTATGCGCTCGCCATCCTGAATCTAGCTAAATATTTACTTTTTCTTTAAAGGGTTAGTTCACCTTTACAAAAAAAACTACCTATGCAGGTAAGAGATGTCTGTAGATTAAATCTGCCGCTCTGACTAAAGATAAATAATACCCTTGCTATAGGTGTAGGAGGCCATTTACATACCTTATGTAGCCTGACTGGAATACTCCCAGGACGTTGCTAAGTGAGGCCTAGTCATCACTGTTCACCTCCACCATCACAGGAGTGAGCTCTTCCTCTGATTCAAACCCCCCTATATACTCTTTCTCTCTCCCCAATTAAAGCGGGGGTTCACCCTATAAAATAAATTTTTTTTTTTTTCTTCTAGCCTAAAATTCGGCATTGTAGCACGAACTACAGTATGCCGGTCTTAATTTTTTTATCGCCGTACTCACAGTGTAATCGTACATAGTAGATTCCGACTGCCCACGGGGAATGGGCGTTCCAATCCAGACGGAAGGTGATTGACGGCCGGCTCTGGCGCGTCACGCTTCTCCGGAAATAGCCGAAATAGGCTTGGCTCTTCACGGCGCCTGCGCATAGTCTGTGCGCAGGCGCCGTGAAGAGCCGAGACCTACTCCGGCTGTCTTCGGGGAGCGTGACGTGCCAGAGCCGGCCGTCAATCACCCTCCCTCTTGAAAGGAACGCCCATTCCCCGCGGGCAGTCAGAATCTACTATGTACGATTACACAGTGAGTACGGCGATAAAAAAATTAAGACCGGCATACTGTAGCTCGCACTACAATGCCGAATTGTATGCTAAAATGTTGTTCTGCAGGGTGAACCACCGCTTTAAGTAATTCTGAGCTCAGCATTTGAGAGCTCACTCCTGTCATGGTGGAGGATGACTAGGCCTCACTTAGCAACGTCCTGGGAGTATTCCAGTCAGGCCTCATGAGGTATGTAAATGGCCTACACCTATAACAAGCGCTTTATTCAACTTTAATCAGAGCTGCACAGTTAGTTTTTATCTACAGATGCCCCTTATCTGCATAGACAGTTTTGTGGTAAAGGTGAAATATCCCTTTAACTTTATCGACGTGTCACAAAATTACGCTTGATTCAACTTGCTTCAGTGTGTTGACATCCATTAACGAGTGCTCCACTGCATAAAAAAATGCAGACAGACACGCAGTATTTTACTCGCAAGCCCACCTCAGTGCAGTATTTTACTCGCAAGCCCACCTCAGTGCAGTATTTTACTCGCAAGCCCACCTCAGTGCAGTATTTTACTTGCAGCCCACCTCAGTGCAGTATTTTACTCGCAGCCCACCTCAGCACAGTATTTTACTCGCAGCCCACCTCAGCGCAGTATTTTACTCGCAGCCCACCTCAGCGTAGTATTTTACTCGCAGCCCACCTCAGCACAGTATTTTACTCGCAGCGCACCTCAGCGCAATATTTTACTTGCAGCCCTCTTCAGCGCAGTATTTTACTCGCAGCCCTCTTCAGCGCAGTATTTTACTCGCAGCCCTCTTCAGCGCAGTATTTTACTCGCAGCCCTCCTCAGCGCAGTATTTTACTCGCAGCCCTCTTCAGTGGAGTATTTTACTCGCAGCCCTCTTCAGTGCAGTATTTTACTCGCAGCCCACCTCAGCACAGTATTTTACTTGCAGCCCTCTTCAGCGCAGTATTTTACTCGCAGCCCTCCTCAGCGCAGTATTTTACTCGCAGCCCTCTTCAGTGCAGTATTTTATTCGCAGCCCACCTCAGCGCAGTATTTTACTCACAGCCCACCTCAGCGCAGTATTTTATTTGCAGCCCACCTCAGCGCAGTATTTTGGTGTGATCAGGTACGTGGCAAGCAGTTTTTGTTATCGCGTGCTTGTGTTACGCTGCGCCTACGTTGGTTATCACAGGTCTGTAGACACAGCCCTGAGATCTATCATCGGCTATGTAATGGACGGGCTCGTCTGATTGCATACAGGTGGAATGAATGGGCTGTTTAGGTTTGTCTTTCTACAACAGAATTTTGGTAAATCTGCAGAAGATTGTATATGGAGATTGTGGATGGTATGAACATATCATATGATAAGTATGACGGTGGGCACATTGCATGGAAAAGGGACAAGTGTTGGCACCTTAAATGTGGTGTGCATTATGCCGATTGGTACAATGTAGGCTTTAGGGTGTATTCATAATATATACTATAGATAGGCCACACATACATCAGATTCTAGTCACCGAATCCAGGTCAGGATAACGTGGTGATCCATCAGTTGTTGTAGACTTCTGTGTTACGTGGATTAGCTAAGCTATTGCCCATAGCAATCACAATCCATTTCCCATAGCAACTACAATCCCTTTCCCATAGCAACCACTGTCTATTGCCTATAGCAACCACTATTCATTTCCCATAGCAACTACAATCCCTTGCCCATAGCAACCACAGTTCATTGACAATAGCATCCACAATCCATTTCCCATAGCAACCACTATATATTGCCCAAAGCAACCACTATATAATATTGCCCATAGCCCATAGTAACAACAATACCTTGCCAACCGCAACCATTATCCATTACCCATAGCAACCATAATACCTTTCCCACAGCAACCACTATCCATTGCCCATAACACAATCATTGGTCCGCAGGAACTAATATCTATTGCCCATAGCAGCCACAGTCCATTACCCACAGAAACCACAATCCTTTTCCCATAGCAACCACAATCCTTTTCCCATAGCAACCACAATCCCTTGCCCACAGCAATCACAATCTATTGCCCATAGCAACCACAATCTATTGCCCACAGAAACAACAATCTATTTCCCACAGCAATTGCAATCTACTGTCCATAGCAACCATAATCTATTGCCCACAGCAACCACTATCCATTGCCCATAGCAACCACAATCATTGGTCCACAGGAACTAATATCTATTGCCCATAGCATCCACAATCCATTACTCACAGCAACTGCCATCCCTTTGCCCACAGCAATCACAATCTATTGCCCACAGAAACCACAATCTATTGCCCACAGCAATCGCTATCTACTGCCCATAGCAACCATAGTACATCGCAACCTCAGTCCCATTGCCAATATCCATTGCCCATAGCAACTACTATCCATTGCCCGCAGCAACAACTATGCATTGCCCATAGCAACCACAATCTGTTGCCCACAGCAATCACTATCCATTGCCCATAGCAACTACTATCCATTGCCCATAGCAACCACAATCTATTGCCCACAGCAATCGCTATCTACTGCCCATAGCAACCATAGTCTATCGCAACCTCAGTCCCATTGCTGTTTTTCTGCCTGTTGCCAAGGGAAACCAGCACATGCTTCCCCTATTCCTCTGAACAATATTCGGAAACCCACAGCAACCCGTCACTTATAAATATAGATTACAGCTGCGATTACATTCAGCCGGTTTGCAATGTATTGTTCAGTATGTGAACTCTCCCTGCCCCCCGCTGTCTGGCGCTCTTCACGCAGTTTGTGGTTTTCAGATGAACCACAAGTCCCAGCAAAGAATGTTCAGCGTGAAGTTGGTGCCAATGTCAGAGCAATGAGAACTGCTGAAAAAAGAAAAGAAAAAGAAAACACCTTCACCAAGTTTTCCCCGGTGACTGTGCGTTCAGAGATAGTATTGATTTTGATGCGGATGTTGTGTGCGATGGGAATTCTGGACGCGGAATTTATCATTTTAAAGTTTAATGTAAATGTGTTGAATGTGTGCCCTGGAGGGACAGAATATCAATACACTGCCAGCCTGCCCGCTCCTAGACGGCTCCCCGTATTATCTTCTCTGTGAGAGGCAAACAGCGACATTTATCATTCCATGGAGCTAGACGCAATACAGAGAGTCCGCTCACTCTGCGCCCGCACTGCCCGCTACATTCACACTGCACTCAGCTGCTGGGGGGATTGCGAGACTGCAGACTGGATACTGATGATCATTCAAGGGGAAAAAGGGGGAAAGAAAGAAAGGAGGGGGGGAGAGAGAAGGAGGAGGATAAAGAAAAGGATGGGGGGGAGAGACAGAGATGGGAGAGGAAGAATGTGGGAAGATAAAAAGAGCGGAGGGAGAGAGAAAATTGGGGAAGGAGAGAGGAGAGAGAAGGGGGAGAAAGAGAGGGAGGAAATGGAGAGATAAAGAGAAAAAGAGGTGCGAGAGAGAGAGAGGGGGAATGAAAGAGAGAGGGAGAGAGAGAGAAAAAGAGAGGGGGTGATGGAGAGAGCGAGAAAAATGGGGGGGGGGGGGGAGGGAGAGAGAGAAATGGAAGGGGGAGAGGGAGAAAGAGAGAGAGTAAAGAGAAGGGGGAAGTTGAGGGAGGAGAGGGAGAGATAAAGAGGGAGAGAGAGAGAGAGAGAAAGAAAGACAGAGGGGAGAAAGGGAGGAGAGAGCAAGAGAGAGAGAGAGGGGTAGAAAGAGAGAGAGAAGGGGGAGATGGGAGAGAGAAAGAGAGGGGTGAGAGAAAGAGGGGGAATTAGAAAGTGGAAAAAAGAGAGAGGGGGGAGAGAGAGGGGAGAAAAAGAGAGAGAGGGAAGAGATGATAAAAGAGGGGGGCGAAAGAGAGAGAGAGAAGAGAGAGAAAGAGGTGTGGTAGAGAGAAAGAGAGAGGGGGGAGAGAAAGGGAGAGGGAGAGAGGGGGGAGAAAGAGAGGGGAGAGAGAAAGAGGGGCGGGAGAGAGAAAGAAAGAGGGGGAGAGGGAAAGGGAGAGGGAGAGACGGGGAGAAAGAGAGGGGGAGGGGGAGAGAGAAAGAGGGGAGGGAGAGAGAAAGAGAGAGGGGGGAGAGAAAGAGAGAGGGGGCGGAAGAGAGATAGAGAGGGCGGAGAGGGAGAGAAAGAGAGAGGGGAGAAAGAGAGAGAGGGGGAGAGGACGAGAGAAATAGAAAGGTGAGAGAGGGGGAGAAAGAGATGAGAGAGAGAGAGAGGGGGGAGAAAGAGAGAGATAAAAAAGGGGGGTAGAGAGGGGGTGGGAGAAAGAGAGGGAGAGAAAGAGAGAGAGAGGGGGGAGAGAAATTGAGAAGAGAGAGAGAGAGGGGGGAGAAAGAGAGAGATAAAAAAGGGGGGTAGAGAGGGGGTGGGAGAAAGAGAGGGAGAGAAAGAGAGAGAGAGAGGGGGGAGAGAAATTGAGAAGAGAGAGAGAGAGGGGGGAGAGAAATTGAGAAGAGAGAGAGAGAGGGGGAAGAGAGAGGGGAGAGAAAGAAAGGGAGGAAAAAAGGGGGAGTGGAGAGAAGGAGGGGGAGGAAAGAGAAGAAGGGAGAGAGCGAGGGAAAGAGAAAGAGGGGGGGGGAGAGTGAGGGAGGCATTGGAAAGAGAATGGGTGGGGGAGAGTGAGAGCATGAAAAAGGGAGGGGTAGGGAGAGATTAAAAGTCGGGGGGGTGAGAGGGAGAGAGAAAAATAAAGTGGAGGAGTGAGAGAGAATATAGATAGACAGAAAGGGGGGATAGAGTGGGGGGGTCGGGATCGGATGAGAGAAGTTAAAGTAATAAAGTAAAGAGGAGACAAGGGGGGGTGAGTGGGAAAGGAGAATAAGATATAGAGTGATGTACAGACGGTAGAAGAGATAGATGATAGGAAGAGAAGACATGGAAGAACATGGAGAGATTGGGAGGACTGGGATACGTTGTACTCGGATGGGGACTGAGGGACCACAGAGGCAGAATTCAGGACTTTTCTCATCACACGGCAACACAACCAGCTGTAAACAGGCCAGAGGGAGAACAATGGGCTTTGTCTTGTTCATGTCAATGAGCACTAAAGAGAGATTAATCCTGACGGGGCAGCAATTAAGCCCAATTCTGGCCATGTAACACAAAAACAAAACCCTCCCCCACCCCCTCTCTTAGTCCTGCTTACTCCCGTTATTGCACAGTGCCGGGACAGCGGGTGTCGCAGATCTTCTGCTCTTCACAGGTGGAGTAAGGGGGAGAAAGTGAGAGCATGAGAGAGAGGCTGGGTTCACACTACTACACTACTTTCATCCTACTTTGCTCTGCTACATTGGTCCTACATTTATCCTACATTGGTCCTACATTTATCCTACATTGGTCCTACATCCATCCTACTTTCATGAACAGGAGACTACTTTGGTCCGACTTCAATGATATTCAATGGGCCTGAAGTAGGATCAATGTAGGACCAAAAGTAGTACAGGGAGCATTTTCAAAGTCGGACCGACTTGTGTAGGACGCTACAAGACGCTCTCATAGGGAAACATTGAACGCAGAGCAAAGTAGGATGAAAGTAGTGTAGTAGTGTGAACCCAGCCTGAGTAAGAGTTAGGAATTTGGAGGAAATCCCTTGCCCCCCCCCCCCCCAGGTCACCAGAACTAGTGTCCCCGCTGTATGATTTCCTTGTGTTTAACTTTCTGGGGACAACCCAAAATTGGAATTTCCCTTCACTTTCAATAACGGTAAACAGGACAAATAGAGAGGATGAATCCCCTAAGAGCCGGTTCACACAGGGGCAGCACGACTTGCCGAGCGACTCTGCAAGGCGATCTGCCCACGACTTCAGAGGCGACTTGCAAAATGACTTCTAAGTTAAGAATGGACATCGGAACAGCGTCAAATTTTTCACGTTTTACGTCGTTTGCGTAACTCGTCCGTGAATGGGGCTGGGCGTAAGTTACGTTGACGTCAAAAGCATTGACTATTTGTGACGTGATTTTGAGCATGCGCACTGGGATACGTTCACGGACGGCGCATACGCCGTTCTTTCGGCGCGTCATTTACGTGAGGTCACAATTCATTACCATACAACACGCCCACTACAGCCTACTTTGAATTACGCGCGCTTACGCCAGTCCATTTACACTACGCCGCCGTAACTTAGGACGCAAGTTCTTTGTGAATACTGTACTTGCCTCTCTAACTTACGGCGGCGTAGCGTATATGAGATGCGCTACGCCTGCCTAAAGTTAGGCACAGCTACGTGAATCTGGCTATATAACTTTTGCGCAAACTAATCAACATATGCTTATTGTGATTTTTTTTACCAAAGATATGTAGAAGAATACGTATCGGCCTAAACGGATGAATACATTTTTTTTTGGATATTTATTATAGCAAAAAGTAAAAAATATAGTTGGTATTTTTTTGTTTAAAAATAAAAATCGCAGAGGTGATAAAATACCACCAAAAGAAAGCTCTGTTTGGTGGGAAAAAAAGGGCGTACATTTTGTTTGTGTCCAGCGTCACACGACCGCGCAATTGTCAAAGTAAAGCGACGCAGTACCGTATCGCAAAAAATGGCCTGGGGCCAGATTCTCGTAGATCTCCGGCGGCGTAACGTATCTCCTTTACGTTACTCCGCCGCAAGTTTTACGGGCAAGTGCCTGATTCACAAACCACTTACCTGTAAACTTGCGGCGGCGTAGCGTAAAGTCCACCCGCGCAAGCCCTCCTAATTCAAATGATCCTGGTAGGGGGCGTGGATCATTTAAATTAGGCGCGCTCCCGCACCGATCGTACTGCGCATGCTCCGTCGGGTAAATTACCCGACGTGCATTGCGCTAAATGACGTCGCACGGACGTCATTTGTTTTGACGTTAACGTAAATGGCGTCCAGCGGCATTCACGGACGACTTACGCAAACAACGTTAAATTTTCAAATTGCGACGCGGGAACGACGGCCATACTTAACATTGAGTACGCCACCTAGGGGGCATGTTTATCTTTATGCCGCGTATCGCTTACGGAAACGACGTAAAATCACTACGACGGGCAAGCGTACGTTCGTGAATCGGCGTGACTAGTCATTTGCATATTCTACGCTGACCGCAATGGAAACGCCACCTAGCGGTCAGCGTAGATATTGCACCCTAAGATACAACGACGCTGGCCGTCGTATCTTAGGCATGTTTAAGTGTATCTCAGTTTGAGAATACATTTAGACATACGACGGGCTTAGATTCGGACTTACGTCGGAGTATCTGCTGATACGCCAGCGTAATTCTATGTGAATCTGGCCCCTGGTCATTAAGGGGGGTGAATCTTTCCGAAGCTGAAGTGGTTAACTTGCCCTACAGAGGCTCTTCCAGTATGCCATGAGTGGTGACTGGGTCTCACTTTTTTCCCCTCCTTTTTTTTCTCTCTTTTATTAATTTCTACCACTTTTTACCTCCGGGACCCAACTAGGTCCCAGGGTTCTTTGTTAAAAAATGATTAAAAATAATAGAAAAAGAAAAAAAAAATATTAGAAAAATGAGAAGCGGTGTTGCTCGCCAATGTTCGCGGCGTGGACACAATGGAACATTATATAACTTACTGTTAATACAATACAAGTCTTGTTATTCATGCGATTATCTTGCTTCACGCTGTTTGTTATTTTATGGCTGTGAACTGTTGATCTGTGGAATTATAATGTCGTTTCAGTGAAAATATCGAATTTAGAAAATATAGAATTTATAAAAAATAAATAAAAAAAAGACCATTTGAAAGGATGACAGCGCAGTCAAGGACAAATGAAAGTTTGCAACTGACACTTCCTCTGCCAAATACTTTGTTGCAAGAATGTCCTGGGAACAGAACTCTGTAGTGCATGCATGAGACGTCTGTGAATGATGCGTTCTGAATGTTCACTCTTTAAAGTAGCTGTAAACCCTTCCATATACCCAGTGAAGTGACTGGCCTCAGGTGATACACAGAGATTTAACAACTACAGAGGTTGTACCTGTTTATCTGCAGCCATCTCTCTTCTACATCCATTCAAAGTGCAGAATTTATAAAGCTTGTCTGAGCTATCAGGAGAATGGCGCAAAGATCTCAGGGTACGCTTAGTGAGGAGAACTCTGAGAGCTGATTGGTGTCAGGAAAACTATTACAATATAATGAATGGGATGTTGCTCCTGCTATATAGTCAGTGTCGGCTGGTGGTTTCTTTTTTTTTGGGGGGGGGGGGCGGCAAAACAACCACCCCCCCAGTCGGTTGGTCAGTGGCACACCCCCCCCCCCGTGCATCAAAGCCCCACACTTACCCCATCTAGGTTGCAGACGGGCAGCGCGTCCTACTAGCAATGGTGGCTTTCATCACGTCTCCTCCCTCCCTCCTTTCAGCCTTTTCAGACGGGCAGCGCATCTTACGAGCAACGGTGGCTTTCATCACGTCTCCTCCCTCCTCCTCCTGGGCATCCAATAGGATCGCATGTCCTTTCAGCCAATCAGCCAATTGTCACACAACCAGGTGGGCTCGGAGCGCCTCAGTACACTTTTTTGAAGCCTATTAGAGCCACTTGAGGCACCTCAGATGACGTCTGTATGACGAAACGCGCAAAAAGGGACTTACTTGGTACGCAATACAGCACTTCCAGTTTCGTCTAGTGTGGTCCGTGGAATGTACGCCGGGACTACGGAACAGCTGCGTTTATTCACCTGTCAGCTGGGGCATTGGAGCTCCTTCTTTTTTAACGTACTTATTTTATAATACTGTATATTATTTTATAATAAACACCCATATGCTTAGTGGATTTACGCTATGAGGGTTTATTTTTCACATTAACCTTGTGTGGATATGGAGGTGGAAGGAAAATGGTTTCATTACATCTTGGCACTCGTGGAAGGGGTCCGACTCTCCCTGAGAAATCTGAACGATTGGATTACATCTAGGAAGAGGAGGATATCCCGGCAAGGGGGGACATCGGGATTTGAAGTGTATTTCGACTACAATGCTCTCTACCCCTGATGGGGGTAAGGCGTTCTGGTGAGTGCGGACACAGGAGGGGAGCACAGAAAAAGAAGGAGCACAGAAAAGTCACCCAAATTGTGTGGCACAGAATCACCTTACAGACTTTGGGGCAGATCCACGTACCTCTGCGCCGGGTGCAGCGTATCTAAGATACACTACGCCGCCGTAACTTTGTGCTTTTTTTTCGAATCGTGAAAGAATTTGCGCCGTAAGTTACAGTGGCGTAGTGTATCTTTGGCGGCGTAATGGCGCGCCATTCAAATCTCTGTGATGGGGGCGTGTTTTATGTTAATACGTCGTGACCCGACGTAAACTACGTTTTTTTTTAACTGCGCATGCGCCGTCGGTGGGGGTATCCCAGTGCGCATGCTCGAAGTTAACCCGGAACAAGCCAATGCTCACGACGGTGACGTCATTGTACGCAAATCCCTATTCGCGAACGACTTACGCAAACAACGTAAAAAATTAAAAATTGTACGCGGGAACGACGGCCATACTTAATATTGAGTACGCCTCATAACAGCAGCTTTAACTATACACCGGAAAAAGCCGAGCTCAAACGACATAAACAAAATGCGCCGGCCGGTCGTACGTTCGTGGATCGCCGTAAATAGCTAATTTGCATACTCGACACGGAATTAGACGGAAACGCCACCTAGCGGCCGCCGAAAAATTGCAGCTTAGATCCGACGGCGCGCTAAGACGTACGCCTGTCGAATCTAGCCGAGATGCCGCCGTATCTTGTTTTGAGGATACAAAACAAAGATACGACGCGGGAACTTTGAAATTACGCGGCGTATCAATAGATACGCCGGCGTAATTTCTTTGTGGGTCTGCCCCTGTCACTTTTGGATTAAGCACGTGTCACTTCCTGGATTATGGACATTTATTAATTTATATGTTTATCAGTGATGAATTTATGCATTTACTGTAAAGTTTTATATATATATATATATACACTTTGTTCTGTTTTTTCTTTTTCTGTTTTTTAACTCCCAAACTGCAACTGTAATTTTCACAATAAAGAATGCAATTTAAATGCATTTTTTGCTGTGAAAATGACAATGGTCCCAAAAATGTGTCAAAATTGTCCGAAGTGTCCGCCATAATGTCGCAGTCACGAAAAAAATCGCTGATCGCCGCCATTAGTAGTAAAAAATTTTTTTTTTTATAAAAATGCAATAAAAATATCCCCTATTTTGTAAACGCTATAAATTTGGCGCAAACCAATCAATAAACGCTGATTGCGTTTTTTTTTACTAAAAATAGGTAGAAGAATACGTATCGGCCTAAAATGAGGAAAAAAAATGTATATATGTTTTTGGGGGATATTTATTACAGCAAAAAGTAAAAAATATTGCATTTTTTTCAAAATTGTCGCTCTATTTTTGTTTATAGCGCAAAAAATAAAAAACGCAGAGGTGATCAAATACCACCAAAAGAAAGCTCTATTTGTGGGGGAAAAGGACGCCAATTTTGTTTGGGAGCCACGTCGCACGACCGCGCAATTGTCTGTTAAAGCGACGCAGTGCCGAATCGCAAAACCTGGCCTGGGCATTTAGCTGTCTAAAGGTCCGGGGCTTAAGTGGTTAAAACTATTGGAAAATAAAAATACAGAAGCCAGGAGCCAAAAGTTCACATTGAGGCTTCAGTGATTCATCTCCATTTTTGGCCAGCGAAGGTCTCAGAGATTTTCACTTTGGTCATGGACGGGCAATTATTATGACTTGTGGCTTAAGCCTTCACGTCCCGATTGTTGCCAGCTGTGAATGGATTGGCCTCAAGCTAGATTTTTACCGATGGGCTGTGCAGACCGCACTAATGGGTGAAGGTTTCCTAAGCTATTGTGTTTTCTGTAGACGGAGCTCGCGCTCCTGGTTGCAGGGCGGATAAGGAGCATTTTGCAGTCAAGGCGCTGTGCGCGTCCGGCATACCTGCTCCCTCCCAGTCATCCAGCAGATATGAAACCGCATAATAATGAAGGGTGTTTATTATGCGCAGCACCACTTCGGGCTGACATAAGCATCTTCACCCAGCGCTGTGTAGCGCATTTGTCTCTTATCATTTTTCTTTCCCGCTGACCGGAATATTAACCAGGAGGATTGATCGGGGCTTGGGAAATGTTTTGATTGCTTTGCGCAAATATTTCATTCCAGTTCCCAAAGGTGGTGATTAAAACGCCGGCCATTCTGTACCGGCCAGCAGAGATATTTGTTTGCCATGGCTTTATTTTGACCCTTAATGTTTTGTGTTACTTTGGCAATTATAAGATGGTGAAGAGAGTGATGAGGAAACGCGGAGTGCGTGAATCCTGACCAGCCAATCAGATTTCATGTTTGTGAGCACTCAATGAGTTGTGGGTTACTAGGTTACTAGGAGTTATTGGAGAGTGCAAAATCTGGTGCAACTGTGCACAGAAACCAATCGGCTTCCAGTTTTTTTGTTTGTTAAAGCTTAAAGAGGAAGTAAACCCTTGGGCCTCGTATCTCCAGATACGCCATCATAACTCTGAGTCCGAGCCGTCGTATCTATGCGCCTGATTCTTAGAATCAGTTACGCATAGATTTGTATTAGATCCGACCGGCGTAAGTCTCTTACGCCGTCGTATCTTAACTGCATATTTACGCTGGCCGCTAGGGGCATGTACGCTGATTTACGCCTAGAAATATGTAAATCAGCTAGAGACGCCAATTCACGAACGTACGCCTGGCCGACGCAGTACAGATACGCCGTTTACGTTAGGCTTTTCCCGGTGTAAAGTTACCCCTGCTATATGAGGCGTACATGCGGCGTACCAATGTTAAGTATGGACGTCGTTCCCACGTCGAATTTTTAAAATTTTACGTCGTTTGCGTAAGTCGTTCGCGATTATGGCTGGGTGTCATTTACGTTCACGTCGAAAGCATTGGCTTCTTGCGGGTTAATTTGGAGCATGTGCACTGGGATACTTTCACGGACGGCGCATGCACCGTTCGTAAAAAGCGTCATTTAGGTGGGGTCACATAAAATTAACACGCCCACGTCTACCACATTTGAATTAGGCGGGCTTACGCCGGCCTATTTACGCTACGCCGCCGCACCTTTTGTTTGAGAATATGGCACTTGCCTGTAAAAGTTGCGGAGGCGTAACGTAAATAGGATACGTTACGCCCGCACAAAGATACGCCATTCTACGTGAATCCGGGCCTTGTTGTTTTCTTTTTTTTTAAAGTGGTTGTATACTCAAAAATGTGATTTACATTTATTAATGCATGGCATTATTGTACATCGTTTGCTCTTAGCCTTTTTTTTTTTTTACCTGTGTCATTCTGAAGTTATCACTGCAATAAATAGTGCGGACGTGTTCCGCGCATGCGCCGGATCCCCGTTCACTCCGGCAAGCAGAGCGTCTGCCGGATGAATTTTTTCTTTATGTCGGGCCTGCGTCATTTCCTCGTGTAGACGTCAGCCCCGACATCCCGCGATGGTTCGTCCACAGCCAAGAGCATGATGGTTGAACATAGTGACCTTGCTGCGCACGTGCGGGATTACACAGGCAAGAAGAAACTGTGGGCGGAAGACCACAAGTAAGATGGCGCGGACTTACCTCAATAATTTATCTTTACACGATCACCAATTACACAGTGAGTCAAATAATGTAGATAAAACAATAGCGCCAAATCGATGTATAACTATATGGTCTTTAAAACCATATAAATTGTTATGATAGTACCGGAGGGTATACAACCGCTTTAAATACCCTGCAAGATAAAGTCATAATGAGCTAGTATGCACAGCATACTAGCTCATTATGATCGACTTACCCGAGAACGAAGCCCCCGAAGTTTTCCTCTGTGTCCTTGTCTCCGGCGATCTTCTTCCTGTGTTTAGCACGGCTATTGTTAGTGCGCCTGCGCGGCGTTGCCTATGGTGCATGCGCATGCGCCGTAGACAGCGGTCCTGTCATTCTGCAAATATCTCCTAAACCGTGCAGGTTTAGGAGATATTGCTAACACCTACAGGTAAGACTTAATCTAGGCTTACATGTAGGTGTAACTTGAAAAAGTGGGTTTACAACCACTTTAATTGAACAGCTGAAGTTAGAAGCTGATTGGCTACCATGCACAGCTGCACCAGATTTTTCACTCTCCAGTTTTAGTAAATCAACTCCACTGTCCTTGAGGCTGGGTTCACACTACTACACTACTTTCATCCTACTTTGCTCTGCTACATTGGTCTTACATCCATCCTACTTTCATGAACAGGATACTACTTTGGTCCGACTTCAATGATATTCAATGGGCCTGAAGTAGGATCAATGTAGGACCAAAAGTAGTACAGGGAGCATTTTCAAAGTCGGACAGACTTGTGTAGGACACTACAAGACGCTCTCATAGGGAAACATTGAACGCAGAGCAAAGTAGGATGAAAGTAGTGTAGTAGTGTGAACCCAGCCTTAGGCCCCTTTCACATTGAGGCGTTTTTCATGCGGTACAGCGCTAAAATAGCGCTGCTATACCGCATGAAAAAACCTGCCCTGTAGTGTTCAATGTGAAAGCCTGAAGGCTTTCACATTGAAGCGGTGCGCTAGCAGGAGCGCTCCCAAAAGTCCTGCTAGCCGCATCTTTACTGCGGTATAGGAGCGGTGTGTTCACAGCCATGCCATGCCATGCTGAGAACTGAATGGGCAGCCGCAGGCTTCAGGAACAGCCCTGCAGGGTAACTGCGAAAGGCTAGGAGAGTGGGGCTTCAGGAACAGCCCAGATTTCGGTGACAACTGGAAAATCATCATTCGACCCCTGAGGGGGTCCCGACCCCCAGGTTGAGAACCACTGTCCTAGATAGTAATATCATTTCAAAAGTTGTTGCTGTAAAAGGGAAGTATGGCCAAAGCTCTTTTGGCCTTACTTCTCTTGTGGGTCACAGGAGTGCACTTGTGTCACAGAGTAGCTGCAGACTCTAGAGGGATTCTGACAATAATGTCGGGTCCTCCTAGATGCCTTATAGGCAGCTGGCTCAGGCTCTCAGCACGCTGCTAAGAGCCTGAGCTGGCTGCTCCCAGCCTGTTGCTCCAGTGAGCTCTGTAGGGGCTGACAGTCACTGCTCTGTTCTCAGAGTGGACCTGAGAACTGAGCGATCAGCAGTCACATGATTGCACAGTTCTTGGACTTTATAGTTTAGAATTATAGTTTGTCCCATCCCCTGCCACTGGCTGGCCAGCTTGGTCTACATGTAGAAATGGAGATAGATGTACACGGGAGATCAGAATTTGAGAACAACCTACAATTTCCTAAGTTTCAAGGTCACTGCTTAGTCCTTTTCGAAAAGATCTAAACAGGAGTGAAAGAGCATATTTCATGAGTTACATATATTTTGAAGGACAGAAAAAAAAACTTGAGATTTGAAAAAGAACATTGATGAACATGAGAGAACACTTTCAGATACCTCCCTGTTATTGGTGTTAATCTGCCATTTTGTGCTAATTTCTTTAACCACTTCCATACCGGGCCTATTCTGGCACTTCTCTCCTTCATGTAAAAATCATATTTTTTTTTGCTAGAAAATTAGTCAGAACCCCCAAACATTATATATATATATATATATATATATATATATATATATATATATATATATATATATATTTAGCAGACACCCTAGGGAATAAAATGGCAGTCATTGCAACTTTTTATCTCGCACTGTATTTGCGCAATCATTTTTCTAACGCCTTTTTTTGGGAAAAAAATGGTTTCATGAATTAAAAAATAACAAAACAGTTAAGTTAGCCCAATATTTTGTATAATGTGAAAGATGATGTTAGGCCAAGTAAATAGATACCTAACATGTCATGCTTTAAATTGCGCACACTCATGGAATGGCGCCAAACTTCGATACTTAAAAATCTCGAGGTTACTATTTTTGAGTTACAGAGGAGGGGCCAGATCCACGTACCTCGGCGTAAATATAAGCGGGCGTAGCGTATCTCAGATACACTACGCCGCCGTAACCTTAGTGCGGAGGTTCCTTATCCACAAAAAATTTGCGCCGTAAGTTACGGCGGCGTAGTGTAAATGTGTCGGCGTAAGGGCGCGGAATTCAAATGACAAAGATGTGGGCGTGTTTTATGTTAATTCAACTTGACCCCTCCTAAATGACGTTTTTTTTTAATGGCGCATGCGCGGTCTGTGGGGGTATCCCAGTGCGCATGCTCGAAATCACATTGCAAATAGTCAATGCTTTGGACGTGAACGTAGTTTACGCAAAGCCCTATTCGCGAACGTTTTACGCAAACGACGTAAATGACGGGAAATTCGACGCTGACCCGACGTCCATACTTTACATTGCGTACGCCTCATAGACCCAGGGGTAACGTTACGCCGAAAAAAGCCTTACGTAAACGACGTAAAAAAATGCGCCGGCCGGACGTACGTTCTGAGAATCGGCGTATCTATCTAATTTGCATACTCTACGCGGAAATCAACGGAAGTGCCACCTAGCGGCCAGCGTAAATATGCACCTAAGATCCGACAGCGTACGTCAGTCGGATCTAGCCCCCATTCAGACGTATCTTGTTTTGTGGATACAAATCAAAGATACGCCGGAGCATCCTAGAAGTTACGCGGCGTATCAATAGATACGCCAACATAACTTCTTTGTGGATCTGGCCCGAGGTCTATTTTTACACTTTTCTTTAAAAAAAAATGTTTTGATCACTTTTATTCCTATTACAAGGAATGTAAACATCCCTTGTAATAGGAATATATTGTGACAGATCCTCTTTATGGAGAGATGTAGGGTCAATAAGACCCCACATCTCTCCTCCAGGCTGGAAAGCATGAGATCGGGAAAAAAATGTCACAGATCTCATGCTTTCAGCCGTGGCTTTGTTTACTTCCGAGTTCCGAGTACCCGGGCGTGACGTCACAACGTTGCGCCCGGCCCTCCGACGATCCATCCGGTCACTGGAAATCTCTATCGTCGTGAGCCGGCGCCCGCCGATTCGTTCTCCAGGCCCCCGATGGCACGGGAGAGCCTGGAGAAGCACCGTATGACGGAGGGAGGGGGTGATGTCCCCTCCCGCCGCCTATAAGAATGATCAATCGGCAGAAATGCTGCTATGGTCGTTCTTATGGTGCGCAGAATCGCCGGCAGAAAATAATAATATCTGAATGATGCCTGTAGCTGCACCCATCATTCAGCTATCACTGCACAAAGTCGAGGACGTCATATGACGTCCTCGGTGTGGAAGTGGTTAATTATCTGACAAACACTATTTAACTGGCAGTCTAACTTTCCAGTTTTCACCGACTGCAAGATGGTGAGCCATTCTAAAACGACTGAAACCCTCTGGCAGCAGGTTGTCCAGATGAAGGCCAAAGGGATGACCCTTTCAGCCATAGCAGAAGTTTCTCGTTCCAAATCTGTGATTTTTAGAATATTGCTTTTTTTACAACGTCACAAACTCGCTCAAGTCCCCCAAGAAGGCTGGTTGTCCACGAAATACAAATGCAAGAGAGGAAAGTATAATGCGGAGAATCTCAATGAGCAATCAGTTCAATACTGCAGCTGTGATTGCTCGCCAGTTCAGCGATGAACAGAGTAAAGATCTGTCTCGTCATACAGCATCTCGCCGCTTAATGAAAGCCCACTCTGCACTGACCAAACCCCTCATTAGCAGAAGGAATCAAAAGGCTAGACTAATCTTTGCTGAGGAGCATGTTGTGTGGACAGAGGAGAACTGGTCCAAAGTTGATATTAGGCTGGGATCACACTGGTACGACACCACAGTTGTACTACTTTGGATCTGACTTTGCCTTGCAACTTGAAGTCCGACATGTGTCCGACTTCAATGAACAGGGATCCGACTTCGATCCCCGACAATACCAGGCACTGAGTCTGGTATGAATCTTTAGGAAGAATTCCACACCAAATAAAAAAAAAGGTCCTTCGGTCTGGTATGCATTTTAAGGGAAACCCACTATGTCGAAAAAAAAGGCATTGTGGGCCCCCGGTATTCCATACCAGACCCTTATCCGAGCATGCGGCTGGTGAGGAAAGGGGGTGGGGACCAGCGAGAACCCCCTCCCCCTCCTGAACCGTACAATGTTGCATGCCCTCAACATGAAGGGTGGGTGCTTTGGGGCAGGGAGGCCCATACTCATTCACATAGGGTGGGGGAGGCGGAATCTGGAGGCCCCCTTCTTATAGTGGGCTCCCAGATTCCGATAAGCCCCTGCACACAGACCCCGACAACCAATGGCCAGGGTTGTCGGGAAGAGGCCCTTGTCCTCATCAACATGGGGACAAGGGCTTTGGGGTGGGGGGCGCAGGACCCCCCTGCCTCAAAGCACCCACCCCCCATCTTGAGGGCATGCGGCCTGGTACGGTTCAGGAGGGGGGGGCCGGGCTGCATGCTCGGATAAAGGTCTGGTATGGACTTTGGGGGCCCCACCCTGTTTTTTCAGGGTAGGGGTTCCCCTTAAAACCCATACCAGACCGAAGGGCCTGGTATGCTCTTAGAGGGGGAACCCATGCCGAGTTTTTTTTTTTTAATTTGGCGTGGAGTTCCCCCTCAAGATCATCAGAGCCAAAGTCGGATCAGGCAAGAGGGCGTTCCGACTTCAGTAATATTCAATGGGCTGAAGTAGGATGAAAGTTGGACCAAAGTAGTACAGGGAGCGTCTTCAAAGTCGGACCGACTTGTGTCAGACCAGTTAAGACGGCTTCCATAGGGAAACATTGATTTTCACACGTCATGTGACATGGGCTCCCAATGTCGGAACGTTTGTTGTACCAGTGTGAACCCGGCCTTAGTGATGAATCAATATTTTTAACTTTTTGCTATAATAAATATCCCCCAAAAATATATCAAAACATTTTTTGTTCCTCAGTTTAGGCCGATACGTATTCTTCTACATATTTTTGGTAAAAAAAATCGCAATAATCGTATATTGATTGGTTTGCGCAAAAGTTATAGCGTCTACAAAATAGGTGATAGATTTATGGCATTTTTATTTTATTAATTTTTTTACTAGTATTGGCGGCGATTTGCGATTTTTTTACTGTGACCGTGACATTGCGACGAACACATCGGACACTTTTGACACGTTTTTGGGACCATTCACATTTATACAGCGATTAAAGCTATAAATATGCATTGATTACTGTGTAAATGTGACTGGCAGGGAAGGGGTTAACCACTAGGGGGCGTTGAAGGGGTTAAAATGTTCCCTAAGGTGTGTTCTAACTGGAGGGGGGAGGGGACTCTCAAGGGGAGGAGACCGATGTGGGTTTCTCTGTACTGGGAACACACATTGGTCTCCTCACCGCTGACAGGAGGTGGATCTGTGTGTTTACACACCCAGATCCACACTCCTGCCGTGATTACCGGCAATGGCGGGCACCCGGCGGCAATCGCCGGGTCACGAGCGGTGCCGCGGGCGCACGCGCGCCCTAGATCGCCGGGAACACAGGACGTCATATGACGTCCACCCGGAAGTGGACACAATGGAAGTGGTTAAGCTCCATCAGAGTTTTTTTGCCACAGGAAAACTGCCAAAAATGTCTGGTTTCTGCTACACACGGCCGGGTTTTCTGACGGGAAAAAGTCAGTTGGGAATCCCGGCGGGGAAAAAAAGAGAGCTGGTTCTGTTTTTTTTGTCTGGCGGGTTTGGCAGTTTTCCCGTCGGAAAAACTGCGAGGAAGCATACACAAAGCCGGGATTCCCGGCCAAAAGCTCTCCTCGCAGTTTTCCCGTCGGAAAACCCAGTCGTGTGTACGGGGCATGAGAGTGAGTCACACGCTACACCCTGCACTGGGAGCCACGTCGCACGACCGCGCAATTGTCAGTTAAATCGACACAGTGCCGAATTTCAAAAAGTGCCCAGGTCCTTTACCTGCCTAAAGGTCCGGGTCTCAAGTGGTTAAATGACTCCAATAAGCAAAAAACTGATTGGTTGCTATAGGTTGCCTCTCTCTACACATCGCATTCGTCATCCGTACCGCTTATAGAATGAGTGTGAGCATTAAATAACATTTCATCTTCTGGAGAGACGGGGGAACTCTCTTACAGTTGTCTTGGTTGCTATGGCAATGTTGCTTCAGCAAAGAGAAGGCCACAGGACTGTACCATTTCTTGGGTTAAGAGGAAGTTTGCATCGATTATTCACAAATAAATAAGTGAAGCATGGACCATGCACCCCTCCCATGTAAAAACACAAGGGGCCAGATCCACGTACCTCCGCGGATCTTTCCACCGGCCGCAGCGTATCTAAGATACACTACGCCGCCGTAACTTTTTTTTTAGAATCTTTAAAGAATTTGCGCTGTAAGTTACGGCGGCGTAGTGTATCTTTGGCGGCGTAAGGGCGCGGATTTCAAATAGATGTGATGGGGGCGTGTTTTATGTAAATACGTCGTGACTCGACGTAAACAAAGTTTTTTTTGGAACTGCGCATGCGCCGTCCGTGGGGGTATCCCAGTGCGCATGCTCGAAATTAAACCGGAACAAGCCAATGCTTACGACGAGTGACGTCATTCTACGCAAATCCCTATTCGCGAACGACTTACGCAAACAACGTAAAAAATTCAAAATGCGAGGCGGGAACGACGGCCATATTTAACATTGAGTACGCCTCCATATAGCAGCTTTAACTATACGCCGGAAAAAGTCGAACGCAAACGACGTAAAAAAAAATGCGCCGGCCGGACGTACGTTCGTGGATCGCCGTAACTAGCTAATTTGCATACTCAACGCGGAATTCGACGGAAACGCCACCTAGCGGCCCCTGAAAAAATGCACCTAAGATCCGACGGCGTACTAAGACAGACGCCTGTCGGATCCATCCGAGATGCAGTCGTATCTTGTTTTGTAGATACAAAACAAAGATACAACGCGCAAAATTTGAAATTACGCAGCGTATCAAGAGATACGCCGGCGTAATTCTTTCGTGGATCTGGCCCAAAATGTACGGGGCAATGCATGTGATGCAGAGGAACGAGGCAATGTGTGTATTATAGAGGGATGAGATGTTCACTGGAATTCATAAACATCGTCATAAGAAACCCATTCGTGCAACAAATGCTGCTTGTGACAGATTAATGTGTGTATCCGGAACATATACAGCGGAACCTCGGATTACGAGCGTTCCAGGAGAATGCTCGTAATCCAAAGTACTCTCATATCAAAGCGTGTTTTCCCATTGAAGTCAATGTAAACGAAAATAATTTGTTCCGGATTGACTTCAACGGGATGCAATACCAAATGCAGCCAGAGAGCGCAGAAAACAGCTGAAAAGGCCCCGAGGACACTTCGGCTCGTTTTCCTGCGCCCCCGTACCGCAGGCCAAATGAGGTACTGCAGGCCAATGTTCAGCTTTTCTCGACTCCGGCGCCCCCGTACCTCAGGCCAAATGAGGTACGGCAGGCCTATTTTTGGCTCTGCTCTGCTTCTGTGCCCCCCTACCTCCGGTCAAATAAGGTACTGAAGGCCTATTTAGCTTGAATTCTGCTCGTCTTGCGAGTCAACACTTGCAAACCGAGTCCGAATTAAAAAATAAAAGTTGCTTGCAAATCAAAATGCTCTCAAACCAAGTTAGTCTTAAACTGAGGTTCCACCGTACATTCATTTTGTGGGAGGGGTCTGGGACCTAGCGCTTAGCACAGCAGGTTCCCAAAAGGGGTGTTGAGGGTTAGAGTCCCGGACCAGACTAGGGACTGGTCCCTTTCTTAAAGGATATTGACATTATCAGTCTGACGGTTCTTATATATTCTCATATTAACCTGCTTTTCAGACTGTTCCATTCCCTGATTCCCCCCCCCCCCCCCCCGGGATCGGTTTTTATGGTCTACTTATTGATTTCTGCTATTACTGCAAAATGTTATGAACTTCCTCTAGATCAGTGGTTCTCAACCTTCTAATGCCGTGACCCCTTGATAAAATTTCCCAAGTTGTGGGGACCCCCTAACAGTAAAATTATTTTCATAGCGTGGGTTGTCAGCACCCAAGGCAAGACAAGTAATTTGCGCCCCTAACCCGCGGACATTTAGCGCTCCCTGAGTGCCTTCCACTCGTACAGTATTAAAACCCCTTATAGTACCTTTTAGGATGTACCACTCTTTATCTTTGTTCTCCTTTCCCTTTCATCTCTCTCTATCCTAATTCCTTGTTTTTTTCCCCCATCCCTCCCTCTAACTGTCTTTCTTGCTCTCTTTTTTTACTTTATCTCCTTTTTTCTTTGTTCTTCCCCCTCTTATCTCCCTTCCTGGGAGAACAGTGTGGGCTTCAGGAACAGTCCAGGATTTGGTGACCCCTGGCATATCGTCATTTGACCCCCAAGGGGGTCCTGACCCCCAGGTTGAGAACCACTGCTCTAGATGCATACGTTGTGTTTATTGTTATGAAATTGCTGTAACCTTATTGAAAATCTCAATAAAAACTTATTGAAAGTAAAAAAAAAAAAAAAAAATTCCTTTACAAACCCTGGGCTGTGGGAGTGAAGCCGCGCTAGTTCAGCTGAAGTCGCACCATTTCACTCCCGCTGGCCAGTCCCGATTTCGTAAATTGCAAAAAGAAACTACTTTTTGAAATTGGTCCAGCATTGCAGATGCGGCGTCGCACCGATTAGGATGGTGCCATTGCCGGTGATCTGCCGTGCTGGTTCCAGCTATCGTGGAAGTTCCAGCGCATGCGCAAGCTGATGTGCTGAGATGGTTCCAGCTATCGGGAAAGTTCCTTCAAGGACTGCGCAGGCGCAAACTTGCTGACGGAAATCTCCGAACCGCGGCCGGCATCCAGGGCGACGTGGATTTCGAGGTAAGTGGCCAGTCGCTCGGCCTCCTGGCTCTTTTTTTAACATCCTCCAATCCACGGGGATGTTAAAGAATGAGCCTGGATGCCGAGCGAGGTTCGGAGATTTCCGTCAGCAAGTTTGCGCCTGCGCAGTCATTGAAGGAACTTCCCTGTTAGGGGAACATTAAGGACAAGTCACCGGCAATTGCTGCAGATTTGACATGTCAAATCGCACCAGTGTGAACCAGGGTTAAACGTGATTGGGTATCAGGGATATCTGTAGGATTAATCCTCGGACGGATGGACGGACGTTGTTCCTGGTAGCTGTGTAGTCTGCTTTCATCACACTCAAGGAACACAGAGGATTCAGAATCCTGATACAACAAGTAACTTCCAGTGCAGGACAGTTTAGATCCACCTTGTGAAAGTGGTTGGATCCTTGTCTCTGGGCTCTGCCACCTTTGTACTGTGAGAAAGGTCTGTGGGGTTATCTGGAAGAATGGAGGTCAGCAGATTTGGACAAAAACAAAGGCTGACAATTCTTTTGTCCTATTCTGAAGAATTTGCAGACTACATCATGCATGAGCAGCAGGAATTCCACAAAACTGCGCCGCCCGCGATATGTCTCAAAGCTGTCATGTCTGAACTTCTTAAAGGGAGAATAGGGGCTTTTATGTTATTTTTTTTTTTTATATTTGTAAATTTGGTGTTAATGAAAATATATTATCATTACCTACTGTACATTTTTAATAGTTTTTGCATAGTTTTCTATCTTTTTTATTACCGGCATAGAGCCAACAACAATTTATGCAGAGCTTTACATTCACATTTCCTGTACATCCTAAATCCCCCGGCGGAATTCAAATTCCGCGGCTAGGGGAGTGTACTATTTAAATCAGGCGCGTTCCCGCGCCGATTTAAATGCGCATGCGTCGTCCGGGGAATTTCCCGGCGTGCATTGCTCCCACTGACGTCACTAGGACGTCAGTGGTTGCGACGTGAGCGGGACTTGCGACGCGCGTGTTCGTGAATCGGCGTACGCAAACGACGTAGGAAAATTCAAATTCGACTCGGGAACGCCGGCTATACTTAACATTGGCTGCGCCTGATAAAAGAAGGGGTAAGTATACGACGGAAGAACACTGCGACGGGTCCGCGTACGTTCGTGAATTTGCGTATCTCGCTGATTTACATATTATTTATCGTAAATCAGCGGGAACGCCCCCGGCGCCATTTTTAAATTGAAAAAAAAAAGATCCGACAGTGTAACACATTGTAACACTGTCGGATCTAGCCCTATCTATGCGTAACTGATTCTATGAATCAGGCGCATAGATAGGACCAGTGTAAGTCAGAGATACGATGGTGTATCTGTAGATACACTGTCGTATCTCTTTGTGAATCTGGCCCACGGTGTTTACTTAAGCCCCGGACCAAAATGCAGGTAAAGGACCAGGCCCCTTTTTGCGATTCGGGACTGTGTCGCTTTAACTGACAATTGCGCAGTCGTGCGTCGTGGCTCCCGAACAAAATTTGCGTCCTTTTTTTCCCACAAATAGAGCTTTCTTTTGGTGGTATTTGATCACCTCTGCGGTTTTTATTTTTTGTGCTATAAACAAAAATAGAGCGACAATTTTGAAAAAAAATCTATATTTTTTACTTTTTGCTATAATAAATATCCCCCAAAAATATATAAAAAAAATTTTTTTTCCTCAGTTTAGGCCGATACGTATTCTTCTACCAATTTTTGGTAAAAAAAAAATCGCAATAAGTGTTCATCGATTGGTTTGCGCAACATTTATAGCGTTTACAAAATAGGGGATAGTTTTATTGCATTTTTATTAATTTTTTTTTTTACTACTAATGGCGGCGATCAGCGATTTTTTTCGTGACTGCGACATTATGGCGGACACTTCGGACAATTTTGACACAATTTTGGGACCATTCTCATTTTCACAGCAAAAAATGCATTAAAAATGCATTGTTTACTGTGAAAATGACAATTGCCGTTTGGGAGTTAACCACAAGGGGGCGCTGAAGGGGTTAAGTGTGACCTCATCTGTGTTTCTAACTGTAGGGGGGTGTGGCTGTAGGTCTGACGTCATTGATTGTGATTCCCTATATTAAGGAACACACGATCAATGACAGCGCCACAGTGAAGAACGGGGAAGGTGTGTTTACACACACACCTCTCCCCGTTCTTCAGCTCCGGGGACCGATCGCGGGACTCCAGCGGCGATCGGGGCCGCGATCACGGAGCTTCGGACCGGGTCGCAGTCGCGCGCCCGGGATCCACGGCTGGGCATTTAACAATCACGTACAGGTACGTAATTGTGCTCAGCCGTGCCATTCTGCCCACGTATATCGGCGTTAGGCGGTCCTTCAGTGGTTAATGTTGTTCACAGAAGCCCTCCAGAGATATGCCTTGTCTATACTCTTTATCCCTTGGGGATCACAGACAAATTTCTCACCGCTCCAGGTGAGCCCCGTGAGCAATCAAGGGCTGTTGAACTACCAAGGTGCTGGCAATGCTGATGATAGCAAATAGAAAAACGAAAACTGGACAACCGCACTCCAAAATAGCTTAAAAAAGTTGTCTTTATTTTTCAACTGTACAAACACAGTCACTGCAACCAACAGAAAACAGGATGGCCGACGCGTTTCGCACTTACAGTTAGTGCTTAGTCATGGCTAAGCACTAACTGTAAGTGTGAAACGCGTCGGCCATCCTGTTTTCTGTTGGTTGCAGTGACTGTGTTTGTACAGTTGAAAAATAAAGACAACTTTTTTAAGTTATTTTGGAGTGCGGCTGTCCAGTTTTCGTTTTTCTATTTGCTACCCTTGGGGATCACACTTGTGTGGCAAGTGGGCTTTCGATTGGTGGGCTGTTCTTTCCTGATTTCAGCCCTTTCACACTTGTGCGACTTGGGACTGCAAAATTGCATGACAGGTCGTTCCCCACGATTTCCAATGGTAACCATTCAGATATGTGCGACTTCAAAGTAGTCCCTGCACTTCTGTTGTTCGACTTTCTTGCGAGTTGAGGTCCATAGACCTGTTGTGTTTGCTAACATACACAGATCTGTGCTGTGATTGGCCCTAGCGTGTCATGATTCTACGGGGTAAAAATGACCGCACCAGCCAAGCAGATACTGGCTGGAAAAAGCGCCCAGAGGCGATTCAGTTCGCATGCGTTGCGCTATACAAGTCATTCATTCATTCATTCATTCAGCAATCAGCAGGCTCACAGCCAAAATCATTGGCTGTGTGCCTGCTGATGAACTTGTTGCTGTGTACAAGCACCTGTAAACCCGAAGTTTGGTGTGATGAACCTGTATGTCATGGTGCCCTGGGTGGGGGGGAGGGGGTGGCGGTCCGCCGGCCAGCAGTAAAATGACTACTGGCCAATAGAAAAGTGGTAAAGCAGAAGGGGTGAGTGAGGTTGGATGAAATACAGAGCTCCCTCTAGTGGTTATTTGATGCATTTCTATGTTAAATATAATAGCACAAAATATGGAATAACAAAAATGTTTCACAAAGCACTTTTAGATGTACGCTTGCTGAAAATGCGCGGTACTTTCCCCAGTCAGTCTATTGTGTGTGGGAATTGCAGACACTGATAACGGATTCTTGTGCGGATGAGAGGGAGCCGCCATAGTCCAAGTACAGAACACGGCGCACACTGTGCCTCTGATAATAGAGATCATGCGGCAGGCTTGACCGATCGCACGCTGCGTCACACAAGAGCGGCGTTTGTCGCGTGTCTAATTTCTCCATGTAAAGGTCGCAGCAAGAAAACAGGACATTGTGCCGAGGCAGCACCGCGGGACGCATTGTGTGGGGCAGGGAGTATCCCGCGCATCGCCGGCATGGCGGACAGTTCACTGACATGACAAACAAGATTTAATTACTTTCTTAGAAGGTGTGTGTCCTCTCCACAACTCATTACCCAACTCGAGGAAGCTGGCCTCAGAGAAAACACAGCTTGAGAATAGATAAATAAACCTGGAAATGGAATTTCATCGCACAACAAAGCGGCTCAGGATGCTGCGGCACTCCTTAACCACTTAAAGCAGAGGTTCCGCCAATTTATTTTTACAAGTCAGCGGCGACAAATTCTGCAGTTGCTGACTTTTAAAATAAGGACACTTACCTGTCACTGTAACTAATTATCTGAGTTTCTGTTGATTCCTATGGGGAAACTCGCTTTGATATGCGAGTGCTTTGGATTACAAGCATTCTCCTGGAACAGATTATGCTCCTAATACAAGGTACTACTGTATCAGAAATATGAAATGTTGGATTTAGAAATTCTTTAAAACTGCACATGAGGTTATGGAATCGTATGATGAACTCCTTCAAAAGAAACAGAAACAAAAATGACGTGAGATTCCCTTAAATGTCCCAACCAGACCCTTATCCAGGCATGCAGCCTAGGTTATCAGGAAAGGAGAGCAGCAAGCATTCACCCCTCATCCATGCCATCCTTACTGTACCAGACCAGGTCTCATGCCTTTCAGCACCGGAAGGGTTCCATACAAAGGGGGGCAGTAAAGTCGGCTCCTTGCAATACACATTTTTTTCTATGTGAAGGGGCAACAGCCTCTTCCCCACAGTCACTGTCTTAAAAATAACATGGGGATTTGTTGGGAGGGGGGGTATCATCATAATTTGGAAGCCCTGTTTACAATAGCCCTTAATGCTCATTCCCCAAAAAAGTAAAAATGTCAATAAACATTAGAAATGTGCACTGCCGAAAACTTTGGGCCAGATCCACAGACAGAGTACGCCGGCGTATCTACTGATACACCAGCGTACTTTCAAATTTCCTGCGTCGTATCTTTAGTTTGAATCCTCAAAACAAGATACGACGGCTTCTGGGTTTGATCCGACAGGCGTACGGCTTCGTACGCCTTCGGATCGTAGGTGCAATACTTCGGCGCCCGCTGGGTGGAGTTTGCGTCATTTTCCGCGTCGGGTATGCAAATTAGCTTTTTCCGACGATCCACAAAGGTACGCGCTGCCGTCGCATTCTCTTACGTCGTCTCTAGTCGGCTTTTTCCGGCGTATAGTTAAAGCTGTTATTTTGCGGCGTATAGATAGACTTTCCATGTTAAAGTATGGCCGTCGTTCCCGCGTCGAAATTTGAATTTTTTTTTTTTTTTGCGTAAGTCGTCCGTGAATAGGGATGGACGTAATTCACGTCTAAGTTAAAAAAATTACGTTGCGACGTCATTTCGTGCAAAGCACGGCGGGAAATTTCGAAACGGAGCATGCGCAGTTCAATCGGCGCGGGGACGCGCTTCATTTAAATGAATCACGCCCCCTACCCGCCGATTTGAATTCCGTTGCCAGAAATACATTACGCCGCCGTAACTTACGGTGCAAAATCTTCCTGGATTTGACTTAAAGCCAGGTAAGATACGGCGGCGTAGCGTATCTCTGATAGGCTGCGCCTATCCAATTCTATGTGGATCTGGCCCTTTGTTTTTTTTTTAGTTTTCATTTCATTTGTTGTTTTTTTCATTTTTCAAAAGATTACTAAATTCAAAAATTCGAAAATTTAAAAATCTGAAAACAAGATAGTAAATTCAAAAATTTAAAGGAACGAAAATCTGAAAATTCTAAATAATAACTAACTAATAATAACTAACTATTAAATTATAGGTATCGGAATTTACTTTCAAATTTGGCTGTTAGTGAACGTAACGATTACGAATTTATCCAAAGTTACGAATTATCCAAAATAACGAATGCCGCATCTAAACAAACAGAACAAATTTTTAATAAATAATAATAACACGTTTTTATTATTATCACTATTGTTATTTATTATTATTAATTCGTTCAGTTCCATTAGTTTAGATACGGCATTCATTATTTAGAATAATATGTAACGTTCACTAAAATAATAATAATAATAATATATATATATATATATATATATATATATATAATACACAGTGGGGATCGAAAGTGTAGGCACCCCAGGTAAAAATTTGTATTAATGTGCATAACGAAGCCAAGGAAAGAGAAAAATCTCCAAAAGGCATCAGATTACAGATTAGACATTCTTATAATATGTCAGAAAAAGGTAGATTTTATTTCCATCATTTACACTTTTAAAATTACAGAAAACAAAAAAATGGCGTCTGCAAAAGTTTGGACAACCTGCAGAATTTATAGCATGCACTGCCCCCTTTGCAAAGCTGAGACCTGCCAGTGTCATGGATTGTTCTCAATCATCGTCTGGGAAGACCAGGTGATGTCAATCTCAAAGGTTTTAAATGCCCAGACTCATCTGACCTTGCCCCAACAATCAGCACCATGGCTTCTTCTAAGCAGTTGTCTAGAAAACTGAAAGTGAAAATAGTTGACGCTCACAAAACTGGAGACGGCTATAAGAAGATAGCAAAGTGTTTTCAGATGTCAATATCCTCTGTTCGGAATGTAATTAAGAAATGGCAGTCATCAGGAACAGTGGAAGTTAAAGCAAGATCTGGAAGACCAAGAAAACTATCAGACAGAACAGCTCGCAGGATTGTGAGAAAAGCAATTCAAAACCCACGTTTGACTGCACGATCCCTCCAGAAAGATCTGGCAGACACTGGAGTTGTGGTACACTATTCCACTATAAAGAGATACTTGTACAAATATGGTCTTCATGGAAGAGTCATCAGAAGAAAACCTCTTCTACGTCCTAACCACAAAAATCAGCAAATGAACATATAGACAAGTCTGATGCATTTTGGAAACAAGTTCTGTGGACCGATGAGGTTAAAATAGAACTTTTTGGCCGGAATTGCCATCCGGGCCCCTGGGGACCTCCGGGCCCCTTACAGGTGTACTGCCTTTACCCCCCTGATGGCGGCCCTGTAAGAGGGGGTGAACTCAGTACTCCCTATGTCACCATGCACCACCCACAAATCTACATTTTAAAATGGTTAATTTAAAAAAGGAAAAACTAGATCAAAGTTAAACTCAACAATAAAAAATAACACACATATATATATATATATTTTTTTTTTTTTCTTGTTTAGTTGCCTGGGCTGTTGTCAGCCCCAGTGACTAGCCTAACAGGTTTTCTAACGTTCCAAAGTTGTAAATCTTTAAAATAAAAACTTTTTTGAGAATCGTGATCTTAATTCTAAACAGAATCGTGATTCTCATTTTTCCCAGAATCGTGCAGCTCTAGTTTGAGATGAGATGTATAACATGCTCATAGAGGTGTATATATATATATTCAGTATCTGCCGTCCTGTTTCAAGTTGGTTAAATGGGTTCTCTTATTTCAAAGTAATATATTCTTGCCTTTTAATTCGACTCGAGTCTCTGTTTTAATATTCATTGTCCTGATTAGCATAAAATAAAAGTTTGCAGGAAGATAATGAACAAAATGAAATAAAAGCAGCATATTACTACAGTCTAGATGTTCGCATAGCTAGAGGAAATGATGCTGGAACAGTAAATGTGTGCTCCAAATCCATACATCAGGAGAAGCCCCCCGTAGACCACTGCTGTAATGGTTACAAGATCATTATAACAGTTTTCTGTTATTTGTTATAACGTAATCCGGGTCCAGTGGAAGTGCTGCAGGATTCCCATGATAGAGGAGAGCCTTGATCGCAGCCTAACAAGTAATGATACAGTGGCTAGCAGAATCAGCTCCGGGAGAGCCCGTCCAGCTAATGAGGAGCTCTCTGTCGGGAGAGAAGAGAAGTAGGCTATGAGGTTAGCAGGAAGGTAGGTGACATGCTGGGATCCCGACAGCTGGAATTCGGTCTACTTACCAGGGGTGGCTGTCATCTTCCTTCTAAGGTGATGAGTTGTGCTAGGCCACACACTGTTCCAAAGGGCTTCAGTTTCCATTTTTGTTTCTGTGGTTTAAATATGATTTAGAAACAATATTTTATTTTTAATTTTTTTTAGGATAAAGGAGTAAATGTAATCATCATAGTACCAACAGTCCTAATATTTAAAGGAATACTGAAACTAAGACAATCAGTGCCATTGGAAAAAGCAAATAGAATTCTAGGGCCAGATTCAGAAAGAATTACGTCGCAGCGGCGGCGTAACGTATCCCATTTACGCTACACCGCCGCAGGTTTACAGCGTAAGTGCCTGATTCACAAAGCACTTACCTGTAAATATGCGGCGGTGTAACGTAAATCCGCTCGGCGCAAGCCCGCCTAATTCAAATGGGGCAGGCACCATTTAAATTAGGCGCGTTCCCGCGCCGAGCGTACTGCGCATGCTCCGTCCGTCAAATTACCCGACGTGCATTGCGCTAAATTACGTCGCAAGGACGTCATTGGTTTGACGTTAACGTAAATGGCATCCAGCGCCATTCACGGACGACTTACGCAAACTATGTGAAATTAAAAATTTCGACGCGGGAACGACGGCCATACTTAACATTGCTTAGACCACCTAGGAGGCAGCCTTAACTTTACGACGCGTATCGCTACGGAAACAACGTAAATTTAGATCGACGGGCATCGCGGACGTTCGTGAATCGCCGTAACTAATCATTTGCATATTCTACGCCGACCGCAATGGCCTCGCCACCTAGCGGCCGGCCTAGAATTGCAGCCTAAGATTCGACGGTGTAACACAAGTTACACCTGTCGGATCTTAGGGCTATCTATGCGTAACTGATTCTATGAATCAGTCGCATAGATACGACAATCGTATCTCTTCTCTGAATCTGGCCCCTAGGATGCATCTTTAAAGGGATAAACAGCAGGAGGAAGGAGGTCCTGATTCCTCTATATAGATCTTTAGTTATCGCTATAGGGAACACCAGCAGGAGGGAGAAAGCACTGATTCCTCTATATACCGGTAGATCTTTAGTTATCATTAGAGGGATCACCGCAGGAGCAAGGAGGTCCAGATTTCTCTATATAAATCTTTACTTATTAATAGAGGGGTCACCAGCAGGAGGAAGGAGGTCCTGATTCCTCTATATAAATCTTTAGTTATCGCTATAGGGAACACCAGCAGGAGGGAGAAAGCACTGATTCCTGTATATAGATCTTTAGTTATCATTGGAGGGATCGCTGCAGAAGCAAGGAGGTCCTGATTTCTCTATATAAATCTTTACTTATCAATAGAGGGGTCACCAGCAGGAGGAAGGAGGTCCTGATTCCTTTATATAGATCTTTAGTTACCACTAGAGGGGTCACCAGAAGAAGGGAGGACGTCCTGATTCCTCTATTCAGATCTTTAGTTATCAGTAGAGGGATCCTCAGCCGGAGAGAGGAGGTCCTGATACCTCTATTCAGATCTTTAGTTATCAGTAGAGGGATCACCAGCCGGAGGGAGGAGGTCCTGATTCCTGCATATAGATCTTTACTTATCAATAGAGGGATCACCAGCAGGAGGAAGGAGGTCCTGATTCCTTTATATAGATCTTTACTTATCACTAGAGGGATCACCAGCAGGAGGAAGGGGGTCCTGATTCCTTTATATAGATCTTTACTTATCACTAGAGGGATCACCAGCAGGAGGAAGGAGGTCCTGATTCCTTTATATAGATATTTACTTATCACTAGAGGGGTCACCAGTAGAAGGGAGGACGTCCTGATTCCTCTATTCAGATCTTTAGTTATCAGTAGAGGGATCCCCAACCGCAGGGAGGAGGTCCTGATTCCTCCATATAGATCTTTACTTATCAATAAAGGGGTCACCAGCAGGAGGAAGGGGGTCCAGATTCCTTTATATAGATCTTTAGTTACCACTAGAGGGATCCCCAGTAGTAGGGAGGAGGTCCTGATTCCTCTATTCAGATCTTTAGTTATCAGTAGAGGGATCCTCAGCCGGAGGGAGGAGGTCCTGATTCCTCCATATAGATCTTTACTTATCAATAGAGGGGTCACCAGCAGGAGGGAGGGGGTCCTGATTCCTTTATATAGATCTTTAGTTATCATTAGATGAATCATCAGCAAGAGGAAGGAGGACCTGATTCTCCTATATAGATCTTTAGTTATCACTAGAGGGATCACCAGCAGGAGGATAGGGGTCCTGATTCCTTTATATAGATCTTTAGTTATCACTAGAGGGATCACCAGCAGGAGAAAGGAGGTCCTGATTCCTTTATATAGATCTTTAGTTACCACTAGAGGAATCCCCAGTAGTAGGGAGGAGGTCCTGATTCCTCTATTCAGATCTTTATGTACCACTTGAGGGATACCCAGCAGGAGGAAGGGGGTCCTGATTCCTTTATATAGATCTTTAGTTACCACTAGAGGAATCCCCAGTAGTAGGGAGGAGGTCCTGATTCCTCTATTCAGATCTTTAGTTATCAGTAGTGGGATCCTCAGCAGGAGGAGGAGGTCCTGATTCCTCTATTTAGATTTTTATATTATTAGAGGGATCACTAACAGAAGGAAGAAGATCCTGATTCTCCTATATAGAGCTTTTTTTATCAGTCAAAGGACCACCGGCAGTAAGATAGAGGTCGTGATTCCTCCATATAGATAAGCCCAAGGATGGACAACAAAAATGGTAAAAGGGAAGAGATGATTGAAACCTTTAAATACATGGAGAATATGAATATGGTTCTGGAGGGCAATATTTTTTGTATGAAGCCCGGATCAAGAACATGGGAGCATGACCTTAAACTAGAAGGAGGAAAGTTCAAAATGATTCTTATGAAGTAGTATTTTACCAAAAGAGTAGTCAATGCTTGAAATAGACTTCCAACAGAGGTAGTGAATCAGTCAACGGCAAGTAGATTCAAACATGCTGGGGACAATCAGAGATCTACTATATTTTTAGAGGAAAAAAAAAGTTTAAAAAACAATTACAGTACCGTATTTATCACGGTATAACGCGCTCCCGCGTATACCGCGCACCCCTAAAGTGACCCCCAATCCTGTGGAAAAAAAGTTATTTTTGTACTTACAGTTTTGGTGTCTTGCGCGGCGTCCATCGGCGGCCTCGTCGGGTCCGTCGTCCTTCTGCGGCTTCGGGTGTCCTCTTCGGCGGGTCCGGCGTCCTTCTGCGGCTTCGGGTGTCCTTCTGCGGCTTCGGGTGTCCTTCTGCGGCGGGTCCGGTGTCCTCTTCGGCGGGTCCGGTGTCCTCTTCGGCGGGTCTGGCGTCCTTCTGCGGCGTCCTCGCGTCCTCCCCGCTCGTTTCCCGTGCCGAGTTTTGAATACTGCGCCAGCTTATACCGAGCATAGTACACTCGGGCAGGCTCGGCAACTGTCGCGCTCACGTCCTGTACGTCCAGGACGTGACCGCGGAAGAAGCCGAGACTGGCCGACTATACCCGAGTGTACTGGGCTCGGTATATGTCGGTGCAGTATTCAAAACTCGGCGCGGGAAAGTGGGTATCGGCGTATATCGCGCACCCACGATTTTGCCCTGATTTTCAGGGCAAAAAAGTGTGCGATATACGCCGATAAATACGGTATATATAATACCGTGCAAAAGTTTTAGGTAGGTGTGGAAAAAATGCTGTAAATGAAGATTGCTTTCAGGAATAGAAGTGTTAATAGTTTATTTTTATCAATTAAAAAAATGGAAAGTAAATAAACAGAAGAGAAATCCAAATCAAATCAACATATGGTATGACTACCCTTTGGCTTCAAACCAGCATCAATTCTTCTATGAACACTCAGTGCTTGTTCACACAGCTTTTGAAGGAACTCGGCAGGTAGGTTGTTCCAAACATGTCGGAGAACTAACCACAGATCTGTGGATGTCGGCTGCCTCAAATCCTTCTGTCTCTTCATGTAATCTCAGACAGACTCCATGATGTTGAGATCAGGGCTCTGTGGGGGCCAAACCATCACTTCCAGGACTCCTTGATCTTCTTTAACCCCTTGACGACCGTGTCACGAGGATATACGTCGGCAGAATGGCACGGCTGCACAAAGTAGTATATACGTCACTTTGAATTTCGCACTGTGTGGGCGCGCACCCCTTCCGTGAGCTCTGTGCCCGTGGAACCCACAGACTCGATGTCCGCTGGTGTCCCGCGATTGGGTCACAGAGCTGCAGAACGGGGAGAGGCCAGTGTAAACAAGGCATCTCCCTGTCCTACCTAGTGACACAACACTGATCGTCTGCTCCCTCTCATCGGGAGCAGCGATCAGTGACGTGTCACAGTAAGCCACGCCCCCTAACAGTTAGAATCACTCCCAAGGACACACTTAACCCCATCTTTGACCCCTAGTCGTTAACAACTTCACTGCCAATCACATTAATACAGTAATCAGTGCGTTTTTATAGCACTGATCACCATATAAATGTGAATGGTCCCAAAATAGCGTCAAAGGGGTCCGATATGACTGCCATAGTGTCGCAGTCATGATAAAAATCATTGATCACCGCCACTCGTAGTAAAAAAAAAATTATTAATAAAAATGACATAAATTATCCCCTATTTTGTAGACACTATGGGCCAGATTCACAAAAGAGATACGACGGCGTATCTCCTGATACGCCATCGTATCTCTGAGAGTATCTATGCGGCTGATTCATAGAATCATTTCCGCATAGATAGCCCTAAGATCCGACAGGTGTAATTGACTTACACCGTCGGATCTTAGGATGCAATACTTCGGCCGCCGATGGGTGGAGTTTACGTCGTTTTCCAGCGTCGGGTATGCAAATTAGCTTTTACGGCGATCCACAAATGTTTTCACGTTTGTTACGTCGTCGCTAGTCGTTTTTTCCCGTCGCAAAGTTAGGCCTGCTTTAACATGGCTTAAATTTAGACGAGCCATGTTAAAGTATGGCCGTCGTTCCCGCGTCAAATTTCAAATTTTTTTTTTGGCGTAAGACGTCCGGGAATACGAAAGTACGTTACGCACGTCGCCGTTCAAAAAAAGTACGTCACTTCCCGCAAAGCACGGCGGGAATTTCAAAACGGAGCATGCGCAGTACGTCCGGCGCGGGAGCGCGCCTAATTTAAATGGTACACACCCCATTTGAATTAGGCGGGCTTGCGCCGGACGCCTTTACGTTACACCGCCATAAGTTTACACGCAAGTGCTTGGTGAATCAGGCACTTGCGCTGAAAACTTGCGGCGGTGTAACGTATAGACGATACGTTACGCCGCCGCAGTTATATGTGAATCTGGCCCTATAACTTTTGCGCAAGCCAATCAATATGCAGTACGCTTATTGCAATTTTTTTTTAAACAAAAATATGTAGAAGAATACATATTGGCCTAAGCTGAGGAAAAAAAATGTTTTTTATATATATTTTAGGGGATGTTTATTATAGTAAAAAGTAAAAAATATTGTTTTTTTTTCAAAATTGTCGCTCTATTTTTGTTTATAGCGCAAAAAATAAAAACCGCAGAGGTGATCAAATACCACCAAAATAAATCTCTATTTGTGGGGAAAAAAGGACGCCAATTTTGTTTGGGAGCCACGTCGCACGACGCAGTGCCGAATCGCAAAAAGTGGCCCGGTCATTTGGCAGCCAAATGGTCCGGGGCTAAAGTGGTTATGCTAAAAATAGTTTTCAGTGATGTTGGCTGTATGTTTGGGGTTGTTGTCCTTTTGCAGAATAAATGTGGGGCCAATCACACGCCTCCCTGATGGTATGGCATGATGGATAGGGGGGGGGGGTGGGTGGGGGGGGTCTGTTTAAAGCTTTGCATTCTGCAACCCAACACACAACCTTGCCTCTGTGTCCATCCTCAGGGATCTGAATACTGCCCCCTATTGGCAGCCAGAGGATATCAGCAGTGCAGTCAACTTGTATGTCTTGGGCGCTCAGAAACAGACTGTGGGGCAGATTCACATAGAAATACATCGGCGCAGCGTATCAGAGATACACTACGCCGCTGTAACTTACTTTTGGCTGGTTTGAATCCTGGAAGAATTTGCGCCGTAAGTTACGGCGGCGTAGTGTATCTCTGGCGGCGGAATTCAAATCGGTGATTAGGGGGCGGGTTTCATTTAAATGAAGCGCGTCCCCGCGCCGAATGAACTGCTCCGTTTCTAAATTTTCCGCCGTGCATTGCGCGAAATGACGTCGCAAGGACGTCATTTTTTAAACTTAGACGTGACTTACGTCCATCCCGATTCACGGACGAGTTACGCAAAAAAAAAAAAAAAAAATTTCGGCGCGGGAACGACGGCCATACTTAACATGGCAAATCTAACTATACGCCGCAAAAAAGCAGCTTTAACTATACGCCGGAAAAAGCCGACTAGAGACGACGTAAGAGAATGCGACGGCCGCGCGTATGTTCGTGGATCGTCGGAAATAGCTAATTTGCATACCCGACGCGGAAAACGACGTGAACGCCACCCAGCGGACGCCGAAGTATTGCATCTTAGATCTGAAAGGCGTACGAAGCCATACACCTGTCGGATCTAACCCAGATGCCGTCGTATCTTGGTTTGAGGATTCAAACTAAAGATACGACGCGGGTAATTTGAAATTACGCGGCGTATCAAGTGATACGCCGGCGTAATTTCTTTGAGGATCTGCCCCAGTATGCCTACAGGGATCCAGATTTATGATTACCATTTGCTTGTACTTGGTCAGCATGCAAAATATAGTCATGGGCACACTTATCCATTAAACACTGAGGGACAGTTCTCTCTGAAGTACATGGGACACTCTCCCTCTGTAATTAAACAGCGGTAATTTAGCCTGCGTTCAGCAATCCCTCCCTCGTAAACGAGAGTATTTTAAATTGCATTGTATCTCACAGGAGACTTTCTACCAGTCTGTGGGTCTCTGAAGTGTTATTGTAATGGCTGTGTTGATATGCGCGCTTAATTATTATTAATAATTTACACACTTGTATCATTACTGAGGAAATCTTGCTGCTTACATAGTTATTAAAACGTATTTATATCCTTTTTAAATGGAGTGTTTGCGCTCCAGTTTATTTTCCTGGCTCCCTGTGACACCATGTCGCTGGTGTAGTGTCATCGTCCCCCCCCCCCCCAGAAGACAAATCTTTTGACTGGCGCCAACCACGGAACGTGTTAATTGAAGTTTCGGATGACACATCGAGCCGCAGAGAGAATAGAATTAGTTTTGATATGCAATACGCACTAGCGGATCACATCGCCCATCCTGCTGGCAGCCACCGCACGCATGCAAATCAGCGCTGGAGGGTCGGAAGTCAGCTCTGCAAATAAGAAATCCCACTGTAGCAATGTCATCGCATTTCTCCTCCAGCTGTTACATTAATGCGATGTATTTGCTTTAAAATTTGTTTTTATCTTCTTTTTTACTCATCTTCAGCCAAAAGTTTTCTTTTCTAGTTTAGAAAAGAGCGCGGAAAGGTTCAATCTTTTTTTAACCTCCATTCCATTTTTTAACCTTTCCTATTTAAATGATTTACCGTATTTATCGGCGTATAACACGCACCCCAAGTTTAGGAGGGAAGTTTAAGGAAAAAACTTTTAGGAGGGAATTTTAAGGAAAAATCAATGCAGCCTTATCAGTGTCCATCTGCAGCTTTTTCCGAATGATCTGTGTCCATCTGCAGCCTTGCCCAAAAGTGTGTCCATCTGCAGCCTTTCCTCAAAAGTGTGTCCATCTGCAGCCTTTCCTCAAAAGTGTGTCCATCTGCAGCCTTTCCTCAAAAGGATGTCCATCTGCAGCCTTTTCCGAATGTTCTGTGTCCATCTGCAGCCTTGCCCAAAAGTGTGTCCATCTGCAGCCTTTCCTCAAAAGGATGTCCATCTGCAGCCTTTCCTCAAAATTGTGTCCATCTGCAGCCTTGCCCAAAAGTGTGTCCATCTGCAGCCTTTCCTCAAAAGTGTGTCCATCTGCAGCCTTGCCCAAAAGTGTGTCCATCTGCAGCCTTTCCTAAAAAGGATGTCCATCTGCAGCCTTTCCTCAAAAGTGTGTCCATCTGCAGCCTTGCCCAAAAGTGTGTCCATCTGCAGCCTTTCCTCAAAAGGATGTCCATCTGCAGCCTTTCCTCAAAAGTGTGTCCATCTGCAGCCTTGCCCAAAAGTGTGTCCATCTGCAGCCTTTCCTCAAAAGGATGTCCATCTGCAGCCTTTCCTCAAAAGTGTGTCCATCTGCAGCCTTGCCCAAAAGTGTGTCCATCTGCAGCCTTTCCTAAAAAGGATGTCCATCTGCAGCCTTTCCTCAAAAGTGTGTCCATCTGCAGCCTTGCCCAAAAGTGTGTCCATCTGCAGCCTTTCCTCAAAAGGATGTCCATCTGCAGCCTTTCCTCAAAAGTGTGTCCATCTGCAGCCTTGCCCAAAAGTGTGTCCATCTGCAGCCTTTCCTCAAAAGGATGTCCATCTGCAGCCTTTCCTCAAAAGTGTGTCCATCTGCAACCTTTCCTCAAAAGTGTGTTCATCTGCAACCTTGCCCAAAAGTGTGTCCATCTGCAACCTTTCCTCAAAAGGATGTCCATCTGCAGCCTTTCCTCAAAATTGTGTCCATCTGCAGCCTTTCCTCAAAAGGATGTCCATCTGCAGCCTTTCCTCAAAAGGATGTCCATCTGCAGCCTTTCCTCAAAAGTGTGTCCATCTGCAACCTTTCCTCAAAAGTGTGTCCATCTGCAGCCTTGCCCAAAAGTGTGTCCATCTGCAGCCTTTCCTCAAAAGGATGTCCATCTGCAGCCTTTCCTCAAAAGTGTGTCCATCTGCAACCTTTCCTCAAAAGTGTGTCCATCTGCAACCTTGCCCAAAAGTGTGTCCATCTGCAACCTTTCCTCAAAAGGATGTCCATCTGCAGCCTTTCCTCAAAATTGTGTCCATCTGCAGCCTTGCCCAAAAGTGTGTCCATCTGCAGCCTTTCCTCAAAATGATGTCCATCTGCAACCTTTCCTCAAAAGGATGTCCATCTGCAGCCTTTCCTCAAGTGTGTCCATCTGCAGCCTTTCCTCAAAAGTGTGTCCATCTGCAGCCTTTCCTCAAAAGGATGTCCATCTGCAGCCTTTCCTCAAGTGTGTCCATCTGCAGCCTTTCCTCAAAAGGATGTCCATCTGCAGCCTTTCCTCAAAAGTGTCCATCTGCAGCCTTGCCCAAAAGGGTGTCCATCTGCAGCCTTTCCTTTAAAAGTGTGTCCATCTGCAGCCTTGCCCAAAAGTGTATCCATCTGCAGCCTTTCCTCAAAAGCATGTCCATCTGCAGCCTTTCCTCAAAAGGGTGTCCATCTGCAGTCTTGCCCAAATTACAGCATTACCAGTGTCTATCTGCAGCCTTGCCCAAATTACAGCATTACCAGTGTCCATCTGCCTGCCGAGGAGAGAACGAGCGCCGCCAAGATAAACAGAGCCGGATGTCCTGTGTACTCGGCTCCTCTAGGCTCGTCTCCCAGTCCTACCCAGTCCCGCCCCTTGGCCCGGCTCCTATGATGGACATAACACCAGTCCAATGGCGGGATGTAAATGCTAGGGCATGACTGCGAGCAGTACACTCGGCTCTGTCTATTTCGGCGGCGCTCGTTCCCTCCTTCCCCCTAGGAGGCAGCCGTTCGGCGTATAACATGCACTAACGATTTTCTCCTGGTTTTAAGGGGGAAAAAAGTGTTATACGCCGATAAATATGGTATTTACCAATTTCTTTTTCTCGAGCCTGTGGTGCGGTGGGCCAAAACAAAACACCAAAGTGAACCAAAAAGTGCATGTGGAAACACAAACAAAAAATTTCACTAGGGTGCTTCTTGGATCCCGTCCCAAAGAGGAAGGACCTTTCCCTGGCCTCCTGTAGTGCAAAATTCTCAATAGGGGCATAGTATACTCAGGTCTATTTAGCCAAAAGGCCCAGTGGACCCCACTACTCATGATCAGCCAAATTCGACCAGTGAGTAATTGGCGGGGGGCTCTTCCGAAGTGAGACCCCCTCCAAGGCCCGGGGAGGAAAGAACCTGATGCGAACACATCCTCCCTCTAGACTTCAGGATAGACCCACACCCTACCATCTGTGAGTAAAGGAAAATGACAGATAGCTAAAGTGCAATGAGACAAAATGACTAGGCCTGGCAACCTGGTAACAAAAATTGCCTCAGTCTTGGCAAGAAGGCCTTGTCTATGAGGCAATGTGCAGAAATGGCCGAATGCTCATTCTTATGCCGCATACAGACGATCGGACATTCCGACAACAAAACCGTGGATTTTTTCCCAACGGATGTTGGCTCAAACCTGTCTTGCATACACACGGTTGCACAAATGTTGTCGGAAATTCCAAACGCCAAGAACGCGGTCACGTACAACACGTTAAAGGGAAGTTCAATACCAGTCTTGTTAGTAGAAGTTTGGTGAGAGACGATTCACGCTTTTCAGTCCATTACTACATGACGAATGTGCTATCTCCATTACGAACGCTAGTTTTACCAGACCAAGCGCTTCCGTCTCGTACTTGATTCAGAGCATGCGTAGAATTTTGTGCGTCGAAATTGTCTACACACGATCAGAATTTACAAGAACGGATTTTGTTGTCGGAAGATTTGAGAACCAGCTCTCAAATTTTTGTTGTCGGAAATTCCGACAGAAAATGTCCGATGGAGCCTACACACGGTCGGAATTTCCGACAGCAAGCTCCCATCGAACATTTGTTGTCGGAAATTCAGAGCATGTGTATGCGGCATTACAGTGGTGTCCCAAACTACTATTTACCCTCACCTTACATGGTGGGCGCTCAATTCAGATTCCTTCCCACAAGGAAGATTCCTCAGGACCCCCATCATACCGTACTGTACAGCCAGTGATCCCAACCTAAAGGCCCGAATGATGGCAGACACCACTATTTAGGTTTTTTATACTCAATCAGAGGAGAAAATGGAAGGGAAAATGTCCCCACTGGCTTTCTATTTCAGAGGTATTTGCGCTGTCCCACCATTATGGAGATTTCCTTTCACTTCCTGTCCAGGTGGCAGGTGTCAAACAGAACAGGAGGATAATAGAAATCCTAAAATTTTAAATCTGATAGACATGCTAAAGGTTGATGCATGATTACATGATACATGATTTTTTTTCTCTTTCAGCCCATGCATGGAGGAATCTCCACTGCCGGCTATTGTATTCAGGCAGCCATGGCACCTGTGGAAAGAGCAAGGAAAGGTTCAATCTCAGTCAACTTTTCAATCTATTTAGTGATCTTTCAACATTGTGGCAACAGTTTGGTGAAGGTCCTTTTCTGTGTCATCATGACTGTCCCCTGTGTACAAAGCCAGCTCTATAAAGACATGTAGGTAGATTCAGAAAGAGTTAGGCCGGCTTATCAGTAGATAAGCCGACCTAACTCAGAATCTACGCCGCCGTATGTTTAAGTGTATTCTCAATCAGAGATACACTTAAACATATCTAAGATACGACGGCTTGCGCCGTCCTATCTTAGGGTGCAATATTTCGGATGGCCGCTAGGTGGCGCTTCCATTGCGGTCGGCGTAGAATATGTAAATTAGTAGATACGCCGATTCACGAACGTACGCCCGGCCGACGCAGTAATTTTACGCCATTTACGTAAGAGATAGGCCGCGTAAAGTTAGAGCTAGGCCCTAGTTGGAATAGTAATGTTAAGTATGGCAGCCGTTCCCCCGTCAAAATTCGATATTTTTTTACGTCGTTTGCGTAAGTCGTCCGTGAATCGGGATTTACGTAGTTTACGTCCACGTCGAAATCAATAGGCCCGTGCGGCGTACTTAGCCGCAATGCACACTGGTAAATGTAGGCGCGTAGCTTAAATGCCTTAAGCTACGCCGCCGCAAAGTTGCGGCAACGTACCTGAATCTAGGCAATGGTTTGATGAGTTTGGTGTGGAGGAACTTGAGTGGCCTTCATAGAGCCCTGACCTCAACCCGATAGAACACCTTTGTGATAAATTGTGATGAATATCGATTGTAGAGCTGCACGATTTTGGGAAAAATGAGAATCAGGATTCTTTTGCTTAGAATAAAGATCACGATTCTCAAAAGGCACTTACGAGACTGAGCAGCACATTGATGATGCTGCCCCCTCCCGCCCATTGGCATTAAAAAACATTGGGACACCTGCTTGGCAATGTTGCGCCCACCTTCAGGCTAGTCACTACGGCTAACAACAGCCCAGGCACCAGGCTCCATTTTCTACTCTCCAAATATATATATATATATATATATATATATATATATATATATATATATATAATTAATATCAGTCAACCCTATGTCACCAAGCACCACCCACAGATCTGCATTTTTAAATAGTTAATTTGATCTGTGGGTGGTTCATGGTGACATAGGGAGGACTGAGATTACCCCCTCCTATGTCCTGGGCTTTCTGGATATCAAGTGCAGTCATAATGGGCAAAGACAAATACAGAAGCTCACATTTGTGTTGTAAAAAGCATGCCATGCCTCCCATCGGATCAATGCTAGTGCAGTGTTTCCCGGGGTCTCTGCCGAAAAAACGTGGTACCGCCCATACACCGCATCACGCTCTCTGTTGACGTCAGTTGCTGACATCAGTTCCGGTATCAGCGCCATTGTCTTTCCACGTTGGTTCCGACGGCTTCTCCTCTGGTCCTTCCAGTCCATGCTACCTTACCAAAAATACTGATGCCAACATCCCAGGGACACCTGAAAAATCATGGTAATCCAGGATTGAGATCGCGCGGGGGGGGGGTGAATCAAGATTACGATTCTCTTTACGATTAATCGTGCAGCTCTAATTGATTGTGAGCCAGGGCGTTTTATCCACCAACGTTTGTACCTCACTTCACAAATACACACTCCAAAATCATATACAAAGCATTCCCAGAAGAGTGGAGGCTGTTATAGCTGCAAAGAGGGGACCAGTTCCTTATTAATGTCCATGGTTGTGGAATGGGATATCTAACAAACTCATATAGTGGGGATAGTGAGAAGATCATAAATATTCGCCAGTTTATCTCTTCCTGTTCCACATCTGTTCGCTACATTGGCAGAGCCTTGGTGACCACAGAAAATGTACAATGTCAATATATTAGGTTTGAGGCCATCATCAACCCTACAGATGACATTGAACCAATTTTTCTTATACCAGGGTTGGCAAAAAGTTAGTTGTACCGCTGACATCAGATAAGGTGATTACTGTTTCATATGTCTGATGCAAAGACTGTTCTGTCGATGTTGATAATGCCTAGAAAATTGACTATCTGTAGATAACAAATTCTGACTGCATAAGACTTCTGTTGTGTGCAGGCTTGCAAAGTGTTGAAGAAAGAGAAGAGATCAAGCCAGACGCCCACATAAGTAAATAGCGCTTATATAAAAGACATGAAATGACAGCTTTTCCCCGTGCTCTGTATGTACACATGCTGTCTTCTGCTTCATTGTTACTTAACTGGAAACCTTGCTGTTTTATGAATACCTCTAACAACATACTATAAACATACACACATGCCTCTATTTGCATCTTATGCCGCGTACACTCGATCATTTTTCGGATTGTAAAAAACGAAGGCCCGGATTCAGAAAGATTGCCGTAAGTTTAGGCGGGCGTAGCGTATCTCATATATGCTTTGCTGCCATAACTTTGAGAGGCAAGTCCTGTGTTCAGAAAGAACTTTTGCCCAAAGTTATGGCAGCGTAGCGTATATGGGCCGGCGTAAGCTCGCCTAATTCAAAATAGGCTGGTAGGGGGCGTGTTGTATGCTAAACAGTCGTGACCCCACCTAATTGACGTTACTAACGAACGGCGCATGTGCCGTCTATCAAAGTATCCCAGTGCGCATGCTCCAAATTACGCCGCAAATAGTCATCGCTTTAGACGTGAACGTAACTTACGCACAGCCCTATTCGCATACGACTTACGCAAACAACGTAAACGACGCAAAATTCTACGCTGGCCCGACGTTCATACCTAACATTGGCTATGCCTCATAGAGCAGGGGTAACTATACGTCGAAAAAAGCCTTACGTAAACGACATAAAAAAATGCGCCGGGCGCACGTACTTTTCTGAATCGCCGTATCTAGCTCATTACCATATTCGACGCTTAAATCTACGGAAGCGCCACCTAGCGGCCAGCGTAAATATGCAACTAAGATACGACGGCGTAAGAGACTTACGCCGCTCGTATCTAGGCAACTGTGAGGCGTATCTGATTCTATGAATCAGGCGCCGAGTTGCGACGGCCCGCATTCGGAGTTACGACGACGTATCTGGAGATCGCCGTCGTAACTTCTTTCTGAATCCGGGCCGAAGTTTTTTAAAAATGTCATTTAAAATGATCGTGTGTGGGCTTCAGAGCATCGGGTTCTGAAAAACGGGCCAAGTTTTTTTCGAACATGCTCTATTTTTTCACTAAGTTTTTTACAATGTCGTTTTTTGGGGTTGTAAAAAATGATCGTGTGTGGGCTTTAACGATGTGAAAAACCCGCACATGCTCAGAAGCAAGTTATGAGACGGGAGCGCTCGTTCTGGTAAAACCGTTCGTAATGGAGTAAGCATATTCATCACGCTGTAACAGACAGAAAAGCGCGAATCGTCTTTTACTAACACTAAAGCAGCCCAAAGGGTGGCGTCATCCGAATGGAACTTTCCCTTTATATTGCCATCGTACGTGTTGTACGTCACCGCGCTTTCATAGAGCATTTTTTTTTTTAACGATCGTGTGTAGGCAAGGCCGTTTTAATGATGAACTTGAAAAAAAAATTGTTTTTTCTAGAGCCTGAAAAACTTTGTTTTTTACAACCCGAAAAATGATCGTGTGTACGCGGCATAAAGCATATAGTGGGGAGAACAAGTATTTGATACACTGCCGATTTTGCAGGTTTTCCAACTTGCAACTTACAAAGCATGTAGAGGTCTGTAATTTTTGGTGGTGGCCGTTGGCATTACAAGTTAAACAGCTGTTCTAATGTGTAATCTTTCACTATTTTCACTGCCATCTCCTTCCCTCTAAGTAGAACCCCCAAACATTATATATATTTTTTATTCTAACACCCTAGAGAATAAAAGGGTGATCGTTGCAATACTTTCTGTCACGCCGTATTTGCGCAGCGGTCTTACAAGCGCACTTTTTTTGGGAAAAAAATACACTTTTTTAAATTAAAAAATAAGACAACAGTGAAGTTATCCCAATTTTTTTTATTGTGAAAGATAATGTTATGCCGAGTAAATTGATACCCAACATGTCACGCTTCAAAATTGCGTCCGCTCGTGGAATGGCGACAAACTTTTACCCTTTAAAATCTCCATAGGCGACGTTTAAAAAAATCTACAGGTTGCATGTTTTGAGTTACAGAGGAGGTCTAGAGCTAGAATTATTGCTCTCGCTCTAACGATCGAGGCGATACCTCACGTGTGGTTTGCTTCTGCGCGCAAGCTCGTCGGGACAGGGCGCGTTTTCTGGCACCTAACTTTCTTAGCTGGCTCCTAGATTCCAAGCAAATTTGTCAAACCCTGCTGCCACTGATACCCACCCACCACCACCATTACTGCCACTGATACCCACCCACCACCATTACTGCCACTGATACCCCCACCACCACCATTACTGCCACTGATACCCCCCACCACCACCATTACTGCCACTGATACCCACCACCACCATTACTGCCACTGATACCCCCACCACCACCATTACTTCCACTGATACCCCCACCACCACCATTACTGCCACTGATACCCCCCACCACCACCATTACTTCCACTGATACCCCCACCACCACCATTACTGCCACTGATACCCCCCACCACCACCATTACTGCCACTGATACCCCCTACCACCACCATTACTGCCACTGATACCCCCCACCACCACTATTACTGCCACTGATACCCACCCACCACCATTACTGCCACTGATACCCCCCACCACCACCATTACTGCCACTGATACCCACCCACCACCATTACTGCCACTGATACCCCCACCACCACCATTACTTCCACTGATACCCCCACCACCACCATTACTGCCACTAATACCCCCCACCACCACCATTACTGCCACTGATACCCCCTAGCACCACCATTACTGCCACTGATACCCCCCACCACCACTATTACTGCCACTGATACCCACCCACCACCATTACTGCCACTGATACCCCCCACCACCACCATTACTGCCACTGATACCCACCACCATTACTGCCACTGATATCCCCCCACCACTATTACTGCCACTGATACCCCCCACCACCATTACTGCCACTGATACCCCCCCACCACCATTACTGCCACTGATACCCCCACCACCATTACTGCCACTGTTACCCCCCCCACCACCATTACTGCCAGGGATTCCCCCCACCACCACCATCACCACTAGTGAGACTGATACCCCCCGCACCGCCAATAGTACCACTGATAACACCCCCACCACTGATACCCCCCCCACACCACCACCACCGATATCCCCACACCACCACCACTGATCCCATCCAGCAACCACCATCCCTGCCACTGATCCCACCCCCCACCACTACCACTCATCCCATCCCATCTTCCTCAACCACCACCCTCACCACTGATCCCATTCTCCCACCACTGCTGCCACTCATTTCATCCAATGCCCCCCTTCCACCACCCTTGCCACTGATCATATTCCCCCCACCACCTCTGAATGAATGAAAACTTATATAGCGCAGCACATGCGAATTTAATCACCTCTGCCACTCATCGCATTCATTCCCCCCTACCACTGATCCCACCCCTCAACCACCACCCTATCCCCCCACCACCACTGCCACTCATCCAATCTCTCCCTCACCGCTGCCACTGATCCTATCCCCACCTAACCACCACTGCTGCAAATCACAAGTAATTTTAGTTTTTTTTGGTGGGAGGGGGTTTAATATAATTATTTATTTTACCTAATTTCTATCACATGGGGGGGGGGGCGGCGTCTTTGAAGGACCCGGCCTTGGGGGGGCAAAGGGAGTAAATCCGGGCCTGGCTGCAAGACTTTTTATGTCGGCAGAATGGCAGGGCTGGGCACATGTGCAGGTACATCCCTTTTAAGATGCCCAGCCGTGGGTCGCGAGCTTGCGACCCGGTCCTGTCCTCCATGACCGCGCCTGCGGACCCAATTGCCGCCAGTGCCTCGCGATCTTTAACAGAGAGGAAGTACGGGGAGAGGTGAGTGTAAACAAACCTTCCCCGTTCTTCCTAGTGTGGCTGTCAGTGATCGTCTGTTCCCTGTGTTAGGGAACGACGATCAGTGGCGTCACACGCACAGCTACGCTCCCCCCCCCACAGTAAGAACACTCCCTTTGAACACACTTAACCCCTACAGCGCCCCCTACTGGTTAACTCCTTCACTGCCAGTGTCATTTTCACAGTATCAGTGCATTTTTAAAGCACTTTTCGCTGTGAAATTGACAATGGTCCCAAAAATGTCTCAAAAGTGTCCGATGTGTCCACCATAATGTCGCAGTCACGAAACAAACGCTGATCGCCGCCATTAGTAGTAAAAAACAAAATTATTAATAAAAATGCCATAAAACTATCCCCTATTTTGTAAACGCTATAAATAAAACCAATCAATATACGCTTATTGCGTAGAATACGTATCGGCCTAAACTGAGGGAAAAAAAATTCGATTTTTTGGGGGATATATTATAGCAAAAAGTAAAAAATATATATATTTTTTTAAAACTGTCGCTCTATTTTTGTTTAATAGCGCAAAAAATAAAAACCACAAATACCACCAAAAGAAAGCTCTTTTTGTGGGGAAAAAAGGACGTCAATTTTGTTTGGGAGCCACGTCGCACGACCGCGCAATTGTCAGTTAAAGAGCCGCAGTGCCGAATCGCAAAAAAGGGCCAGGTCCTTTACCTGCATAATGGTCCGGGTCTTAAGTGGTTAATAGAAATAAAATCAGCAGATTGTACATTGCCTTTAAGGAACTTGAGACCTTCGGCCCTGGGTACATATGTTTCATGCATGTTGGGTAACATTTTGTCAGATGGATCGTTGTTTTGGCCAAAATAAATAAAAAAAGTGTCCTTCTGCAGCGTAATTATGTTGTGTCCGTGGATATTAATTAGCATTGTCACCGGTGCTAATATTACACAGAACGGGTGCCAAATGAGCCAATGGGATTTGGAGCAAGCTGTAGAAGCGGCAATCTGCTGTGCGCATTCTCAGGCCACCATTGTTATGCCGTTGTTTTGTATGCAAATCGTCACAAGACAGTTCTGCGTTCCCGCGTTGCGGTTCAGTCAATATTGATAGACGTTGTGTGTGGTTCTCTGTGCGCGCTCAGACAATTCCAGGATCAAGGCCTACCATGGCTGCTGTTAGCTGGTGTTTGAGTCGCGCTTTTCCTATAAATAATATATGCCGACACTCATGGGATTTGCTTTTTTTTTTGTATATATGCTTTAACGTTAACACAGACGGCTCTTTTGATGAAAAGCTGAGCCAAGGGGTATGTCGGGACCGTATAATCCTATCAAATGCTGGTAACGGGCCAGATTCTCGTAGATCGGCGTAAAACTATTCGGCCGTAACGTATCTCGTTTACGTTACGCGGCCGCAAGTTTTACGGGCAAGTGCTTGATTCACAAAGCACTTGCCTGTAAAGTTGCGGCGGCGTAGCGTAAATTCTCCGGCGCAAGCCCACCTAATTCAAATGATCCAGGTAGGGGGCGTGGATCATTTAAATTAGGCGCGTTCCCGCGCCGATCGTACTGCGCATGCGCCGTCCCAAAAATTTTCCCGACGTGCATTGCGCTAAATGACGTCGCAAGGTTGTCATTGGTTTAGACGTTAACGTAAATGGCGTCCAGCGCCATTCACGGACGACTTACGCAAACGACGTACATTTTTAAGTTTCGACGCGGGAACGACGGCCATACTTAACATTGGTTGCCCCTCATATAGCAGGGGCAACTTTAAGCGTCGCTAAAGCTACGGAAACGTCGTAAATTCACTGCGTCGACCGCGCGTACGTTCGGGAATCTCGCGTAAATAGCTAATTTGCATAGACGACGGGGAAAACGACGTCGGCGACACCTAGCGGCGGGAAAAAAAATTGCATCTAAGATCTGACAGCGTAAGAGCCTTACGCCTGTCAGATCTAATGGATATCTATGCGTAACTGATTCTAAGAATCAGTCGCATAGATACGCCGGGCCAGATTAGGACTTACGACGGCGCAAATGGCGTTGCGCCGTCGTAAGCCCTTTGAGGCTCTCTGTCCTAGGTTACACTTAAAGCAGAACTCCGACCTTCCCTTTAGTCTGGTACGGTTGTACCGGCTCTTCTCCTGTGTGGAAATTGCTCACTGCACACTGTGAGGTCCTCAGAGCAGATATCCACCCCCACTGTTTTTGGGTAGATATTTGCTCATTTATGGCAAGTCTTTTCCAGAGGTATCAATATTTGACACTACATATTTGTGGTGGGACTTCATAGGCGCCATTGTTGTACTTAGGCTGTGGTCTCTAAACTGCGGTCCAAGAGCCCGATGTGGCCCTTTGCTAGCCTTTATCTGGCTCCTGGGGCACTATTCCCCCCAATAATATGAGGTACTTTTCCTCCTACTAACACCAACAGTCAGGCATAAATCCTGTCACTAACATAAATGATGGGGCACTATTCCTCCCACTGACACCAATGATGGGACACTATTCCTCCCACTGACACCAATGATGGGACACTATTCCTCCCAGTGATGGGACACTATTCCTCCCACTAATACCAATGATGGGACACTATTCCTCCCACTGACACCAATGATGGGACACTATTCCTCCCAGTGATGGGACACTATTTCTCTCACTAATACCAATGATGGGACACTATTCCTCCCACGGACACCAATGATGGGACACTATTCCTCCCACTGACATCAATGATGGGACACTATTCCTCCCACTGATACCAATGATGGAGCACTATTCCTCCCACTGACACCAATGATGGGACACAATTTCTCCCACTGACACCAATGATGGGACACAATTTCTCCCACTGACACCAATGATGGGACACAATTTCTCCCACTGACACCAATGATGGGACACAATTTCTCCCACTGACACCAATGATGAGACACTTTATACGGTATTACACTATTGTGGCTTTTTTTACCTCTATATCTGAGCACCAGTCACTGGATGCGTTTATGTACCCTTTTGAATCTGAAGAAGTGGGGAGGCATTTTTGAGTTCCTAGAACGCTGTATATACAGTACCTTTTGGTAAGAGCAATTACAACAGGGGTGGATTTAGACCCTGAATTGTCTTCACAAGTGGTGGTTCTGGTGGAAGAGGATGAGCATTTTAAGCTGTTGAGATCTATTTTGCTTTTCTTTGAACACAGTCTCTTGTTTCTACTGTTTCTTACCTGTTAATGATCTTTACCATCTTCACTTTTTCAGATATAGTGTTTATTTATTAGAAAAAAAAAAGAAAAAAAATATATATATATCTATATATATATATATATATAAATATATATATATAGATATATGTTTTTAGGTAGCGCCGCCTTGATATGTAATGTGTTGTTAATGCATTGTATGTTGTATTGCTAATGATGAGACACTATTCCTCCCACTGATACCAATGATGGGACACTATTCCTCCCACTGACACCACTGATGGGACACTATTCCTCCCACTGATACTAATGATGGGACACTATTCCTCCCACTGATACCAATGATGGGACACTATTCCTCCCACTGATACCAATGATGGGACACTATTCCTCCCACTGACACCACTGATGGGACACTATTCCTCCCACTGATACTAATGATGGGACACTATTCCTCCCACTGATACCAATGATGGGACACTATTCCTCCCACTGATACCAATGATGGGACACTATTCCTCCCACTGATATCAATGATGGGACACTATTCCTCCCACTGACACCAATGATGGGACACTATTCCTCCCACTGACACAAATGATGGGGCGCTATTCCTCCCACTGATACTAATGATGGGACACTATTTACAGTTACTGTATATACCCGAATATAAGCCAAGGCACCTAATTTTACCACACAAATCTGGGAAAACGTATATACTCGAGTATAAGCCTAGGGTAGGGAATGCAGCAGCTACTGTAAGTGGAAAAGAGGGTCAACAATGCCCATTTGCAGCCTCACTGTGCCTGTGCCCATTGCATGCCTCACTGTGCCCATTGCATGTCTCACTGTGCCCATTGCATGTCTCACTGTGCCCATTGCCCCCTCTCTTTGGGAGCAGCGATCAATGACGTGTTACTCATAGCCACGCCCCCTAACAGTTAGAATCACTCCCTAGGACACACTTAACCCCTTTAGCGCCCCCTACAGGTTAACCCCTTCACTGCCTGTGTAATTTTTACAGTAATCAGTGCATTTTTATATCACTGATCGCTGTAAAAATGACAATGGCCCCAATATGGTGTCAAAAGTGTCCGATGTGTCCGCCATAATATTGCAGTCACAATAAAAAATCGCTGATTGCCGCCATTACTAGTAAAAAAAAATGTATTAATAAAAATGCCACAAAACTATCCCCTATTTTGTAACTTTTGCGCAAACCAAATCGCTTATTGCGATTCTTTTTTTACCAAAAATATGTAGAATACATATCGGCCTAAACTGAGGAAAATTTTTTTTTTTTATATATTTTTTGGGGATATTTATTATAGCGTTATTTTTGTTTATAGCGCAAAAAATAAAGACCGCAGAGGTGATCAAATACCACTGAAAGAAAGCTCTATTTGTGGGGAAAGAAAATTTGTTTGGGAGCCAGGTCGCACGACCGCGCAATTGTCAGTTAAAACGACGCAGTGCCGAATCAGAAAAAGTGGCCTGGTCCTTGGCCAGCCAAATGGTCCAGGGCTTAAGTGGTTAGAAATCCTGGGCCAGATTCACAAAAGAGATACGACGGCGTATCTCCTGATACGCCGTCATATCTCTGAGAGTATCTATGCGGCTGATTCATAGAATCAGGTTACGCATAGATATCCCTAAGATCCGACATGTGTAATTGACTTACACCGTCGGATCTTAGGCTGCAATTCTAGGCCGGCCGCTAGGTGGCGATTCCATTGCGGTCGGCGTAGAATATGCAAATGACTTGTTACGGCGATTCACAAACTTACGCTTTACCCGTCGCTCTAAATTTACGTTGTTTCCATCGAGATACGCCGCGTAAAACTAAGGCTGCCCTCTAGGTGGCCTAGCCAATGTTAAGTATGGCTGTCGTTCCCGCGTCGAAATTTTTCGAAAATTCACGTCGTTTGCGTAAGTCGTCCGTGAATGGCGCTGGACGCCATTTACGTTAACGTCGAAACCAATGACGTCCTTGCGACGTCATTTAGCGCATTGCACGTCGGGTAATTTTACGGACGGAGCATGCGCAGTACGTTCGGCGCGGGAACGCGCCTAATTTAAATGGTGCCCGCCCCATTTGAATTGCGCCGAGCGAATTTACGTTACACCGCCGCAATTTTACAGGTAAGTGCTTTGTGAATCAGGCACTTACGCTGTAAACTTGCGGTGGTGTAACGTAAATGGGATACGTTACGCCGCCGCTAAGGTACCTGAATCTGGCCCCCTTTTTTTATTGGTCTTCTGTAATTTTCTGTTTGTCTGAGATACTGAATTTAGGGTTTTCACTGGCTGTAAGCCATAATCATCAAAATGAAAAGAAAGAAATGCTTGAAATATATCACTCTGTGTGTAATGAATCTATAGAATATACAAGTTTGACTTTTTGAATTAAATTACTGAAATAAAATAACTTTTTGATGATATTCTATTTTGTTGAGATGCATCTGTATGCTCAATTTATCTCCCTGAGGAAGAATGCATTGAAACGCGTTGCGTTATCCACAAGAATGATGACGCTATGCGTTTCACAAGCTCTGTCAGCACGTAGGACGTTTGTAATTGCACTCTCTTGCATGAGGATTGTGTAGTATATGTCAGTCCTAATTTTATGTCCTTTAACCACTTAAGGACCGCCTAACACCGATATACGTTGGCAGAATGGCACGGCTGGGCACAGTCACGTACCTGTACGTGATTGTATATTGCCCAGCCGTGGGTCGCGGGCGCACGGACCCGATCGCCGCTGGAGTCCCGCGATCGGTCCCCGGAGCTGAAGAACGGGGAGAGCTGTGCGTAAACACACCTTCCCCGTTCTTCACTGTGGCGCCGTCATCGATCGTGTGTTCCCTTATATAGGGAATCACAATCGATGATGTCACACCTACAGCCACACCCCCCTACAGTTGTAAACACACACGAGGTCACACATAACCCCATCAGCGCCCCCTTGTGATTAACTCCCAAACTGCAATTGTCATTTTCACAGTAAACAATGCATTTTAAATGCATTTTTTGCTGTGAAATGACAATGGTCCCAAAAATGTGTCAAAATTGTCCGAAGTGTCCGCCATAATGTCGCAGTCACTAAAAAAATCGCTGATCGCTGCCATTAGTAGTAAAAAAAATAATAATAAAAATGCAATAAAACTAGCCCCTATTTTGTAAACGCTATAAATTTTGCGCAAACCAATCGATAAAACGCTTATTGCGATTTTTTTTACCAAAAATATGTAGAACAGGGGTTGACAAATTTGCTTGGAATCTAGGAGCCAGCTAAAAAAGTTAGGAGCCAGAAACACCCCCCCCCCCCCGTCCCGACGAGCTTGCGCGCAGAAGCGAACACAAACGTGAGCAGCGCCCGCATATGTAAACGGTGTTCAAACCACACATGTGAGGTATCGCTGCGATTGGTAGAGCGAGAGCAATAATTCTAGCCCTAGACCTTCTCTGTAACTCAAAACATGCAACCTGTAGATTTTTTTAAAGCTCGCCTATGAAGATTTTAAAGGGTAAAAGTTTGTCGGCATTCCACGAGCGGACGCAATTTTGAAGCGTGACATGTTGGGTATCAATTTACTCGGCGTAACATTATCTTTCATAATATTAAAAAAAATGGGGATAACTTTACTGTTGTCTTATTTTTTAATTAAAAAAAGTGTCATTTTTTCCCAAAAAAATGCGCTTGTAAGACCGCTGCGCAAATACGGCATGACAGAAAGTATTGCAACGATCGCCATTTTATTCTCTAGGGTGTTAGGATAAAAAAATATATATAATTTTTGGGGGTTCTAATTAGAGGGAAGAAGATGGCAGTGAAAATAGTGAAAAATTACATTAGAATTGCTGTTTAACTTGTAATGCTTAACTTGTAATACCAACGGCCACCACCAGATGGCGCCAGCTTACACATCTGGTAGTAATAACTTGTAATACCAACGGCTCACCACCAGATGGCGCCAGCTCCCAAAAAAAGCCCCCCTTCCAAGCCAAGTCGCCAGGACCCTATTTCTAGTCGGCATGGCGACCTGGCGCCCGGGATTTGTCGAGTCCTGAGGTAGAATACGTATCGCCCTAAACTGAGGAAAAAAATCGTTTTTTTATATATTTTTTGGGAATATTTATTATAGCAACAAGTAAAAAATATTGCATTTTTTTTCAAAATTGTCGCTCTATTTTTGTTTATAGCGCAAAAAATAAAAACCGCAGAGGTGATCAAATACCACCAAAAGAAAGCTCTATTTGTGGGGAAAAAAAGGACGCCAATTTTGTTTGGGAGCCACGTCGCACGACCGCGCAATTGTCAGTTAAAGCGACGCAGTGCCGAATCGCAAAAAGGGTCCTTTAGCTGCATTTTGGCCCGGGTCTTAAGTGGTTAAAAAAAATTGTGACAGTAAAATTTGAATATTATGTATTTTGCGATAGATTCCTTAGTACAAAAATGGTGCCTATAAAGTGCCACCGCAAACATGTAGTGTGAAAGATATTGGTGTCCTTCAGCGATGTTGGCACAAATATCTCCAGCTTTCCTTGTTACTTTTCAAGAGTTATTCATTATCTAGCTGCTGTGTCTTAAAGTTCCCAATATAATAGAAGGTCAAGTTACTCTATTTTTAGTTGTCTTCGGAGGTCGAGCACCGCCACCATGAAAGTCACATTTTCCTGCATATTTTGAACACCCGGATGTGAGCATACCTACTGTTTTTCTGCTGAGATAATTGGATTATGGTTCGGGAATCTCTAGAACAATGGTGCCAGGTGGTCACATGGCATTGTGGCTGTTAGTATTGATGTTTCAAGGCTGGATGACAGCTGGGGCACACATGTTGAGGTTATTTCCTGTAACGCTTCATAATCTGAGGTAATGAGTGCATGTGCGCCATTTGGATTACCGTAATAACAATTCTGCAAGCCTAATTTTTTGGGGAAGAGTTGAGGGATACAGTTACAATTGCTTGGCCTTGACATTGTGCGCTGTATTTGCTACTCTCAAAGAACTGAAGATTTAATACATTTCTGATCCAGATAAGGCAGTGGTTCTCAACCTGGGGGTTGATTGCCGATTTGCCAGGGGTCACCAAATCCCGGGCTGTTCCTTAACCACTTGCCGTCCCGCCCTATTACAAAATGACGGCGGCAAAGTGGTTTCAATATTCTGACCCGACGTCGTATGATGTCTTCATGACATCGCGGCGATCGTTGTTGCGGTGTGTCAATCTGACACCCTGCAATCTTGGTCAGCTTGACATGGTACTGCTCCCGGTTTTTAACATTGGTGTCTATGGGAAATCCTGGTCAGCTTGACACGGTACTGCTCCCGGTTTTTAACATTTAACATTGGTGTCTATGGGAAATCCTGGTCAGCTTGACATGGTACTGCTCCCGGTTTTTAACATTGGTGTCTATGGGAAATCCTGGTCAGCTTGACATGGTACTGCTCCCGGTTTTTAACATTGGTGTCTATGGGAAATCCTGGTCAGCTTGACATGGCACTGCTCCCGGTTTTTAACATTGGTGTCTATGGGAAATCCTGGTCAGCTTGACATGGCACTGCTCCCGGTTTTTAACATTGGTGTCTATGGGAAATCAAGGTCAGCTTGACAAGTCACTGCTACCGGTTTTTAACATTGGTGTCTATGGGAAATCCTGGTCAGCTTGACATGGTACTGCTCCCGGTTTTTAACATTTAACTTTGGTGTCTATGGGAAATCTTGGTCAGCTTGACATGGTACTGCTCCCGGTTTTTAACATTGGTGTCTATGGGAAATCCTGGTCAGCTTGACATGGTACTGCTCCCGGTTTTTAACATTGGTGTCTATGGGAAATCCTGGTCAGCTTGACATGGTACTGCTCCCGGTTTTTAACATTGGTGTCTATGGGAAATCCTGGTCAGCTTGACATGGTACTGCTCCCGGTTTTTAACATTGGTGTCTATGGGAAATCCTGGTCAGCTTGACATGGTACTGCTCCCGGTTTTTAACATTGGTGTCTATGGGAAATCCTGGTCAGCTTGACATGGTACTGCTCCCGGTTTTTAACATTTAAAATTGGTGTCTATGGGAAATCTTGGTCACCATAAATGATAGGGACACCAAACTTGGGAAGCACCGAGAGGGGACCCATGACTACAACATTTTGGGGTCGGCCAGCTTGCCTAGGTAATCAGTTATGCCTGTAAATGACTATTGCAATGCAGTACATGTATTGAAAAGTGAACAAGGGTATTGCTTCACTTTAAAGTGGAGTTCCACCCAAAAATGGAACTTCCGCTTTTCGGATTCCTCCTCCCCTCTGGTGTCACATTTGGCACCTTTCAGGGGGGAGGGAGGAGCAGATACCTGTGTAATCCAGGTATTTGCTCCCACTTCCGGGCAAAGATCGCCGCAGTATCCGCGGCGATCTACGCCATGTCCGGCCCCTCATCCGTCCCCTCCGCTGTCTTCTGGGAGACATAGGTCCCAAAAGACAGCAAGGACCAGTGAGATTGCGGCTCCTCCACCTGAGAGCCAAAAGACAGATCGGCTTCGGCTGCTGACATCGCAAGCTCCCTGGACAGGTAAGTGTTCATATTTTAAAAGTCAGCAGCCGCAGTATTTGTAGCTGCTGACTTTTAAAACAATACATTTCGGCAGAACTCCGCTTTAGTACATTTTTGTTTTACATACATGCTCTGGTCCCATTGTGTACTTAAAAGTGGGGTATACCTGTAGTCACTATTAGGAGAGTGTGAGATGGAGTGACAATGCAGGTGAACTGTTATAAGACAGTGGCAGAGTGTTGTCACCCAATAACAGGATGTGCCTGAACTAGAAATTCAGGGCAAAATCGTGGGTGCGCGATATACGCCGGTACCCGCTTCCAGCGTCGAGTTTGAATCACATATACCGAGCGCAGTACACTCGGGTATAGTCGGGCAGGCTCGGCTCCTCTCGCGGTCACGTCCTGGACGTACAGGACGCACAGGACGTGACCGCGAGAGGAGCCAAGCCTGCCCGACTATACCCGAGTGTACTGCGCTCGTATATGCCGGTGCAGTGGTTCAAACTCGGCGCGGGAAGCGGGGATCGAGCGGGGAGGACACCGCAGAAAGACACCGGACCCGACGAGGAGGACACCACCAAAGCCGCAGAAGGACGCCGGACCCGACGAGGCCGCCGATGGACGCCGCGCAAGACACCAAAACTGTAAGTACTAAAATGTTTTTTTTTACACGAATGCGGGTCCACATTAGGGGTGCGCGCTATACGCCGGAGCGCGCAATACCCCGATAAATACGGTATTTCATTCCGTATTTCCTCTCTGCAAACTTGGCATGGCGTTCTCATCCCTTCTTTGCGTTACGAATGCCCAAAGATGACTTCTGTGTTTTGAAGATTGGTGATTTGTTTTCTTGCCTGCAAGCTCCTCAAGCCTTCGTCCGTACAGCATCTCCCACTTGCTGCGTGTGTTGGCGATGAGTCAGAGGCAGCGGCGTGGGTCCCGGCTCCCCCCCTTCTTCCTCTAGGTGGGAATGTGACAGGAGCAGAGGGACCACGCTGTGCGCTCCGCGGTCGGCAATGAGCCGCATGACTGACTGATAAAATTCTCAGTGTTCCATCATTCCTGTCCTGCCTGAGGCACAAGCCATTGGGAGGGCCGGGCTGCGTCTGTATTCTCTGCCACAAATCTGCAGCGATCGATACGACAACCTGCATACAGAACACGCTCGCTGTGCTATTTTATAAAGATGGCTCCCGGCTATTCATTCTAGGATCACATCATTGGCAGATGATAACTTTACATTAAAACATGTAATAGGAATTGTATGTGTCCTGATGGTCCTTCCGTGATATCTGAGCGTACATCCGATAAAACACGAAAGTTCAGAATGTAAAGGGAACCTGTCATTACAGCCCATTTCTGGACACAGCTAAACCCCCTTCCAATTAACAAAAAGATGGCAACCACCCCAACCTATAACTGGCCTTTGCACCAAGTTGCACATGGAAGGGCAACGCACATCACAAACAGACAAAAGATTTCCCAGCACACTTACCCGCCAGCAGGGCCGGACTTACCATTGTGCTTGACTGGGCTCAAGCCCATGGGCCCCACCCAATAGGGGGCCCCGGAAGGAGGAAGCAGGAAGAGCCATGCCGCTGCTGATGAAGAGGTAAGAAGTCCCCTTCACCCCCAGCTCAACAACTACGATCGGCGGCCACCCCTCAACAACTTTGATCAATCGGCCCCCCCCCCCGCTCAACAACTCCGATCGGCGGCCCCCCACCGCGTAACAACTCTGGTTAGCTCCGATCGGTGGCCCCCCCGCTCAACAACTCGGATCGGTGGCAGCCCCCCGCTCAACAACTTCGACGATCAGCTTCGATCTCGGCGCCCCCCCGCTCAACAACTTCGACGATCAGCTTCAGATCTCGGCGCCCCCCCTGCTCAACAACTTTGACGATCAGCTACAATGATCTCGGCGGCACCCCCCCGCTCAACAACTTCGACCCCCCCCGCTTCTCGGCTCCAGGGGGCCCCTCAATCAACACTCAAGCCCAGGGGCCCACCACCACCCACCACCACCCTAAGTCCTGCCCGCCAGCCTGTAAAACGACCAAATTTGCCCCGTCTTATGCCTTGTACACACAATAGGAATTTCTGATGGACTAAAATCTGATGGAATTTTTCGTCAGAATTCCGATCAAGCTGTCTTCCATCAGTCTTGCATACACACTGTCAGACAAAATTCCGACCGTAGAAAACGCGGTGACGTAAAACACTACCATGAGCCGAGAAAATTGAAGTTCAATGCTCCCGAGCATGCGTCGACTTTGATTCTGAGCATGCATAGGAATTTTCTCCGACGGAGTTCCACACAGACGATCGGGATTTCCCGTAGGATTTTATTCCATCAGAAAAATTTAAAACATGTTCTGTTTTTTTACTGGGATGATGGGAAAAATCCTATGGGCCCACACACGATAAGAATTTCTAATGAAAAAATTCCATCAGACTGTTTTCATCAGAAATTCCTATCGTGTGTACAAGGCATCACAGTTTACGTTAAAAAGAGAGGGTTTTGTTTGCACACATTTTCAAATATATGCGCAAGCTGCAGTACCCACACCAAGGGACCTCTGTATATACTGCGGTCTTAACTCTAAATTTCCATAGTCTCCATAGTAGAATATGGGGGTATCGGTGATTAGACTCCAGAGTGTGCCACATCCCTAAATACAAATATAGACATAGAGGTTCCCAGTTGATGGACTGTATAGGCACTTCAGGCAAGAGCTGCACAATTAATCGTTAAAAAATCGTGATCTCGATTCAACCCCCCTGACGATCTCCAATGCAGAGTTTGCCAGAGTCTTTCTAATAACAAGTGGAGAGACTTATCAGCTGTCAAAAGAAAATATCTGGGCAGTCTGCCAAGTTCTTAACAGGAAACATTGTAACTAATGCTTCCTTCTTAGATCAAAGGGATGAACTTCTGTGTGTAAAGAAAGGGCAGTCTGCCAAGTTTGTAACAACATGAACATTGTAACTAACTTCCTTCTAAGTCCCCTTTCACACTGGGGCGTTTTTCGGGTGTTTTTCAGGCGCTATGGCGTTAAAAAAAGCGCCTGAAAGAAGCCTCATCTACAATCCCAATGTGAAAGCTTTCAGAGCCCTTTCACACTGCCAGCGCCCGAAAAATGCTGGTAAAGCTCCGCTAAGACCCCTTTCACACTGAGGCGTTTTTCAGGCCTTACTATTACTACTCATTGTGAGGTCTGCCATTCCATAATGGATTCATAGGTGCAGGACCCCGTTTGCCAGGCCTCAGTGCCCCCTGGTGTTTCCAGGTTGACTGTAGCACCTTTTGGATGCTCCAGTTTACGAGAAGCCATGTGGAGGACACAGAAAACATGTGGAAGAAATTTTTTGGCCTAAAAGCAAAACGCTATGTGTGGCTGAAAACTAAGGCCTCGTACAGACGGGCGGATTATCCGATGGAAACGGTCCGCCGGACCGTTTCCATCGGACATTTCTGCTCCGGATTTTGATCTGATGGCTGTACACACCATCAGATCAAAATCCCCGTGGAAAATATCCACGGTGACGTGGCCGCGCCGTCGCCGCGACGATGACGACCGCGACCCTGGAAGGTAAATACTTTCACGCATGCGTCGAATCACTTTGACGCATGCGAGAGATGGGGATCGGTCGGACTTATCCGGTGAGTCTGTACAGACGACCGGATAAGTCCGACGGACAGGTTTCCAGCGGATAGATTTCTTAGCATGCTAAGAAATTTTTATCTGCTGGAAAACGGTCGGCTGGACAAATGTCCGCCGAAAAATGTCCGCTAGGCCGTACACACGACCGGATTTGTCTGCTGGAACTGATCCGCGGATAAATCCCAGCGGACAGATCCGGTCGTGTGTACAGGGCCTAACACTGCACATCACCGTGAAACATGGTGGTGGCAGAATCATGTTGTGGGGTACATTTGTATGGCGCCCCCCCGGAGTCAATACTTTGTAGAACCTCCTTTCTCTGCAATTACAGCTGCATGTCTTTTTGGGGATGTCTCTACCAGCTTTGCACATCTAGAGAGGGACATTTCTGCCCATTCTTCTTCTTTGTAAAATATCTCAAGCTCTGTCAGATTGGATGGAGAGTGTCTGTGATCAGCAATTTTCAAGTCTTGCCACAGATTCTCAATGTGATTTAGGTCTGGACTGTGACTGGGCCATTCTAACACATGAATATGCTTTGATCTAAACCATTCCATTGTAGCTCTGGCTGTATGTTTCGGGTCGTTATCCTGCTGGAAGGTGATCCTCCCCCCCAGTCTCAAGTATTTTGCAGATTCTAACAGGTTTTCTTCTAAGATGCCCTGTATTTGTCTCCATCCATCTTCCCATCAACTCTGACCAGCTTCCCTGTCCCTTCTGAAGAAAAGCATCCCCACCACATGATGCTGCCACCACCATGTTTCACAGTGGGGATGGTGTGTTCAGGGTGATGTGCAGTGTTAGTTTTCCGCCACACATAGCGTTTTGCTTTTGGGACAAAGTTGAATTTTTGCCCACAAATAGAGCTTTCTCTTGGTGGTATTTGATCACCTCTGCGGTTTTTATTTTTTGCGTTATAAACAAAAATAGAGCGACAATTTTGAAAAAAAAAAGAATATTTTTTACTTTTTGCTGTAATAAATATCCCCCAAAAATATATAAAAAATTTTTTTTTTTCCTCAGTTTAGGCCGATACCTATTCTTATACATATTTTTCGTAAAAAAAATCGTAATAAGCGCTTATTGATTGGTTTGCACAAAAGTTATAGCGTCTACAAAATAGGAGATAGTTTTATGGCATTTTTATTGATATTTTTTTTTTTTACTAGTAATGGCGGCGATCAGCGATTTTTATCGGTACTGCGACCTTATGGCGGACACTTCGGACCCTTTTTACACATTTTTGGGACCATTGTCATTTTTATAGCGATCAGTGCTATAAAAATGCATTGATTACTATAAAAATGCCTCTGGCAGAGAAGGGGTTAACACTAGGGGGCGGGGAAGGGGTTAATTATGTTCCCTGGGTGTGTTCTAACTGAAGGGGGGGTGAGACTGACTAGGGGAAATGACAGATCGCTGTTCATACATTGTATGAACAGACGATTCGTCATTTCTCCCCCTGACAGGACCGGGACCTGTGTGTTTACACTCACAGCTCTCGGTTCTCGCTCTGTAACGAGCGATCGCGGGCATGCGCGTCGGCACCAGGGGCGAGCGGGGGGCGCGCGCACCTCCGGCGCCCCTGTTGGCTGACCTGCGAGATGTCGTATAGCTACGTGATCTTGCGCAGCCGAGCCAACCTGCCGCCATATAACTGCGGCGGCTGGTCGGCTAGTGGTTAAATAGCTTTAAACTTAACCATCTTTAAACCATCCCCCGAGTCTCTATGCTGTAATCATCCCAGCTGCAGGTGCCGCATCTCCAGGTGCCCGCATCTCCAGGTGCCCGCATCTCCAGGTCCTTCACCAATCTCTAATCTCTAATCCACGCAGTACAATAAAACCTCACACTACTGTTTCAGAATGGCTAAAGTCAACTGCATTGTTCAAGCACAGCGAAGATCTCTCCACCCCGTATCTCCTTCTGTTGTGTTTCACCCCATGGTGGAGCTTAGAACTAAACTGGATGACATTTAGGCTGCTAAAGCACCCGGTATTATACACAAAACACTACTTTTCCATGCATTGTTTTCTATCTCAGCTCTGCTTATCTTTTCCCGCCTTTTTCTGCCCCATGCTTTCTACATGCACTCCCATCATTGCTCTGGACTGGCTTCCTGATAAGGACAACAGTGGACCAAGCGCAATGTGTGAGAGCGCTGCTGCTTGTAGTCTGCACCATGGGCGCATGTGACAAAGTGACAACAAAGAACCAAAAGATGGGAGACAGCTGTCCCCCCAATAACAGGAAGTGTCTGAATTAGGGTCTTCATAGGATCATCAAATATTATTTGATCTTATTTTATTTCCTATGAAAGCTGCGAATGTAAAAAATATTGAAAACAGCTATTGAAATTACAGTGGAACCTTGGTTTACGACAGGGGTCAACAATATCCGGGCGCCAGGTCGCAATTGCGACAAGAAATTGTGACCTGGCGCCCGCGCCCGCCGGTAATTGAGGCCGCGGCTTTGTGGCCTACAAGGCCGCGAAGCTGGGCCTCAATTACCGGCCGCCGCAGGCCCGCCGCGATCGTGCGGCGGGGGAGGTGGGGGGCGCACGGAGGCACAGGATCCTGTGTCTCTGTGCGCCCCTGCCGCGCGATTGCGGCTGGCCCGCGACGGCCGGTAATTGAGGCCGCGGCTTTGTGAAGTCCCAAGCTCTTCCTTCTGTGAGCTGGCACCATCTGGTGGTGGCCAATGGCATTACAAGTTAAACAGCAATTCTAATGTAATTGTTCACTATTTTCACTGCCATCTCCTTCCCTCTAATTAGAACCCCCAAACATTATATATATTTTTTATTCTAACACCCTAGAGAATAAAATGGCGATCGTTGCAATACTTTCTGTCACGCCGTATTTGCGCAGTGGTCTTACAAGCGCACTTTTTTGGGAAAAAAGTACACTTTTTTAAATTAAAAAATAAGACAACAGTAAAGTTATCCCAATTTTTTTTATATTGTGAAAGATAATGTTACGCCGAGTAAATTGATACCCAACATGTCACGCTTCAAAATTGTGTCCGCTGGTGGAATGCCGACAAATTTATACCCTTTAAAATCTCCATATGCAACGTTTAAACAATCTATAGGTTGCATGTTTTGAGTTACAGAGGAGGTCTAGAGCTAGAATTATTGCTCTCTCTCTACCAATCACACCTCACGTGTGGTTTGAATACCGTTTACATATGCGGGTTGTACGATATATCTCTGGCTGAGGGCCGTGAACGCTTTCTAGCTGCCATTGAAATTCCTGGCGCCATGGAAATTGCCTCTGCATTCTCAGCCCTGACCGCTTCTGCTGTCCATTTTGAATGCATGCTTGTGCTTCCTGGTATTGGTATGCCAAATGAAGACCAGCCAATACAGCCCCCCCCCCCCCCTCAGACTTTTGAATAGCAGACTGTAAGGCCTCATTTATACTTGCTTCGGCTTCAACACACATTAATGGCTAGTTTACACTTGCTTCAAAACAAGGCTTCGGACATGCTTTGTTAAAGCTCTCTGAATGCCAGTCAAAGCTCCTGTCACTAAATAAAATGGTTAGCTTACAGTCCTGTTCAGTCCTGTTCAAGGCCTCCATAGAAGTCTATAGCAAAGCTCGCTTTAAGCCTCACAAAAGCCTCATCGAAGCCTCACCAAAGACCCACCAAAGGCTCATCGAAGCGCCACGAAGCCTCACCAAAGACCCACCAAAGGCTCATCGAAGCCTCACCAAAGACCCACCAAAGGCTCATCGAAGCCTCACCAAAGACCCACCAAAGGCTCATCGAAGCCTCACCAAAGACCCACCAAAGGCTCATCGAAGCCTCACCAAAGACCCACCAAAGGCTCATCGAAGCCTCACCAAAGACCCACCAAAGGCTCATCGATGCCTCACCAAAGACCCACCAAAGGCTCATCGAAGCACCACGAAGCCTCACCAAAGACCCACCAAAGGCTCATCGAAGCCTCACCAAAGACCCACCAAAGGCTCATCGAAGCCTCACCAAAGACCCACCAAAAGCTCACTGAAGCGCCACCAAAGCCTCATTGAAGCCTCATCAAAGCACCAAGAAAAAGCAAGGTGTAAACAGGACTGTAAGCTAACCAATTTATTTAGTGAATGGCTAGCTAGCTTTGACTGGTGTTCAGAGAGCTTTAACGAAGCGCGTCCGAAGCCATGTTTTGAAGCAAGTGTAAACTAGCCCTAAATCTAAAGTATGGGTCTCCAAACTTTCCAAGTGAAGGGCCAGTTTACTGACCTTTGGACTTTGGAGGGGGTCGGGGGCAGACTGTGGCCAGTGCTAATAGGAAATGCCCCAGTATCAGTGGGAGTGAACAACTCCTTAAGCTTGGAGGTAAATCAGAATAAAACAAATTCATAGTAGTAGGAAGAAGTAATAGAGGCCCATCATTGTTATTAATGGAAGGAATGGTGCCCCATTGTTGGTGTCAGTGGAAGGGATGGTCCCTCATCATTGGTGTCAGTGGGGAAAAAAGTGTCCCATCGTTGGTGTCAGTGGGAGGAATTATGCCCCACTGTTGGTTTCAGTGGAGGGAATGGAACCTCATTGTTGGTGTCAGTGGGTGGAATAGTGCCTCATATCAGTGTGAAGACTAGTCCCCCAAGGGCCGAATAAAAGCAAACAAAGGGCTGCATTCAGGCTGTGAGCCACAGTTTGGAGACCACTGGCCACTCAAGTTTTTCCACACCAAACTCCTGAAACCATATCTTCATGCTAGATTTGTACAAGGCCATTCTTACCACAAGGATAGAAGAGCACCGGAACCACCTGAACCAGTGGTAAAACTACCAAGGTGACAAAGGCCTCTCTTGTGACCGGGCCCTGGAGTTCCGCCACATGTGGCTATATTTATTATTTTTTTTTAACATTTGCACTAAATTCTGGAAACTTGGTCAATGTTATTATTGAGTCCACTAACTTTGGCTGACCAGCGTTTGAGGTGATGACATAAAAAGCAGGACAACAACACCCATGTGCACAAGCCCCATAGCTTATATGAAATTGGTTTTAGATGTGGTTTAAAAGAACAACGCTCACAGCATTCGATCCTCATTCCATTCTGTACTTATGTGTCTACGATATAGCAAAATAGAATGGGAACTGTACTCTTTGCACAAAGACTAAGCCCCTTAACTTGCTCATCTTTAGAATGATACAACAGATGCATTCATGAATGAGTTAAGCAGCTCAACGTGGACTGGTCAGGCAACACAGTGGGCCAGATTCACATAGATTAGCGGATCTTTAGATCCGCGTAATCTATGTGATTTACGATCCGCCGGTGCACTTTTGCGAGGCTAGTGCAGTATTCACAAAGCACTTACCTCGAAACTTGCACCGGCGGATCGTAACTCCCCCGGCGGAATTCAAATTCCGCGGCCAGGGGAAGTGTAGTATTTAAATCAGGCGCGTCCCCGCGCCGATTTAAATGCGCATGCACCGCCGGCTAAATTTCACGGCGTGCATTGCTCACACTGACGTCGCTAGGACGTCAGTGGTTTCGGCGTGAGCGTAACCTGCGTCGGGCCGAATTCTGAATCGACGTACGCAAACGTCGTTAAAATTTAAAACTCGGCGCGGGAACGACGGCCATACTAAACATAGGAAACGCAGCAGTTACCCCTGCTATAGCAGGGGTAACTATCCGCCGTAAAAAGCCGAACGCAAACGACGTGAAAAAAAAGCGGCGGGCGTTCGTTACTGAACCAGCGGTTCTCCTCATTTGCATATCCGACACGTAAAAGACCGAGGCGACACCTAGCGGCCGGCGGGAGATTGCAGCCTAAGATCCGACGGTGTAAGTCACTTACACCAGTCGGATCTAAGGGAGATCTATGCGGAACTGATTCTTATGAATCAGTCGCATAGATCCGACCGTCCGATCTCAGAGATGAATCTGGCCCAGTGTTTCTCTGTCTGTTGAACAGCGCACATACCAGTACAGGGGAAGTGTAGGTTCGGCGGCCATGTGTGTAGATGTTGGCTATGATGTCATACCTCCCACTCTTCACTGCAGATCTGTCCTGATAAAAGGTGACATTCCTCCTTAAACATATTTTTCGCTGCCTTCTCCCTTCCCCCGCACAGCTTCTGCCTCTCTCGTTTCTGGGCAACCGCGATAATCTTTGTGATTTTTCTGACACGCTGCAGAATGAAAAAGGCTCCAGCCCAGGAATTAAGCAGCCGGTGACAGAAATTCTTTTCCTCAAGTTTATGAGCAGATTGTACGTGCAATCATTTTTGTCATCCCGCTGGGGTTCCCGTTCTATCTATGGCCACCAAATGTCACCAGCGGGTTTTTGCGCGGAACATTTTTTTTATTTGTTGCTCGTATTGGTTTTAGAAGAAGGGTTAGGTCACAGAAGAGGAGGAATATTGGTGTGTGTACTGGTATGGCTGGTTGGGCCTCGTATCAGTGTTATACAATACAGTGGAACCTCGGATTACGAGCATAATCTATTCCAGGAGAATGCTTGTAATCCAAAGTACTCGCATATCAAAGCGAGTTTCCCCATTGAAGTCAATGGAAACAAAAATAATTCATTTCGCATTGACTTCAATGGCATGCAATACTGCATGCGGCCAGAGGTGGTGGGGGCACCAGAGAGCCTCTGAAATGTCCGGCAAACTTCGGAAAGGCTCGTAAACTAAAGCCCAGATTCAGGTAGGGCAGCGGAACTTTGTGCGGGCGTAGCGTATCTTCTTTACGCTACGCCGCCGGAACTTAGAGAGGCAAGTGCAGTATTCACAAAGCACTTGCGTCCTAAGTTACGGCGGAGTAGCGTAAATGGGCCGGCGTAAGCGCGCGTAATTCAAAGTAGTCAGGTCGTGGGCGTGTTGTATTTAAATTTAGCGTGACCCCATGTAGATGCATGGCCAAACGAACGGCGCATGCGCGCGCATGCTCAGAATGTAACCTACGCCCAGCCCCATTCACGGACGACTTACGCAAACAATGTAAAATACGATGCTGTTCGTACGTTTCCGACGTCCATACCTAACATGACTTACCCCTGCTTTATGAGGGGTAACTTTATGCCGGTCCGACGCCTTACGTAAACGACGTATCTTGATACGCCGGCGTATCTAGCTAATTTGCATATTCAATGCGGAAATATACGGAAGCGCCCCTAGCAGCCAGCGTAAATATGCACCATAATATACGACGGCGTAGGAGACTTACGCCGCTCGTATCTAGGCAACTGTGAGGCATATCTGATTCTATGAATCAGGCGCAGAAATGCGACGCCTCACACTCAGAGTTACGACGGCGTATCTGGAGATACGCCGTCGTAACTCCTTTGTAAATCCGGGCCTAAGTATTTTCGTGTCTTTCCGACCACTTCAGATCGGCTGCGATCCACACCGTTCGGCTCCGGCGCCCCCCACCTCAGGCCAAAGGTGGTACTGCACACCGCTTTGGCATGAATCCTGCTCGTTTTTTTCAAATTCAGTGCTCGTATTGTGAAACGCTCGGTAACCGCGTTACTCGCAATCCGAGGTTCCACTGTACATATAAAATAAAGTCACCCCGTGACTTCCTTCACAACCTATGGAGGCACTGATTCAGGATAAGTACACTATAGGGATAAAACTTTGTGGACACCTGACCATCACACCCATTTAAGCTTGTTGGACAACCCATTCCAAGACCATGGCCATTAATATGAAGTCCCCCCCCCTTTTGTGGCTGCAAAAGCCTCCATTCTTCTTGGAAGGCCTTTCACCAGATCTTGGAGTGTGGCTGTGGAAATTTGTGCTCCTTAAAGCAAAAGAGCATTTGTGGGGTCGGGTATCGATGTTGGATGAGAAGACCTGGCTTGCAGACCATGTTCATGTTCCATGTGGTTTCTACACACCAAACTCATCAAACCGTGCCTTCATGGATTCTGTACAGTAGGGTTGAGGTCAGGACTCTGTACAGGTCACTCAAGTTCTTCCATACCAAACTCATCAAACCATGTCTTTATGGAGCTGGCTTTGTACACAGGGGCATTGCCATGCTTACCACAAGGTTAGAAGAGCACCGGAACCGCCTGAACCAGTTGCAAAATTACCAGGGTAGCAAAGGTCGCACTTGTGACTGGGGACTGGCGTTCCGCCACCGCGGGGAGGCCCCAAGCTGGCAGGAAGGGGGCCCACTGCAGAACATGTGAAAGGGTCTCGCTGTGGGACCGCAAAGCCTGGTGCACACTGCTGCCAGCCCAAAGTTGTGTGATTTCCTTGAGATTGGCAACTTTTGTGATTTAACATTGCAGTCTACAGCACTCAAATTGCACCAAATTTGCAGAAAAATAGTGAAGGAACCTTTTTTTTCTGTCCAATTTATTAAGATGGCGCCCATTTAAATGAATGTGTTTTGAGTTGTTATTTCAACTTTATGGGCCAGATTCAGATAGGTTAGCGGATCTTTAGATCCGCGTAACCTATCTGATTTAAGATCCGCCGCCGCAAGTTTTTGAGGCAAGTGGTTAATTCACAAAGCACTTACCTCAAAACTTGCGGCGGCGTATATTAAATCCCCCCGGCGGAATTCAAATTCCGCGGCTAGGGGGCGTGTAGTATTTAAATCAGGCGCGCTCCCGCGCCGATCGAACAGTCCGCAAATTTACCCAGCGTGCATTGCTCCGAATGACGTCGCAAGGACGTCATTGGTTTCGACGTTAACGTAAATTACGTCCATCCGTATTCGCGAACGACTTACGCAAACGACGTAAAAAATTCAAAACTCTGCGCGGGAACGACGGCCATACTTAACATTGAGTACGCCTCAGTATAGCAGCTTTAACTATACGCCGGAAAAAGCCGAACGCAAACGACGTAAAAAAAAAGCGCCAGGCGGTCGTTCGTTTCTGAATCGGCGTAACTCCTCATTTGCATATTCGTTGCGTAAAAGATATGGAAGCGCCACCTAGCGGCCGGCCTGGAATTGCAGCCTAAGATCCGACGGTGTAACACAGTTACACCTGTCGGATCTTAGGGATATCTATGCGTAACTGATTCTATGAATCAGTCGCATAGATACGACCGGCAGAACTCAGAGATACGACGGCGTATCAGGAGATACACCGTCGTATCTCTTTGTGAATCTGGCCCATAGTGACTGAAAAAGGACTCCTGATATCGAGAATAGTCCAATACCAAAATACAGTCCTGAGCTAAAGTTTAAGACCACTTGAAAAATGGCAAAAAATCATATTTTACATTGTTGGATCTTAACAAGGTTCCAAGTAGAGCTTCAACATGCAACAAGAAGAAATGAGAGTGAGACAAAACATTTTTTGAGCATTCAATTTAATGAAAACAACGAATAAACTGAAACAGGCTGTTTTTCAGCTGATCAAAAGTTTAGGACCACACCTCCAAAAAAAAAACTAAACCCCCCAAAACAGAAATCCAACTTCCAAACATGAACTCAGTAATGAGTAGCTCCGCCGTTATTGTTGATCACTTCAAAAATTGGTTTCGGCATGCTTGATGCCTCGCGTTTCAATGAGGTGAGTGGGAACATTTCTCCAAGTGGTGAAGACAGCCGCACGAAGGCCATCTACTGTCTGGAACTGGTGTCCATTTTTGTAAACTTCCCTTGCCATCCATCCCCAAAGGTTCTCAATTGGATTTAGATCAGGGGAACACGCAGGATGGGCCAAAAGAGTGATGTTATTCTCCTGGTGGAAGTCTCTTGTCCTGCAAGCATTGTGTACTGTAGCGTTGTCCTGTGTCGTTACCACACAGACGAGGGCCCTCAGTCATGGGTAATGCTCTCTGCAACATCTGGACATAGCCAGCGGCCGTTTGACGCCCCTGCACTTCCTGAAGCTCCATTGTTCCACTGAAGGAAAAAGCACCCCAGACCATTATGGCGCCCCCTCCACTGTGGCGCGTAGAAAACATCTCAGGTGGGATCTGCTTGTCATGCCAGTAACGTTGGAAACCATCAGGACCATCAAGGTTACATTTTTTCTCATCAGAGAATAAAACTTTCTTCCACCTTTGAATGTCCCATGTTTGGTGCTCTCTTGCAAAGTCCAAACGAGCAGTTCTGTGGCGTTCAAGGAGACGAGGTTTTTGAAGACGTTTTTTGTTTTTGAAGCCCTTCAGTCTCAGATGCCGTCTGATGGTTATGGGGCTGCAGTCAGCACCAGTAAGGGCCTTCATTTGGGTCGAGGATCGTCCAGTGTCTTGATGAGAGACCCTGCTTATGCAGTTCAGCAACCCGACCACGTTCAAAAAGGGAGAGATTTTCTGCCTTTGCCATCACAACGTGTGACTACCTGACAGAAAATGACAATGAATCCACATCTTTGCACAGATTTGGCCTTTTAAAGGCATGTGGTCCTTAACTTTTGATCAGCTGAAAAACAGCCTGTTTCAGTTTATTCGTTGTTTTCATTAAATTGAATGCTCAAAAAATGTTTTGTCTCGCTCTCATTTCTTCTTGTTGCATGTTGAAGCTCTACTTGGAACCTTGTTAAGATCCAACAATCAGGACTGTATTAAGCAGGGCTGTGGAGTCGGTTGATAAATGTTCCGACTCCGACTCCTCAGTTTTATGTACTTCCGACTCCGACTCCCCGACTCCGACTCCTCTGTATTAAAGCGGGAGTTCACCCATTTGTTTGTTTTTTGCCCTTTTCCCCTTAGATTCCTGCTCGTTTTGTCTAGGGGAATCGGCTAGTTGTTTTAAAATATGAGCTGTACTTACCCGTTTTCGAGATGCATCTTCTCCGTCGCTTCCGGGGTATGGGTCTTCGGGAGCGGGCGTTCCTTCTTGATTGACATTCTTCCGAGAGGCTTCCGACGGTCGCATCCATCGCGTCACTAGTAGCCGAAAGAAGCCGAACGTCGCTGCGGCTCTATACTGCGCCTGCGCACCGACGTTCGGCTTCTTTCGGAAAATCGCGACGCGATGGATGCGACCGTCGGAAGCCTCTCGGAAGACTGTCAATCAAAATAGGAACGCCCAGTCCCGCAGCCCATACCCGGAAGCGACAGAGAAGATGCATCTCGTAAACCGTAAGTACTGCTCATATTTTAAAACATCTAGCCGATTCCCCTAGACAAAACGAGCATCCATCTAGGGGGAAATAGTGATATATACGGGTGAACCTCCGCTTTAATATGCAAATGTATTTTATACATTCCTTGAGGGAAAGAAACGCAACCTACCACAGGACTACTGGCTGGGAAGCCAACAGTCTACTGTATTGCACAGTTTAACCAAAAGACAAACACAATGAAAACAAAGTTTTATTATTTTTTTTTTATTAATCAATCAAGTGGCTGGATAGTAGCAGCAGGCATAAACATCAGGAACAGGATCTTTACCAGTTCAAAAATACAAACCACATTATTTGGTTGTTTTAGAACAAAAACAAAGCTTATCTATAATGAACCAAAAACAAAATCTGTAAAACCTAGAAATGGTTTATATTAATCTTGAAATGTAGTTCTAGGCTTAGCAAATGCAAATCAATTCAATGTAGAGTTCTAAGGAAGAGAATTGCCTCTGCCAGATCCTTTCATAGAGGCTCTTAAGTCAGACTTTATTATTTTTAGGGCTGAAAATAATCTTTCGACACTGACTTGGGTGGGTGGCATTGCAGTAACTATTCTGGCCACATCACTAACGATCTCTGGATAAACAAGGATGGCTTCTTCAACAGTAAGTTTTGATGAGCGATCATACTTTTCAACTTCTTTTAGTGCTTTATAAAACTCCTGTTGGAATTTTTTTATTTGGACACTTACTGGTTCTCTAACATGCGTTCCCTGTAAAAGCAGAACACAACACTATGGAAAGTATAAGTATTGCAGCTCCTAATTGTGCGTTGCGTGCCATATAGTGAAGCACATGAAAAGCGCGCTTCTTCACGGTCACTTAACGTGTTCGTTTTGCGGTTACGTGAGGCACTGCATGCATTGGTCTTTGTTCTTACAGTAGAGAAGTCATTAATTATAACTTTTTGTGAATTGGGACATTTAAACTTGCTTTTTTTTTTTTTATTCCAATCTAAATTTTGTAGGAGTCGGAGTCGGTGCATTGTTTGCCGACTCCGACTCCAGGTACCCAAAAATTCCCCCGACTCCGACTCCTCGACTCCGACTCCCCAGCCCTGTTATTAAGGACAAAGAAAGTCTGTGAGTACGTAGAAAAATTGAAGAAAAGGTGATAGATGATGATCCACCAACACCGCAGATAAGCTTCTCCCCGTGGAGAACACCAGAGGGAATGGTTAACCTTACCAAATGTGGTGGACCTCCACTAGTGGCAAGGTCAGCAGGGCCTGCAGATCAAACCTCTGTAAGGTATGAGGTCCGTCCGGGGACGTCACAGCATTGGAATCCAAGCTTCTGTCCCAGTGATCTCTCTCCTCCGTTGGGATAAAGAAAGTACGGTCTTCCTGCCCCAATGAGGGCCGAATGCTCCTCCAGTGGGATAATAGCATGTGATGGAATCAAAAAATAAGACTCGGATAGTGTATTACCTCAAAAAACGCTGTTACATTTATTCCAAATGGCAAAAAAATATTTACAAACACTAAACAATAAATGATTAAAAAGCCGGCATACAAAAACTCTAAGCGAACACCCGTGCTTCAGGGGACACGTGAATGCGTTGTGACGTCAGTACGTAGCACCGCCCTGACATGTTTTGTCACACGTGACGTTCTCAAAGGGCACATATATATATATATATATATATATATATATATATATATATATATATATATACACACTATTAGAGGATAAATCTGGCGCAGGGCATCCCTGGTTCTCCTCTTCTGGGGTTCCCCATCGGCGCTTCTGGCTCCTCCTGCCTTCAGAGTGCCCTTATAGAAAGCTGCAGAGTATAGTATAGAGTGTCTCTATAGGAAGCTGCAGAGTATAGTATAGAGTGTCCCTATAGAAAGCTGCAGAGTATAGTATAGAGTGTCTCTATAGGAAGCTGCAGAGTATAGTATAGAGTGCCCCTATAGGAAGCTGCAGAGTATAGTATAGAGTGTCCTTATAGGAAGCTGCAGAGTATAGTATAGAGTGCCCTTATAGCAAGCTGCAAAATATAGTATAGAGTGCTCCTATAGCAAGGTAAAAAACCTTCTGCCTTCTACCTTTAATCACTTAAAGTGATTCTAAATGATCCAAACACCCTATAGCCCCTTGCTATGGGGGCACTCAAGTAGGCTCGCTCCAGAGTCGGGCTCCTGTGAATAGTCCATTCACACCCAGAGCGTGCCTTGACCCCGCCCTCTCTCTCTCCTCATTGGCTTGCTGGCTGTGACTGACAGCAGAAGGATTCAATGGCTCCTGGCACTGTGTGAGCCAATGAAAGACCCAGGAGAGTTGCTGCTCTCATGCACATCACTGGATCGAGATGGGGCTCAGGTAAACATGGGGGGGGGGGGTGGGGTTGCACTAAGAAGGTTTTTACCTTAAAGGAGTTGTAAAGTCTCAAGGTTTTTCACCTTAATGCATTCTATGCATTAGGCTCCATGTACACTGGCATAAAAAACATTGCTTCTACAGGAGTTTTGTGTTCTGACTGTAGAAGCAACTCAATGTTATCCTATATGTCCACGTACATTAGGACGTTAAGAGACATATTTTGAGAACAACGTTTAGAGGCAGGAAAAAAAAAACCTTCTTATTCACGTTTCGGATTGGAGCTCACTGGCAGAAAAAAACGTAAAACTCTCCTAAACTCGTCTAAATGTTGTACAAAAAATGCTCTATATGGAAGTTTTTTACTTCACAGAGAGAACAGACATTTTTTTAAGCCCAGCGTGCATGGAGCCATATGCCTCGTACACACGACCGGTAGGAAAACTGCGGTGAGAGCTTTGGTTGGGAATCCCGGCCGTGTGTATGCTCCAGTGCAGTTTTCCCGACAGGGAAACTGCGGAAAAAAAGAGAACATGTTCTCTTTTTTCCCGCCGGTCTTTTTCTCTGCAGTTTTCCTTCAGCATACACACAACCGGGATTCCCGGCCAAAGCTCTCACCGCAGTTTTCCCGACGGGAAAACCTCTCGTGTGTACAGGGGAGAACGTTACCAAGCAGGTTCTTGGTTTTCTCCTCGGGATTCCCGGCGGACTTTTTACCCTCGGGAATCCCGTACGTGTGTACAAGGCATTAAGGTGAAAAAACATTCTGTGCTGCAGCTGCCCCCCAAAGCCCCCCTTTTTTTTTACCTGAACCCCGATTGTTCCAGCGACGAGTATGAGCACAGCAGCTCCAGACTCTATCTTAGGTCCTCATTGGGTAGATTGATAGCAGTGGGAGCCATTGGCTCCCGCTGCTGTCAATCAAATCCAGTGACCCAGGGGGTGGGGCAGAGTCTTGCTGTTTGTGTCAATGGACACAGTGCGCCCTCACGAGTGCCCCCATTAACTGCGGCTCTCCGTGGGGACACTCAATGAGGAGGAGGAGCCAGGAGCCCAGAAAAGGAGGATCGGGCCACTCTGTGCAAAACCCTTGCACAGAGGTGGTAAGTATGAAATGAGTTGCTGCCATGTGATTGGCTGATTAGCATTTTGTGTTACCAAGCCATTGAACAGGTGTACATAATAACATGGCCGGTGAGTGTAAGGTGACCATTAGAGGTCGACCGATATATCGACCGATATTTGTCCGTTTTGGAGAAATCAGCATCGGCCGATTTGTATCCAAAATTGGGCAGATATTTAACATGGCCGCTAGCGGTGCCACGGCTCCGGAGCTAGGCCGAAACCGCGGCCTTTCCTGATGCTGTGACCGGCGGCGGCCGCTGCCGACATCCTCCTCTGTAAAAAAAAGTCCCCTGACGTGCTGTGCGCCCTGCCTCTGCCTACAAACCCCAGAATGCAGCGTGGGCCGGTAACTGCCGGCCCACGCTGCATTCTGGGGTTTGTAAGCAGAGGCAGGGCGCGCAGCACGTCAGGGGATGTTTTTTTTCAGAGTGGAGGATGTCGGCAGCGGCCGCCGCCGATTGGCTGTTACAGGCCCGCTCTGCATTCTGGGGATTGTAGGCAGAGGCGGGGCAGCACGTCAGGGCCAGGGACAATGGAGCTTTCTTGTGCTAGGAGAAGCCTGGAGCGCTCCGCTGGTGGGCATTGATGAGGTGGCACTGTGGCAGTGAATGACATTGGGCTGTACTGGTGGGCACTGATTAGGTGATGCACTGGTTGGGGCTGATGAGGTGATGCACTGGTTGGGGCTGATGAGGTGATGCACTGGTTAGCACTGATGAGGTGATGCACTGGTTGGTGCTGATGAGGTGATGCACTGGTTAGCACTGATGAGGTGATGCACTGGTTGGTGCTGATGAGGTGATGCACTGGTTGGGACTGATGAGGTGATGCACTGGTTAGCACTGATGAGGTGATGCACTGGTTGGCACTGATGAGGTGATGCACTGGTTGGCACTGATGTGGTGATGCACTGGTTGGCACTGATGTGGTGATGCACTGGTTGGCACTGATGAGGTGATGCATTGGTGAGATGCACTGGTGCGCAATGATGGGATGCACTGGTGCATTGGTGGGCATTGATGAGGTGGCACTGATGGGCTGCACTGGTGGACACTGATGAGGTGGCACTGATAGACACCAATGAGGTGGCACTGATGGACACTGATAGGCTGCACTGGTGGGCACTAATGAGGTGGCACTGATGGGCTGCACTGGTGGGCACTAATGAGGTGGCACTGATGGGCTGCACTGGTGGGCACTGATGTGACACTGACAGGCTGCACCCCACCTCTCCACCCTAAACAATTATCTCCTCCCCACCTCTCCACCCTAGGTTTTTTGAGATGAGGGGAAAAAAAAAAATACCGGCCGCAAAAATCGGCAACACATATCGGCCATCGGCCGCCCCAATTTCCGAATATCAGCATCGGCCAGAGAAAAACCATATCGGTCGACCTCTAGTGACCATTGCACCTTGGTGAGGGGCTCATAATATTAAAAGAAATGTCCATTGTTGGCGTTACATGCCACCTTTGAGTGAAGTGTTGGTGTAAGCACTGGTGCCCAATGACAGGAAGCCTTTGCCGGCCTCTGGATGAGGTCCGCGGTGTGCTAATAAGCTGCATGTACCGTGTTGGGGGAGGCCGAGTAAAAATGTCTACAAATAAGCAATACAAATAAAGAGTATTTTCATCATGTAGTGGAAATAGTTGATGCTCCGGCGTCTTCTCCTCCGGGAAATCCATTATTCTGCGCACATTCCACATCCCTCTGCTGTGCACTTCACATTAGATAATATTATGAGGAACATGTAGGAAGAAGCTAGTGGCAGCGGAGGGGGGAGAGTTCACCCAATACAATGTAGGACTTGAATGAGATGCTGTAGAGATGAATTCATTTCCTTCTCTCATTACCATCACATTGATGTGTGTACGAGATGAGGAGCTTCTTCGTATAGTGAGTACAGCATTGGCTGCTGGGCAGCTACCGCTATAGTTTATGGTCAGTTTATGTGTTTTTCTGTATTTTACACATTTATAAATATTTGATTTGGTATTTGATTTTTTTTTTAACTGTGTATAAAAGCAAGCTAAAGAAACCCATACAAGAGTAAGGCCCCTTTCACACGGGCCGTTCGATCAGGTCCATCTGTCAGTTTTTCAGGTGGACCTGATCAGACCCTGCATTGTCCTCTTATCGAGCGGCGGATGTCAGCGGACACCCGTCGCCATCCGATCCAATCCTGTCCGCCAAAAACAGACATGGTCCTTGTAACGAAATGTCCCACACTCCACTTGAGTGCTTCCGTCATATACCGCTTCCTATCAGTTTGGATATAGATATCAGATATTCCAGCTGCTCACAAGCACACAACAAGACAAGACTTGTTTGTCTGCTGAACATGGAGTGTTTATTAGAACCAAGAATACAACCTTATATACAGTTAAAGAGGAGGTAACCAGAACATAAATTAACATGAGCTAATTAACTAATCATTTACCCAGACTAGGCGACTCATAGATATGACCTTTCAGGGTAGACGTCACGTCTCCTCGCTCACCTACTATACAATACACAATATCATAAGTGTAAACACAGGAGATCTTCACACAATAGCAGGGTCAATTAGCACAGAGAACAGACAGATGGCTGGAGGTGACGGCATTAGCATCTCCTTACACTGTATGTCCCAACAGTATGAATCAGTCACTCTACTATGGCATATACAGGGTCCCCAGGCATACAGCTCACAAAGAGCACTGTTCCCCCAAATGCCAGGGCCCATGATCGCAAGGCAAGAGGCTAGCATTCAGTCCCCCCCAAAAGCCTCTGTCCCGGGTGAGTCTGTCACAGTCCTATTATCAATCCCTCCATCGGATCGGATGGAAACAGACAGTAGGGATCGTCCGATATCGGTTTTTCGGTGCCAATACGATACTTGTGTGACTTGTCATGCAGCTTTGGACATCAAAATTGCATGACAAGTCATTCCTCATGTTTTCCAATGATAACCATTCATATATGTGTGGCTAAGGGTTGTAAAGGTACAATTTTTTTTCCCTAAATAGCTTCCTTTACCTTAGTGCAGTCCTCCTTCACTTACCTCATCCTTCCATTTTGCTTTTAAATGTCCTTTATTTCTTCTGAGAAATCCTCACTTCCTGTTCTTCTGTCTGTAACTCCACACAGTAAAGCAAGGCTTTCTCCCTGGTGTGGAGTGTCGTGCTCGCCCCCTCCCTTGGACGACAGGAGAGTCAGGACGCTCTCTACATTGCAGATAGAGAAAGGAGCTGTGTGTTAGTGGGCAGGAGTTTTCAGGTGAGGCCGCGGCTTCGGCCTAGTCCGCCGCGATCCTGGGAAAAGGCCGCAAGGCTGGACGCCGCGGACTAGGCCAAAGCCGCGGCCTTTTCCTAGGATCGCGGTGAGCTGCGGGCAGGATTTTTTTTTAGGCAAGGCCACGGCTCCGGCCTAGTCCGCCGCGATCCCGGAAAAAGGAACTAGGTCGAAACCGCAGCCTCACCTAAAAAAAAACCTGGGAAAAGTCTGCGGCGTCCCTGGGACGTCCTCCACTTTGAGCGGTGATATCTCAATGATGGGTGCAGCTACAGGCATCATTCAGATATCCCCGTCTTCAGCCGCCGATTCTCTGCACCATAAGAACGATCAAAGCAGCGGTTCCGCCGCTTGATCATTCTTATAGGCAGCGGGAGGGGACGCCCCCCCTCCCGCCGCCATCCGGTGCTTCTCCGGGCTCTCCCGTGCCATCGGGGGCCCGGAGAGCGAATCGGCCGGCATCCGCTGCAGAACCATAGAGATGACTGGTGACCAGACGGTCACAGTCATCTCTATTACCGTCGGAGGACCGGGCGCGACATTATGACGTCACGCCCGGTACCCGGAAGTAAACAAAGCCGCAATCGCGGCTGTCGGCATGTGATCGGTGATTCTTTTTTCACCGATTTCATGCTTGTAAGCCTGGAGGAGAGGTGTGGGGTCTTATTGACCCCGCCTCTCTCCATAAAGAGGACCTGTCACACTGATTCCTATTACAAGGGATGTTTACATTCCTTGTAATAGGAATAAAAAGGATCCAATTTTTTATTATTTTTTTAAAGTGTAAAAATAAAAAGAATTAAGTAAAATAAAAATAACATTTAATTATTTTTTTTTCAAAACGCCCCTGTCCTCGATATCTCGCGCGCAGAAGCGAACACGCATGCAGGTCCCGCCCACATATGTAAACACCGTTCAAACCCCACATGTGAGGTATCGTTGCGTGCGTTAGAGCGTGAGAAACAATTCTAGCGCTAGACCTACTCTGAAACTCGAAAATAGTAACCTGTAAAAAATGTTAAAGCGTCGCCTATGGAGATTTTTAAGTACCGGAGTTTGGCGCCATTCCATGAATGTGCGCAATTTTAAAGCGTGACATGTTAGGTATCTATTTACTCGGCGTAACATCATCTTTCACATTATACCAAAAAATTGGACTAACTTTACTGTTTTGTTATTTTTTAATTCATGAAACCGTTTTTTCCCCCAAAAAAGGCGTTTGAAAAATTATTGCGCAAATACCGTGCGAGAAAAAAAGTTGCAATGACCACCATTTTATTCCCTAGGGTGTCTGCTTAAAAAAAATATATAATGTTTGGGGGTTCTGATTAATTTTCTAGCAAAAAAATTGTGATGTTTACAAGGAAGGAGAGAAGTGCCAGAATTAACCCGGTGGGCAAGTGGTTAACCCTTTCTTGGTCGCTAGTGGCCGAATAGCACCGCAAATCCGATGGTAATGCGCTTTACCAGCGAATCGCCTACCGCCCCAGTGTGAAAGGGGCCTTACTACAGGGCTCGACAAATCCCGGGCGCCAGGTCGCCATGGCGACTAGAAATAGGGTCCTGAATAGGCTTGAAAGGGGGGCAAAAAAAAAAATGTTTATTTATTTTTTATTTTTTTGGGAGCTGGCGCCATCTGGTGGTGAGCCGTTGGCATTACAAGTTATTACCACCAGATGTGTAAAAATAAAAACACCGTTGGTATTACAAGTTATTGCCACCAGATGTGAGCTGGCGCCATCTGGTGGTGAGCCGTTGGTATTACAAGTTAAGCATTACAAGTTAAACAGCAATTCTACTGTAATTTTTCACTATTTTCACTGCCATCTTCTTCCCTCTAATTAGAACCCCCAAACATTATATATATTTTTTATCCTAACACCCTAGAGAATAAAATGGCGACCGTTGCAATACTTTCTGTCACGCCGTATTTGCGCAGCGGTCTTACAAGCGCACTTTTTTGGGGAAAAAAATATTTTTTTTATTAAAAAATAAGACAACAGTAAAGTTATCCCCATTTTTTTTTATATTATGAAAGATAAAGTTACGCCGAGTAAATTCATACCCAACATGTCACGCTTCAAAATTACGTCCGCTCGTGGAATGGCGACAAACTTTTACCCTTTAAAATCTCCATAGGCGACATTTAAAAAATTCTACAGGTTGCATGTTTTGAGTTACAGAGGAGGTCTAGGGCTAGAATTATTGCTCTCGCTCTACCAATCGCGGCGATACCTCACATGTGTGGTTTGAACACCGTTTACATATGCAGGCGCTGCTCACGTATGTATTCGCTTCTGCGCGCAAGCTCGTCAGGACGGGGTGCGTTTTCTGGCTCCTAACTTTTTTAGCTGGCTCCTAGATTCCAAGCAAATTTGTCAACCCCTGCCTTACTAATTGCTGCAATACACTCACTTTCCATATTTATTGGATGACAGTGACATGGAGTGAGAGCCATCATATCAGTAGCCCATCCAGACTGCCATCCTAGCATCGCCGGCATTTGCCAGGAGGCCTGAATTGTCTGACGGCATTAGCGTATGGGTCTTGGCTTCCAGACTTATCTGTGTTTTATCTCCTTTTTTTCAGACATGTTGTCCAGATTGCATTAACCTCCCAGGCCTGCTTTTATTATAATAGTCTTGGGCAGCAGCCACTACATGCCTGGCTGCGGCTTGACCCTGTTGCAGTTGATAAACACAGTGACGAGTGTTAGGCTGAGTGAAAACAATGCTTGGCTCCAGCCACCTACAAGTATGGGCCGCTCCGCCTTGTCATGCCAGGGCCGCTTCTGTGTGCCAGCCTGGCGCTCATAGTTAGAGATGAATGTATACGGCTCCTGAAGATTCGTCACAGCGTAGATGTGCCCCATATATGTTCCTCCTACACCACGGCGCTCTCACATATGCTTCTGTTCTCAGGAAGGTCTCAGCTATAAAGATCAATATTTTACAAACGAGGCAATTAGGAGGTAAAATGTGTTTTTCAGGAAATAATTAAAGCCCAAACTGAACGTTTCGTTTAACCACTTCCATACCGGGGGGCACGTACACACCTTCCTGCCCAGGCCAATTTTCAGCTTTCTGCGCTGTCGCAATTTGAATGACAATTGCGCGGTCGTGCTACACTGTACCCAAACTAATTTTTTATCATTTTGTTCCCACAAATAGAGCTTTCTTTTGGTGGTATTTGATCACCTCTGCGATTTTTTTTTTTTTGTGCAACAAGTAAAAAAAGAGCTTTTAAAAATAAAATAAAAATAAAAAAGTTTTTCTTTGTTTCTGTTAATTTATTTTATAAATAAGTACCTTTTCTTCTTCAATGACGGGCACTGATATGGCTGCACTGACGGGCACTGATATGGCTGCACTAACAGGCACTGATAAGGCGGCACTGATGGGAACCAATAAGGCGGCACTGATGGGCACTGATGATGGGCACTGATAGGTGGCACTGGTATGCAGCACTGATGGGCATTCATAGGTGGCACTGATGGGCACTCATAGCTGACACTGATGGATACTTATGGGTGGCATGGATGGGCACTGATTGGTGGGCCTTATGGGAATGGATGAGCACTGTTAGGTGGCACTGATGACACTGCTGGGTGGCACTGATGACACTGGTGGGTGGCATTGCTGGGCATCGCACATTTGTTTGTGCCATGCTGGTGCCAGTCAGTGCCCATTTGTGGTTTACTGTCCTTCAGACTTTAGGAGGGCCGGAATGTGGCCAGTGGGAGTTGTAAATGCCTTAGGACTTGTTGGTCAGTGGGGGTAAAATAATCACATAACGCCTTTGGGCAGTTGGAGGTATTAGTGGGAAGAATAATCCCAATCATTGGTGTCAGTGGGAGGAATAGTGCCCCCATCATTGATAGTAATGGAAAGAGTGCCCCATTTTTTATGTCAGCAGAGGGAACAGTGCGCCATCATTGGTAACAGAGGGTGGGATAGTGCCCTATCATTGGTAGTAGTGGGAAGAATAATCCCAATCATTGGTGTCAGTGGGGGGAATAGTGCCCCCACCATTGGTGGTAGTGGAAAGAATGATCCCAATCATTGGTGTCAATGGGAGCAATAGTGCCCCATTTTTTATGTCAGCAGAGGGAACAGTGCGCCATCATTGGTATCAGAGGGTGGGATAGTGCCCCATCATTGGTATAGTCGCTTTTACCTTTTGTACCGCCACCCCCTCCATTTAGAATGTAAGCTCTACGAGCCCGGCTATCATGTACCTTTTGCATTGAACTATACTGTAATAGTGTCCCCCCCCCTATACATTGTAAAGCACTGTGAAAACTGTAAAGCGCTATATAAATTGTGTATAATAATAATAATAATATAGGAGGGTGGGTTAGTACCCCGTCATTAGTATAGGAGGGATATCGCCCCCATCATTGGTATAGGAGGGAGGGATAGTGTCCCATCATTGGTATAGGAGGGAGGGATAGTGTCCCATCATTGGTATGGGAGGGAGGGATAGTGTCCCATCATTGGTATAGAAGGGCAGGATAGTGCCCCGTCATTGGTATAGGAGGGATAGCGCCCCATCATTGGTATAGGAGGGAGGGGTAGTGCCCCATCATTGGTATAGGAGGGAGGGATAGTGCCCCATCATTGGTATGGGAGGGAGGGATAGTGTCCCATCATTGGTATGGGAGGGAGGGATAGTGTCCCATCATTGGTATAGAAGGGCAGGATAGTGCCCCGTCATTGGTATAGGAGGGATAGTGCCCCATCATTGGTACAGAAGGGAGGGATAGTGCCCCATCATTGGTATAGGAGGGAGGGATAGTGCCCCATCATTGGTACAGGAGGGAGGGATAGTGCCCCATCATTGGTATAGGAGGGAGGGATAGTACCCCATCATTGGTATGGGAGGGAGGGATAGTATCCCATCATTGGTATGGGAGGGAGGGATAGTGCCCCATCATTGGTATAGGAGGGATAGCGCCCCTTGATTGGTATAGGAGGAAGGGATAGTGTCCCATCATTGGTATAGGAGGGAGGGATGGTGTCCCATCATTGGTATCAGAGGGAGAGATAGTGTCCCATCATTGGTATGGGAGGGAGGTATAGTGTCCCATCATTGGTATGGGAGGGAGAGATAGTGTCCCATCATTGGTATAGAAGGGCAGGATAGTGCCTGTTATTGGTATAGGAGGGATAGCGCCCCATGATTGGTATAGGAGGAAGGGATAGTGTCCCATCATTGGTATAGGAGGGAGGGATAGTGCCCCATCATTGGTATAGGAGGGATAGCGCCCCATAATTGGTATAGGAGGAAGGGATAGTGTCCCATCATTGGTATAGGAGGAAGGGATAGTGTCCCATCATTGGTATAGGAGGGAGGGATAGTGTCCCCTCATTGGTATAAGAGGGAGGGATAGTGTCCCATCATTGGTATGGGAGGGAGGGATAGTGTCCCATCATTGGTATGGGAGGGAGGGATAGTGTCCCATCATTGGTATGGGAGGGAGGGATAGTGTCCCATCATTGGTATAGGAGGGAGGGATAGTGTCCCCTCACTGGTATCAATGCTGCTTGCTCATACGAGACTCCTACAGTGGTGATATTTTCCAGGGGTCTGCAGACTATCATTGGGGGCAGGAGCCTGCGCTAAGATGATTGACAAGGAGTTGGGGTCAGTGCAAGGCTTTACATTCGTTTCCAACCAACCAAACACAGACCCGCCTCCCCATTGTGTCTCATGGGGTAGACTACTGCCCCTGGAGGTGGCCAAGGGACACTGCAGCCCACCCATAATGCCCAGGCGCCAGCAGCTCCAGCCCCAGTTTTTTCTCTTTGTACGTTTACTTTAAAAATAAATAGTATCTTTATAGCTAATGTAAAAGATTCAGAGAGATGCGAGCTTCAGCCTTGGCTCTATGACCAGAATAAATAAAGCTTTTGTTTAGCTATGCACAGTCCCAGCATGCTCTTAATTTATGCCCAGACACAATCCTAGGCTGATGATCCAATAATGAATCTGTAAATCAGCGTTTACCAGACTTATATTAAATAACCCTTTATAGCACTTTTATTAACAGTATTTGATTTTCAGGGACCTCAAGTAACTCCGGGCCTCTTAAAGGAATATTTAGTTATGTGAATGCTGGGAAATACGATATAGTGAATAAATTGCATACTTAGGCCCAGATTCACAAAGGAAATACGACGGCGTATCTCCAGATACGCCGTCGTATCTCTGAGTTGTGCCGTCGTATCTATGCGCCTGATTCTTAGAATCAGTTACGCATAGATTTCTATTAGATCCGACCGGCGTAAGTCTCTTACGCCGTCGGATCTTAACTGCATATTTACGCTGGCCGCTAGGGGCGTGTACGCTAATTTTACGCCTAGAAATATGTAAATCAGCTAGATACGCAAATTCACGAACGTACGCCCGGCCGACGCAGTACAGATACGCCGTTTACGTTAGGCTTTTCCCGGCGTAAAGTTACCCCTGCTATATGAGGCGTACATGCGGCGTACCAATGTTAAGTATGGACGTCTTTCCCGCGTCGAATTTAAATTTTTTTACGTCGTTTGCGTAAGTCGTCCGTGAATGGGGCTGGACGTAATTTACGTTCACGTCAAAACCAATACGTCCTTGCGGCGTATTTGGAGCAATGGACACTGGGATATGTCCACGGACGGGGCATGCGTCGTTCGTGAAAACCGTCAAACACGTCGGGTCACGAGTGATTAACATAAAACACGCCCCCCTGTTCCACATTTGAATTAGGCGGGCTTACGCCGGCCTATTTACGCTACGCCGCCGCAACTTATGGAGCAAGTGCTTTGAGAGTACTGCACTTGCCCGTATAAGCTGCGGCGACGTTACGTAAATAGGATACGTTACGCCCGATCAAAGATACGCGGCTGTACGTGAATCCGGGCCTTAATACTTATCTCTTAATTGGCCCAGGGCCCCCTCTCTGTGCTCAACCCAGTGCTCCCTCTCTGTGCTCAACTCAGCGCTCCCTCTCTGTGCTCATCCCATTGGCCCCTCTCTGTGCTCATCCCATTGGTCCCTCTCTGTGCTCATCCCATTGGCCCCTCTCTGTGCTCATCCCAGTGGCCCCTCTCTGTGCTCATCCCAGTGGCCCCTCTCTGTGCTCATCCCAGTGGCCCCTCTCTGTGCTCATCCCAGGGGCCCCTCTCGTTGCTCATCCCAGGGGCCCCTCTCTGTGCTTATCCCAGGGGCCCCTCTCTGTGCTCATCTCAGGGGCCACTCTCTGTGCTTATCCCAGGGGCTCCTCTCTGTGCTCATCCCAGTGGCCCCTCTCTGTGCTCATCCCAGTGGCCCCTTTCTGTGCTCATCCCAGGGGCCCCTCTCTGTGCTCATCCCAGGGGCCCCTCTCTGTGCTTATCCCAGGGGCCCCTCTCTGTGCTCATCTCAGGGGCCACTCTCTGTGCTTATCCCAGGGGCTCCTCTCTGTGCTCATTCCAGGGGCCCTTCTCTGTGCTTATCCTAGAGGTCCCTCTCTTTGCTTGTCCCAGGGGCCCCTCTCTGTGCTCATCTTAGAGGTCCCTCTCTGTGCTCATCTTAGAGGTCCCTCTCTGTGCTCATCCCACAGGGTGCGACCCTGGAGACGATGCACATGGCCGGCGGCTTGGATGTCCACCAGCCACCCGCAATCACTCCTCAGAGAGCCAGAACGGGGACCTGCCAATGTAAACAGACAGATCCCTGTTGTGACAGGGGAGTAGAGAGAGATCTGTCCTGTTCTGGAGTCCAGCGATGTTGGCACCGCAGCTGATGTTTCCATCAGCTGTCGGGTGCATGCCACCTCCATTGCGAGTAAGGGAACCCGGCAGGGTAGCCTTATAGCTTCACGCCGGGAACCCTACTGCACATTCACAAGGCTCTACTCCTCTCTCCCACTGACCCGGAGGCTGGGGAAGCAGGTGGGAGGAGGAGGGAGCCCCAGCAATGACGCAAATACCCGCAAAGACAGGTATCCTGCCTCTCCGAAAGGTGCCAAATGTGGCACCGGAGGGGGGAAGGAGTACAACGAGCGGAAGTTCCACTTTTGGATGGACCTCCGCTTTAAGGGCTAAAATCCTCCGGTCCTTAAAGCGGTGTTTTTAAGGGGGAACCACCGCTTTAAGTAGTCGAAGCACATAGCAACGTTTCAGAGCCAGGCAGGACCTCTTCATCAGGCATGTGACATCATAAGCCTGATGAAGGGGTCCTGCCTGGCTTCCGAAACATTGCTATCTGCTGTAACTATGTGATCGCTGATTAAAGCTTTGGACCCACTCTGGAGATCCTTGGTGCGCCGGCATAGGTGTGCGCAGCCTTTGGCATTAGGGTGTGCACCCCAAAGCTCAAACACACTCTACTGATCACTCATAATGTTCATTCAGAAAGGGAAGTGGCTGGTAAATGGCATATTAACTGGCCCCTTCCCCCACTCATCCTAAAACATCCACAGCAACAACCAGTGGGAGAGGAGGGAAGCCGGCAGTGCTGTGGGGGGAAGGAGGGGGAGCCAGGTCAGTAGGGGGAATCTGTTCTGCACAGGGTGATTAGGGTGTGCTTGGGCACACCTGGCACACGCCTATGTGCGCTGGTGACATTTTTGTTGCTTGGACTTGACACGGTTCCAGCTGTTGGTGGCTACAGCACCCACTTAGATGCCATTTCTACTGGAATGTGTGCGTTGGGATTAGAGTGTTGGGTGTTAAGAGTTCTAGGGCCAGATTCTCAAAAGAGATACGGCGGCGTATCTCCAGATAGGCCGTCGTATCTCTGAGTTGCGCCGTCGTATCTATGCGCCTGGTTCTTAGAATCAGTTACGCATAGATTTCCCTTAGATCCGACAGGCGTAAGTCTCTTACGCCGTCGGATCGTAACTGCATATTTACACTGGCCGCTAGGGGCGTGTACGCTGATTTACGCGTCGAAATATGTAAATCAGCTAGATACGCGAATTCACGAACGTACGCCCGGCCGACGCAGTACAGTTACGCCGCTTACGTTAGGCTTTTCCCGGCGTAAAGTTACCCCTGCTATATGGTGGTGTAAGTGCGGCGTACCAATGTTAAGTATGGCCATCGTTGCCGCGTCAAAATTTGAAAATTTTACGTCGTTTGCGTAACTCGTCCGTGAATGGGGCTGGACTTAATTTACGTTTACGTCAAAACCAATACGTCCTTGCGGCGTATTAGGAGCAATGCACACTGGGAGATTTCCACGGACGGCGCATGCGCCATTTGTGAAAAACGTCAATCACGTCGGGTCACAGAACATTAACATAAAACACGCCCCCCCTGTCCCACATTTGAATTAGGCGGGCTTACGCCGGCCGATTTACGCTACGCCGCCGCAACTTACGGAGCAAGTGCTTTGAGAATACAGCACTTGCCCGTCTATGTTGCGGAGGCGTAACGTAAATCGGATACGTTACGCCCCCGCGCAAAGATACGCGGATGTACAAGAATCTGGCCCCTAGTCTCTCTGTCCAAAACTTAAAAGAAAAGTTTTGGCTGCCCAGGCCATTCACAAGCACACCATTTTTCAAATCATCAGAATTTACCGACGACAGCGCATCGCCTCTGGAAACACACAATAGAAGGACGACAGCTGAAAACATTTAATCCGTTTTATAAAACCCGGCTGTCACGTGCGTCTGGAGACTTCTAAGAAGCGATTCTTGTCTCGCCATCGTTCACGTTTTACAAATGACCCCCAGTGGCACCTGTCTCGCACTGATTAGTTTGTGTGTTCAGGCTGAGACAGGGTTTTTTTATATTTATTTTTTATGCAATGTTATGAAATTTCCATCACGTCGTCTCCCCGGAGCGGGGGGATGGGGCTGTTATTGCGAGGCTGCGTAAAGATGACGGCAACGCAACAAGAGCGAGAATTACTAATGCCGGCAACTTAGACTGAGGCCACATTGATTTTATGGCTCCGTGAGGTGGATACGAAATGAATGGCAGATCGGGGAGGTGGAGATTGCAGGGGGCTTGTCACCCAATCAATAGCTCAGACCTTGTTATGTACGTAGCGCAGATCTAACACAGGGTCACTATGTTAACACTCGGTAAGGCAAAGGAGAATCAAAACAACATGGATTGCTCTTTAATCTGCCATGAAATCATTACCTTTCCCTTTTGATATTAGATTTATATCACACAAATCATCTTCTCTGTTCCTCCCAAGACCGCCTGCTCTTTAGATCCCTTGTTACCTCCTCCAGGACTTCTGCAGAGCCTCTCCCATCCTCTGGATCTCCCTGCCCCACTATGTCTGGTCAGCCCCTACCCTTGTCCACCTTTAAGCGATCCTTGAAAGCTCACTTATCCAGGGAAGTCTATCCCACCTCCACCTAAGAACCGTACCGAGTCACCTCCATCAGATCAACCCCCGCAGCTATTACCTTTTGTACCACCAGCCCCTACTTTTAGATTGTAAGCTCCACAGGCAGGACCCTCCCTTTCCTTCTGTAATGAACTGTATTGTAACTGTACTGTCCCCCCTCTACATTGTAAAGCGCTATGCAAACTGTTGGCGGTATATAAATATATAATAAATTATATATTATAAATACTGTATTTATCGGCGTATACCGCGCACTTTTTTGCCCTGAAAATCAGGGCAAAATCGTGGGTGCGCGATATACGCCGATACCCGCTTTCCCGCACCGAGTTTGAACACTGCGCCGGCATATACCGAGCGCAGTACACTCGTGTATAGTTGGGCAGGCTCGGCTCCTCTCGCGCTCACGTCCTGGACGTACAGGACGTCCAGGACGTGAGCGCGAGAGTAGCCAAGCCTGCCCGACTATACCCGAGTGTACTGCGCTCGGTATATGCCAGCGCAGTGTTCAAACTCGGCGCGGGGAGGACACCGCAGAAGGACGCCGGACCCGACGAAGAGGACACCCGATGCCGCAGACAGACGCCGGACCCGACATGGACGCCGTGCAAGACACCAAAACTGTAAGTACTAAAATGTTTTTTTTTTCACAGGAATGCGGGTCCACTTTAGGGGTGCGCGCTATACGCCGGAGTGTGCAATACCCCGATAAATACGGTATATAAAAATGTAATATATTATCAATATTATATAATAAATATAAAAATTATAATAATTTAAAGGCAATACAAAACTCAGTGGCCGGGATTCAGATACAATAGTGTATCTATCGGCGGACGTAACGTATCTCAGATACGTTACGCCGCCGTAAATTAGGGCGCAAGTTCCGTATTTAGAAAGAACTTGCGCCCTAAGTTAATGGCGGCGTAACGTATGTGGTCCGGCGTAAGCCCGCCTAATTTAAATGTGGATGATGTGGGCGTGTTTTATTTAAATTAATTGTGACCCAACGGATTTGACGTTTTTTACGAACGGCGCATGCGCCGTTCGTGAAAGAATCCCAGTGCGCATGCTGGAAATTACGCCGCAAATCGTCAATGCTTTAGACGTGAACGTAACTTACGTACAGCTCTATTCGCGAACAACTTACGTGAACGTCGTAAAATTTAAAAAAATTCGACGCGGGAATGACGTCCATACTTAACATAGTATACCCCTCATATAGCAGGGGTAACTTTACGCTGGAAAAAGCCTAACGTAAACGACGTAAAAAAAATGCGCCGGGCGGACGTAGGTTTCTGAATCGGCGTATCTCCCCAATTTGCATATTTCTTGCGTAAATCTACGGAAGCGCCACCTAGCGGCCAGCGTAAATATGCAGCCTAAGATACGACGGTGTAAGGCCCCGTACACACGACAGAGGAACTCGACGTGCTTGGCACGTCGAGTTCCTCGTCGAGTTTTGGGATGAAGCCGCCGAGGAGCTCGGCGGGCCGCCTTCTCCCATAGAACAACGAGAACAACGAGAAAATAGAGAACATGTTCTCTATTTTCTCGTCGAGTTCCTCGGCGGCTCCATCGAGCCAAAACTGTACAGACGACAGAGTTTCTCGGCAGAATCCGGGTTTTGACCGAGTTTCTCGGTGAATTCTGCCGAGAAACTCTGTCGTGTGTACGAGGCCTGTTAGAATATTATTCCAAATTCATAATTCGGCAATTCATGGCAAGCTTGCAAAACATATTTTGATTTATGATTAATCATAATAATTAGGTATGAATGAATGACCTTGATCAATTGATATGACATAATTCTTCTATCCGAAACTGAGCATTACGGATAGCCAATTTGAGAATGACATAAGATTTGAATGTCAGGCAGTTGTTCTACTATGTCCAAATTTGACATGAGTTCAGGAGGTCAGCAGGCTAACAGATAAGTATACACATAGAGTTCATGTGTCAGAGCTGACATGTTTTTACATGCTTTAAAGTTAAAATCATAGATAATCCATAACTTAGCTATTTATTTGATATTGTTGTTTAATTATTTAGAGTTAGTTTAAGTGAAGTCTTAGTCATACTAATATGTATTAGTATATAGTTACTTAATGAAGTTATAGCTTTATAGCTGATAATATATGTTCTATGACATTGCATCATCAAGCACACTACTCTAAGTATAGAGTGTCACATGTGTGCCTGTCAATCAAACTCCATACGACTCTGTGCTAAGATCTTCATATTGCTGAACCTAGCAGATATTAATATTTGCCATACAAGGGTCTAAGCCTGGGCCGTATGAGGTCATGACGTTCACTTGTAACATATATTTAAGCTTTGCTTTAAAGAAGGCTGGACACATTTGCACCACACACTTACATGAAACACTGATACACACTTAAACTAAGACACACTAATTCACACCCTCTTTGAAAGACAACACTGACATATAGACTAGGAGAACAGCTGAAGCCAGAAGTCAAACGTCATTTCCTGTTTCTTCCGGCATCACTTTGGAAAATCTCAGAAGACAACATGCCTGAGGCTGCTCACATGCTTTCATAAGCTTGCTACAATACTATCGATCCAATTCCAGATATTTTCATCTACGCTAAACTGAACTTTATACTATTTTTAATTGTGTTTATGATGCCACCTGTGTGACAATAAACTCACACGTTATTTTCAAATCAACCTGACTATGAATGATCTTCATTCAGATACGCCCTTGAAGCTATAAGAATATTAGTTATTAATTTTACATTCTTACAGTGGCGAGCCAAAGAAAGTACTGTCTTATCTCTATTTTTACGGAAATCTCGACCCTTGATGAGGGGGGGAGAGATTAGCGCAGTTTTTGCGAATATTCAAGTCTCGAGAAAAAAGACGGTTCAGAACCTATCAAGCAAGAGGCGTTTGTGTCGCGTCAGATGTGGACAACAGTCCAGTAACAGACGGTTGATGACGAGAAATCCTTCTAATAACGGTGAGTAAAAAAAAAAATATGAATTTTATAGATGAAATAGCTAGAGATAGTAAGCTAGAATTTAAAGATGTGTGTTTTTATCCAAATGACAGTCACTTGTGGTTGTATATGTATCAAGAATGCTTAAATTCCAATGTCCAGATAGACAAATCCAGGTTTACTGTGAATAAATTACGTAAGAAAATAAGTAATGTATTGAAATTGGTAAGAATCTTTAATAAGATGATTATTAATATTTTACCTGCCAAAAATGTGTGTACACTAAACCAGACAGAGACTAATAATGTACAGAACACAGGAATACATAAAAATGTGTCCCAGGATGCTCTCAGTTGTTCTAACTGTGAGATTTTGTGTAATTACATAGAGAATCTTGAGGAACAAATAGAGAAATCTAAAAAAATGATTTTGCCAGAGTTGCAAAATGACAGTAAACAGATTGCTGTAATAAATACAGATGACAAAAAGGTTGAAACCAAGTCAAAGCTACAATCTTATTTTCCGGAAAGTTCGGAAATAGAGAATGTTGATGCTACTGATGAAATGGAAATGAAGCATAAAAACTTATTATGTAGGACTGCAAAACTTAAATTGCAAATTCATGATCAGCTGATGAAGGTTCTAAAAGACTTTCCTATTTATGACGTTGAGGCTACTGTATTTTCTAATTGGGATTTATTTGAAATGTTTGCAGATCGTTTTAATCTTTCAAACGATCAACGCAATTACATTTTTCAGTTGTGGATTCCTGTTAATTTTGCTAAACGAATCCATTCACTTGTTAGTGATGATGAAGGTCAAAATGACGCCACAGATAGATTGCGACTATTATTGCTATGTATGACCGGTGAACAAAAACCGACCATAGAAATGCTAGACCTATTACAGACTACTGCAGAAGAAGATCCATTTTGGTTTAAAACAAGATTTTGCAAGGTTTATGAAATGATATTTGGAGTAGATGATGAAACTGACCCAGGTTTAAAAATGGCTTTCATAAAAAAATTTAAATACCTTGACCCAACTTCAGTGGCCATAGTACAGGAACGTCAAAATTTAAATGCTATAGTAAGTTTCATTGACAAAATTAGGAGACAATTGAATCAAAGCAGTCTCGCACACGAAGTTTCTATTATTCAATGTGACAAAAATAGTCAGGCTACAGACGTGTTAGAAACGACAGGTCTTAGCAGGAATGACAAGGACAGGTGCAGTCAAGTGAGTCAAGGAGACGACCCCATGATGTGTTTTTACTGTCATGGAATTGGCCATATAAAAAAACATTGCTTTAAGTTTAAGAGTGACTTACAAATAAGAACTAAAGATATGGAGTATGAAAAATCAGTTTTTGTACAGCCTGATTTTTCATGTCAAGATAACATTTTGACTGAATTGCCTTATGACACTGAAGTCAAACAGATCAGTAATTTGACTGTTCACAGTAGTTCAGACAATATGGCAAAAGGAGCTGTCACTGAAAAAGAAGGTTTATTGCCATTGCCAAAAATAGAATCACACCCGGATTCAATTTCTCTGCCATTACAATATGTAGCACCAATTATTTTGGACGAGAATGGGAGACCATATTTACAATGTTTGATAAATGGTAAACATATTAATTGTCTCTTAGACAGTGGATCTGAGATTACCCTTATCAAAGAAAACATACCTGTGAAACCAAATTCTCCTATGTGTAATATAGTGGGTTTTAATAATACAGGTAATTCCATTGCTAGACAGGTATCCAATGTAACATTTGAAGTACCTGGATTAGTGAAAACTAATATTAACATTTGGGTCTGTCACGAAGCAGAGAATATACTTGGCATTGATGTTATCAATAAACAAAAGTGGGTGATTGATTTGGCTAATAAAAGTATTTGGAAAGATCCATCTAGGCCCAAATCAGTGCTGATTGATCCCTCTGTATACAGTAATGTTGGTTCCGTTACCAATATGTCTACAGAACAAAAGTGGCCTGATATTGATGAAAATTGTGCTTTAAAGGAAGTGGTACAATCTTTTCCAAGTTTGTGGTCAAAGTTCAAAAATGACTTTGGAACTTTGAAAAGTGCCGAATTAAATATTGAAGGAAAGGATCCAGAACCTCTTGATCAGAGTGAGTTACCACCAGAATCAATTGGTCCACTTTCTGATATTATTCAAGAATTTGTACAACTAGGAATTGTAAAGAAAGCTAAATCAGTGGTAAATAACTGTATTTGGCCTATCAAAAATATTGATAATTCATATTCTTTATCAGTTGACGTAAGAACATTGGATAAACAAATCACAAATAGCCCAGTTCTTCCTGATAAATCTAACATAAAATTACATTTGAATGTTGAGAACAAAGTATTTTCTGTACTAGAAATCGCTGGTAGCCATTTTTCCATTCCTTTAACTAAAAGTTGTCAATACAAACTTGCGTTCACATTCAGAAAAGAGACTTATACGTTCACTCGATTAATACCTGATCTAGGTATAGGTGATGGTATAGTTCATGAAACTATAGCAACAATACTTTCTAAATTTTCTAGGCCAGATTGCATTTGTCAGCACGTGGATACGATTTTGCTGAGTACTCAGAATATCGATGAACATATGGCTCTTTTGTCTGAATTGTTTATGATGTTACAAGCTGAAGGTTTAAAATTAAACACAACAAAAGTTCAGTTGATGAAAAGTCAAGTGAAATTCCTTCACATGCAAATTAGTCAAGGAAAGAGACAATTGTTGCAAGAAACAGTTAGGGATATTACTGTTATCCCAACTCCAACAATTTACAAGGCATTGCATAAATTTTTGCATAAAATAAATTATTGCAAAGAGTTTGTACATTGTTTCGCAGAAAAAGTTAATCCACTATATAATCTTTTAAGGAATAAAGGTAATATAGTTGACCAGTGGGGTCAAAATGAGAAAAATGCTTTTGAAGTGTTGAAAAAAGATTTGCAGAATGCTCCAGTATTAAGTACAATAGAGGTTTGTCCTGAAACATCGTTTGTTTTGAAAACTCATGTATCTGAGAATGCCATCTCAGTAACATTGTTTCAGTTACAAGAAGGTAAGGAGAAAATAATTGCCTATTTCTCCAGAGTTTTATCATTTTTGGAAAAAACTTTTGAGCCAGGTGTGAACCAACTTCTAAGTGTTTACTATGCAATTAAAGTTACAGAGAGCATAGTAAAATCAAACAAAACCATTGTACGGACACCTGACTGTTCATTAAAAGGTATTTTTGAGGAAGGTAATTTTAGTGAAATTAAGAAAATATATCCTTTATGGTTCAGAGCTTTATTACAAATACATATTCAGATAGATGGGAACGAAAGACATCAACAGAAATTTACACCAGCACATGTTTATACAGCTGTAGCTGAGAAGTCTTTATCTCAGATTTCCAGCGTAAGAGCTGAGAAATGCATTGAAGTACTTGCAGAACACTCTGACACTAAAGTAAGAACTCCAACACAGAATACAGTTACGCATATTTCTAATCGTTTAGAGGTGAGAACAAAGGCATAGTCCATTGTCATCTCTGGGGTGATATGAAATCTAACTTTGTTCGTTAGAAATAGAATTTATATCATGACCGGAAAAACGGAAAATTGTATACTCACCTTTCCGTAATTTTCCTTTCCTGACGCATCTTCATGGCAGCACACACTGGGTTGTGACTCCGCCCCCACAACCTGACAGGATTGGTTAGCTATAAATTTGAAGGGGAGACGCCCCGCACCATTCTCTGTATATATCATCATAAAACAATAGGGCGGGCATCTGTGTGCTGCCATGAAGATGCGTCAGGAAAGGAAAATTACGGAAAGGTGAGTATACAATTTTCCGTTTTCCTGACGCATTCATGGCAGCACACACTGGGAAATAACTCGCCAGTCGGGAGGGTGCAAGAAAACAGTAATATTTATTCTCTATAGCGCTGAGGAATTGGCTCTAAGAACAGATCTGCCAAAGTCGACGGTAGCCAGGAGAGCAGAATCCACTCTGTAGTGAGAAATTAAGATGTGTTGGGAAGACCAAGTTGCTGCTCTGCCTATGGTTTCCGGTGAAATCCCGCAAAATGCTGCCCAAGAAGTGGCCACTGCCCCTGTCGAATGAGCCCTAATGCTCTTTAGGAGTCGTAAGTTGCTGGATGGAATAGGTCTCCGCGATAGCACTAACAACCAAGAGGTAATGGTACGGGAGGTAGCTGGCTGACCTCGTCTGCTCCCGTGTGGGATAATTAAGACAGAATCCGTCTTCCTGAGATGTAGCTGTGAAGTAACTGGAGATGGTAGACTTGACATCCTAGTCATGGGACTCGCCCCTCTCATTAGTAAAAGATGGAAGGACGATGTCCTGGTTATAATGAAAGGAGGAAGTTACCCTTGGATAAAAATGGTCTGAGGGCTTCAGAACCACTCTGTCAGGGGAGAACACTAAATAGGGGTTCCGTAGCCATAAGTGCTTGTATCTCCGACGTCCTCTTAGCTGAGGTGATCGCAATACGGGAAGCCATCTTCAGAGCTAGGTTCCACGGTGAGACTAAGTTGAATGGAGAAAAGGGTGGATTGGACAGGGCCTCGAGTACTACACAGAGATCCCCTGTTGGAAAGGCTGGCCTCCTAGGTGGTCTGATCTTACGCAGGCCCTGAGGAACAGAGTGACCGGATGATGAAGAGCCCATCTAGTACCCGTCATGCTGAAAGGGCGGATACTTGCACCTTCAGGGTACCCGGGCCCGGGCCCTTGTTAAGCCCTGACTGAAGAAATTCAAGAATTTGAGATGGGATTCCAATCTCTTTGCTGCGACGACACGAACCTCTCCCAGATCCTAGTATAGGTGACATCAGTGGAGCTCCTTAGAGCTTGTAATAAGGTTGATATTACCTCCTGAGAGTATCCTAGTTCCCCTAACCTAGCCCTCTCAACTTCCAAGCTGGCAAATGCAGCTTCTCTGGGCTGGATGGAAGAATTGCCTCTGATGTATGAGATCCCAGGTTACTGGAAGATGTATTGGAGGCCGCGTACCTAGTTGTAGCAGGGTCGTAAACCATGGCCTCCTCGGTCGTAACGGTATTAGTACAATAACCGTGGCTGAGGACCTCCGAAGTCGGGACAGGAATCTTGTAATCCGAGAAGTTGGAAGAAAAATGTACCCCAGCTCGAAGCTCCATGGAAGAGCTAGGCAGTTTGTCCCTTCGGCTGATGGAAAGTGGGCTCTGGACAGGAACCTCTGACACTTGGAGTTCTTTGGCGTGGCCGCTAGGTCGACTTCTGGTATTCCACAAGTTTTCGTAAGAATGGAGAATACCTGTTGGTTCAGGGACCATTCGTTGTTTGAAAGTGTCTCTCGGCTTAGGTAGTTGGCCAACGAATTCTGTGTTGCCGGGACGTACACTGCCCATAGATCTAACAGGTGCACTTGTGCCCTTTCCAATATGGGCAAGCTTCCTCTTGAAGCGTGCGACTCCTGATGCCCCCCTGTATCTGGATACATGACACCGCTACTTGTTGTCCATCCTGATCAGGACACTCTTCCCCTCTAGAAGAGGCGCAATGGCCAGGAGAGCCTGAAAGGCTGCTCTGAGCTCTAAAATATTTGACACTATGCCCTGAGCCCGAAAGTGCCACTGTCCTTGGGCTACTTGGTCTAGATAGTGTGGACCCCATCCCCCCTGGCTGGCGTCCGATGTTACTACTTCTGGACTTGGGGGAACTATTGGAATGGACTCCCTGAGGTTGGACGGGTGTGTCCACCACCATACTAATTGCTTTACCCAGTTCGGGATGTGAATGGTTTGGAGTATTGACGTTCCATTCCACTGCCTGAGAAAGGAGTTCTGTAAGACTTGCATGTGTCACAGGGGTCACTGTATCAAAGGTATGGATGTTGACATGGACCCCCGGGTACTGAGGCAGGCTCTGACAGTAGACGTCTGGATGATAGCAGATTCTGTACCTTCTGGAGTAAGGGCTTCAGCCTCTCTTGAGGGAGTTGCACCCGGTACAACCTGGTATATTATTCTGCCCCTAGGAACACCCTGACTTGCTGAATGCTCTGGGTGCTGAGGCGATGCCGAATGGGGGGCATCAAAATTGGAAATGAGATTGATAGATTGAGAACCGAAGGGACCTCTGGAAGGCGGGATGATCGGGACGTGAAGGTAAACGTCCGAAAAATCTAGGAGATGGCATCCAGTCTCCCACGTCCACTGTCAACAAAATGGACTGAAGGCTTTTCCAATCTGAGGGCCTCTATTTTGATCGTCTGTTGAACCTCTTTAGGTCCAGGACTGGACGTAGATCCCCTGTTTTTTTTTTTGTACCAGAAATAAAGGGGAATAAAACCCCCTCCCTTTCTGGTGTGGAGGTACTTGGTAGGCTGGAATGTGTTCCCTGGCAATGTGCCCATGAATTTCCAATTGTGACCGGTCTTGATAGAGGATAGTGTCCATGAATCTGTTATACGAGTTGCCCATATCCGAGCGAATCTCTTGAGTCTGGTGCCCACCTGAGCTGGGTGGGCAGACGGACCCTCAAAAAGGACTTCTGCTGTTCCCCGGCTGTGATAGCCTTGGCTTACTGTAAATACATGGAGGGTCGAGTCTTCCAGTCCCTCCTAAATTTCCTGCCGGGACGGTAGGATCTAGCATCCCTGTACTTGACAGGAAGATCGCGTCTGTAAGCGGGGCCCTTCTGGGGCTCTGGTCTCCTATCGGAGGGAATCAGCCCGGATTTTCCCCCGGTAACCTTGGAGATGACCAAGTCCATCTTTGTGCCAAATACACTTGAGCCGCCATATGGAGTTTTGCACCAGTAGATTTTGATGCTGTCTCCGCTATCCAGGGTCTCAGCCATAAGGCTCTTCCCAGTCATGAAGTCGCCCCCTCAGGAGCCGTAAGCCAACTTAATTTCCCTGCAGGGAGGAGAATATCTTCCCCTGGTCGGCTCCTTCTAGAATGGAATTCTCAATGTTAGCCGCCCATGCAGCGATAGTTTTAGCTACTGCCGCCGTGGTTATAGCCGGCCTACTAGCGTCTCCTGTCGTGGAGCAGGCTTTCTTCAGTTCTATATTGATTTTACGATCAAGAACGTCCCGGATGGTAACTGCATCTTCAATCGGTAGAGAAACGTCTCTAGCGAGTCGCATTAAAGATGAATCGACCGTAGTTGCATTGATCAAAGAATTGATCCTAGACTCCCACAAGGGGTACAATCTGCAAACTTGTTGCTCATACTGGGCCGCTTATGCGATTTCCCCCACTCATCCTTTATGAGGTTTTCCAGCTCTTTGATGAAGGGAAATGATTCAGGACCCCCTTTTCAGCACCAGGAAATATTTCTGAACCTTCAGAGGTTCTGCCATAACCCCTTCCCAGCCGATCGCTTCCTCGACTGAATGGGCAAATGGTTCAACTAAAGAAGAGACAGTCCGACGCCTGCTCACACTCCTCATTCTTAGAGAGGGTTTTTGCAGCCTGGCGTAACGGCCGGGTGCTGGGCGATGTGCTTGGGGAAGGATCGCCCACAATTGATCCCTGTGCGATTCTCCTAGGAGCTCAGTATATACTCTGGCCTCTGAATCCTTGGTTACTTCAATGAAGCACGAGCGGCAGGCCAATTCCCCTGGCAAGGCTGGCGCCCCGCATATTTGGCAAACATTTGCTGTGGTGCGGGTAAGATAGCTCCATCTGGGATGAAGGTAATTGTCTGCGGTGGGACCGACTATGACAGGAGTGGCTGTGACGCGAGCGGCTATGCCTTGATTGAAGAAAGCAAGAGGGTAACCTTGAGTGACTTCTTGCGCCTTCTGCCGGAAGCATGGCTAGAATCTCCCTCTGTGCCGCAAACTTGCGTCTTTTGACCCGATAGGGCTACCAAAACTGTAGCGTCAGTGGCCAAGCTCTCTTTTTTGTCTCTTCTCTACTTACCACCTTCTGGACGGCCTCTATACCTGGTCAGCTGATGGTGGTCTGCGAGGGCAGTGGCCCCCATGAGGATAGCAGGGAGACAGCCCGGAAAGGTGGGAAAAAAGAAAGAAGGGAAAACATTACAATATGTCCCCCCCCCCAACATTTCTATTTATTAAATATAATGATTTATATACATATATCTATCCTTATTTTATTTTTTATTTTTTGGATTATATTAATTGTTTAATTATGGATATACTTTCTCCTATAATATGTTATAAATTAATATATAAATGTATTATATCTTCTATCCTATTTGTTCCTATTTTTTTTTTTTTTGTGTAATCAATTGGCCCAGGCTGAACTGGGACGAGCCTGCACACACCTGGTGCAATCTTCACTCTGAGTAGAGCAGAGCAGCAGGACTGCAGCCAGAACTACAGAGCGATAGGACTGTTTCCTTTTTTTTTTTTTTTTTAAACGGCGCCGCCATTTGGAAGAGGGCAGAGGAGACCGGCGGCATCATCACTGAGCTGCGTGCATGCGCAGAGCGCTGAGGGGTACGCGGCGGTGACCCCGAGAGTATGGGGTGTCAGAGGAACCACTGAGAAAAAAACAACAGGCAGGCAAAGGTACAAAACGGACTAACCTTAGGTGGCAAATGTAATGATACAAATACCTTTGTGGAAGCACACACTGCACTGGAAGGAAAGACAGAGCGAAAGTGGGGACCACTGCGAGATTTGAAGCTTCTTTAAAGCTTGCTACATATGCCAGTATAATTCCAGAGCCCCTGAGACCACCAGAACGGGGGTTCCCACCATAAAGCTCATTTAGAGACTGTACAGGAGGGACTTCCAAACAGGAGAGGCTGAACCTGCTGGGGCGATCTGCGGTAAGAGGCATGCTTCTTGCTTGTTCGTCCAATCTGTCAGGTGAGGATAAAAAAAGAGAATGGTGCGGGGCGTCTCCCCTTCAAATTTATAGCTAACCAATCCTGTCAGGTTGTGGGGGCGGAGTCACAACCCAGTGTGTGCTGCCATGAATGCGTCAGGAAAATGAAATATTGCGTCCTGACATACCTAAACCTCACAGTACATATATTTTATAATTTAGGTTATTTTTAGTCAGAATAAGGACAATACACAGAAGTATATAGAAGTACATAGTCACACAGAAAATCTCTTTGAAGGAAAATATGAGATAGTATTTCACATATAGTTTTAACAAATTCACAAAGTAATTGTCTCATAATGTTTTAATATTTGTTGAGAAAAATATCAAAATGTATAAGAATTAATATAAATATTTTATTCCTGAGTAATGATACTGCCTCTCTTTTACAGATATGGCATCTAAAATCAAACAAATATGGAGGATAACAAGCTTCTATAAAGAGCAAAGAGAAATTCAAAGTTAAAGAAGATATATTGACAAAAGATTTATATTTCATATTTATGAACTATTTTATCTTATTCATCAAGGTTTTTCTAACGGAACTTGAAGAAGACATTTTAAAGACATTTCATGAAGAAACATTAATCGGAAGGAACATTATCTATCTACTATAGATAAACAATTTAGGACTGAAACATTTGTCCACATATACATATACATTTTTTTGATTATCCAATTATTATGATATTAATGTTCACATGAAGTTAGGATTATTATTTTTATTTATTTTTATTTATTCACATATTGAATGTTAGCACACTCATTCTAGTTAATAGAACATTTTTTGTTCATAACTTAAGAAAGATATCATTAATAGAACTATGGAAAGTTATGAAAGTTTTAGAGTATAAAGTATATTTCCAAAGAGCTAAAATATTATTTGAGCACATATATGGAAATATATTATTGCATTATTTACTTATTTTAATAATAATAATTTTCATTATTATTATTATTATTAATATTAATAATTATTGATATTAGTCATCATTATGTTATACATTTTAAAATCTATACCATTATTTCTGGTAAGATTTTGATTAGATAGATCTAAGAAGAGTTAAAAGTAAAGAGTAAAGCATTTAGGAAAAGGAAAATTTCTAGTTGCTTCAGTTCTGAGGAATATCGTGTCCAATCGTTTGATACAAGGTGGAGAAAATGAGATATGAATGTATGTATGTGTGTATTAAATGATTTAGTATGATTAATCATAATTCAGGGGGGATTGTTAGAATATTATTCCAAATTCATAATTCGGCAATTCATGGCAAGCTTGCAAAACATATTTTGATTTATGATTAATCATAATAATTAGGTATGAATGAATGACCTTGATCAATTGATATGACATAATTCTTCTATCCGAAACTGAGCATTACGGATAGCCAATTTGAGAATGACATAAGATTTGAATGTCAGGCAGTTGTTCTACTATGTCCAAATTTGACATGAGTTCAGGAGGTCAGCAGGCTAACAGATAAGTATACACATAGAGTTCATGTGTCAGAGCTGACATGTTTTTACATGCTTTAAAGTTAAAATCATAGATAATCCATAACTTAGCTATTTATTTGATATTGTTGTTTAATTATTTAGAGTTAGTTTAAGTGAAGTCTTAGTCATACTAATATGTATTAGTATATAGTTACTTAATGAAGTTATAGCTTTATAGCTGATAATATATGTTCTATGACATTGCATCATCAAGCACACTACTCTAAGTATAGAGTGTCACATGTGTGCCTGTCAATCAAACTCCATACGACTCTGTGCTAAGATCTTCATATTGCTGAACCTAGCAGATATTAATATTTGCCATACAAGGGTCTAAGCCTGGGCCGTATGAGGTCATGACGTTCACTTGTAACATATATTTAAGCTTTGCTTTAAAGAAGGCTGGACACATTTGCACCACACACTTACATGAAACACTGATACACACTTAAACTAAGACACACTAATTCACACCCTCTTTGAAAGACAACACTGACATATAGACTAGGAGAACAGCTGAAGCCAGAAGTCAAACGTCATTTCCTGTTTCTTCCGGCATCACTTTGGAAAATCTCAGAAGACAACATGCCTGAGGCTGCTCACATGCTTTCATAAGCTTGCTACAATACTATCGATCCAATTCCAGATATTTTCATCTACGCTAAACTGAACTTTATACTATTTTTAATTGTGTTTATGATGCCACCTGTGTGACAATAAACTCACACGTTATTTTCAAATCAACCTGACTATGAATGATCTTCATTCAGATACGCCCTTGAAGCTATAAGAATATTAGTTATTAATTTTACATTCTTACAAGGCCTCAGACACTTACGCCAGTCGGATCTTAGGGAAATCTATGCGTAACTGATTTTATGACGTCACGTGTAGCGCCTCTGTGCACTGCGGCCCGGAACCCTGAAGAATCCTTCACCCTCTGCTCCCCTGGGCAGCCAGGTCCCTCCTCTGCAAAAATGGTGCTGACTGATCCGAGGATTGTCATTGGGCGGCTGGTGCCAGACAGGAATACATGTAACTGGCATCGGCACACTTACTATGTGCTACTGCAAGTGGTGTCACTAGGGTTGGTGTCACCTGGTGCAGTAAAACCTGGTGTCACCCTCCCTCCAAAAAATATTTTCCTGTTTTCTGAACATTTTCTCTACACAGCTCCCATACCTCTGAGCCCCTTTACATTACACAGCCCCCATACCTCTGGACCCCTTTACATTAAACAGCCCCCATACCTCTGGACTCCTTTACATTACACAGCCCCCATACCTCTGGACTCCTTTACATTACACAGCCTCCATAGCTCTGGGTCCCTTTAAATTACACAGCCCCCATACCTCTGGACTCCTTTACATTACACAGCCCCCATAGCTCTGAGTCCCTTTAAATTACACAGCTCTCATACCTCTGGACCCCTTTACATTAAACAGCCCCCATAGCTCTGAGTCCCTTTACATTACACAGCTCCCATACCTCTGGACCCCTTTACATTAAACAGCCCCCATAGCTCTGAGTCCCTTTACATTACACAGCCCCCATACCTCTGGACCCCTTAACATTACATAGCTCCCAAACCTCTGGACCCCTTTACATTACACAGCCCCCATACCTCTGGACCCCTTTACATTAAACAGCCCCCATAGCTCTGATTCCCTTTACATTACACAGCCCCCATAGCTCTGAGTCCCTTTAAATTACACAGCTCCCATACCTCTGGACCCCTTTACATTAAACAGCCCCCATAGCTCTGAGTCCCTTTACATTACACAGCCCCCATACATCTGGACCCCTTAACATTACACAGCCCCCATACCTCTGGACACCTTTACATTACACAGCCCCCATACCTATGGACCCCTTTACCCTACACAGCCCCCATACCTCTGGACCCCTTTACATTAAACACCCCCATAGCTCTGAGCCCCTTTACATTACACAGCCCCCATACCTCTGGAACCCTTTACATTACACAGCCCCCATAGCTCTGGACCCCTTAACATTACACAGCCCCCATACCTCTGGACACCTTTACATTACACAGCCCCCATACCTATGGACCCCTTTACCCTACACAGCCCCCATACCTCTGGACCCCTTTACATTAAACACCCCCATAGCTCTGAGCCCCTTTACATTACACATCCCCCATACCTCTGGAACCCTTTACATTACACAGCCCCCATAGCTCTGGACCTCTTTACATTACACAGCCCCCATACCTCTGGACCCCTTTACATTACATAGCCCCCCCTTCCACACTTCTGGATTCCTAGAAACCTGCGTTTAACCTGGGTAGCCTCAACCTTGATCCTGGTATAACCACTTCAACCTTTTATAAATGACATATGGATGGGAAGTGGTTAAAACCTTTCTCTGGGGGGCGTGGCCGCGGCATGAGAGAGTGAGGACGCGCTCTCTGTGAGCTCCGTGCGACCCGCGCTGATACAGGCACCTACGGCAGCTTCCCGGGGGGGATTCTCACACCGAACGATGCCCGCGAAGCGCAAGCCCTCCCCGCAACCTCAGCGGACACCTCGGGGGAGCTCCGGTCTGCTGGATACCTACTTTGGAGCCGGCGGCGAAACGGCAAGTACCGCCAAGATGGCGCCCGGGTCCCACGCTGCTAGGCCTGAGGCCAGGCAGACCTCGCCTATAGCCTCCCCACACGTGCAGGCCCCTACCCAGCCTCGCTCCCCATCCACCTCCGGCTCAGAAAGCATTGATGAGCAGGGGAGCGGAGCGGATCCCTGGGGAGATAAAGACATCCGTTCTCACATACTCTCCCTCCCCACTAAGGCTGACCTGGAGCGTTTTGTTCACAAGGTGGAGAAGGCCCTAAGGCAGGACATTGCAGATCTGCAGGTAGACACTGCTCATTTAGGGGGCAGAGTGGAAACTCTGGAAACACAGTGGGAAGAAACAACCCCAGCCCTGCAAGCACTCACTGAACACTGTAAAATGCAGGATCGCAGGCTTGAGGCCCTGCTGGATCAAATGGACGATTTTGAAAATAGAAGCCGCAGGGTGAATATTCGCATCAGAGGCCTGCCTGAAGCGACAGGCCCGAGGGAGATTGTCCCCACCTTACAGGGGGTATTTAAACAAATCCTAGGCCGCCAAGCCCCTGACTTCATTGAAATAGATCGAGCACACCGTGCCCTGCGCCCTCCCTCGGACGACCCAGACAAACCCCGGGACATTATTTGTAAGCTGCACAAATACTCCCTCAAGGAGCGCATTATGACCCAGGTCAGAGGTGTCCGGCATGTGGACTTCGATGGCGCACGACTAACCTTCTTCCCAGACCTTTCCAGGCGCACGCTGATGCAACGCCGGGCCCTCAAACCCCTTCTAGGGGCTCTCCAGGATGCCCAGCTGACCTACCGTTGGGGCTTTCCATTTAGCCTGTCAGCTACTAAGGACGGTCAGTCACATACGCTTCGTACCAAAGAGGACCTGCCCCGATTCCTGGAATCCCTGGGGCTCCCTCGTGTAGATGTCCCGGACTGGAGGGCCTCGCCGGACATACCTTTGCCTAGCCGCCCTGGGCAGTGGCAACCGGTTCGCCGCCGCAACCGCCGTCGTGGCCCCAGGAGGGGTCCACCGGGCCATACTCCGCTCCCTCATTCCCCGCAAGGAGAGGCATGAATTGTGAATTGTGACCTTTGAAGTTCCTGGCTCCTGTTCCTGAACTGCCAGGTTCTCCTTTTTCTTGAAGCTGACAATACTGAATGATATCCCCCCCGGATTGCCGTTATACTAGTCTCCCCTGGGCTCAGGGGTAGACGATGCTTTAAATGATGCCAGCGGGTCGCTGGACGGACTTGCACTCTGTGCCTCGTCACTAACCCCCCATTAGGCCGACTCCTTTGGAGTTATGCTCCCTTTGTGGGGACAACCTCTGCTCGCTGATCCCCGCCGCTGTTCCCTTTCTGGGAAGCGGAGGGGATCCCCGACCAGCGGTGTAATTGCACTAAGTTGTGCCCGTTGGGCACTGTGTTATTTTTGGATGTTTTCTTTTTTGCTCTTTAATGATTGTTTTTCCTTTATCCCTCACCCACCCCATGTGTTTTTGGTACTAAGCATCTGTTCTAACCGTGCTCTATCTCCTAGGCTCCATCGAAGTTCGGTGAGTTCTATGTGCTCCTGTTGGCTGATGGGGTTGTGTGAGCGGTCCCTCCCGTGTCCAGTCCTAGATCATCTGCGATGGCTGATATGAAAGTCGTATCATACAACGTTCGTGGCCTGGGCTCTCCGATGAAACGCAGTAAGTTGTGGCTTGAGATGAAACGCATGGGGGCTCATGTTCTTTTTTTACAGGAGACACATTTCCGCACTGACTCGGTCCCCCGCCTTCCCACTCACCTTTACCCTCAGTGGTTCCTTGGCAATTCCCCCCGAGCTAAATCGGGGGGGGTGGCTATTGCGATCCACAAAAATTGCCCATTCATCATTGAGGATCAAAAACTAGACCCTGGTGGTCGCTTTGCCTTTGTCAAGGGTACCATCTCTGGCCGTAAATATACACTCGCTACGCTCTATGCTCCGAACAGCGGACAGATTTCCTTTCTAGACTCTGTACTGGAGACATTGTCCACCTTCCGGGATGGACACCTCATCCTGGGGGGAGACTTTAACGTATGCCCGAACCCCCAGGTAGACACATCCTCAGGCCGCTCGGGGCATTCGTTTGCCTTTTTAAAGCGCTTCCGGAAGGCTCTTCAGGCCCACCATTTGGTGGACTGTTGGAGACTGCTCCGCCCGACTGACAGGGACTACAGCTACTTTTCAGCTACGCACGACGTGTATACCCGCATAGATCTTCTATTGATGGATCAGTTCTCCCTTGACTCATTGGCCGGGGCCTCCATTGGCTCCATTACTATTTCCGACCACGCGCCGGTGTCCGTCTCCCTGCGTCCCCTTTCGGTGGAGGCACGGACTTGGTCATGGCGCTTGAACGATGGCATCCTTGATGATGCTGTTGCTCAGAAGCGAGTCTCAGATACTATCTCCATGTACTTCACAGAGAATACGGTTGGCGAGGTGGGCATGGGATCTGTCTGGGAGGGCCACAAGGCGGTGGTGCGGGGAGAGCTGATCTCACAAGGGGCTAGGCTTAAGAAGGCTAGGGAGGGTGAACTACAGACTCTGCTGGCTAAGCTTCACACGGCGGAACTTACCCATAAAAAAAAGGTCACCCCAGAGCTGGCGGTGGAGCTGGCCTCTCTCCGCCGGGATCTGGCGGATATACTGGACTCTAAGATCAGGGCACGGCTCCGATACCTGACCCATAAATTTTATGAGTTCGGCAACAAATGCGGGAGGATGCTGGCTAGGGCCCTCAGGGGTCAACGGGATGCGGGCCACGTACACAAATTGAAGTCTGCGACGGGTACGCCTGTTGTCCATTCATCCAAGATAGCGGCGGCGTTTCGGGACTTCTATGCTCAGCTTTACAACCTCCCGGACACGCTGCCGGGAGTTTCTGATACACAGCGGGCTGCTAGAATACACCAATACCTGGCAGAGGCGCAATTCCCACAGTTAGAAGCGTCGGTGGGTAAGCAACTTGATGCCCCTATCACGGTCGCTGAGATTCGGGCGGTGGTAAAGGATCTCCCTAATGGGAAAAGCCCTGGCCCCGACGGTTACACCAATACTTACTATAAAAAATATGGGGAGGAACTGTCGAGGCCTATGTGCGCGTATTTTACGGCGTTGGCGTCAGGCACAGCTATGCCTCCGGAGGCACTGCTGGCCCATATCTCGGTCTTACCAAAGGAGGGGAAGGACCACGCCCTGCCGGGTAGCTATAGGCCTATATCGCTCCTGAACACCGACATTAAGATTCTGGCCAAAATATTGGCCAATAGGCTTAAGCCGGTACTCCCGTCTGTGGTACACCCGGACCAAACGGGCTTTATCATGGGCAGGGAGGCGAGGGACAATGCGAATAGGGCACTCCAGCTGATCCACTGGGTAGAATCGCAAACAGCCCCACAACCATGTCTTTTGCTTTCGACTGATGCCGAGAAGGCATTTGACCGGGTGGATTGGACATATATGACTATAGTTTTGACCAAGCTTGGTCTGGGTCCCAATATGCTGGCATGGATATCCTCCCTGTATAGCTCTCCGTCCGCCAGAGTCAAGGTTAACGGCCTGCTATCAGACCCTTTTCCGATTAACAATGGGACGCGGCAGGGTTGCCCGCTGTCACCCCTTGTGTTTGCTTTGACGCTTGAACCGCTGCTCAGCCGGATTCGCCTCAATAGCAACATCAGGGGGTTAAAGGTCGGCCCCAGGGAACATAAGTTGTCCGCCTATGCGGACGACGTATTGTTTTATGTGTCTGAACCTCTGGTGTCATTGCCCAACATTATGGCAGAGCTGGCGGAATTTAACCTTCTATCTAATTTCAAGATAAACTACGCCAAATCGGAGATCCTATCACTGACCATTCCCCCGGGACTGCGTGCGCAGCTGCAAGCTGCGTTCTCATTCACATGGTGTCAATCGTCACTGAAGTATCTAGGAGTTCATCTACCAGCGAGCTGCGCTCGGTTGTATGAATATAACTACGCCCCACTGCTCTCGACCATCAGGGTGGACTTGGGAAGGTGGGATAAGGCGGCCTTCTCGTGGATGGGCCGGGTCAGTGTGTTGAAAATGAATGTGCTCCCCAGAATTCTGTTTTTCCTACAGATGGTTCCGATTGCTCTGCCCAGGGCCTTCTTCTCAAGCCTCAATAGCCTATTCATCCAATATATCTGGAGTGGGAAATGTCCTCGGCTAGCTCTCCGCATTCTGCAACGCCCTAAGTCGGCGGGTGGGCTGGGAGTCCCAGTGGTGAGGAGATATTATGAAGCAATAGCCCTTCAGCGCATTCTGGACTGGAACCATAGTGTCCAGCACAAGATGTGGGTGCCTCTAGATAAGTTCCTGGCTGGGCGTAACCTGTCCCACGCTCCGTGGGTGCCCGGGGAGCATAGGGGGTTGTCTGGACTGGTTTCCCCTTTTGCTGTCCATGCCCTGGCGATCTGGGATGCCCTAAACAAGTCGGGGGAGTTGGCTTTGCCTACCTCTCCGCTGGCGCCCCTGGGGGGCTTCCCCTGGTTTACTCCGGGGGAACACCCATCCTTTTTCCGGACGTGGACGGCGGATGGGGAGTCCAGGTGTGGGAGGTTTGTCCAGGATGGGGGTCTGTTGCCTCTGGCCACGCTGAGGGAACAATATGGCCCCTTCCTAATGGATGAGTGGCGCTATCGGCAACTTAGTCATTTTCTCGCCTCTCTGCCCCAGGTAGTCAGGTCACCCACACAAGCGTCCCCTTTTGAACGCCTCTGCATGTCCCCGGCGGCTGTCCCTCACGCCATCTCTGAGTTATATGCCTTGATCTATTCCCTGCGGGAGGACGGGAAGCCAAGGTTCATACGGGAATGGGAGGGAGACCTGCAACACAACTTTACTCAGCCTCAGCTGGACCACATGTACCAGCTCACACATTCGAGCACGGTTGACACAAAGATGCAGGAAAATAGCTATAAGGTGCTCACCAGATGGTACAGGGTCCCAACCAGGCTCACTCAGATATACCCTTCCCTATCAGATGCATGCTGGCGGGAGTGTGGCCAACGGGGCACTTTCCTGCATATTTGGTGGGAGTGTCCCAAGCTACGCCCCTTTTGGCAAGATGTCCATGCCCAGATTAAACTCATTCTGGACGTGGTACTTCCGGACTCCCCATTGGAGTCCCTGCTCCACTTCCCCACCATCCCAGTCAGCCTTTATCGCAAGTCTGCACTGCCCCATCTGCTCAATGCGGCCAGGCGGCTGATTCCAATACATTGGAAGACACCTCAGGTACCGTCCCGCTCCGAGTGGGTGGATATGGTAAACAAAATTATGGAAGCAGAGAAGTGGATGGCGCAGTGCAAAGATAAATATGACAAATTCTACCTGATATGGGCGACCTGGATACACTATACGGGCCCTGAGGAGCTGCCTGGGCTTGGGCCCCCCCAGGGGGTGAACCCCTCTGGTAGGGGGCCCTACGTTGTTGGAGGAGGTGCCGCTGATGACCCTAATGAAACAGTGGACTGATGTAGCCATAGTAGAGATGTTACAGTCTATCTAGTGTCTCTTTGTTGTGGATGCACTTGTACCGAAACCCCCCCCCCCTTTTTTTGTTGTTCTTTTTGTTTTGTTATGTATGTGACCCTCTCCTACCCCCCCCTTCTTCTCTCTGCTTTCCCATTGCACGTTAACCCGAAGCTCGGAGGCTTGTTCAGATAATTCTAGCGGGTAGAGGGGCATCCCTCCCCTAGGGGGGTGCTTCAGTGGTGCGGGCGGGGTGATCCATAATGGAATTAGCTTATAATATACCCTGTATATGATGCTCCTTATTCCCCCAGCCGTGCGCCCTGGCATGGGCATGCCCTAGAAGATATGTTTTAGCAGTATGTTCCGCTCGAATGCCCGAGATAAGATCCGTTTTGATGTGCACTGCAATATGATGGTTGTACTTCTTGTACTTCAATTATCAGGCCATGTTGGCCATCCATCTGTATGTTTGTTTTTCCTGTGAAAAAAAAAACCTTTTTGAAAATAAAGATTATATAAAAAAAAAAAAACCTTTCTCTGGACAAAGACCCACCCCCCACCCCCTCCCCCCAACCACCGCTTTCTCAATCCAGCCCAACCATTCCACAATGGCCACGGTGCATCTTAGCCTTGAAATGCCTCCCTTACTCTGTCACAGTACCAAGAACACAACATTTTTTCTTTATACTTATATTTTCTATTGAGGCACATCAACCCATGACGTCCTGCTGAGTGCTGTTCTGCATGGTTGTCATTGTTGTGATGAACGGCCATTTAAATCTTACACTTTATCAGAATCCTGTACATGACCTTGAGAACGCTCTCCTGGACTCACTTTATTGTTGTGGCAATTACCGTCACAGCGTTGTGCTATAAATTTGCATCATTATTTATTGTGACTATCGTTGATGCAGGGGGTTTAGTAAAGCGCTGGTTGTTTTCTTTATTTTTCTAACCTGAAAGGTACTGACATAATGTGCTAGTATGCATTACCATCAACGCTGCGGGCGCTCCCATCTTCACACAGTATTCCTTTCTGGGTTTGCTGTGTGAGTGGCTGGAGCCGTGATGACGTCTCTCTCGTGCATGCGCGGGAGCCGCCGTTTACCGTACAGGTGTATTTTTCTCCCAAAAAAATTGCGCTTGAAATATTGCTGCGCAAATACCGTGTGATATAACAAACTGCAATGACCACTATTGTATTCTCTAGGGCAGTGGTCTCAAAGTACCGGCCCGCGGGCCATTTGCGGCCCGCGGACCAGTTATAAATGGCCCTCAGGCAGGGTGGAAGTGAGGGGAGCAAAAAAAAAAAAAATATTTTTTTTTTTTTTTTTGAGCTGGAGCCATCTGGTGGTGAGCCGTTGGTATTACAAGTTATTACCACCAGATGTGAGCTGGCGCCATCTGGTGGTGGCCGTTGGTATTACAAGTTAAGCATTACAAGTTAAACAGCAATTCTAATGTCATTTTACACTATTTTCACTGCCATATTCTTCCCTCTAAAGAAAACCCCCAAACATTATATATATTTTTTATCCTAACACCCTAGAGAATAAAATAGCAATCGTTGCAATACTTTCTGCTACGCCGTATTTGCGCAGCGGTCTTACAAGCGCACTTTTTTGGGAAAAAATTACACTTTTTTTAATTAAAAAATAAGACAACAGTAAAGTTATCCCCATTTTTTTTAATATTATGAAAGATAATGTTACGCCGAGTAAATTCATACCCAACATGTCACGCTTCAAAATTGTGTCCGCTTGTGGAATGCCGACAAACTTTTTTACCCTTTTAAAATCTTCATAGGCGACGTTTAAAAAAATCTACAGGTTGCATGTTTTAAGTTACAGAGGAGCTAGAATTATTGCTCTCACTCTACCAATCGCGGCGATACCTCACATGTGTGGTTTGAACACCGTTTACATATGCGGGCGCTGCTCACGTATGTGTTCGCTTCTGCGAGCAAGCTCGTCGGGACGGGGTGCGTTTTCTGGCTCCTAACTTTTTTAGCTGGCTCCTAGATTCCAAGCAAATCTGTCAAACCCTGACTTACACCAGTGCTGGTGGTAATAATGTGCTCGCTGACACCAGTGCTGGGGGTTAATAATGTGTTCGCTGACACCAGTACTGTTGTTTTTGAAGTTTGAAAGTTTGCATGCGGCCCCCCATGGCATATGAAAACTTGTCTTGTGGCCCTCAGGTAATTTGAGTTTGAGACCCCTGCTCTAGGGTCTCTGTAGAAAAAAATGTATATATATATATATATCTATATATATATATATATATATATCCATCCATATATATCTATATCTATATATATATAACCATTCATATATATATATATATATATATATATCTATATATACAGGGCTCGACAAATCCAGGTCGCCATGGCGACTAGAAATAGCCTCCTGGCGACTTGGCTTGGAAGGTGGGCAAAAGAAAATTAATCACATTTTTTTTATGTGAAGTCCCCAGCTCTTCCTTGTGTGAGCTGGCGCCATCTGGTGGTGGCCGTTGGTATTACAAGTTAAGCATTACAAGTTAAACAGCAATTCTAATGTAATTTTTCACTATTTTCACTGCCATCTTCTTCCCCCTAATTAAAACCCCCAAACATTATATATATTTGTTATCCTAACACCCTAGAGAATAAAATGGCTATCGTTGCAATACTTTCTGTCACGCCGTATTTGCGCAGCGTTCTTACAAGCGCACTTTTTTGGGGAAAAATTACACTTTTTTAAATAAAATAATAAGACAACAGTAAAGTTATCCCCATTTTTTTTTATATTATGAAAGATAATGTTACGCCAAGTAAATTCATACCCAACATGTCACGCTTCAAAATTGAGTCCGCTCGTGGAATGCCGACAAACTTTTACCCTTTAAAATCTTCATAGGCGACGTTTAAAAAAATCTACAGGTTGCATGTTTTGAGTTACAGAGGAGATCTAGGGCTAGAATTATCGCTCTCGCTCTACCAATCGCGGCGATACCTCACATGTGTGGTTTGAACACCGTTTACATATGTGGGCGCTTCTGCGTGCGAGCTTGTCGGGACGGGGTGCGTTTTCTGGCTCCTAACTTTTTTAGCTGGCTCCTAGATTCCAAGCAAATTTGTCAAACCCTGTGTATATATATATATATCAGGCCTCAAAATTTCAAGTCCTGAGCTACTAGCCAGGCCTTAAAGTTACTAGCCACCTGTTGCCCCACCCAAACCCTACCTTGCCCCGCCCCTTAAACACGCCCTTGTAAATGATCAGTGGTGACAATTGATGGCACAGTGGCTGTGTTTGATGGCATGGCACAGTGGTGCGAATTGATGGCATAGTGACTGCATTTGATGGCATGGCACAGTGGTGATGATTGATGGCACAGTGGCTGCGTTTGATGGCATGGCACAGTGGTGACAATTGATGGCACAGTGGCTGCGTTTGATGGCATGGCACAGTGACTGCGTTTGGCATGGCACAGTGGTGCGAATTGATGGCATAGTGAGTGCATTTGATGGCATGGCACAGTGATGATAATTGATTGCACAGTGGCTGCGTTTCATGGCATGGGCACAGTGGTGACAATTGATGGCACAGTGACTGCATTTGATGGCATGGCACAGTGGTGCGAATTGATGGCATAGTGACTGCATTTGATGGCATGGCACAGTGGTGCGAATTGATGGCATAGTGACTGCATTTGATGGCATGGCACAGTGGTGCGAAATGATGGCACAGTGGCTGCGTTTGATGGCATGGCACGGTGGTGACAATTGATGGCACAGTGGCTGCATTTGATGGGCACAGTGAGGCTGCAATTTTTTTTTGTTTGCGCCCCCCCAAAAACTCCAATTCCGTCCCCCTGCCCCCATTCTATCACATCTATGCCTCCAATTCCGTCCCCCTGCCCCCATTCTATCATACCTATGCCTCCAATTCCTCCCCCATCTATCATATTGTATGATAGATGGGGGGGGGCAGAATTGGAGGAATATGTATGATAGAATGGGGGGAGGGGAACGGAATTGGAGGCAAAGGCATGATAGATTGGGGGGAGGGGGGGCAGAATTGGGGGCATAGGTATAATGGATTGGGGGGATGATTTAGTCTTAATCTGCAATTACCCATACACCCCCCCCCCCCCACATTCCAGCAAATAGGTTCCTTGTGCCTCCAGAACATCACATCACACCGCACATCTGTTTTAAACATACCGTTTACTGCACGGTGCACTTCCTTGGATGTGTGGGAGGTGGAGGGGGGGCGGTCCGAGGTGGAGAGGGTCGTTCCCGGGCAGCATCTAGGATTGTAGCGCTGTGAGAGGCGGTTCCGGGCAGGAGTTGGAGGCACATTTCCATTGGACAGTGGGCGGTGAAGAGGCGGTCCCGGGTGGCATGGTAACGTTTTTACTGGCCTATGGGAGGTGGATAGGGGGGGTCCTGGGCGGGCGCTTGTGTCCAATCAGCTGCTAGCCTGTGCTAGCATGTGAAGGGACGGCGCGCCAGCCTGTGAAGAGACTGGCCGCAATGTGTGTGTGTCTGAGCGGCGCTCGCACGGGACATAAAACTCCTCGCCAAATGCGAGGAGGCGACCACAAATTTTGAGCCCTGTATATATATATATATATATATATATATTTTTAATGTTTGTGGGTTCTGAGTAATTTTTTAGCAAAAAGTTTTGACTTTTACATGATGGGGAGAAATGTCTGAATTAGCCCAGTATGGAAAGTAGTTAAACTGTTACTAAGCCCACAGCAGTAAAATCAGTCTAAATATGCAGTAAAGCAATCAGGAAGTGGCCACCCATCACAATCACAGGTACGTGATTGTGCCCAGCCGTGCCATTCTGCCGACGTATATCGGCGTTAGGCGGTCCTTAAGTGGTTAAAGCGGAAGTTCCACTTTTGGGTGTAACTCCACTTTAATCCTTGAATCTTGATGTACTTTGTGGATTTTTCCAGATCTGTGCAGTAATCCAGTGTGAGGCTTCCTGTAATAAAGACCGCTCACGGTTGCTCTCTCTCCTGACAAGGTGACTGGTCTTGTCTCCGCCCCCTCATGACGTTTTCTGTAGTGGGTGGAGCCTGTTGGGCCCCTCCCACATCTCTGCTCTGTGTAAAGCCTGTTGGGCCCCTCCCACATCTCTGCTCCGTGTACAGCACAGGGATGATGTCACTGATCATTTTATAAGGTAAATAACTGAGTTTGCAAAGACATTTGGCGCACACAAAGTGAATTAATATCCTTTGTAAATGAAAGGTTTTGTGCCCGGAGCTGGGCTCCAAAGTAAATGTAACTGTATTAACAGAAAATTGATTGTGAAATTGGCGCACTGTGTCATCTCTTAATGTCAGGTGTATAATGTTATGTGTGTAGGTCGCTGAGCGATGGTCTGGTAATTACAGGCCGCTGTGAAAGGAATGATTGAAAGGACCTTTCTGGTTTCCTCCAGACTCTTTGTTGCGCGCGGGGGCCCCGGGAATTACGGCTAATCCCTCATGTTCATGAGGCGTTTTGGAAGGACAAAGCCCCGCTTATCGCTTCCCTCTGACGGAAACGTTATTTGCGGGGCAGCCGCATAATACGCAGAATAGCTAGAGGGACCCCATCAGTAACGCCAGCAGTAATTACGTTATGTCGGGTAAATACACTGGCTTCTGAGAATATTTCTCACTTTTTCCGAGTCGTTAGGATCGGCCCACAGGCCCTGGAGATAGCAAGATTTTTTTTTTTTTTTAAAGCTTTATTATATTATTTCTGAACAACAAGATAGTGCCAGGGGTCACTGTAATACGTCTTCATTCCCTGATCTTAAAACTAAAGGCAGATATTAAAAATCAACAACAGCGTTGAGTAATCCTTTTTTGATGTTTATTAAAAGTCAGCAGCTACAAAAAGCGTAGCTGCTGGCATTTAATAAACAGACACTTACCTGCTCCACTGTCCAGCGGAGCTCCGTGCGGCACGCACGGAGCTCCGCTCCTCTCCCCCCCCTCTCCGCCGGCGCCTCCATCCTAACTGTGGGCACCCGGCCTTTACAACTTTCGGCTTCATGGCCGGGCACTCACTGCGCATGCGCGAGCGGCGCTGCTCTACCTGATTGGACAGGCGATCGCCTGGGACTTGTCACGTGTCCCAGGCGATCGCCTACAGGGAGGGGCCGCCAAAATGCGATATGACGTATCGCCTTAGCGGTCCCTGGGCGGAAGGAGGAAGTGGCACAGGAAGTCCCACTCCTCCTGAAGCCCCCACTCCCCCCCCCCCCAAAAAATGACATGCCAAATGTGGCATGTAAGAGGGTGAGGAGTGGATTAAGCGCAAGTTCCACTTTTGGGTGGAACTCCGCTTTAACTGCTTGCCGACCAGCCGCCGTCGTTTTACGGTGGCAGGTTGGCAGGTCGGCTCCCCTGCAGCAGGTCGGCTCCCCTGCGCGAGAGCCCATAGCTCTACCTCGGCTCTCTCGCAGGCCACTAGGTGGCGCGCGCCCCCTAGTGTTAACCCCTTCACTGCCAGTGGCATTTTTATAGTAATCCAATGCATTTTTTATAGCACTGATCGCTATAAAAATGCCAATGGTCCCAAAAATGTGTCAAAAGTGTCCGAAGTGTCCGCCACAATGTCGCAGTACCGAAAAAAAAAAATCGCTGATCGCCGCCATTACTAGTAAAAAAAAAATATTAATAAAAATGCCATAAAACTACCCTCTATTTTGTAAACGCTATAACTTTTGCGCAAACCAATCAATAGACGCTTATTGCGAAAAATATGTAGAATACGTATCGGCCTAAACTGAGGGAAAAAAACGTTTTTTTATATATTTTTGGGGGATATTTATTATAGCAAAAAGTAAAAAATATTATTTTTTTTCAAAATTGTCGCTCTATTTTTGTTTAGACTAGAAACCGCAGAGGTATTCAAATACCACCAAAAGAAAGCTCTATTTGTGGGGAAAAAAGGACGCCAATTTTGTTTGGGAGCCACGTCGCACGACCACGCAATTGTCAGTTAAAGCGACGCAGTGCCAAATCTCAAAAAGTGCTCTGGTCTTTGGGCAGCAATATGGTCCGGGGGTTAAGTGGTTAAAGAAGGAGGAAAGACATCCTTACACAACCTCAAGAACGCAATACCATTTAATGTAAAAAATAAAAACATAAAAAAATTGCTACTGATATTTTTATTTTTGTTTCATCATACAGGATTTATATAGCGCCAACAGTTTGCGCAGCGCTTTACAACATGACGGCAGACATTACAGTTACAATGCAATTCGATACAAGAAGAATCAGAGGGTGGTCATGTGACCAGCGAACTTCCAAGTAATTCCCATGACTAAGCTCTGAAAGGGTGGAGCGAAACGCGTTGGGGCGTGGCCTGGCAAAGGTTGCCACTCACACATTAATCTTCGGGATAGCACGGATGTGTGGCTACAAGGAGTCCTTTCTAAACTAAAGTAAGGCTACGTACATTCACATCGGTGATTAGGGGCGGTGCAAATTGTAGCAGCGGTTCCTGCTGTGGCTCTCAGCAGCTAGGTGCAGCAATTTGTGGCTCTCTGCAGAGCCAGCGATTACCTGCTGTGATAACTGCTGGATGCACACAAACCGCTACATTCACACTGGGGTGGATTCAAGAAGCAATTGCGCCTGTGTAACCATAGGTTACACAGCGCAATTGTTTACTTGCCCCGGCGTAACGAGTGCTCCTGATTCAGGAACCTCGTTACGCCGACTGCAGCCTAAGATCTGCGCGGCATAAGGCTCTTATGCCCGCATATCTTAGGCTGCATTCTAGCGATGGCCGCTAGGTGGCGTTCCCGTTGTGCTCAGGGTATAGTATGCAAATTGCATACTAACACGGATTCACAACGTTGCGCGAGCCCTGCGTACGCAATTTACGTAGTTTAGGGGCAGCCCATGTTACGTATACCCGTCGTTCCCGCGTCGCGAAGTTTGAATTTTACGTAGTTTGCGTAAGTGAATCGTGAATGGCGCTTGACGCCATTCACGTTCACTTTGAAGCAAATGACGTCCTTGCGACGTCATTTGCCGCAATGCACGTCGGGAAACTTTCCCGACGGAGCATGCGCTCTACGCTCGGTGCGGGAACGCGCCTAATTTAAATGATTCCCGCCCCCTACGGGATCATTTAAATTGCGTGCTCTTGCGCCTATGCTCCGTGAATCGAGGGCAGCACAAAAAAATTGCGGGGGCGCAGGGCAAAATCGTTGCCCTGCGCCTCCGTAATAAATGCGCAAATCTCTTTGAATCCGGCCCACTGTCTATTAGGGACGGTGCAAATTGTAGCGGAAGTTCCTGCTGCGGCTCAGTGGCTAGTTGCAGCCACCAGCGCTGTTCATTCTAAAGGACAGGTCGCCAGCAGCCGCAGCGATTCGTGGCTCTCTGCAGAGCCAGCGATTACCTGCTGTGATCACTGCTTGACGCACACAAAGTGCTATATTGCCATTGCCGATTAAGGTCAGTGTGAATTGTAGCGGCAGTTCCTGCTGTGGCTCAGGGGCTAGGTGTGGCCAATGGCCCCATTCATTATAAGGGTCAGGTTCCCCAGCAGCCGCAGCGATTCGTGGCCTTCTGCAGAGTCGGCGATTACCTGCTGTGCTCGCTGCTGGACGCATGCAAACTGCTACATTCACACTGCCGATTAGGGACGGTGCGAATTGTAGCAGCAGTTCCTGCTGTGGCTCTCATCGGCCCCGTTCATTATAAGGACAGGTCGCCAGCAGCCGCAGCGATTCGTGGCTCTGTGCTGTGATCACTGCTGGACGCACACAAACTGCTACATTCACATTGCAGATTAATGCCGCATACACACCATCACTTTATGTGATGAAAAAAAACGACACTTTCTGTGAAGTAAAAAATGACGTTTTTGAAACTTCAATTTTCAAAGACGAAGTTGCCTACACACCATCGTTTTTCTCACAATGTTCTTGCAAAGTGAGGTTACGTTCCACCACGTTTTACCATTGAAGTAGCTTCTGGGCATGCGTGGATGAAAAAACGTCTTACAAAACGACGTTTTTTGCTACACACGGTCAATTTCTGTGAAGTAAAAAGTGCACTTTTGAAAAACGACACATAAAATTGAAGCATGCTTCAATTTTTTTTGGTCGTTTTTTACAAGACATAAAACGACGTTTTTACCCACACACAGTCAATTAAAGTGACGTTTTTAAAAACGTCATTTTTTTTCATCACATAAAGTGATGGTGTGTACGCGGCATAAGGCTGGTGCAAATTGTAGTGGTAGTGCCTGCTGCAGCTCTCAGCAGATAGCTGCGGCCAATATCCCTGTTCACTATTATGACAGATCGCCAGCGGCCGCAGCTATTTAGCGCTCTCTGCAGAGCCAGCGGTTACTTGCAGTGATCGCTGCTGGATGCTACATTCACACCGATGATTAAGGCCGTTGCAAATTGTAGCAGCATTTTCCTGCTGCGGCTCAGCGGCTAGGTGCAGCGGCTAGGTGCAGCCACTGGCCCAGTTCATTATCAGGACAGGTCGCCAGCAGCCGCAGGAATTCGTGCCTCTCTGCAGAGCCAGCGATTACCCGTGATGACCGCTGCTTGACGCACACAAAGTGCTACATTACCATTGCCGATTTAGGTCAGTATCGATTGTAGCGGAAGTTCCTGCTGTGGCTCAGCGGCTAGGTGAAGCCACCGGCCCAGTTCATTATAAGGACAGGTCACCAGCGGTCAAAGCTATTTGTGGCCAGCGGTTACATTCACACAGGTGATTAAGGCTGTTGCAAATTGTAGCAGCAGTTCCTGCTACGGCTCAGCGGCTAGGTGCAGCCACAAGCCCCGTTCATTCTTACATGATTCTTGGAAACTCATGTGTGTGCAGCCCATTGGCTCTTTGCTGCCCTGGCCCCTCCCTCTCCCTGATGCTGCTTTGCCTCTTGATATCTGTTTTTGCGTTATAGAGGAATTGTGACATCACCCGTCTCAGCTCATAATTAACTCTGATATTGGATAGATTGTATAGTGATATAAAATCGCTGCCAAAAAGAAATGATAACTATGGTGTACATTCAGAGTACTTTTGTCGTTCTCTTGAATTACCTGCTAATTAATTAGTATAATATTGTACTCGTTAGATTAAATTGCCTGTTCATTTGACATAAGCTTGCCTAATTTATAGGGAGGATTAAATGATGTTCATTTATCAATGAAGGAAACGTGAGCAATGGAGGTTATATGATATACCGTATTTATTGCGGTATAACGCGCTCCCCGCCTATACCGCGCACCCCTAAAAGTGCCCCCAATCCTGTGGAATTTTTTTTTTTTGTACTTACAGTTTTGGTGTCTTGCGCGGCGTCCATCGGCGGCCTCGTCGGGTCCGACGTCCGTCTGCGGCTTCGGGTGTTCTCTTCGTCGGGTCCGGCGTCCTTCTGCGGCGTCCTCGCATCCTCCACGCTCGTTTCCCGCGCCGAGTTTGAATACTGCGCCGACATATACAGAGCGCAGTACACTCGTGTATTGTCGGCAATGCTCGGCTACCCGCGCTGACGTCCTGTACGTCCAGGACGTGAGCGCGGAAGGAGCCGAGACTGCCCGACTATACCCGAGTGTACTGCGCTCGGTATATGTCGGCGCAGTATTCAAAACTCGGCGCGGGAAAGCGGGTATCGGCGTATACCGCGCACCCACGATTTTGCCCTGATAAATACGGTACATTACATTGCTGGGCTTCATATCTGTATAATGCCTATACAGATATTACCGTTTAAAGTGGTAGTAATCTTGTTTGCGACATTTTTACCTACAGGTAAGCTTATAATAAAGCCTACCTGTAGGTAAAATTAATATCCAATGTGCGGAAGTGACGTCATTGTGGCTCGGCCAGTCAGACGGCCAGAGCCTGCGAACCCGGGAGGAAGAACGGGTGAAGAAGGAAGCCCTGTCAGCGGTGACAGTAAATGGATAGGCTGCATTCTCAGTGATGTCACCGCTCTCTAGTGAATGGATAGGCTGCATTCTGAGTGATGTCACTGGTCTCTAGTGAATGGATAGGCTGCATTCTGAGTGATGTCACCGGTCTCTAGTGAATGGATAGGCTGCATTCTGAGTGATGTCACTGGTCTCTAGTGAATGGATAGGCTGCATTCTGAGTGATGTCACCGGTCTCTAGTGAATGGATAGGCTGCATTCTCAGTGATGTCACCGGTCTCTAGTGAATGGATAGGCTGCATTCTCAGTGATGTCACCACTCTCTAATGAATGGTTAGGCGGCATTATCAGTGATGTCACCGCTCTCTAGTAAATGGATAGGCTGCATTATCAGTGATGTCACCGGTCTCTAGTGAATAGATAGGCTGCATTCTCAGTGATGTCACCGCTCTCTAGTGAATGGATAGGCTGCATTCTCAGTGATGTCACCGGTCTCTAGTGAATGGATAGGCTGCATTCTCAGTGATGTCACCGCTCTCTAGTGAATGGATAGGCTGCATTCTCAGTGATGTCACAGTCTCTAGTGAATGGATAGGCTGCATTCTTAGTGATGTCACCGGTCTCTAGTGAATGGATAGGCTGCATTCTCAGTGATGTCACCACTCTCTAATGAATGGTTAGGCGGCATTATCAGTGATGTCACCGCTCTCTAGTAAATGGATAGGCTGCATTATCGGTGATGTCACCGGTCTCTAGTGAATAGATAGGCTGCATTCTCAGTGATGTCACCGCTCTCTAGTGAATGGATAGGCTGCATTCTCAGTGATGTCACCGCTCTCTAGTGAATGGATAGGCCGCATTCTCAGTGATGTCACCACTCTCTAGTGAATGGATAGGCTGCATTCTCAGTGATGTCACCGCTCTCTAGTGAATGGATAGGCCGCATTCTCAGTGATGTCACCGCTCTCTAGTGAATGGATAGACTGAATTCTCAGTGATGTCACCGCTCTCTAGTGAATGGATAGGCTGCATTCTCAGTGATGTCACCGGTCTCTAGTGAAAGGATAGGCTGCATTCTCAGTGATGTCACCGGTCTCTAGTGAATGGATAGACTGAATTCTCAGTGATGTCACCGCTCTCTAGTGAATGGATAGGCTGCATTCTCAGTGATGTCACCACTCTCTAATGAATGGATAGGCTGCATTCTCAGTGATGTCACCGCTCTCTAGTGAATGGATAGGCTGCATTCTCAGTGATGTCACCGGTCTCCAGTGAATGGATAGGCTGAATTCTCAGTGATGTCACCGCTCTCTAGTGAATGGATGTGATGTTGGGAATGAATACTAATTTCATATCTGAGATGCCTCTGATGACTATAACAAGAATCTATGGGTTTATAATATCTATGGCCCAACTATGTCATATTCCATTTTTATATTCATTAACCTAATATGAAATCAGGCAGTTGCAATGAAAGCCTTGGGATGTTTGTTACTCGTATCATATACAGGGGAAGGGACCCAGGTGGTTAAACGGCTTTGTTACACTTAAATGGCCCAGCATCATAATCCGGTGTTCCTTCCAGCATGGCTGCAGATGTACAGCTTAATTCCCTGGAACAATGATTCCAATTCATTTGTGAAGTGTTCGCAGTCCCACTGTGCAGATTGTAGGCATTAAACGGATCTGTGCAGAGCTGCACTATAGAAGAAGGGAGAAAAAAAAAAATCAAGCTTTATTAAAAAGCTTATTTCAGACAGTTATTAGAGAAGTGTCAGCGGCATGATAAGACATGAACCAATCGCAGAGCAGCTTGTTTTGGAACATGACGGCGCTTGGCTAGTACTGGCTTGTAGGTTTCAAAAACATATGGGGGTTGGTGTGCAGTTTAAGGCACGGAAGATTTGCTTGCAGAGTGGAACTGTTCCTACGGCATGGATCACTGGCCCGGATTCAGAGAGCAATTGCGCCTGCGTAACCATTGTTACGCAGCGCAATTGCTTACTTGCGCCGGCGTAACGAATGCTCCTGATTCAGGAACCTCGTTACGCCGACTGCAGCCTAAGATATGCGTGGCATAGGCTGCATTCTTGCGATGGCCGCTAGGTGGCGTTCCCGTTGTGCTCAGCGTATAGTATGCAAATTGCATACTAACGCCGATTCACAACGTTACGCGAGCCCTACGTACGCAGTTTACGTCGTTTGCGTACGGCGGTTTTCGCGTAAGGCTGCCAATGTTACGTATACCCGTCGTTCCCGCGTCGCGAAATTTGAACTTTACGTAGTTTGCGTAAGTGAATCGTGAATGGCGCTGGACGCCATTCACGTTCACTTTGAAGCAAATGACGTCCTTGCGACGTCATTTGCCGCAATGCACGTCGGGAAAGTTTCCCCGTGGAGCATGCGCTCTACGATCGGCGCGGGAACGCGCCTAATTTAAATGATTCCCGCCCCCTACGGGATCATTTAAATTGCGCGCGCTTACGCCGGGCATTTTGCCGGAGCGCCCACGCAATTTACGGAGCTACTGCTCCGTGAATCGCGGGTAGCGCAGAAAATTTGCGGGGGGCGCAGGGCAAAAACGTTGCCCTGCGCCTCCGTAAAAAAAGCGCAAATGTACCTGAATCTACCCCACTGAGTGTAAAATAATTGTGTGCACAAAAAGTAAAAAATAACCATCCAAAACAACAAATAGTGCTCTTCCCCAAATAGTAAGAGTGCGCACTCACCGGAACATATGGCCTCTTTTTGAAACTCGATTGGGGTAAGTTCATCACCAAATATATAGCATATACTCGATCCACCAATGGAATGTTCTATTTTAAATGTTATCTAAAATATTTTTTTTTTATTATTTGAGTTTAACTGCTTGCCGCCCGCCAGCCGTCAAATGACGGCTCGGCGGTGCGGCTCTTGTTCTGTCCGGGTGTCATATGACGTCCTCGGCTTCTCGCCTCTCTAGGGCACGCGCGTGCTCCCGCAATTGCCCAGTAACGGAGAAGGACCGTGGATCTGTGTGTGTAAACACACAGATCCATGTCCTGTCAAGTGAGAGGAGACCGACCAATGGTGTGTTCCCTGTACAGAGGAACAGGGTCGATCCTAGGGTCACAGGTGCCTGGGTGCAGAAACATTTCTGGCGCCCCCACATGGGCATGGTCATTTTACTAACTCCTCCCCTTTACAAATGTTTCTATGGCAACGACTCAACCACAGAGATGCTCCCCCACGAAGTCTTCATTACCCTGGGATCCTTACATGATCTCTTAACAATAAACAAAATACAGGAAGAGAAGCAGAGGACTTTATTGGGACCTGGAGGGGGGCCTCTCTGATGGACACAGAGAGGGCTTCTGTTAGAGAGTCTGTTAGAAAGACCCCCAGACATACTACAGACATAGTACAGGAGATGGTCAGAGACTGCAGACATAGTACAGGAGACGGTCAGAGACTGCAGACATAGTACAGGCGATGGTCAGAGACTGCAGACATGGTACAGGAGATGGTCAGAGACACATCAGTTTTGGACGGACACACACCTATGCTCAGAATTCTAGTTCTGGACGGACACAAACAAGGAGAGAAGGAGGGAGGGGAGAACTCTGCCACTTCGATGCCCCCTCCTCTGCAGGCGCCTGGGTGCAAAGCACCCTGTGCACCCTGCCTAGGATCGGCCCTGTAGAGGAACACCGATCGGATTCCTCCCCTTGTGAGTCCCCACCCCCTACAGTTAGAATCACTCCTTAGGTAACATATTTAACCCCTTGATAGCCCCCTAGTGTTAACCCCTTCCCTGCCAGTCACATTTATACAGTAATCAGTGCATTTTTTATAGCAGTGATCGCTGAATAAATGTGAATGGTCTCAAAATAGTGTCAAAAGTGTCCGATGTGTCTGCCGTAATATCGCAGTCACGATAAAAATCACAGATCTCCACCATTACTAGTACAAGTGTGCAAAGTTTGTTGTCCGTGGGACTTACGGCCGGCGAGCACCGATTTTTGAAAGCCGGGCACCCCTTCCATATACTCCCATGTTAAACGTAAGTCTAGTCATGGACACAGTGAGGCATGGACACAGTGAGGCATGGGTACAGTGAGGCATGGGCACAGTGAGGCATGGGTACAGTGAGGCATGGGCACAGTGAGGCATGGACACAGTGAGGCATGGACACAGTAAGGCATGGGCACAGTGAGGCATGGGTACAGTGAGGCATGGACACAGTGAGGCATGGACACATTGAGGCATGGGTATAGTGAGGCATGGACACAGTGAGGCATGGACACAGTGAGGCATGAGCACAGTGAGGCATGCACATGGACACAGTGAGGAAAAGTGAGGCACACTGAGGCATGCCGATGGACACTCTAGGCTTATACTCGAGTCAATACGGTTTCCCATTTTTTTGTGGTAAAATTAGGTGCCTCGGCTTATATTGGGGTCAGCTTATACTCGAGTATATACTCTATGTCAAATTTCCTGGAATTCTTTTTTAGTTACTGCCACTGACACCAACAATTGGATTTATTTTTATTCCCACTGACACCGCTTGTACCGGATTTATCGCGGTATAACGCGCTCCTGCGTATACCGCGCACCCCCAAAGTGACCCCCAATCCTGTGGAAAAAAAGTTATTTTTGTACTTACAGTTTTGGTGTCTTGCGCGGCGTCCATCGTTCCATCGGCGGCCTCGTCGGGTCCGGCGTCCTGCGGCTTCAGGTGTCCTCTTCGGCGGGTCCGGCATCCTTCTGCTGGTTCGAGTGTCCTTCTGCGGCTTCGGGTGTCCTTCTGCGGCGGGTCCGGTGTCCTCTTCGGCGGGTCCGGTGTCCTCTTCGGCGGGTCCAGCGTCCTTCTGCGGCGTCTTCCCCGCTCGTTTCCCGCGCCGAGTTTTGAATACTGCGCCAGCATATACCGAGCGCAGGCTCGGCAACTGTCGCGCTCACGTCCTGTACGTCCAGGACGTGACCGCGGAAGAAGCCGAGACTGGCCGACTATACCCGAGTGTACTGCGCTCGGTATATGTCGGCGCAGTATTCAAAACTCGGCGCGGGAAAGCGGGTATCGGCGTATATCGCGCACCCACGATTTTGCCCTGATTTTCAGGGCAAAAAAGTGCGCGATATACGCCGATAAATACGGTAAAACTAAACTCAGAACCATGCCATCAGAACTTAGTTTTATATGAGGGTTTGTAAAAATGCCTTTTCACTCAAGCTGAATTGGTATCTACATCTACCTGCCCTTTAAGGGGGAGGTAGCATTTAATGAATAAAAGGTGACCCCCCCCCCCCCCCCCCTACATCCAGGCCAGTGGTGACTGACAGCAGTTTATTGCAGTTTATGGTCATTCAATTTACTGGTAGCCTGAAGTGCTTCCAATGCCTCTCCCTCGTGATTGCTATTTTAGTCTGGCAGACTCTTGTCATTTCATCTGTGGAAGACAAATTAGATTCCGGTTAACCTTAATAGCATCTAACCTAGATAATATGACATGTCTGTGCACCGAGGTCTGTATATCATGACACGTGGTGTGGAGTGAACCTCATTCTAGAGCTTGTTCTGTAGACTTTCATCCGTCTCCTCCTGCTTTCCATCTACAACCGGACCCGCAACCTTGTCCCAAGAACCTGAAACGCTCCCCTAAACCTCATTTTACCACAAAAAACTCTTCGGCCCCGTACACACGACCGAGAAACTCGACGGGCAAAACACATCGTTTTGCTCGTCGAGTTCCTTGTTCGGCTGTCAGAAAACTCGTCGAGCCAAATGTTCCCATTGCCCAACGAGGAAATAGAGAACATGCTCTCTTTTTGGCTCGACGAGTTTCCCGACGGGTTGCTCGGGGAAAAGTGTACACACGACCGGTTTTCTCGGCAGAATACGTCTCCCATCGAGTTTCTTGCTGAATTCTGCCGTGAAAACCGGTCGTGTGTACGGGGCCTTCTATGGTACTCCAAACTGTAGAGAATGCCCAAGTTGCATTGAGACTGCACTATGCCCAGAAGACTGTTAAGCCTCGTACACACAATCGGATTTCCATCGGACAAATTGTGGAATTTTGTGCGAAGGGCGTTGGCCATGAACTTGTTCTCCATACAGACGGCAGAGCTTTTTAAGCCAACATACACAAAACTAAGTGGTTTTTCTGCTCTTTAGCGCCACCCTTTGGGCAGCTTCTGCTAATGTTGTCTTATGGTTAGCATTGGTTTGAATCATGCGTCTTTGTACTTTGGATTTGTGTACACACGATCGGATAATCCAACAAGATACATTTGTTGTCGGACAATTTTAAAGCACGCTATAAAACATTTGTTGTCAGAAATTTCAGACAACAATTGTCCGATGGAGCATACACACGGTCGGATTATACGACAAAACTCTGCCATCACACATTTGTTGTCGATCGTGCCTTAAGGCTAGGTTCACACTGCTGCGAATTCAAAATCGCGGCTGCGATTTTGCCGCGATTTCAGCCGCGATTTAAGAGCCATCTGTACAGGGTTCAATGTAAATCGCGGCCCGAAATCGCTAAAAGTAGTACAGGAACTAAAAAAAAAATTGCATTGTTTACTGTGAAAATGACAATTGCAGTTTGGGAGTTAACCACAAGGGGGCGCTGAAGGGGTTAAGTGTGACCTCATTTGTGTTTCTAACTGTAGGGGGGTGTGGCTGTAGGTGTGACGTCATTGATTGTGTTTCCCTATAAAATGGAACACACGATCGATGATGGCGCCGTAGTGAATAACGAGGAAGCTGTGTTTACACACAGCTCTCCCTGTTCTTCAGCTCCGGGGACCAATCGCAGGACTCCGGCGGCGATCGGGTCCGCGGGTCCCGCGGTCACGGTCCCAGAGCTTCGGCTGGGCACTTAAAGATGACGTACCTGTACGTGCCTGTGCCCAGCCGTGCCATTCTGCCGACGTATATGTGCAGGAGGCGGTCCTTAGGCGGTTAAATTCTGCAAATTTTGTAGATATGATATAGATGAAATACCGGAGAATTTTGTGTTATGTATTTGACGTTGTGCCCAGTTTCAAGGCAACAGCTGAAAATCACCTGAACACCGACCTGATCCAGGAGGATAATCGATGTCTGTGAGTGGATCCTGGGGACCTGACATACACCCTCATGTGCTATTACATTCCTGCTGTTTATTGATTAAAGCTGTGGAAGGAGAGGTCTGCGCACGGCTGAAAGTTCCTAAAAATATGCCGATCCCTTGGGAAATATCCACTAATAATTCAGGTTTGCTCTTATTTATAATAGGCAGCGTCCTCTGGAGTGTGCTGAGATGCTTACAAGAGTAAATACAATTATTTAGTCGGGGGGTCATACACCAGAGTGTAAGGAGACTTGATTTAACCCCTTCCATACCGGGCACTTATACACCTTCCTGCCCAGACTAATTTTCAGCTTTCAGCGCTGTTGCACTTTGAATGACAATTGCGCGGTCGTGCTACACTGTACCCAAACTAAATTTTTATCATTTTGTTCCCACAAATAGAGCTTTCTTTTGGTGGTATTTGATCACCTCTGGGATTTTTATTTTCTGCAAAAAAATAAATAAAAATTACCGAAAATTTAGAAAGAAAAACGTTTTTTTTGTTTCTGTTATAAAACATTGTAAATAAGTACGTTTTCTCCTTTACTGATGGGCACTGATGGTACTGCACTGACAGGCACTGATAAGGTGGCACTGATGGGCACGGATGAGGTCGCACTGATGTGGTGGCATTGATGGGCACTGATGATTGGCACTAATATGCGGCACTGATAGGCGGCACAAATGGGCACGGATAGGCGGCACGGATGGGCACGTATAGGCGGCATGGATGGGCACGGATAGGCGACACGGATGGGCACGGATAGGCGGCATGGATGGGCACAGGTAGGCGGCATGGATGGGCACGGATGGGCACAGATAGGCAACATGGATGGGCATATATAGGGGACACGGATGGGCACAGATAGGCAGCATGGATGGGCACGGATAGGCGGCATGGATGGGCACTGATAGTCGGCATAGATGGGCACTTTAATGTGTTGCACTAATGTATGTGTTGTACTAAAGGATGCCAATCAGTGCCAAACAATGCCTGCCAATAAGTGATGCCCATTGTGGGCACTGATTGGCATCCCTTGTGGGCACTGATTGGCACCCTTTTTTTGTGTTTGTCATCCCTGGTGGTCTAGGTGGGCATCCCTGGTGGCATCTGTGGTGGGCATCCCTGGTGGTCTAGTGGCATCCCTGGTGGTCCAGTGGGGGGGGCTGCGCTGATAATCGATCAGCGCAAACCCCCCCTGTTAGAGGAGCAGCCGATCGGCTCTCCTCTACTCGCGTCTGACCGATTACCGGCTTTTCCTGTTTACATCGTGGTCAGCCGTTATTGGACAAGGCTGATCACGTGGTAAAGAGTTTCCGTCGGAGACTCTTTACTTAGATCGGTGTTGCGGGGGTGTCAGACTGACACCCTGCAACAACGATCGCCGCGATGCGCGCCCCTGGGGGCGAGCAGCGGCTCAATATCCTGAGGATGTCATATGACGTCCAGTCAGGATATTGAAACCACTTTGCCGCCGTCAATCTGTCATTGGCGGGCGGCAAGTTGTTAAGAGAACCAGTCATGTTTGGGTTTGTGCAAATATTGAGCCTTATATAAAGTTAGGTCCATATATATTTGGCCAGAATAAAATTAAAACGAAACAATCCAAATGAATTTGAAGTTCAGACTTTCAGCTTTAATTCAAGGGGTTGAACATAAATATCAAGTACAAATTTTAGGAGCTGCAGCCATTTTTATACACAGTCCCCCCATTTTCAGGGGCTCAAATGTAATTGGACAAATTAATATAAATCATCAATACAATGTTCATTTTTTATATTTTGTTGAGAATCCTTTACTGGCAATGATTGCCTGAAGTGTGGAACCCATGGACATCACCAAAGTCTGGGTTTCCTCCTTTCTGATGCTTTGCCAGGCTCTAACTGCAGCTTTCTTCAGTTCTTTGTGCGTCTTTCTGCCTTTAGTTCTGCCTTCAGCAAGTGAAATGCTCTAATGGGTGGAGATCAGGTGATTGACTCGGCCATTGCAGAATATTCCACTTCTTTTCCTTCAAAAGCTCCTGGGTTGCTTTTGCAGTGTGTTTTGGATCATTTTCCATCTGTACTGTGAAGCGCCGTCCAATCAAATTTGCTGCATTTGACTGAATCTGGGCTGACAGAATTTCTCTAATCACTGCAGAATTCATCCGGCTGCTTCTGTCTTCTGTCACATCATCAATAAACATCAATGACCCAGTGCCACTGGAAGCCATGCATGTCCATGTCATCACACTGCAAGCTCCACCACAGATGACGTTGTGTGCTTTGAATCATGAGCTGTTCCAAGCTTTTTCTTCCCGTCATTCTGGTATAGATTAACCCTTTCATGCCTAAGCTTACAAGTTAAAATCCGTATTTTTAGCTAGAATATTACTTAGAACCCCCAAACATCATATATATATATATATATATATATATATATATATATATATATATATATATGTATATATATATATTAGTGAAAGATGATGTTACTCCGAGTAAATAGATACCTAACATGTCATGCTTTGAAATTGCGCACACTCAAACTGTTGATTTGGCCACGCCTAATGTTGCTGCTATCTCTCTGATGGATTTGTTTCGTTTCACTTGCATGGACAGCTCTTTTGAACGCATGATGTACAGCAATAGATTCCAAATGCAGATACCACTCTAGGTATCAACTCCAGACAGAGAATTTTCATTTGCTTGGGAGAATTAAAATATCTAGGAATTAAAATAACGTCACTAGGGAGGCTACACCAAGCTAATTATATACCGCTACTTAATTAGATAAAAACAGAGATTAAGAAAATATCAATAAACCTATTATCCTGGATGGGAAGAATAAAGATGTTAAAAATGGTTATTCTCCCAAAAATATTATATAAGTTCCAAATGATACCAATAGCTCTCCCTCAGAGCTTTTTCAAAACAGTAAAAACAATTATATTAAAATATATATAACAAGATAAAAAGCCTAGAGTACAATTTGCACTAATAAGCAGAGGGAAAAAACAAGAGGGGTTGGCAACACCGGATATAAAAAGATATTATAAGGCTGTAATAATAGCACAAATGGTAGAACGGGCAAACACAAAAATTGAAAAAAGATGGGTTAGGATGGAAAAACATTAAGTAAGACACAGTTACACAAGAACATTTGGATACCACATAAATATAGAACACTAGATATAGAAGCGCACCAGTTGACAAGAAACATATTTAACCACTTGCCTCCTGCCCACCGTCAAATGACGGAGGGACGGTGGGGCTCTCGTTCTGGGTGGATGTTATATGACAGTGCACCCAATCGGCCGCTGCCGTGCGCCCGTGGTGGCGCGCAGTGCAGCGGTTGTGCCGTGTTGCTAGGATACGGTGCAAACCCTGATCTCTGTAAAGAGCTGCTGATGTGGCTTTTTAATCATGTGATCGGCTGTGTCCAATCACAGCCGGTCACATGTAAACAAGGAAGTGACGTAATTTGCACTCCTCACCTCACACTGACAGAGTATGTGGCGAGGAGAGCCAAACAGAGGCATCTCCTCGCAGGGGACAATAAGAGATGTAATCAGGGCACTGATGATCAGTGCCCTGATTACATTAGAGCACCAGAAGTGCCAGCAATCGGTGCCAACCAGTGGCAACAATCGGTGCCCACCAGTGTCAACAATCAGTGCCCACCAGATCCAGCGAACAGTGCCCATTAGTGATGCCAGTCAGTGCTGCCCATCAATTCCCATCAGTAAAGCCCATCAATGTCCATTAGTTCCGCCCATCAGGGCCATCCATCAATGCCCATTAGTGCCGCCCATCAAAAGGACACTCTCCAGGTGTAATTTGTGGTCAGATTTGTCCGCCGCAATGTCCCCCTCATCTTTATACCAATATTTGTCCGCCGCAATGTCGCAGTCCCGCTAAAAATCTCTGATCGCCGCCTTTACTAGTAAAAACAATGCAAAAATAAATAAAGGTCTCTAATTCCATCCCATAGTTTATAGACGCGATAACTTTTGCGCAAACCAATCAACATATTTTTACCAAAAATATGTAGAAGAATATATATCGGCCTAAACTGATGAATAAATGTTTTTTTTTTTATATATTTTTTGAGGAAAAGGTATTATAGCAAAAAGTAAAAAAAAAACAAATGCGATTTGGAAAGGAATTGCACTGCATTCCTTTTCAAATCACATGCAGTTATTTGCAGTGCGATTTGAGCTCGCTTATTTTGTATGGACTCAAATCGCATTGCAAAGGTATTGTTTTTTGGGTATCGGACCATTTGCACGATTTGTATCGGCGATGACTCGACCAAAAGTATCGGTAAGTGTACTCGCCGGTAAAAAAAAAACTGTATCGGTGCACCCCTACCTTCAACTATGGCTTTTCACCTGGAATGCAGCTTTCTTCCCTTTTATTAGCAGCAACATGACAGTTGCAGGGGTTGGAACAAACGGTATAACATTCCCGGAGGTGATTTTAACGGTCAGATTTTATGTGATTGAAAGCGGAACGATAAAACAGCGAGCAGCAGGCTCTTTATTGCCATGTCTCTTCTGCAATAAAATACGTCTACCTGCCTGCCTGCAGTCATCTTTAGAATGTACACTGAGCACTTTCGAGGGACCTCAGACCTTTGAAGGAGAGGTAAGTATTGTGGCCTTAAGTTCTGCTTTATTCACTTTTTCCAAAAACAAAAAACTATTGTAAATAATTCAAAGCCCAACCCAAAGTTTTCCCATGCAGTGGGTCTGTGCCAGTACTGCACAGGTCAGCTGCTCATTTTTGTCTAAGGGATTGGAGAACAGAGATATAGGGCCAGATTCTCAGTGGAGATACGACGGCGTATCTCCAGATACGCCGTCGTATCTCTGAGTTGCGCCGTCGTATCTATGCGCTTGATTCATAGAATCAGTTACGCATAGACTTCCCTTAGATCCGACAGGCGTAAGTCTCTTACGCCGTCGGATCGTAACTGCATATTTACGCTGGCCGCTAGGGGCGTGTACGCTAGATACGCAAATTCACAAACGTATGCCCGGCCGACGCAGTAAAGTTACGCCGTTTACGTTAGGCTTTTCCCGGCGTATAGTTACCCCTGCTATATGGTTGTGTAAGTGCGGCGTACCAATGTTAAGTATGGCCGTCGTTCCCGCGACGAAATTTGAAAATTTTACGTCGTTTGCGTAACTCGTTCGTGAATGGGGCTGGACGTAATTTACGTTCACGTCAAAACCAATATGTCCTTGCGGCGTATTAGGAGCAATGCACACTGGGAGATTTCGTGAAAAACGTCAATCACATCGGGTCACAGAACATTTACATAAAACACGCTCCCCCTGTTCCAAATTTGAATTAGGCGGGCTTACGCCGGGCGATTTACGGAGCAAGTGCTTTGAGAATAAAGCACTTGCCAGTCTAAGTTGCGGAGGCGTAACGTAAATCGGATACTGGCCCCCGAGAATCTGGCCCATACTTGCCAAACCCTCCCCAGTCCATGTGGCTCCTGCCCCTCTCGAGGTGTAGCCAGGTCCGTGAGAAGAGGTGGGCAAAAGGGAGGCTGCCCTGGACGTAGTGTGGATTGTAGGAAAGGAGGCACCTCAAGTTCCTTCCACTATAAGGCTGACAGGAGTAGTGACAGCGGCATCACTACTTCTGTCAGCCCAGCGCTGAAAACAGGAGAGAGCCGGAAGGAGGTGAAGGTTGTGCTCGCTCTCCCCCTCATCCTCCATATTTTTACGGACAGTCCATAAAAACGGGCATTTTTTCTCCCCTGTTCGTAAATGTCCGTGGTAAAATGTGCCAGTAAAAATAGCCGAGATCGATTCGGCTTGGAACTGCGCATGGAGATTGAAGGCAGGGGGCAATGATGGCTGCAGTGGCACCGCAGAGGGGGATGGAGGCGGGGGAGATTGGAGGCAGGGGGTGTTAGTGGCAGGGGGTGATTGGAGCCCGCCTAATTCAAATGGGGATGTTGTGGGTGTGTTGTATTCAAATTTAAGATGACCCCACGTATTTTACGTTTTTTTGTGAACGGCGCATGCGCCGTCCGTGAAATATCCCAGTGTGCATTGCTCCAAAGTACGCCGCAAGGACGTATTGGCTTTTACGTGAACGTAAATGACGTCCAGCCCTATTAGCGAACGACTTACGCAAACAACGTAAAATTTTCAAAACTCGGCGCGGGAACGACGTCCATACTTAACATTAGCTACGCCTCATATAGCAGGGGTAACTATACGCCGAAAAAAGCCGAACGCAAACAACGTAAAAAAATGCTCCGGCGGGACGTACGTTTCTGAATCGGCGTAAATACCTAATTAGCATAACTGCGTAACTATACGAAAGCGCCACCTAGCGGCCAGCGTAAATATGCAGCCTAAGATACGACGGTGTAAGACACTTACGCCGGTCGGATCTTAGGGAAATCTATGCGCCTGATTCTCTGAATCAGGCGCATAGATACGACGGCCCGCACTCAGAATTACAACGTCGTATCTCCTATCTGAATCCGGCCCCTGTTGTTGAGATGAATGTCCTTGCAAATGTTCAATTCTTTGTGTTCTTCCGTTACAAAACTGCAACAAACTACATTTTTAATTTGTTCTTGATTCTTTTTTTTTTTTTCCAATCTATTTATTTTATTTGCTGTTATTAAGCTAAAATTAGTTATTATTTTTCATTCAATCTAAATCTCTTTTCAGCATCTTTTGGATTCATTTGTTAAGTCTGTGCAGTGACAGTGAAGTACAAAAATGTAGAGAAATAAGGAAATCTGAATGAAAATGCAAGCATGAGAAAAGGCTTATAACTGATTACAATTTTTACAAACTTGGACAACTCATGTGGAGCACATAATTAAAATATGCATAGGCAGAGATTACCATCATTGTTTACTGCGTGTCAGAGCAATCAGGAGATCCAGACGTTTAACCACTTCAGCTCCGGAACGAGCGGGCATGAGGACAGCTGGGGAGGCGGAGGAGGCAGACACGAGAACATCTGGGAAGGCAGAGGAGGCGGGCACGAGAACAGCTGGGGAGGCGGTGGAGGCGGGCACGATAACAGCTGGGGACACAGAGGAGGCAGGCACGAGGACATCTGGGGAGGCAGAGGAGGCAGGCACGAGGACATCTGGGGAGGCAGAGGAGGCGGGAACGAGAACAGCTGGGGAGGCGGTGGAGGCGGGGAACGAGAACAGCTGGGGAGGCGGGCACGAGAACAGCTGAGGATGCAGAGGAGGCAGGCACGGGCACATCTTGGGAGGCAGAGGAGGCGGGCACGAGAACAACTGGGAAGGCAGTGGAGGCGGGCATGAGAACAGCTGAGGAGGCGGGCATGAGAACAGCTGGGGAGGCAGAGGAGGCGGGCACGAGGACATCTGGGGAGGCGGAGGAGATGGGCACGAGGACATCTGGGGAGGCGAAGGAGATGGGCACAGGGACAGCTGGGGAGGTGGAGGAGGCAAGTTCGAGGACAGCTGGGGAGGCGGAGGAGGCAGGCATGAGGACAGCAGAGGAGGCGGTCATGAGTACAGCTGGGGAGGCAGAGGAGGTGAGCACGAGGACACATTGGGGAAGGCGATGGAGGCAGGCACAAGGATAACTGGGGAGGTGGAGGAGGCGGGCAGGAGGGCATCTGGGGAGGCAGAGAAGGCAAGTACTAGGACAGCTGGGGAGGCAGAGGAGGCAAGTACGAGGACAGCTGGGGATGCATAGGAGGCGGGCACGAGGACAGCTGGGTAGGCGAAGAGGCATGCACAAGGACACCTGGAGAGGCGGAGGAGGTGGGCACGAGGACAGCTGGGGAGGCAGAGGAGGCGGGCACGAGGACAGCTGGGTAGGCGAAGGAGGCGTGCACAAGGAAAGCTGGAGAGGCAGAGGAGGCGGGCACAAGGACAGCTGGGGAGGCGGGCATGAGGGCATCTGGGGAAGAAAAGGAGGCAAGTACGAGGACAGCTGGGGAGGTGGAGGAGGCGAGCACGAGGGCATCTGGGGAGGCAGAAGAGGCAAGTACGAGGACAGCTGGGGAGGTGGAGGAGGCGGACACGCAGCTGGGGAGGCGGAGGAGGTGGGCACAAGGACAGCTGGGTTGGTTGGTACCATGTCTCCGGACGTAGAAGAAATTCTGCTGCCCCAGTGAGTCCGCTTTGACCCTGTTGTAGTCACCTGCACCCTAGGCAAGACTAATACCCTGCTGGGAATGCACTCAGGGAATGCATACTAAGCGCCCAGAGGCGATTCAGTTCGCATGTGTTGCGCTATAAAAGTTTCTCACTCACTCACTCACTAGAGCGTAAAATAGTCAAGCATCGGCTCTACTGAAAAGATTTGCCCTTCTTCCTGGTGACAGGGATATCTCTCTCATAGCACAGTGCCTAAGTGGTTATTACTTTGGCCTGGCAGCACTGGGGTCATTGGTTTGAATCCCAACCATGGCGTTACCTGCCTGAAGTTTTCATGTTCTCTCTGTGCCTGTGTGGGTTTCCTCCGTTTACTCCGGTTTCCTTTCACACTCCAAACATAAGCGGGTAGGATAATTGGCTCCTGTCTAAATTGTGCCCAGTATGTGTATGTATGAATGTGAGGTTAAGGACCTTAGATTGTAAGCTCCTTGAGGGCAGGGACTGTAAATATAGAATATATATGTAAGTAAACTGTCAGCTCTGTAATACCTGTAATAAATACGGTACATAATATTTGCCCAGAGGATAAATGCACACTAAAATGGGGAGGGATCGCAATGTCTGTAAGGCTTTTTCGAATATCTGTGCCTATCTGTTTCCCACACCCTCTCATTTCTTGTTCTCGAGCCACTAGAAGAGGAAATGAGGACACAATAAAAATTTGGCAGAGGTTCCGACTTCTACCTACTCTATCAAAAATAAAAGCTGGGCTTTAACTCTCCCTCCATCGCCAAAGACAATGAGCTTCATTTACTAAAACTGGAGACTGCAAAATCTAGTGCAGCTGTGTATGATAGCCAATCAGCTTCCTTAATCAGCTTGTTCAATTACGTTTTGGCAAAAGAACCTGGAAGCTAATTGGCTGCCATGCTCAACTGCACCAGATTTTGTACTCTGCAGTTTTAGTAAATCAACCACTAGAAAATGACATAGAACCCCCAAACATTATATCCCGTATATACTCGAGTATAAGCCGAGGCACCTAATTTTACCACAATAAAATGGGAAAACGTATTGACTTGAGTATAAGCCTAGGGTGTCCATCTGCATGCCTCACTGTGTCCATGCCTCGCTGTGTCCATGCCTCGCTGTGCCCATGCCTCGCTGTGCCCATGCCTCACTGTGCCCATGCCTCACTGTGTCCATGACTAGACTGACGTTTAACATGGGCGTCTATGGAAGGGGTGCCCGGCTTTGAAAAATCCGTGCTCCCCAGCCTTAGGTCTCTCAGACAACAAACGTTGCACACTTGTAGAGGAGAAAAGGGGCTACATGTGCACCAAATTCCGGGTCCAGGGGACCTACGACCGGCCAGTAAACTTCGGTACTTAAAAATCCCCATAGGCGATGTTTACATTTTTTTACTGGTTACATGTTTTAAGTTACAGAGAAGGTCTAGGGCTAGAATTATTGCTCTCGCTTTAACGTTCGCGGCAATATCTCACATGTGTGGTTTCAACAATGTTTTAATATATGGGCGGGACTTATGAATGCGTTCGCTTCTGCGTGTGAATATTTTCGTAAAAAATATTTTTTTTACACTTTTAAAAAATAAATAAAAATGTGATCACTTTTATTCCTATTACAAGGGATGTAAACATCCCTTGTAATAGGAATATGACATGACAGGTCCTCTTTACAGTGAGATATGGGGGTCAAAAGGACCCCATATCTCACTTCTAGGCTGGGAAGCCTAAAATAAAAAAATAAAAAATGATCATGGCTTCCCAGCCAAGACAGCCCTGTTTTTTTTAATGCAGAGGCCAGGCTTGACGTCATAACATCGCGCCCGGCCTCCGACGATCGTAGAGACTCCGGCAACCATCTGGTCTGCGTAAATCTCTATGGTAAACATTCAGGGCCGACGGATCCGTTCTTCGACTCACCGATCGCAGTGGTGAGTCGGTAGAAGCACCGGAGGGCGTCAGGAGAGGGGATGTCCCCTCTCGCCGCCTGTAAGAACGATCAATCGGCTGACCAGCCGCTATAAACGTTCTTTTGGTGTAGGGAATCGCTGGCTGAATGATGACTGTAGCTGAAGGTATCATTCAGATATATCACCACAAAGCCCAGGATGCCTTTAGACTAGGGTGACCACATTTCCAAACTACCATTCAGGGTCCCCCCTCCCTTCCCAAAAATCAGCTTGTGCTGTAACGAATCACAGCACAGTGATTGGACACAACAGGCGGGATTTATGATTTCTCCAATCACAAGCAGGGGGCGGGGATTGTGCTCCTCCAGGTATTCCCGGCCAGGACAAGTACTGTCAGTGAGTAAAGTGGTGATTTAGCGGCAGTGGCGTAACGTGGGTTGTCAGCACCTGGGGCGAGGCAAGTAATTTGCGCCCCCCTGACCCATGGACTTACCTATTTTCAGCTAGCTCCAGTCTGGTCACATGATCCACTGTGTGAGACAGCAGTGGCTGTAGGGAAGAGGATCATGCATATGTTCCTATGTCCCATCTGTTGTTGGCGCTCCCTCCTCTCCACACTTGTAACAGCGCCCCTCTAAATTTTGCGCCTGGGGCCCCCCTCGTACCCCCCACGCTACGCCACTGTGTGGCGGCCTTTTTTGGGGGCATCAGATTGGCCCGGGGGGTGGCTGTGTAGTTTCATTCCTGGACACTGTATTGTCCTGGAATGAATGTGCCCGGGACAGACCTGCAAAATGCGGGACTGTCCCGGGCAATTTGGGACACGTGGTCACCCTACTTTAGACGTCCAGCCTTTGGCAAGTGGTTAAAGCATTTTTCAGTCATTTCAATAGGGAGCTGCATTTTTAGTGCGGCTTTAGGAACTACACCAAAGATGCAGCATGCAGGACATTTCAAAACGTACCGCATCTGTAACGCAGTGGTGCGAAGCGTCCCATAGGATTTAAAGGGAAACATTTGTCATGCAAGGTAAAAACGCAGGAAAAACGTATGAGTGTGAAAGGGTCCTAGGACCTTTCCTGGCTCCCCAGCAGCCACTCGGGCCTGTCTGGGCTGAGACAAGAGCTGAATGAGCTGTTAGGCCTCATACACACGACCGAACATGTCCGATGAAACTGGTCTGCGGACCAGTTTCCGCGGACATGTTCGGTCGTGTGTACGGCCGACCGGACAATTTTCCGGCGGCCAAAAATTTCTTAGCATGCTAAGAAACATGTCCGCTGGAAGCCTGTCCGTCGGACATGTTCGGTCGTCTGTACGACTCACCGGACATGTCCGCTCGGCCGAAAGCCCTTGCATGCGTCGAAGTGATTAGACGCATGCGTGGAAGCATTGACCTTCCAGGGTCGCGCACGTCGCCGCGTCATCGTCGCGGCGACGGCGCGGCCACGTCACCGCGTTCGCTGTCCGTGGGAAATTTGGTCTGATGGTGTGTACAGCCATCAGACCAAAATCCGGCAGCGGACATGTCCGATGAAAACGGTCTGCGGACCGTTTTCATCGGACATGTCCCGTCGTGTGTACGAGGCCTAATAGTTGCGGTTTGTCTTCCAAGGACGTCTCGGGTTCTGTATCTCGAGAGAAAGCTCGCTCTCCGGCCAGCCTTGGACAATAATTACACAGCAGATATTGTAATGACAGGTGATGGAAAGTGCTGAGTACGACTAGCAAATTTAGCTTGGCAGCCAGGGCCCTCCGTCAGCAGATCCTAATGATACATTTTCCATTTGCATTCTTACATAAAGTTTGGGCTGCAGAAAAGAAAACGTTTAGAGATGGCAAACTGTGTGCTGCTTCCTTGGCAAGTATAAAAGAGGAACTAAACCGATCGATTTAATGGTTTCAATAAACAGTTGCATTCCCGGCATGCCTAATAGCCGGTTCACACAGGGGCAGCACGACTTGCCGAGCGACTCGGCAAGGCGATCTGCCCACGACTTCAGAGGTGACTTGCAAAATGAAGTCAATGCAAGTCGTCCCAAAGTCGTACAGGAACCTTTTTCTAAGTTCTTGAGTCGCTCCTATTAAAACGGTTCCATTGTACAGAATGGAGCGTGACTTGTCAGGTGGCTAAGTCGCCTGATGAGTCGCGCCTTGTGTGAACCGACTCCGAGGCCTCGTGCACACGACCGTTTTCCTCGACAAAGTCCATCAAGAAAAATGCTGGCAGAGCTTTTTTGCCGAGGAAAACGGTCGTGTGTATGTTTTTCGTCGAGAAAACTGTCGTGGATCTCGACGAGAAGAAAAGAGAACAAGTTCTCTTTTTTCTCGTCGGGAGTCTCAATTTCCTCGTCGGGCTGGTTTACGACGAGAAACACGTTCGTGTGTATGCTTAGAAACCCGCGCATACTCAGAATAAAGTATGAGACGGGAGCGCACCTTCGGTAAAAGTAGCGTTCGTAATGGAGATAGCACATTTGTCACGCCGTAACAGACTGAAAAGCGTGAATCGTCTCTCACCAAACTTTTACTTAACACGCAGTAACATGAGATTAGCAAAAGCAGCCACAAGGGTGGCGCCAGTGGAATCGGTCGGCCGATATATCGGCCGATATTTGGCCGTTTTTGTGAAATCGGCATCGGCCGTTTTTTGTGAAAGAATCAGCCGATTCGCGGCAAAAGTGTCCGGCCCGCATGGCTGCCTGCCCTGCAGTACAGACCCCGCTCCCATGTATCCGATTCCTCCTATCTGCACGGCCACCACAGAAGGGACATAGATTTCACTGGCATCGCGCCGCAGCACCATCCATCCCTTTCCACAACACGTCCCCACCCACGCCCAGCACCATCCATCCCTCTCCACAACACATCCCCACCCATGCCCAGCACCATCCATCCCTCTCCACAACACATCCCCACCCACGCCCAGCACCATCCATCCCTCTCCACAACACATCCCCACCCACGCCCAGCACCATCCATCCCTCTCCACAACACATCCCCACCCACGCCCAGCACCATCCATCCCTCTCCACAACACATCCCCACCCACGCCCAGCACCATCTATCCCTCTCCACAATGCATCCCCACACATGCCCAGTGTATTTTTTTTCTTTTTTAATAATTGAGGTGGCACTGATGGGCTGCACTGGTGGGCACTAATGAGGTGGCACTGATGGACACTAATGGGCTGAACTGGTAGGCACTGATGAGTTTGCACTGACAGGCTGAACTGGTGGACACTAATGAGGTAGCACTGATGGACACTGATAGGCTACACTGGTGAGCTGCATTGGTGGACACTAATAGGCTGCACTTCACCTCTCCACCCTAAACAATAACCTCCTCCCCAACCTAGATTTTCTGATATAATGGGGGAAAAAAATCGGCCTAAAATATCGGCCGCAAAAATCGGCCTAAAATATCGGCCATCGGCCACCCCAATTTTGGAATATCGGCATCGGTATCGGCCAGAGAAAAACCCATATCGGTCGACCTCTACTTTATAGTGCCGTCTTACGTGTTGTACGTCACCGCGTTTGAGAACGATGAGATTTTGCCTTGACAGTGTGTACGCAAGGAAAGCTAGACAAGAACCTCGTCGAGGAAAGCAACGTTTCTTTTACGACGAGATTCTCGTTCGTGTGTAGGAGGTCTAACTGTCACATTGCTTGTTCTCTCAACCAAACTGTCAAACCATCAAATGATGGTACAATCGTACCGTGTGTATGAGGCTTTAGATTGTAAGCTCTTCTGAGCGGGGCTTTCTTATCCACTTCCGGACCATAGTGGTCTCTGCGGCGCAAGATCACCGTTATCGGTGGCGGTAGAGGGCGGAGGTGATCGAGTCCTCTCTCGTGCTGGGTATGGATATGAGTGAGGGGAAGATGGCCCCCACCCGTCTCCATCCCATAGTAGGGCGGAAGCAATGTCAAATGAGTCGCGCCTGTGTGAACCGACTCTGAGGCCTCGTACACACAATATTGTATTGTAACTGTACTGTCTCCTTTCTAGATAATGAAGCGTTGCATAAACTGTTGGCGCTGTATAAATACTGTATAATAATGGTAAGGGGAAGAAACTTGGGGGATGCCCAGTCCTTGCTGGAGGCAGAGCAGGGAATGCTGAGGAGCCACTGGTGGGAGGAAGAGCTGAGTTGCTGCTGGAAAGGGAAGACCTGAACTGTTCAGTCACTGCTGGGAGGTGGAGTTGAGCTGCTGAACACTGTGAACACTGGGCCGGATTCAGGTAGAATTGCCCATTATTTACGGAGACGCAGGGCAACGTTTTTGCCCTGCGCCCCCCCCGCAAATTTGCTCCGCTGCCCTTGATTCACGGAGCAGAAGCTCCGTGAATTGCGCGGGCGCGCCGGCAAAATGCCCAGCGCTAGAGCACGCAATTTAAATGATCCCGTAGGGGGCGGGAATCATTTAAATTAGGCGCGTTCCCGCGCCGATCGTAGCGCGCATGCTCCGTCGGGAAACTTTCCCGACGTGCATTGCGGCAAATGACGTCGCAAGGACGTCATTTGCTTCAAAGTGAACGTGAATGGCGTCCAGCGCCATTCACGATTCACTTACGCAAAGTACGTAAAATTCGAATTTCGCGACGCGGGAACGATGGGTATACGTAACATGGGCTGCCCCTGCTAATAGCAGGGGCAGCCTTGCGCGAAAACCGCCGTACGTAAACGACGTAAATTGTGTACGCAGGGCTCGCGCAACGTTGTGAATCGGTGTTAGCATGCAATTTGCATACTATACGCTGACCACAACGGGAACACCACCTAGCGTCCACCGCAAGAATGCAGCATAAGATATGCGGGGATAAGAGCCTTTTTCCCGCGCAGATCTTAGGCTGCAGTCGGCGTAACGAGGTTCCTGAATCAGGAGCACTCGTTACGCCGGGGCAAGTAAGCAATTACGCTGTGTAACCTATGGTTATACAGGCGCAATTGCTTCTTGAATCCGGCCCACTGAAGATGAATTACTCCACAGTGTCAGCAGTCACAGAGGCCAGTAAAGGGCTTGAATTCAAGTTTTTTTTACTGCTTGTTAAGAATACGTAAATACTAAAAAGTCTGCCATGTCTCTCCAGCCGCTTTTGCTCCATCATTAAAAATTAAATTGACTACTTTAACATTTGGCCGATTTGTAAGCTGCGGCTTTCCTCGCCAGACACGTATGAGTTTTTGTGGTGAACATTTAATTGAAACCTTTTGTGAGCATGCCATGTAATTGGATGCCAACCTATATTTCCCTTGTACTGGGAGATAATGCACTTCATTAGGAATCTGCGCATTTCTATATTGTGACTGCCGGACTGGAGAGCAGCGGACTCGGGCTGTATTATTGATTCTTGGTTAAAACTTGATTGTGAGAGATTAGACGACTCCTGTGGAGGAAGATCTAGTAGCTATTAATTAAACACAGTCTGGTTGTCTGCATTGTGAAATCCGCAGTTCTGTTATACAGAGAACTCAGGGGAAAGAAACAGACTTTAAAGAAAACCTGCAAATTTGTAGACCGCCGTTCCTGACATCCTTCTGAAAATGTCGGGCTATCATGTTGTTCCAGTGACTTTAATACCCTCTAATAGGGTTGTCCCGATACCACTTTTTTAGGACTGAGTACAAGTACCGATACTTTTTTTCAAGTACTCGCCGATACTGAATACCAATACTTTTTTTTAAATGTGTCCCCAAATGCAGCCATGTCCCCCCCATATACAGCCATGTCCCCCCCATATGCAGCCATGTCCCCCACATATGCAGCCATGTCCCCCCCATATGCAGCCATGTCCCCCCCATATGCAGCCATGTCCCCCACATATGCAGCCATGTCCCCCACATATTCAGCCATGTCCCCCCACATATGCAGCCATGTCCCCCATAAATCCAGCCATGTCCCCCATAAATCCAGCCATGTCCCCCCTATATGCAGCCATGTCCCCCCTATATGCAGCCATGTCCCCCCTATATGCAGCCATGTCCCCCACATATGCAGCCATGTCCCCCCCATATGCAGCCATGTCCCCCACATATGCAGCCATGTCCCCCCACATATGCAGCCATGTCCCCCATAAATCCAGCCATGTCCCCCCTATATGCAGCCATGTCCCCCCTATATGCAGCCATGTCCCCCCTATATGCAGCCATGTCCCCCCTATATCCAGCCATGTCCCCCCTATATCCAGCCATGTCCCCCCATACCTTGATGATGCCGCCGCCGCATGGGTTAAACAGCGTGCGGGGAACATCACAGCTTTCATTTGAATAGCTGTAGTATTCCCGCTGCGCCGCGTATAGACACTCCCCCTTGCTCGGGATTGGACAGATCCCGAGCAAGGGGGAGTGTCTATACGCGGCGCAGCGGGAATACTACAGCTATTCAAATGAAAGCTGTGATATTCCCCACACGCTGTTTAACCCATGCGGCGGCGTTGTTGCGGTATGCGACGGGGTCGGCGGCGGCATTCGTTGCGGCGGCGGGTGGTTTTTGGTTGATTGGATCAAGTATTCTATTTAGGTATCAGGGGTATTTGCGGGAGTACAAGTACTCCCGCAAATACTCGGTATCGGTCCCGATACCGATACTGGTATCGGTATCGGGACAACCCTACCCTCTAATAGTGACATTTAACCAAAAGTATCGGGACGCTTGCAGGGACGGACTGACAACTCATGGGGCCCCCGGGCAATAGAAGATTATGGGGCCCCCGGGCTTACAGATGGCCACCACGGCAGGAGGCAGGGCAGCTAAAATCTCTGGATTTTTACATCAAAAGCATGTCGGTATCGGACATATCAGGGACAGGTGTAATAAAAAACACAGATTTTTACATACTGTCCCTTTTTTTACTGAACCTGGCAACCCTGGTACTGCCCGAGGGCATGGGGCCCTCGGGCAGTACCCGAGTGACTCAATGGTCAGTCCGCCCCTGCGTACAGGTGGCGGACGGCAAGCGGTTAAGAATGGGGGAAAATAGTTTGAAAGACAAACAAGATTTGTCAAATTTGGGGTGAAAGGTCCGCTTTAGAACAGACACCAGTCCCCCAGAATTCAGTTTTGCTTCCTGGTAATTAAATAGAAGACAAATGAACCGCCATTTTCACTGCTTTGACCTTTTTAGCCTCTGAAATCTAAACAGAGATTGGATCCGTGACCCAGGCCGGGAGTTGTGTGCGTTTACGCCGCGTAATGCTTATTTTTACCCAATGCCGCCTCAGTATTACGCCACTTACCGCCTGCGTCAGCCAAGCCGGGGCTTTGCAAGATTGATGTGCATGGAGCTCCATAAAGGACAGGACCGCATTATTTCCCGCGCCTCGCCACACGGGCGCACAGGAGTGGCTGGGATTAAAATGAATACAACCTGTGCGGGGGGTGGAAGCCCGTGTGCTCCTTTTCACAGCTAAATATGATTAAAATCTTGTGCAGCTCAGTAAGCCACACAGAAGGAATCGGATGTATGCGCTCGGGGAACATGCTAATTGAATGTTTGCTAATTTATGTGCGTCATTTACTGTACCTATATAGAGCCATCGGAGACGTTTTAACCCTGAAACTGCCGCACACTGTTGGGTGGATCTAACTGATTAAGCCCCGGACCATTATGCAGGTTAAGGACCTTGCGATTCGGCACTGCGTCGCTTTAACTGACAATTGCGCGGTCGTGCGACGTGGCTCCCAAACAAAATTGGCGTCCTTTTTTTCCCACAAATAGAGCTTTCTTTTGGTGGTATTTCATCACCTCTGTGGTTTTTATTTTTTGCTAAACAAATAAAAAAATACCAAGAATTTTGAAAATAAAACGTTTTTCTTTTGTTTCTGTCATAAAATGTTGTAAATAAGTAACTTTTCTCCTTCACTGATGGGGACTGATAAGGCAGCACTGATGGGCACTGATGAGGCGGCGCCAATGAGGTGCACTGACGATGGGCACTGATATGTGGCACTGATGGGCACAGGTAGGTGGCACTGATGGGTGGCACTGATATGCAGCACTGATGGGCACTCATTGGTGGCACTGGTGGGCACTGATAGGTGACACTGATGGGCACTGAAAGGCTGCAATGATAGGTACTTATGGGTGGCACCGATAGGCAGCACTGCTGGGCACTGATAAATGGCACTGATGGGCACTGATATGCATTCCTGGTGGCACTGGTAGACATTGTGGGTGGGCACTGATTGGAAGCTGCCTGGGCATTGATTGGCAGCTGCCTTGGCACAGATTGGCATTTCCCTGGTGGTCTAGGGGGGGCATACCTGGTGGTCCAGTGTGGATGGCCATCCCTGGTGGTCCTGGCGGCATGCTGGTGGTCCTGGGCGGGTATTCGAGGGGGAGCTGCGCTCCTAAACAATCAGCACAGACCCTTCTGTCAGGAGAGCAGTCGATCGGCTCTCCTCTACACGCGTCTGTCAGTTGCGAGTGAGGAAAAGCCGATCAATGGCGTTTCCTGCTTACATCATGATCAACCGTGATTGGACACGTGGTAAAGAGCCTCCATCAGACTGACACACCGCACCACCGATTGCCGCGATGCGTGCCCGCACAGGCGCACGCCGCGGCTGTTATCCTGCTGGACATCATATGACGTCCAGTCAGGATAACTGAACCACCGCCGGCCGTCATTTTGCTTTAGGCCGGGCGGGAAGTGGTTAAAGTGGTTGTTAACCTCTAAAAATGAAAAATGAGCAAAGCATATCCTTCTATAGTGTGTATTTTTCTCTATCCAAAGCTCAGAGTGTGATTTCTGTCTGCTCTCTCATTCCTACTTTTGGTAATATAGGCCCATATTCTCAATGGGCTTACGACGGCGCAACGCCATGTGCGCCGTCGTAAGTCCTAATCTGGGCCGTCGTATCTAAGCGACTGATTCTTAGAATCAGTTACGCATAGATATCCGTTAGATCCAACAGGCGTAAGGCTCTTACACTGTCGGATCTTAAATTACATTTTTTTTTTTCGCCGCTAGGTGTCGCCTCCGTCGTTTTCCCAATAGAGTATGCAAATTAGCTAAATACGCAAATTCCCGAACGTACGCGCGGTTGTCGCAGTGAAGTAACGACGTTTCCGTAAGTTTTGCGACACGTAAAGTTGCCCCTGCTATATGAGGGGCAACCAATGTTAAGTATGGCCGTCCTTCCCGCGTCGAAATTAAAAAATGTACGTTGTTTGCGTAAGTCGTCCGTGAATGGCGCTGGACGCCATTTACGTTAACGTCGAAACCAATGACGTCCTTGCGACGTCATTTAGCGCAATACACGTTGGAAAATTTTAGGGACGGCGCATGCGCAGTACGATCGGCGCAGGAACACGCCTAATTTAAATGATCCACGCCCCCTACCTGGATCATTTGAATTAGGCGGGCTTGCGCCGGAGGATTTATGCTACGCCGCCGCAACTTTACAGGCAAGTGCTTTGTGAATCAAGCACTTGCCCGTAAAACTTGCGGCGGCGTAATGTAAATGACATACGTTACGCCGCCGCAGTTTTACGCCCATCTATGAGAATCTGGGCCATAGTGTATATCTAAAAAATATATATATATATATTAAAAACAAAAGCAAAAAAAAAAAATTTAACCAATCCACCATGTAACGGAGATGAGCAAAGGGCAGACATGTTTGAAGACCAGCCTGTTATAAGTATGGCTTCCTCCATAGATACAGTAGTGAAAGGAGTGTAGTCAGGAAGTGTAACTGGCAGGATCATCAGGTGAAAATAAAGGGAAAAAAAAAAACAAATAAAATGAAAACAAATGCAGAAATTTATAATCTGCAATATGTTACATTGTTGTTTTTAGGTTTAGATACCTAGGGCCAGATTCACATAGAACTGCGGCGGCGTAACGTATCGTAGATACGTTACACCGCCGCAAGTTTTCATCGCAATTGCCTGATTCACAGAGCACTTGTGATGAAAACTACGCCGGCGGCCTCCGGCGCAAGGCGGGCCAATTCAAATGGGCGTGTGCCATTTAAATTAGGCGCGCTCCCGCGCCGGACCTACTGCGCATGCTCCTTTTCGCAAATCTCATCGTGCTTTGCGCGCCGTGACGGCATTTTTTCGAACGGCGACGCGCGTAGCGTACTTCCGTATTCCTGGACGTCTTACGCAAACGACGTTCATTTTTAAATTTCGACGCGGGAACGACGGCCATACTTTAGACAGCAATACGTTTGCTGACTAAAGTTAGGACACCTAAAACAAAGAATTACTTTGCGACGGGAAACTAGACTAGCGGTGACGTAGCGAACGCGAAAATCCGTTGTGGATCCGCCGTAACTCCTAATTTGCATACCCGACGCTGGTTTACGACACGAACTCCCCCCAGCGGCGGCCGCGGTACTGCATCCTAAGATCGGACAGTGTAAAACAATTACACCTGTCGGATCTTAGGGATATCTATGCGTAACCTGATTCTATGAATTAGTCGCATAGATAGAAACAGAGATACGACGGCGTATTAGGAGAAACGCCGTTGTATCCCCTTTGTGAATCTGGCCCCCTGTAAGTATAGGCACGGGGTCACTTTAAGAAGATTCATCATCTGGAATTCAGATATCAGAATCAATTTATTTTCTCAAAGCAGCCAATCAGAATTCATTGCCCATTGAGTGCACAGGGACCCCCCATGGATATCTCGTTACCATGGGTTATCACACATCATTGCTCTCTGATGCAAAATAAAACACAAGCGTTGAAACTTATTAATTGGCTGATAAAGATGCTGATGCCCTGAAGCTCGCTTTTTTTCCCGTCCCCGAGATGAAGTGCAATTAAAAGTAAACATAAATATGCCAAGTTGTTCATTTCTTGCAATGAAGCAAATGAATTTGCTGAGCAACCAAAGTGCCAGGAGTTTCTGAAAAGCATAATTGCAGCTCTGGATAATGTATTGGATGCAAACACAATTAATCTTGTTAATGACTGAATATTAATCCCGAAGATTCCGGTCCGGGTGCAAGTTGTCGGCGTCTCCTCTCTGCAATTTATAACTGCGGCGTGACACCTCGAGTACAATAAGGTATCGATCAGGGGGACTGTCAGAAACATCTTCTCTCTCCGGAGGTCCAAATCTCATTTTTGTTCTATGACTCAGTTCCTTCACATCACAGACCCCCCCTTTCACATCAGAGCCCCCTTCCACACATCACAGCCCCCAAACATCATAGCCCCCCGCCTAACATCACAATCCCCCTTGCAATCACAACCCAACCCACCACATCACAGCCCACCCCCCCCCCTTCACACCACAGCTCCCATTTCACTGCTCCCCCTTCATATCATAGCCCCCCCCCCATTCACTGCTCCCTGCTCTCACAACACAGCCCCCCATATCAACACCCCCCCCCCATGCACATCACAGCCCCCATATTACTGCTCCCCCTCTCACATCACAGCACCCATATTAATGCACCCCCTTCACATCACAGCCCCCCCCCCCCATTCACTGCTCCCTGCTCTCACATCACAGCCCCCATATTACTGCTCCCCCTTCACATCACAGCCCCCATATCACTGCTTCCCCTTCACATCACCCCCCCCCCCCCCCCATATCACTGATACCTGCTCTCACATTACAGCCCCCTATATCACTGCTCCCCTCTCTGACATCACAGCCTGCCATATCACTGCTCCCCCCTTTCGCATTACAGCCCCCATATCACTGCTCCCCAATCATCACTGCTCCCCCTCTCACATCACAGCCCCCATATCACTGCTCCCCCTCTCACATCACAGCCCCCGTATCACTGCTCCCCCTCTCACATCACAGCCCCCATATCACTGCTCCCCCTCTCACATCACAGCCCCCCCATTTATTTCCCAGTCTCCTGGGGAGACCAGATATAGTGAATGCAGGGTCCTGGGGAGACCAGATATAGTGAACGCAGGGTCCTGGGGAGACCAGATATAGTGAATGCAGGGTCCTGGGGAGACCAGATATAGTGAATGCAGGCTCCTGGGGAGACCAGATATAGTGAATGCAGAGTCCTGGGGAGACCAGATATAGTGACTGCAGGCTCCTAGGGAGACCAGATCTAGTGAATGCAGGGTCCTGGGGAGACCAGATATAGTGAATGCAGGGTCCTGGGGAGACCAGATATAGTGAATGCAGAGTCCTGGGGAGACCAGATATAGTGACTGCAGGCTCCTAGGGAGACCAGATCTAGTGAATGCAGGGTCCTGGGGAGACCAGATATAGTGAATGCAGGGTCCTGGGGAGACCAGATATAGTGAATGCAGGGTCCTGGGGAGACCAGATATAGTGAACGCAGGCTCCTGGGGAGACCAGATATAATGAATGCAGGCTCCTGGGGAGACCAGATATAGTGAATGCAGGGTCCTGGGGAGACCAGATATAGTGAATGCAGGCTCCTGGGGAGACCAGATATAGTGAATGCAGGGTCCTGGGGAGACAAGATACAGTGAATGCAGGCTCATGGGGAGACCAGATATAGTGACTGCAGGGTCCTGGGGAGACCAGATATAGTGAATGCAGGGTCCTGGGGAGACCAGATATAGTGAATGCAGAGTCCTTGGGGGACGAGATATAGTGAATGCAGGCTTCTGGGGAGACCAGATATAGTGAATGCAGGCTCCTGGGGAGACCAGATATAGTGAATGCAGGGTCCTGGGGAGACCAGATATAGTGAATGCAGGGTCCTGGGGAGACCAGATATAGTGAATGCAGGCTCCTGGGAGAGCAGATATAGGTAATACAGGATCCTGGGGAGACCAGATATAGTGAATGCAGGGTCCTGGGGAGACCAGATATAGTGAATGCAGGGTCCTGGGGAGACCAGATATGATTGATTGATTGATTGATTGATATTTGAGCTTAATTAGGCGCCAAATGCCCACTGTGAAGTGAGCGTCTAAGCACCGCAGATATGATCAATGCAGAGTCCTGGGGAGAGCAGATATTGTGAATGCAGGGTCCTAGGGAGAGCAGATATAGTTAATACAGGCTCCTGGGTTTAGTAGCACTTTAATGAAATCCTGTGCTGGGAGAAAGGCAAGCTACCATCTTTTTCGGGAGGTCAGACATGGAAGTGTACACACTTCCTTTCAGTTCCGGTCCCTTGAAGAAGGTTTTCCTGAGATGAGGTCCCTGCCCAGTGTTTAGCACCATTGCGATGTGAATGGTAATAATTTTCTCCTAATTTCACCCGTTTCCACTTTATTGACTCTGCGTCTGTTCTTCTAAAGAGAGCGGTCAAGGTTGAGAATAAAAAGCCACAAAGGGAATAATTGATGACTTTACCTGTCGTCTCTTTTCGCATGCACCCCGCCATCATTCGGCGTGTTTGTCGGCGCTGCTAATTAACGCCCTCCTCCGTCTGTGAAGCCATTATGAGACCAGACGAGGAGGATGGCGAATCCTTCATCTTGTAGAGGTCAGCGAGCGCGCTGTATGAAACCTAATGATTTCACCAACCCGGAGCGGCAAGGATAATGCCGCATCCCCCGATCGCAGATTTTAATGAAGAGTTTCACGGTCGTAAGGTTATTTTCATTAGGTGGCAAATTAAAATGAAATTATGCAGATTTTATTTACAAGCTCGTTTTTGAGCGCACGTTCATTCATGCTTCGTGAAGATCTTTTCTTTGCGTAATGTTAAGGCGTAGACCTGAATTTCTTTTGGTGTTGATATAACAGCCTGAAACACATACCCCTCGCCTCATCCTCATAATATATGTGGGAAGTGTTCGGTAGTGCAGCTGTCAGGGCTGACACCAGTGATTGGGATATCAATATAGCAGAGGTGGTGTCACCTCACCACTGGAAGTTGGAAGCTCACTGGTTTCCTCACAATCTGTACATGGGGAAATACGCATGTGGATGTACTGAATATTGGAGAGAGTGGTGAAGGATTAAAACTAGGGTGGTCCCGATACCACTTTTTTTGAGACCGAGTAAAAGTACCGATACTTTTTTTCAAGTACTCGCCGATACCGAATACCGATACTTTTTTGAAATATCATGTGACTTTTTTTTTTTTTTTTACACAATTTAAATTTTTTTTTTTTTTTTTTTTACAGTGATTTTTTTTTTAAAGGGGGGGGGGGGGGGTAGTGGCTTGTCAGTGTGTTTTTTTTTCTTTCTTTTTGAGAGCGACCCGGGGGAACAAGACGGCACGGGGGGAGAGCTGCACAAGGGAGAGCGACACGGGGGAGTGCGGCACAGGGGAACAAGACGGCACGGGGGGAGAGCTGCACAAGGGAGAGCGACACGGGGGAGTGCGGCACAGGGGAACAAGACGGCACGGGAGGGAGAGCTGCACGGGGGAGAGCGGCACGAGGGAACAAGACGGCACAGGGGGAAAGCGGCACGGGGGAACAAGACGGCACGGGGGGAGAGCTGTACAGTGGAGAGCGACACGGGGGAACAAGACGGCACAGGTGGAGAGCTGCACGGGGGAGAGCGGCACGGGGGAACAAGACGGCACAGGTGGAGAGCTGCACGGGGGAGAGCGGCACGGGGGAACAAGACGACACAGGGAGAGAGCTGCACGGGGGAGAGCGGCATGGGGGAACAAGACGGCATGGGGGAGAGCGGCACAGGGGAACAAGACGGCACAGGGAGAGAGCTGCACGGGGGAGAGCGGCATGGGGGAACAAGACGGCACGGGGGAGAGCGGCATGGGGGAACAAGACGGCACGGGGGGAACAAGACGGCACGGGGGGAACAAGACGGCACTGGGGGAACAAGACGGCACTGGGGGGAGAGCGGCACGGAGGGGGAGAAGACAACACGGAGAAGACTAGTAACTCCCCCCACCACCCCGACCTGACTGCCCAGGTATCGGGTGAAGTATCGAACCATTTCCCCCAAGTACAAGTACTTGGGAAATGCTCGGAATCGGTACCGGTACCGATACTAGTATCGGTATCGGGACATCCTTAATTAAAACCATTGTGAAGATTCTAGATCACAGGTGTCAAACACAAGGCCAAATCCGGCCCTCCAGGCCAATTTCATGTGGCCCTCGCACCTCTCCTGTAGCTGCAGGAGAGCTCCAGCCCCCTACTTTCTGCTTTCAAGCAATGCATCCATCTTCTTCCCAGCAGCAGCATACGGAAAGGGGGGTGCACTGTGATGTAAGGGAGAGTGGGGGACTCAACTTCTGATGGTGGGGGTGGCTCTTGACATGTAAGGGGAGGGGATGCGCTGGACATCGAATCTTACAGATACAACCGGCCCTTTTGAGAACAATCATAATGCTGATGCGGCCCGCAATGAAATTGAGTTTGACACCCCTGTTCTATATCTATACTATGGGCCAGATTCAGAAAGAAGCGCCTATCTTTAGGCGGGCGTAGCGTATCTCAGATACACTACGCCACCGTAACTTAGAGCGGCAGGTCCCGTATTCAGAAAGAACTTGCGCTCTAAGTCAGTGTTTTTCAACTCCAGTCCTCAAGGCACACCAACAGGTCATGTTTTCAGGATTTCCTTTAGATGAAACGGCTGTGGTGATTACTAAGGCAGTGAAACTGATCAAATCACCTGTGCAAAATAATGGAAAGCCTGAAAACATGACCTGTTGGTGTGCCTTGAGGACTGGAGTTGAAAAACACTGCTCTAAGTTACGGCGGCGTAGTGTAAATGGGCCGGCGTAAGCCCGCCTAATTAAAACTAGGCTGGTAGGGGGCGTGTTGTATGTAAATGATTTGTGACCCCACGTAAATGACGCGCTTTACGAACGGCGCATACGCGCATGCTCATTATCACGTTGAATTTCCTCCGTAAATTACGCCGGCTCAATGTTTAGTCGACGTGAACGCAACCTACGCCCAGCCCCATTCACGGACGACTTACGCAAACGACGTAAAATACAATGCTGTTCCGACGTTTCCGACGTCCATACCTAACATGACTTACCCCTGCTTTATGAGGGGTAAAATTACGCCTTAAGTAAACGGCGTATATAGATGCGCCGGCCGGAACTACGTTTGTGAATCAGCGTATCTAGGTCATTTGCATATTCAACGCGGAAATCAACAAGCGCAACCTAGCGAACAGCGTAAATATGCACCCCAAGATACGACGGCGTAGGAGACTTACGCTGCTCGTATCTTGGCAACCGTGAGGCGTATTAGATTCTTTGAATCAGGCGCCAAGATACGACGCCTCACACTCAGACTTACGATGGCGTATCTGGAGATCCCGGTCCGAAGCTCCGTGACTGCGGGACCCGCGGACCCGATCGCCGATGGAGTCCCGCGTTCGGTCCTCGGAGCTGAAGAACGGGGACAGCTGTGTGTAAACACACCTTCCCCGTTCTTCACTGTGGCTCCGTCATCGATCGCGTGATCACTTTTATAGGGATACGCAATCGATGATGTCACACTTACAGCCACACACCCCTACAGTTAGAAACACATATTAGGTCATACATAACCCCTCCAGCGCCCCCTGTGGTTAACTCCCAAACTGCAACTGTCATTTTCACAGTAAACAATGCATTTTAAATGCATTTTTTGCTGTGAAAATGACAATGGTCCCAAAAATGTGTTAACATTGTCCGAAGTGTCCACCATAATGTCGCAGTCACGAAAAAAATCGCTGATCGCCGCCATTAGCAGTAAAAGAAAAAAAAATGTATACAAATGCAATAAAACTATCCCCTATTTTGTAAACGCTATAAATTTTGCGCAAACCAACCGATAAACGCTTATTGCGATTTTTTTTTTACCAAAAATAGGTAGAAGAATACGTATCGGCCTAAACTGAGGAACAAAAAAAAATTTTTTTATATATTTTTGGGGGATATTTATTATAGCAAAAAGTAAAAAATATTGCATTTTTTTCAAAATTGTCGCTCTATTTTTGTTTATAGCGCAAAAAATAAAAACCGCAGAGGTGATCAAATACCACCAAAATAAAGCTCTATTTGTGGGAAAAAAAGGACGCCAATTTTGTTTGGGAGCCACGTCGCACGACCGCGCAATTGTCAGTTAAAGCGACGCAGTGCCGAATCGCAAAACCTACCCGGGTCCTTTAGCTGCATTTTGGTCCGGGTCTTAAGTGGTTAATTGTCCTGGTTGTCTGGAGATGCATTTTAACATTTCCCTGCTTATAAAAATGGTCAATCAATCAATTTCAAGTCATTGTAATTGCTGAAGTTCTTTATTTCCCTGGCTAATGCGATAGTTGCGGCATTCTGTCCCAGCAATTATCGCACGTCTTTATACGCAGTCGTTCTCAGCACAGGAAGGTGTAATTATTTATGTATTCCTGCCAACCGCTGACTGTCTGCCCTTCACAAAGCACGCAAGAACAGTCGCACAACTGTCTGCCGTTCACGGAATGCAGGAAGGGGCTGTACATAGAGAAGCGCCATAGACGGCAGCTCTTGCGGCAGACGGTGTTTTTTTTTTTTTTTTGAAAATATTTTTATTGAAGAATTTCAAACACAATACACAGTACATTTAGACAATACAGGACATAGACAGCTCAACGTCTTACAATTCGTCATGAGATGCAGCTGATACATTCGAGAGACAGTAACCCTTGCAGCTATACATGATATCCAACTGAGGTTCGTATCAACCGACATAGTTAAGGAAGGGGGTGGCGGGGGGGGGGGGGGGAATGTCACATCAAAAAATAGAATGTCTTAGCCAGCAGTCTCCGGCTCCTCCACCCAGACCCGCCATACCTTATCATACTTTTGCGGACATCCGCGATTGGCATACGTGTCTTTATAAAAGGGAAGGCTGGTGTTTACCAGGCGCCGCCACCGTACCAGGGATGGGGGTGAGGGTTTTTTCCAATGCATGGCCACATTTTTACGGGCATAAAAGAGCAGTACGCTCACTAGTGTGCGCTTGGCAGAGGTTCGGATAATGTTGTCTACGATGCCCAGGATGCACACCTCCATAGTCAAGGGTAATTGAGTCCCAGCAATTTTGTTGGTCAGTTCCAACACAGCCTCCCAATAATGCACCACCTCAGGGCATTTCCAGAAAATATGTGAAAAATCGCCTGGGGAGGCGCTACAACGCCAGCACTCCTGTGAGTGTGTGGGGTTCATTTTGTGTAACCTGTGGGGGGTAAAGTATGCCCTATGCACTATTTTGAATTGTACCAGTCTGTCACGAACTGACACCAGCGTGGAGAAGGGAAGGTCCCATATGTCATCCCAGTCGTCTGAATCTAGTGTGGGAATGTCCGTTTGCCACCTGGCTCGCAGCCCGTCAAGGGGAGGGAGGGACACAAAGAGTAGGAAGGAGTATACGTGCGAGGTGGGCTTCACGCCACAATCAAATCTAAGCGTCCTCTCCAACTCCGACTGGGCCACAACACAGGAGGACAAGGGAAACTGCGCCGAGAAAGCGTGCGATAATTGTAGGTACCTGAAACGAAAGTGAGAGGGCAGATTGAATTCTGACGAAAGCTCGGGAAAGGTTTTCAGTGTGTTCTGCGAAATAATATGTGATATCAGTTTCACGCCGTACTTCGACCACGCAAGGGGATCCATCAGTCTGTAAAAATGGTCCAATGTAGGGTTTTTCCAGATCGGGGCGTTGGGTGAAATTTCAGTGGGCTTACATTTTTCAATGGCCAGGCCAGTTCGCCACGCCCGCAGGGTGGTGGTCATAGAGGGGGTCAGAGAGTATGGCGCGCGGGGGCCCCTGAAAAGCAAAAGCCGAAGGGCCTCCAACGAGCCAACCACCGAGGCCTCAAGAGCAGTGGAGGTGTTTGTACCATCTGGCTTCAGCCACCAGGCCGCCGTTACCAGCTGGGCGGCGAGGTAGTACTTGTGACAGTCGGGAAATGCCATTCCACCCTGCGTTCGCGGCCTCATTAAGGTAGATAGCTTATACCTCGGAGAAGAGGTCCCCCAGATAAAGGAGGAAAAAAGTCGATTTAGTTTAGCAAAAAAGGACTTAGGCACCCACTGCGGCGAATGTCGGAAGAGGTAGAGAAGTCTGGGGACTATTTTCATTTTTAGAAGATTCACCCTTCCCCATACCGACAGAGGAAGGTTGCCCCATGCTTTGAATTTGGACTGGGCGTCTACCAAAACAGGGGAAAGATTAAGGGGGATGAAGTCAGAGGCCGAGGTAGAAACCTGTACTCCCAAGTATTTAAACGTGTCTACCCAGCATAGGGGGTTGTCCTGAGGGGAGGTAGATCTGGCAGCCTGGTCTATTGGGAATAGGAGGGATTTGGACCAGTTTACCCTGAGTCCAGTGACCAGGGCGAACGTGTCCAGTACAGAGAGAGCACCCTGCAGGGAGGGGCCAGCATCGTTTAGGAAAAGCAACATATCGTCAGCGTATAAGGCCACTCTCTCTTCCAGCAGACCCACCCTGAGTCCCTTAATGTGACAAGATGTACGTAATGCCTCTGCTACTGGTTCGATGGCAAGGGCAAATAAGGCCGGGGAAAGAGGGCAGCCCTGCCTAGTGCCACGGGAAAGCTGAAAGGGGGCGGAAACACCACCGCCCAGGCGTACTGACGATGTAGGGGCCCTGTAGATTACCTGTAACCAAGTTATGAAAAGTAATGGAAATCCCATTCGGCGCAGAGTCTCCCACAGGAAAGGCCACTCGACTGTGTCAAAGGCCTTTTCCACATCTAACGAGGCCACAGTCCTCGTTCCGGTATTAATGTGTCGGGTATGGATGTTGGTGAAGAGCCTCCGGAGATTGACGTCCGTAGACCTTCTGGGCATGAACCCCGTCTGGTCGGGGTCTATTACCGTGGGCAACATGGGGTATAACCTCAGGGCTAACAGCTTGGTGAGCACTTTAAAGTCAGTGTTCAGTAATGCAATGGGGCGGTAGGAGCCACAGGAAGTAGGATCTTTGGGAGGTTTATATATCAATGTCAGATGGGCATGGTACATAGAAGCTGGGAGGTTGCCATCAGCCAAACACGTAGTGTATAGCTGAGCCAACAGGGGCGCCAGGAGGCTAGCATGAGCCCTATAGAAATCTAAGGGAAGTCCATCCGGTCCGGGCGCTTTGCCCGGTGGAAAGGACTGGATGGCAATCTGGACCTCGAGAGCTGTAAACGGCTGTACTAGGGCCTCCCTCTCCTGGTCGGAGAGCCAGCCCAGCGCCAAAGGGTCAAGTAGATCATTTAGCGTCTCAGGTCGGAAGTCCGCCGGCAGCCCAGAGGTGTAGAGCGTCCCATAAAAGTCCTTAAAGGTCTGTAGTATGTCTTGAGGGGAGGACACTGTCCCCCCTCCCGGGGTCTGGAGGAGAGATATAGTTGTGAGAGGTTGATCGTGTTGAGTCATCATGGCCAGAAAACGTCCGTTTCTGTCACCCTGTTCGAAGGCCCTCTGCCTACCCTTATGCATTTCCAGACGAGTGGCCTCGGCCACGTGGAGGTGTAAGTCACGCTGGGCCGCCATCATCAGCTCAAAGTGGTCTGACGAGGGGTCAGCATTGTATGCAGCTGTGCGGTCTGTAACCAGTTGTTCTAAGTCACCCTGCTGTGCCGAATGCTGCTTTTTGACACTGGCTATAGAGGAGATGTACTGCCCCCTTGTATACGCCTTAAAGGTGTCCCAGACTATGGCCGGGGGGGCCGTATCAGCATTTCGCTCCCAGAATTCAGTCAGTAGGGGGGGTACAGTAGCGGCCACGTCTGGATGATTCACCCATTGTACACCTAGTCTCCAGAGAGCGGCACAGCGCGAGGCCGGAGAGCGGAGCACCACCAACAGCGGGCTATGATCCGACAGACCGCTGGGGAGATAGTCCGCCTCCAGCACGTCCGCTAACAGTGCAGGGTTAGAGAAGGCCAGATCTATCCGGGACGCGGTCTTGTAAGAAGCAGAGTAGCAGGAATATGCACGCACATCCGGGTGCTTCCACCTCCAGACCTCCTCCAGGCCCACCGCCTGAGCCCAGGCCAGCAGGTCGGAGGACCGAGATTTCGGCGGGGTAGGTCTATCTAGTTCTTGGGACAAGATGGCATTAAAGTCCCCCATTACCATAATCTTCCCCGGGCAGAAAGGCGCAATCTTATCCAAAACCTCATACAGTAGGGCTGAAGAGAAGGGAGGGGGAATATACATATTGACAACAATGTACCTCTGTGACCATAATGTAAAAACAAGTACCACATATTTACCCAGGGGGTCCGTGCGGACTTCCTCAATCACACAGGGAAAGTTCTTATGGACAAGGATTGTCACCCCCCTAGCATACGTGGAATATGTAGCATGTATCGCTCGCTGAACCCAGGGTTTTTTTAAGGTCAGAATCCTGCTGCCCATGAGGTGAGTCTCCTGGAGCAAGATTAGTTGTGCAGGGCGGGACTTTAAATACTGAAAAAGGGTGGCCCTTTTAAACTTGGAGTTGAGACCCCTTACATTCCAAGAAAGGATAGAGAATGAGTTAGGCGGGCGGTCAGCCATCAGGCCGAGGGGGTGGAGAGAGGGCAGGATACCAATTTATGAGCATCACGAGACACCCCAGGAGCAGCAGGTCCCCGGGTACACCACAAAACATGTCAACAGAACCTGTGCAGGGTACCATCCTTATAGAACAAAAGACATTGAGCAGAGCATACACATTGAACACAAAAAACAACAAACTTCCCAGGCACCAGGTGCCTATCCGACTATGTCCCATCCCTCCAGCAACTGCCCGAGGGGTGGGAATAGTTTTTCCCCAAACAAGAACAGTCAAAAACATAAGGTGTAAATGAGCCCTCAAACTTGGGCCCTACACGGCATCCGCGAGGCTGCCCTCTCACGGCGGGGGCCTGCGGTCAATGTTCATGGACACAGTGCCCCAGTGGGATAGGGCACAAAAGTAGGACAAAAAAAAAAAAAACTTAAAACTAAAAAATAAAAATCAGTATAGAGCACGAGTGCAGGGGGGGGGGGGGGGGGGCGGGGGGTTGACGGCTTCCGCGCGTCACAGTTCCTGGATTTCTGAGTGATGCGCCTCTCTGTCGGCGCGCTGAGCTTCCAACTCTGCATAGTAGTATGAGCAGATTCCCTGCCTGGGTAGGGCATAAGGGCCAAGGCCCGGGGGGTAACGACACTCGGAGTGCAATGCCATGGTGAGGGAGCAAAGTCAGCACATTAGCAGGAAAAAAAGATAAATAAAAAAACAAATAAAATGTATGTACTGAGAGACAAGAGAAATAAGGGGAACCGGATCACAATCCACAATGTAGAGAGAGAGCTCTTGGGGGGCACAAAAGCAGCCATCTTCCTGCGGCAGCAGGGTCAGGGACCAGGGACAACAACAGGCAGCAAGGAACGGATGATAGTGGTACAGTGAAAAGAGTAACACAGAACAGTTCATCAGGATGAAGAAGGGGAGAAACTGATCATCATCGAGATCCCAGAGGCCATATGCCGTTGCTAAAAAACAAATAATGAGTCCCCACCACAGCGGGGGGGGGGGGGAAGGGGTGACCCAGGGAAAAAGCAGAAAACTAGCCGCCTTACTTGCCACGAGGTATGCTTCCTCAGCGGGCCTCAAGCCACGACATAGCCGCCTCCGGGTCCGTGAAGAAGCGCGTGCGATCCCCATCTATCACCCGCAGCTTGCTAGGGTACAACAGGCTGAATTTAAGGCCCTGGTCACGCAGACTTCTTCTCACCTCCGTGAAGGAGCGGCGCTGGCGTTGCACCTCGGGAGAGTAGTCCGGGAACAGCATGCTCCTGGCTCCCTCATACATCAGATCCCTCTTTTCCCTGGCAGCCGCCAGGATGCGATCTCTGTCGCGGTAGTTCAGTAGGCGAAGGAGGAAAGGCCGCGGAGGGGCCCCTGGGACCGGAGGCTTAGGAGGAACCCTGTGTGCCCGCTCGACCACAAACGTAGGTGGCATGGCTGGTAGGCCTAGCAGGGAGATGAGGAAGGTTTCGGTAAATTCCGCAGGCTTGGGCCCTTCCGCCCGCTCCGGGAGGCCAAGGATCCTGATGTTATTTCTCCTGAGCCTGTTCTCTGTGTCAATGGATTTCTCCTGCAGGGCTCTGACCTGTAATTGCAGGGCATGGAGATCTCTGGAGTCAATCCTTGTAGAGTCCTCAAGCTGAGAAATGCGGCCCTCCGCCTCGGCGAACCGGGCCCTAAATTTGTCCATGTCGTGCCTAATGAGGCTGACATCCGCCACTAGATGGTCAATCTTCACCATCACGGAGTCCCGGCCCTCCTTGATTGCTGCCAGGAGTTCAGCGTGAGAGGCGGCATGGGATGCCGATGGATTAGGCAAGGGTGGAAAATCGACGGACATCTCTAGGGCTGAGAGCCTCGTGGGCAAGATGGCCGTCTCGACCCGGGTTCCAGGCGTCGAGGATGAACGGAGCTTGCCCGGCGACAGCGGAGGGGCTCGCGGGGTACCGGGTGCCTTCTTCCGCCCCAGGGTGCCTGCGAGACGGGTGTTGGATGCAGGAATCTGCGCTGGAAGTCAGTCAGGATAAGGGTAAGAGCGGAGCTCAGCTAACGCACGTCTGCTCCCTTTCACATCCCGGCCACGCCCCTCGGCAGACGGTGTTTAACCTTCGGGGGATCCGGAGAGGTTAATTTGCGAGACGCAGCTGCCTGGATACGACGCCCCGCGCTCAGTGTGCAACGACTTTGTTGAAATGCGCTTTAATAGGAAGCGGGCAGCGTGCCATGCACCTGAAATTCATTGGTACTAATTAGGTTAAACAGCCCTGGTTTGCATAGGGGACCCCGAACACAACAGCGAAATAGGAGGGGGAGAGCAATCAACGCCGTGATAGACATTCTCTGCGTCTCCGTCACATCGTTCCTTAAAGTGGACCTGTCATGGGGGGGCTGCCATTGTGCGCAGATTTCTAAATTTGCCAACTGCCTGGCTGTGCTTGGCTTCTGTACTTGTGAGTCACAGACTTGGAGCAAGCTGGAGTCAGAGAAGAGTTTCCTTATCCATATACATTTTCTCGTCATTAACTCAAATATTCAAGCGATTTCATCAACGTGACAAATAGCATGTTTAATAGAAGTCAGGGGGGCAGATCCACGAAGAAGTTACGACAGCGTATCTATTGATACGCCGCGTAACTTCTATTTTGCTCCAGCGTATCTTTGTTTTGTATCCACAAAACAAGATACGCCTGAAGCTGGGCTAGATCCGACTGGCGTACGTCTTAGTACGCCGTCGGATCTAAGGTGCATATGTACGCTGGCCGCTAGGTGGTGCTTCCGTCGATTTCCGCGTTGAGTATGCAAATTAGCTAGATACGGCGATCCACGAACGTTTGTCCGGCCGGCGCATTTTTTTTCGTCTTTTCCGTAAGGCTTTTTCCGGCGTATAGTTACCCCTGCTATATGAGGCGTACTCAATGTTAAGTATGGACGTCGTTCCCGCGTTGAATTTTGAATTTTTTTACGTCGTTTGCGTAAGTCGTTCGCGAATAGGGCTTTGCGTAGAATGACGTTCACGTCGTAAGCATTGGCTTGTTGCGGGTTGATTTCGAGCATGCGCACTGGGATACCCCCACGGACGTTAAAAAAAAACGTCATTTACGTCGGGTCAAGACGTATTGACATAAAACACGCCCCCATCACATCCATTTGAATTGTGCGCCCTTACGCCGCCAAAGTTGCACTACGCCACCGTAACTTACGGCGCAAATTCTTTCAGGATAAGGAAAATACGCTGTAAGTTACGGCGGCGTAGTGTATCAGAGATACGCTACGCCGGACGCAACAATGCGCTCAGGTACATGGATCTACCCCAGGATCTGTATTTCTTCATGACATGGGGGGGGGGGGGGGATTAACAAAGCTTCCTGGTCTATTATAATGACGTGCATCACATTACCAATGCAGATAGACCCGTTTAAGGCCCATCTGCACCACCTGCACCAGTTTTTGTTTCAGGTTCTGCGCTTATTTAACAAAGAGATTGCGTTGGATTTTAATATTGAAACTGCAGCAGGCGCCCACCAGATTGGACCTGGTGTATGAGATGTGAATTGTCTGATGGTAATAACCATGCAGAAAATTCACATGCTTCTCTCTGCCCGTTCAGTGAAAACGCTACACAAGCAGAGGCTGCATAGAGGAAGGGAAAGTTTATTTCCATGCCTCTATGGGCAGATGTTAGCACAGCAAACGCAGGGTTACCAGCATTCCTTCTTCATGTCTCTCTCAGCTGGGGGGAGGGGGCCAGGGGTAGCTAGAGCAAGGAGCTCCAGTTCTCCTGCTTTCTCTGCTGTGTCCTGTTCCAGCTCTCCTACTCTCTATGCTGTGTCTTGCTCCAGCTCTCCTACTCTCTATGCTGTGTCTTGCTCCAGCTCTCCTACTCTCTATGCTGGGTCTTGCTCCAGCTCTCCTACTCTCTATGCTGGGTCTTGCTCCAGCTCTCCTACTCTCAATGCTGGGTCTTGCTCCAGCTCTCCTACTCTCTATGCTGGGTCTTGCTCCAGCTCTCCTACTCTCAATGCTGGGTCTTGCTCCAGCTCTCCTACTCTCTATGCTGGGTCTTGCTCCAGCTCTCCTACTCTCTATGCTGGGTCTTGCTCCAGCTCTCCTACTCTCTATGCTGGGTCTTGCTCCAGCTCTCCTACTCTCTATGCTGGGTCTTGCTCCAGTTCTCCTACTCTCTATGCTGGGTCTTGCTCCAGCTCTCCTACTCTCAATGCTGGGTCTTGCTCCAGCTCTCCTACTCTCTATGCTGGGTCTTGCTCCAGCTCTCCTACTCTCAATGCTGGGTCTTGCTCCAGCTCTCCTACTCTCAATGCTGGGTCTTGCTCCAGCTCTCCTACTCTCTATGCTGGGTCTTGCTCCAGATCTCCTACTCTCTATGCTGGGTCTTGCTCCAGCTCTCCTACTCTATATGCTGGGTCTTGCTCCAGCTCCCCTGCTCTCTGCTGTATATTGCTGCAGCTCCCCTGCTCTCTGCTGTATCTTGCTCCAGCTCTGCTGCTTTCCATGCTGTATCTTGCTGCAGCTCTCCTGCTCTCTAGAATCTTGCTCCATCTCCTGCTGTGTCTTACTCCAGCTACCCTGCTTTCTCTGCGGTGTCTTGCTCCAGCTCTCCTACTCTCTATGCTGGGCCCTGCTCCAGCTCCCCTGCTATCTCTCCTGCTCTCTGTATCTTGCTGTAGCTCTCCTGTTTTCTCTGTCGTGTCTTGCTCCAGCTCTCCTACTCTCTATGCTGGGTCTTGCTCCAGCTCCCCTGCTCTCTGCTGTATCTTGCTGCAGCTCCCCTGCTCTCTGCTGTATATTGCTGCAGCTCCCCTGCTCTCTGCTGTATCTTGCTCCAGCTCTGCTGCTTTCCATACTGTATCTTGCTGCAGCTCCCCTGCTCTCTGCTGTATCTTGCTCCAGCTCTGCTGCTTTCCATGCTGTGTCTTGCTGCAGCTCTCCTGCTCTCTAGAATCTTGCTCCATCTCCTGCTGTGTCTTACTCCAGCTACCCTGCTTTCTCTGCGGTGTCTTGCTCCAGCTCTCCTACTCTCTATGCTGGGTCCTGCTCCAGCTCCCCTGCTATCTCTCCTGCTCTCTGTATCTTGCTGTAGCTCTCCTGTTTTCTCTGTCGTGTCTTGCTCCAACTCTCCTGCTCTCTCTGCTTTGTCTTACTCCAACTATTTGTCTTGCTCTGAACCTATTTTTGTACTTGGGTTTAGATATCCATTAACTTTTCTTCAGTTCTCAAGATCTCCAGAAGTTGTCACATTCGTGAGCATTAGTAATTGCTCTTTTTTTTACCCAAGTTATAAATGTAGAATATTTGGTGGATGAATAATTGAAGTGCCCGGTGGATGAGAAGAACGCACCGTACATCCGTCCCCAGCTGTCTGGAGTGCAGGAATCACCAAGGCGGATGAGTGCTTTGGATATTCTATCGGGTCAAGAGGATCGCAATGATCTGTTGAGTGTCATCTACGTCTGCTGGGCAGCTTGTCACCCCCCTCTGCCATACTGCTACCAACTCCTTGTAAATTGAATCTGTGATAATGAGAGGGGTAAAGAATCGCACATGCTCGTTTCTTAAAGTGAGCCTGCGGTAGTAAGCTCCGCCTGGTCACTTGTACCTACAGGTAAACGTATTATAAAGAAAGCGTACGTGTAGGTACAACAAATGTCTCCTAAAGGTGAAGACAGTTACGTGTTCTGCAGCCAATGACATCAATATCGCATTGGCACTGCGCTCCAAATTAAAGCGGCGGTCCACCCTAAAATTAACCACTTACCGCCCGCCCTATTACAAAAGGACGGCGGCAAAGTGGTTTCAATACCCTGACCCGACGTCATATGACGTCTTCAAGATATTGAGCCGCTGTGCGCCCCCGGGGGCACGCATCGCGGTGATCCTTGTTGTGGTGTGTCAGTCACACACCCCGCAACACCGATTTAGGTAAAGATTCTCTGACGGAAACTCTTTACCACGTGATCAGCTGTGTCCAATCACGGCTGATCACGATGTAAACAAGAAGAGCCGGTGATCGGCTTTTCCTCACTGGCGTCTGTCAGACGCTAGTAGAGGAGAGCCGATCGGCTGCTCCTCTGACAGGGGGGTTTGTGCTGATCGATTATCAGCGCAGCCCCCCCCAAGGATGCCCACACTAGACCACCAGGAATGCCACCAGACCACCAGGGATGCCCACTGCCAGGTATGCCACCCTTGACCACCAGGGATGCCAATCAGTGCCCACAATGGATGCCAATGAGTGCCCACAATGGATGTCAATCAGTGCCCACAATGGGCATCACTGAGGGCATCACTGATTGGCTGGCAATCAGTGATGCCCACAATGGGCATCACTGATTGGCAGGCATTATTATTTGGCACTGATTGGCATCCATCAGAACAATTTATTACAGTACATCCGTGCCACCTATCAGTGCCCATCCATGCCCATCCGTGCCACCTATCAGTGCCCATCCGTGCCGATCCATGCCGCCTATCTGTGCCCATCCATGCCGCCTATCCATGCCCATCCATGCCGCCTATCTGTGCCCATCAGTGACGCCTGTCAGTGCCCATCTGTGCTGCATACCAGTGCCCCATCAATGCTGCATATTAGTGCCCATCAATGCCACCTCATCAGTGCCACCTCATTGGTGCCCATCAGTGCCGCCTTATCAGCCCCATCAGTGAAGGAGAAAACGTATATATTTACAACGTTTTTTAACTGAAACAAAAAAAAAACATTTGTTTTTCAAAATTTTCTGGCTTTTTTTTTTTTTTTTTTTTTCAGAAAATAAAAATCGCAGAGGTGATGAAATACCACCAAAAGAAAGCTCTATTTGTGGGAACAAAATGATAAAACATTAGTTTGGGTACAGTGTTGCATGACCACACAATTGTCATTCAAAGTGCAACAGCGCTGAAAGCTGAAAATTGGTCTGGGCAGGAAGGTGTATAAGTGCCCCCCGGTATGGAAGTGGTTAAACTTCATTTTAATAGCTTCCCTGTAATCTAAAATATTTTTTTTGGTCAAACAAAAATGTTTTTCTTGCCTGTAAATTGCTCTTACAAGGCAGATTTGCTAATCTGTCGAGGAAAACGGTCATGTACGAGGCCTTAGAGGTTTCTCATCAAGAAAACTGCCCAGAATCTCAACGAGAAAAATAGAGAACCTGCTTTTCCTGCCGAGAAACCCGAGCGTCTGTATACTTACCTCTCCATGGAAACCCGCTCATGCTCAAAATTACTTTTGACGCATGCGCGGTAGCTTCCAAGGAATAGGTAGGGTAAAGCAAGATGGCGGCGACGGCATTGAATGTGACGAGCGAATGCCATTCAAAAGAACGGTGGTTCTTTTGAATGGAGTGTGTGAACACTCAGCCGGCAAAAGGGATCTTGCCAAGAATCTCGTCAGGAAAAACAACGTTTTTTTTCTGACGAGATTCTGGCCCATGTGTACAGGGCTTAAGACTGTAGGACCCCTGACCCTCTGTCTGGGCAGTGCTGATTGGCCCTGTGCTCATCACATACACTCTCCCAAGAAAAAAAATAAACTTTCTAGCAATACACACCAAACTGAGCATGTGCAGAGTGCCGCCTAGGGCTCTGTTCTATCAGGAGATGGATTGGGGACAGTGGAAGAAGGGAGGATCAGAGAAGACAGGATCAAACAGCTTAAGGGGGATTAACCCCTTAGGTTCCACAGGGAGTATAACAAGCATGCTTTAATGCATATATACAGACTGATTTTACTGTTGCGGGTTTAGTAACACTTTAACCACTTAAGGACCCCTTCACGCCGATTTACGTCGGCAGAATGGCACGGCTGGGCACATCAACGTATATGTACATTATCCTTTAAGCCCAGCTGTGGGGTCGCGGGCGCGTGCACGCGACCCGGTCCAAAGCTTCGTGACCACGGCCGCGGGACTCGCGGACCCGATCGCCGCTGGAGTCCCGCGATCGGTCCCCGGAGCTGAAGAACGGGGGAGAGCTGTGTGTAAACACAGCTTCCCCGTTCATCACTGTGGCGGCGTCATTGATCGTGTGTTCCCTTATATAGGGAATCACAATTGATGACGTCACACCTACAGCCACACCCCCCTACAGTTAGAAAAGAAATAAGGTGACACATAACCCCTTCAGCGCCCCCTTGTGGTTAACTCCCAAACTGCAATTGTCATTTTCACAGTAAACAATGGATTTTTATAGCACTTTTTGCTGTGAAAATGACAATGGTCCCAAAAATGTGTCAAAATTGTCCGATGTGTCCGCCATAATGTCGCGGTCACGAAAAAAATCGCTGATCGCCGCCATTAGTAGTAAAACATTTTTTTTATAAAAATGCAATAAAACTATCCCCTATTTTGTAAACGCTATACATTTTGCGCAAACCAACCGATAAACGCTTATTGCAATTTTTTTATACCAAAAATAGGTAGAAGAATACGTATCGGCCTAAACTGAGGAAAACATTTTTTTTTATATATTTTTGGGGGATATTTATTATAGCAAAAAGTAAAAAATATTGCTTTTTTTTTCAAAATTGTCGCTCTATTTTTGTTTATAGCGCAAAAAATAAAAACCGCAGAGGTGATCAAATACCACCAAAAGAAATCTATTTGTGGGGAAAAAAGGACGCCAATTTTGTTTGGGAGCCACGTCGCACGACCGCGCAATTGTCAGTTAAAGCGACGCAGTGCCGAATCGCAAAAAATGGCCGGGTCCTTTAGCTGCCTAAAGGTCCGGGTCTTCAGTGGTTAATAAAAATACAGAACACGGTCCGCACTCGCCATCCTAGCCTTTGTGTCGCCATATTGTTTTCCCCAGACTTGGAGGACCCCTTAATGTTGGTTGGAAGAACTTGTGGAGGGTTAATCTGAGTGTCGGGGGGGCTTCACACAAGGTTACCGGCTCTCAGGATGAAAACGGTTTAGACGTTTGCAGTTAAGCCCTAAAGCTAATCAGGACATCACCATGGCTACCTGAAACGGGAGCATGGATCTGTCTTGTTCGCGTTGGCCTTAATTATCACGAATTATCGCTAATGTGTTTTCGCTAATGGCGTTATCTCTCTCCAATAGCAGCCGAGCGCAGGCCGTAATATATACCTGTGGACGCGCTCTGCGCTCCTCAGATACACTTGTGAAGTCGCCAAATATTAGAGGAAGTCTCCTAACAAGCGTGAAGGTTTTAGCTATCATCCCGGCATTTTTATTAACCGATTGCCGACCGCTGCACGACTATTTGCGTTGGCAGAATGGCGCGGCTGCGCATGTGGATGTACTTGTACGTCCCCTTTAAATTGCGTGATTGCTGGCGCGTGCCCGCCGCGAGCTCCGTGCGTGTGACTGCGGGTCCCACAGACTCCATGTCCACCGGGTAACCGCGATCGTGTCACAGAGCGGCAGAACGGAGAGATGCCTATGTAAACAAGGCATTTCCCTGTTCTGCCTTGTGACAGGACACTGATCTACTGCTCCCTGTCATCGGGAGCAGTGAACACTATCGTGTCACCTGTAGCCCATCCCCCCCCACAGTTAGAATCACTCCCTAGGACACACTTAAAGTGGAGTTCCACCCATTTTTTTATGTGTGTCTGTGCTGCATGCTCTAATCTCATAGTGTTCAGAATGGACAATTTTTATTTAATTTGTTGCTTGTAAATACCTTTATTCTGTAGTCCTTCATTACTTCCTCCTCCTTATTTGCCTAGGCTATTTGCAAGGGTTTCTGGGATAGGCATCATGTTTCCCAGTAGTCCTTGCAAACCTGACTGAAACCTATTACATTGCTTGTGCACTGAGCATGTGCGAGATATGCAAAGCTGAAATCCAGGAAGTCATACAGTCTGGCTTCATGATGCCCACACTTAAGATGGCCACGGTCTATTTCTAGATTATAAACTATCTAAATGCTGTAACAACCTAACAAAACGGACCTTAGTTTACAGACTAACTTTACTAGAATACATTAAGCTTGTGTATTACAGGGGTATTTATATTTAAAAAGTGAAATTGTGGGTGGAACTCCCCTTTAACTCCATCCTCACACCCCTAGTGGTTAACCCCTTCCCTGCCAGTGTCATTTACACAGTAATCAGTGCATTTTTATAGCAATGATCGCTGTATAAATGACAATGGTCCCAAAAATGTGTCAAACGTGTCCGATGTGTCTCCGCCATAATCGCCGCCATTACTAAAAAAAAAAAAATATATAAAAAAATGCTATAATTCTATCCCCTAGTTTGTAGACGCTATTACTTTTGCGCAAACCAATCAATAAACGCTTATAGCGATTTTTTTTTTACCAAACATTTGTAGAAGAATACGTATCGGCCTAAACTATGGAAATTTCTTTTTTTAGATATATTTTTGGGCGATATTTATTATAGCAAAAAGTAAAAAAATATTGCTTTTTGTTAAAAATTTACGTTTTTTTGGGGTTTATAGCGCAAAATAAAAATAAAAACCGCAGAGGTAATCAAATACCACCAAAAGAAAGCTCTATTTGTGGGGAAAAAGGAACGTCAATTTTGTGTGCAACGTCGCACGACCGCGCAATTGTCAGTTAAAACGACGCAGTGCCGAATTGCAATAACTGCTCTGGTCAGGCAGGGGGTAAATTCTTCCAGGGCTGAAGTGGTTAACCTCTGGAAGATTTACCCCCCATCATGACCAGAGTATTAGCCAGATTCAGGTAGAGTTACGCCGGCGTATCAGTAGATACGCCGGCGTAACTCTGAATCTGCGCCGTCGTATATTTAAGTGTATTCTCAAATTGAGATACACTTAAATCTAGCTAAGATACGACCGCCGGCGCCGTCGTATCTTAGCTGTCTATTTACGCCGGCTGCTAGGGGCGTGTACGCTGATTTACGCCTAGAATGCGTAAATCAGCGAGATACGCCTATTCACGAACATACGCTTGCCCGTCGCAGTAAAGATACGCCGTTTACGTAAGGCGTTTTCAGGCCTAAAGATATTCCACCAAAAAGATGGCGCAGCCAATGTTAAAGCGGGAGTTCACCCATTTATTTAATTGTTGCCCTTTTCCCCTTAGATTCCTGCTCGTTTTGTCTAGGGGAATCGGCTATTTGTTTTAAAATATGATCCGTACTTACCCGTTTTCGAGATGCATCTTCTCCGTCGCTTCCGGGTATGGGTCTTCGGGAGCGGGCGTTCCTTCTTGATTGACAGTCTTCCGAGAGGCTTCCGACGGTCGCATCCATCGCGTCACTAGTAGCCGAAAGAAGCCGAACGTCGGTGCGGCTCTATACTGCGCCTGCGCACCGACGTTCGGCTTCTTTCGGAAAATCGTGACGCGATGGATGCGACTGTCGGAAGCCTCTCGGAAGACTGTCAATCAAGAAGGAACGCCCATTCCCACAGCCCATACCCGGAAGCGACGGAGAAGATGCATCTCGTAAACGGGTAAGTACGGATCATATTTTAATACAAATAGCCGATTCCCCTAGACAAAACGAGCAGGAAGCTAAGGGGAAAAAGTGCCCTCTAAGGGTGAACCACCGCTTTAAGTATGGACGTCGAATTTTAAAATTTTTACATCGTTTGCGTAAGTCTTCCGTGAATGGGGCTGGGCGTAATTTACGTTCACGTCGAAACCAATAAGTCTTTGCGGTGTAATTTGGAGCATGCGCACTGGGATATGTCCACGGACGGCGCATGCGCCGTTCGTTCAAAACGTCAATCACGTTGGGTCACGATTCATTAGCATAAAACACGCCCGCCTCTTCACAATTTGAATTAGGCGCGCTTAGGCCGGCACATTTACGCTACGCCGCCGTAACTTAGGACGCAAGTGCTTTGTGAATACAGCACTTGCCTCTCTAACTTATGGCGGCGTAGCGTATATGAGATACGCTACGCCTGCCTAACGTTAGGCACGTGTACCTGAATCCAGCTATTGGTCTCACCACCCTTTTATAGACTAAACACCCAAGCGCAGGAGATTATTATTGTTTTATTAGGAATAAAGGACATACTTTGTTTTAGCCTAGGTTCACACTGCTGCGAATTCAAAATCGCGGTAAAATGCGCGATTTTACCGCGATTTCGCGGCTGCGATTTTGCCGCGATTTCGGCCGCAATTTAATGTAAATCGCGAAATCCCGAAATCGCAAAAAGTAGTACAGGAACTACTTTTTGAAATCGCAAATGCGGCGTCGCACTGATTAGGACAGTGCCATTGCCGACAATTGCCGCCGATTTGAGATGCGATTTGACATGTCAAATCGCATCTCAAATCGTTCCAAATCGTACCCAGTGTGAACCAGGGCTAAATCTTAGAAAGTAGGAGTTTCGGAGTGTGGCCTGCCAGTAGTAGTAGTCGGTGCGGACAAGGAACGCTGGGAGGAGTTTGGTGTCGGAGCTTTAATGGGTCTTGCCGACTTTGCTGATTTTCGCTTTCTAGGTTTATTAATCCTCGCGGTCCTTCTAACATTGTTTCTAAAAATAATTGCCAAGGTTGGTGAATGCGGCTTGAAGGATTTCTCAGCCTTGGTTCCCTTGGAAAAGTAGGTTATGTGAAGAGGATGGGCCTGATAGCAGATGTGGAATTATTTCCTCGAAGTACTCTTCGCCTTATGCTTCGGTCTTCAGGGAACTTCCTGTTCCCCCTTTATAAATGACCTGATAGATCATGAGTCGTCTTCGGGGAGCTCGGTCTATTTCAGACGAGGAACGGGACAATCTATTTTTTTTTTTTTTCTCGGATGACAAAATCATCTGTATTTTTGGCCCATCAAGCGTACCAGTCGCCCACACAAAGTGGAGGGGGTCATTACTGTGCCGAGCTAATGTTTATGGTACTACAGCCTGCGATCTGCTCCGAGCCCTGAATGTAGCTGAGGCATTTCTTTGTAAAAGGTGTACTCCAGTCTGAATGGAAAATGAAGGTGAACCTGGGATCAGTACAAAGGCCCGGATTCACAAAGCACTTACGCCGACGTATGACAAGTTACGCCGACGTAAGTGCAAATGTGCGCCGTCGTATCTGTGCGCCAGACCCACAAACAGATATGCGCCTAAAGCCAGGCTACACCCCGCCGACGTATCTTGCTTACGCCGGCGTAGGGTGGGCGCACATTTAGGCTGGGTGCATGGTGCCGCTCCCATTGATTAGCCATTCAAAACATGCAAATGAGGGAAATACGGCGATTCACAAACCTGTGTGCGCCCGACGTAGGCTACGTGAGGTGCGCGTAAGTTGTACATCCGGCGTAAACTTATTTCCCATAAAGGAGGCGCAACCCAGCAGCAGACATGCAAAGGTCTGCACCATGGAACACATGCCGGCGTATTTTACGTTGGACGTGTGTCTGGCTGGTCGTAGGTTACGTTCACGCCGTACGAAGTGATACGGCGTAGTTTAGGCAGTTGGTCTGACGTGGTTGTGAGCAGGCGCAGGGGGATGCGTCCACGTCTTGGCGCATGCGCAGTTCGTAATAAGTATTTGTCTAGCGCTCGGGCCCATCATTTGCATGGGGTCACGCTTCATTTGCATGGGTCACACCCACTTCCACCTATGCCGGCCTATGCCTTTAAATCCTACGCCACGCTGGCGCAGCGGTGGGAGCACTGGCTTGCTGAATGCAGTGCTTGCTTCTCCACGCTGCGTCGGCATGGCGTACGGCGTTTGCGTTACAGCGGCGTAATGTGCGCCCACCTCTCTGTGAATCTGGACCATAGTAGGCAAGGTATGTTCAAACTTTACATCTCCACCCGCTTCCCTGGCGCACTGCTGGAGCCCACCAATGCAGATCTAATTATTGACACTGCAAAGCTTCTAAGTTCACTTCCTGGTCATCGCTCACCTCAACTACTGTAGCTCCCTCCTCAATGGATTACCTTAACATAGTCGATCCCCCCTTTGCAGCTTTCCTCGACCGCACTTGCCTATCTTGTTGGATTGACAGGTTGCCTTAACAACGGGGCGGGAACTTCCGCCGCCACCTCCACTACTATGGCAACCTACAAACAAAAGCCTGAACCGCGCAGTGTCATTACTGCGCAGGCGTGAAATCAGAAGGTGTATGCTGGGTACGAGCGGGCTTCAGATGCCCACATCCAAGATGGCCCCTGATTGCTTTTTTGTTTTCAGTATGTAGATGCCTTTTTTTGTTGTCTTCGGGACAACACTTCCTGTTCTGGTCTCCTGGTCGATGAAGTCATTAGGCGAGTCCCATTGACTTTTGGGATATCGGCGTCATCTCTCCCAGGAGTTTTCAGGTAGCCTAATAATCAAATCTCGCGGTATTTGCAGTTTTCCTCGACTGCACTTGCCTTAGTTGCCTATCTTGTTTGATTGACAGGTTGTCTTAACAACGGCCGCCGCCACTACTATGGCAACCTACAAAAAACAGCCTGTGCCACGCAGTGTCATTACTGCGCAGGCGTGAAATAAGGAGGTGTATGCTGGGTACGAGCGGGCTTCAGATGCCCACATCCAGGATGGCCCCTGATTGTTTTTTTGTTTTAAGTATGTAGATACCTTTTTATATTAACTTTATTTCGTGGCCGCCTAGGCTATGACGTCATTAGGCGACGCAGAAGGAAGTTCACCTCTTCCCCTCCCTGTAATTATTTGGGACACGTCAGAGGTCCCAAAAGATTGCCCGGCCATTCACAGCACGCATCGCGGCTCGCAAATGCTCAGTGCATGTCTGGCTGTGAAGCCACAGCCGGCGCCCACATTAGTGGCACTGTGGAGAGGAGGGGGAGAGGAGCGAGTCTTCGTACACCCACATCGCTGGACCGTGGGACAGGTGAGTGTCCGAGTATTAAAAGTGAATTTTATTTAATTTTTTTTTTTGGTGGAACTCCACTTTAATAATCAAATCTCGCGGTATTTGCAGCTTTCCTCGACCGCACTTGCCTATCTAGTTTGATTGACAGGTTGCCTTAAACCGGAGTTCCGGCGAAAAAAATTATTAAAAGTCAGCAGCTACAAATACTGCAGCTGCTGACTTTTAATATTAGGACACTTCCCTGTCCAGGGCGCCAGCGATGTCAGCATCCAAAGCCAATCTGTCCCTCGGCTCTCGGGTGTAGGCGTCGCCATCTTCAGTAAGGAAATCGAGAAGGAAAGCCTTGCGACTTCACAGCCTGGTTCCCTACTGCGCATGCGTGAGTCGCGCTGCACTATCTCACTGGTCCCTGCTGTTTTTTGGGACCTGTGTGTCTCCCAGAAGACACCGGGGGGGGGGGGGGGGGAGGAAGGGCCGGACATGACATAGATTGCTGCGGATACTGTATGCCCGAAAGTGGGAGAAAATATTTGTATTTCACAGGTATCTGCTGCCCCTCCCCCTGAAAGGTGCCAAATTTGACACCGGAGGGGGGGGGGATTCCGAAAAGCGGAAAGTAAAATTTTTGGGTGGAACTCCGCTCTAACAACGGCTGCCGCCACTGCTATGGCAACCTACAAACAACAGCCTGCGCTGCGCAGTGTCATTTGCGTGAAAAAAGGATGTGTATGCTGGGTACAAGCGGGCTTCAGATGCCCACATCCAAGATGGCCCCTGATTGCTTTCGAGATCATGTAAGAGATTACTAACTTCAAATTTACTAGCATGAAGACAGATTAGGAAGTGTATGCAAATATTAATGCGCAAGAACTGACAATCACAGGGGGAGCTTTTAAAAAAAGAATTGATTGGGGGACTGGAGCTTCGCTTTAAGTGTAGTAAAGTTAGTGCAATTGTCGGAGATGAAGGGGAAGTTGGATAACTTTATTGTCCTTTGCAGAATGTTTGCATACAAATTATCAGCAGGTTGAAAGCCTCCATGTTATATATTTTATTCAGTCCTAATGTTTAATTCAACGCGAAATCTGTTTAGCACTGCGAATACATTTCACTACAACTTACAAACAAATCATAATTCTTTAATTGGAAGATCGTTAAGAGACATCAAAATCAGAAGCAATTAAGAAGAGTCATTTGCAGGAACAGTCAAGGGTGCAAATCTCAGCCGCGCCCGGGGCAGTGTGATGTTTTTCCGGGGCTGTGTCATGTGCTGCGAGGTGAAAGGAGAAATCGACGCGTGATCCTCTTAGCAGGCTGAACGACTGTGAGATTTACATTTGTTGGGTATATCAGTGACGGCTGGATAGAGCTTGCCTTTATGTGGGGATTACCATACAAATGCGGCTTTTATTTTTCTTGGTTGTACAATATTTTGTTACAATTTTTTTCCTCATTGCAGTCCACTTATCTCAATAACCAAATTGTTGTCGAAAAAGAGAATAACACGCCAGGGTCAGTGCGAGGGTAGTGAGTGCCGTAAATAGTCTGTGGTGTGTGTATGTGAGCAGCCCTCAAAATTTCCACTCGCCTACTCGCATTTTGCGAGTGGAAAATGAGGGCTGGCGAGGAGCGGGGGGCGAGCAACGGTGGTGGGCGGGATTGATCGGGAGCCGTACTCCGAGTGATCACCCCTGTGGAAGAGAGCATGGAGGAAGAGAAAAGCTTGTGGTAGACAGAGCATCGGTCCAATGCTGGTATGCGTTCTGTCTATCACAGGCGCGGGGTTAGGAGGAGGCGGGGCTGTGTGTGACGCGAGCAGAGCGGAGGCAATTGTAATGTAAGCTGTAACAGCGTGTTATCCGCTCTGTGATCCCGTGGCTTTCCTCTTCCTCAAGTTATGATCCGGCCGCCATGGCGAGATTGAAATGCACATTAAGGCTGAAATGGGGGCACACTGAGGCTGCAATGTTGGGCATGGTGAGGCTGCAATGTTGAGCACGGTGAGGCTGCAATGGGGGCACGGTGAGGATGCAATGTTGGGCACGGTGAGGATGCAATGGGGGCACAGTGAGGCTGCAATGTTGGACACGGTGAGGCTGTAATGTTGGACACGGTGAGGCTGCAATGGTGGGCACGGTGAGGCTGCAATGGTGGCACGGTGAGGCTGCAATGGTGGCACGGTGAGGCTGCAATGGTGGCACGGTGAGGCTGCAATGGTGGCACGGTGAGGCTGCAATAGTGGGCACGCTGAGGCTGCAATGGGGGCACGGTGAGACTGCAATGGTGGGCACAGGTCACGCTGCAATGATGGGCATAGGTCACGCTGCAATGGTGGGCACTGTGAGGCTGCAATGATGGGCACAGGTCACGCTGCAATAATAGGCACAGGTCACACTGCAATGATGGGCACAGGTGAGCCTGCATTGATGGGCACTGGTGAAGCTGTGCTGAAGGGAACTGATAAATTTGTTGTTAATATTTATTTTTGTAACTTAATTCTGCATAAAACATTTAAGTGTCATTTCATGAGATAATTTATGAGGGCGTTTTTAGGGGCAGAATTAGGGGCGGGCAGGGGTTGGGTGGGGCAACTGGTGGCGAGTGACCCTTGAGGCCTGGCTCAGGACTTTAAAATTTGAGCCCTGCTATGTGTGTGTGTATATATATATATACAGGGCTCAAATTTTCAAGTCCTGAGCTACTAGCCAGGCTTCAAGGGTCACTCGCCACCAGTTGCCCCACCCAACCCCTGCCCCTAATTTCGCCCCTAAAAACGCCCTCATAAATTATCTCATGAAATGACACTTAAATGTTTTATGCAGAATTAAGTTATAAAAATAAATATTAACAACAACTGTATCCGTGCCCACCAATGCAGGCTGCCTATGCCTACCAATGCACCCTTGTGTCCATCAAACGCATCCTCTGTCCACCAAACGCTGCCCGTGTTCACCATGCAGCCCCTGTCCACCAAATGCAGCCTGGATCCACCATTCTGCCGGTGTTTACCCAATGCAGCCTGTGTCCACTATGCAGCCTACCTGTGCAGGGTAAGAGAGAGGAACAGGAGAGCTGCCCAGGTGATCAGAGCGCAGCGCGGGGAACACAGATTAACAGTTTTCATTTTAATTGCCGTGTTCCCGCCGCTCAACGTCATATTCAGCCCCACCCCCTGGCCGGGGAACTTTGATTGACAGATCACCCGTCAATGGGAAGGAGCGGCAAAGATGCTGCTTGCAGGAGATTTTTTTTTCTCCCGCCAGCGCATCGCCTCAGTGTGTGAAAACCCTCGGGCTTTCACATTGAGAATACTGGGGTAGGAGTATTGTAGGCATTATTTATGCGCCATTTTTAGCGCTAAAACGCCTGAAATACCCCTTAGTGTGAAAGGGGCCTTAAGGATGTGATGGATTTTCACCCTGTCAGGATGACGCTCTGCCTTGTGTACATATGCAGAGCCCCATCCAGCCTCTCTTCCCAGCAGGTGGCAGCGGACATCCATTGGCCAGCACCCGCTGATTGGCCTTAGATGACATCATTCCTGCGCATACGCACGTCAGTCACTTCATCGCGGCACAACGAGGTGCTATAAATGTATTCCGAGTTTGCGCATGCGCGGCTCAGCGTACATTTCCGCTGACAGGCGGGGGAAGCATTTATGAAGCACCAGGGTCTCTTCTGTCCTATAAAACGCGCCTGTCAGCCATTTTGTCATTTTTAAATTTAATTCCTCTTTAATGTTATTTGTTGCTCTCTGTAGGGACCAGCCTGGGCGCTCCGTATTCTGGTCCCTAAAGCTGACGATTTAAATGAAACAAACTCCCTGGGAGGACGTTAGTGACGTTTCTCTTCCATTCATTTATTCTACAGAAAACACCATTTATTTAATGAGCTGCAGAAATCCTTCATTAAGAGAGAAGCCTATCGGGACGTCTGCAGGGAGCGCGCTCCTATGGAGACGTCTGCAGGGAGCGCGCTCCTCGCAAGTTCCTCCACAATAGATCGTCATCTCTCATTTTACATTTAGAAAAACCAAAGGAATTCGCACAGATTTTATTTTACCCTCCCACTGTTCAGGCTCCATTCACATTAGAGCGTCGCCAAAGCCGCACGTGTGACTTCGGAGCGCGACTTTAATCCGACTTTACACTCTCTGGGGCAAAGTTGCATTTAAAGTCGCACCAAATTAGCGCAGGCACCTTTTCAAAGTTGCTGCCACTTTAACCACTTCAGCCCCGGACCATTTTGCTGGTCAATGACCGGGCCCCATTTTGCGATTCGGCACTGCGTCACTTTAAGAGCCGGTTCACACTGGGGCGACACGACAGGCGGCTCAGCCGCCTGACGTGTCGCGTCCCATTCAATGCAATGGAACCGTTCTAATAGGAGCGACGCAAGTCGCTCCGACTTAGAAAAAGGTTCTTGTACGACTTCAGGGGCGGCTCGGGGCGACTTGCATTGACTTCTATACAGAAGTCGTTTTGCAAATCGCCTCTGAAGTCGTCCTCGGGACGACTTGCAGAGTCGCCCACGAAGTCGTGCCGCTGCTGTGTGGACCGACTGTAACTGACAATTGCGCGGTCGTGCGACGTGGCTCCCAAACAAAATTGGCGTCCTTTTTTCCCCACAAATAGAGATTTCTTTTGGTGGTATTTGATCACCTCTGCGGTTTTTATTTTTTTGCGCTATAAACAAAAACAAAGAGACAATTTTGAAAAAAAAATATAATATTTTTTACTTTTTGCTATAATAAATATCCCCCAAAAATATATATAAAAAAAGTTTTTTTTCCCTCAGTTTAGGCCGATACGTATTATTCTATCTATTTTTCGTAAAAAAAAATCGCAATAAGCATTTATTGATTTGCGCAAAAGTTATAGCGTCTACAAAATAGGGGGTATATTTATGGCATTTTTATTAATATTTATTTTTTTACTAGTAATGGCGGCGATCAGCGATTTTTATCGGTACTACGACATTATGGCGGACACATCAGACACTTTTGACACATTTTTGGGACCATTGGCATTTCTATAGCGATCAGTGCTATAAAAATGCATTGATTACTGTAAAAATTTCACTAGCAGGGAAGGGATTAACACTAGGGGGCGAGGGAGGGGTTAAGTATGTTCCCTGTGTGTGTTCTAAATGAGGGGGGGTGGGACTGTCTAGGAAAAATGACTGATCACTGGTCATACATTGTATGAACAGACGAAGAGTCATTTCTCCCCCTGTTTACAGACACAGCTCCCGGTTCTCACTCTGTAACGAGCGATCGCTGGTGCCCGGCGGTGATCGCGCGTGGCACCAGGGGCGAGCAGGGGGACACGCCCCTAGTAAAACTGCGGTGGCTGGTCGGCTAGTAGTTAGGGTGCATGGGTGCCATTGAAAGGAATAGGCTACGACTTGTCATGCGACTTTGATGTCCAAAGTCGCATGACAAGTCGCGCAAGTGTGAATGGAGCCTTAGGCTGGGTTCACACTTATGTGAATGGCATATGGGTTTTCCCAGCATCCAATTCGCATGACAGCAGAGTGTGTCCGGTTTTCAACGGAGTCGGTTCACACATCTCCGAGACTATGGAACGCTTTACCAACCAGCGTTCGGTTGGAGGAAAACCACCTGACTTTCAGAAGACAGATTAAAACTCTGCTCTTTTGATGTCATGAGACATGAAACATCAAGCGCCCAGAGGCGATTCAGTTCGCATGTGCCGCGCTATATAAGTTTTTCATTCATTCATTCATTCAGAATGCTTGTAATCCAAGGCACTCGCATATCAAAGCGAGTTTCCCCATAGAAGTCAATGGAAACGAAGATAATTTGTTCTGCATTGACTTCTATGGCATGTAATACCGCATGTGGCCAGAGGGCATCGGAAATACTCAAGGACAGCTCGGCTGAACTCAGAAACCCTTGTAAAGGTTCGGAAACACCCGGGAACTGAGTATTTCCAAATATTTCTGACCGGCTTCGAACCGTTCTGAGTGTCACCGGCGCCCCCGCACCTCAGGCCAAATGCGGTACTGCACATCCCATTAGCTTGAATTCTGCTCGTTTTGCGAGACAACACTCACAAACCGAGTCAGAATTAAAAAAAAAAAATCTTGTCTTTCAAAATGCTCTTTAACCGCGTTACTCGTAAACCGAGGTTCCACTGTAGTTAGTTATTATTAGTTGTTATTTTGAATTTCTCATTCTTTCAAATTTGCAGGTTGTCTTTCTTATTTTTGGGTTTTCGAATTTAAGAATTCACAAATTTACCAATCTTTATTATAAAAAACAAACACATTTTTTCGGTAGTGTACATGTCTAGTAGACACTTTGCACATGCTCAGTTTGGTGTGTATTGCTACACATGTGCATGTGATCAGCACTGTCCAGACAGAAGGTCAAGGGTCCTGCAGAATAAATATAGTGAATGCAGGGTCCTGGGGAGACCAGATATAGTGAATGCAGAGTCCTGGGGAGACCAGATATAGTGAATGCAGGGTCCTGGGGAGACCAGATATAGTGAATGCAGAGTCCTGGGGAGACCAGATATAGTGAATGCAGGGTCCTGGGGAGACCAGATATAGTGAATGCAGGGTCCTGGGGAGACCAGATATAGTGAATGCAGGGTCCTGGGGAGACCAGATATAATGAATGCAGGGTCCTGGGGAGACCAGATATAGTGAATGCAGAGTCCTGGGGAGACCAGATATAGTGAATGCAGAGTCCTGGGGAGACCAGATATAGTGAATGCAGGGTTCTGCGGAGACCAGATATAGTGAATGCAGAGTCCTGGGGAGACCAGATATAGTGAATGCAGAGTCCTGGGGAGACCAGGTATAGTGAATGCAGGCTCCTGGGGAGACCAGATATAGTAAATGCAGGCTCCTGGGGAGACCAGATGTAGTGAATGCAGGCTCCTGGGGAGACCAGATATAGTGACTGCAGGCTCCTGGGGAGACCAGATATAGTGAATGCAGAGTCCTGGGGAGACCAGATATAGTGAATGCAGAGTCCTGGGGAGACCAGATATAGTGAATGCAGGGTCCTGGGGAGACCAGATATAGTGAATGCAGGGTCCTGGGGAGACCAGATATAGTGAATGCATGGTCCTGGGGAGACCAGATATAATGAATGCAGGGTCCTGGGGAGACCAGATATAGTGAATGCAGAGTCCTGGGGAGACCAGATATAGTGAATGCAGAGTCCTGGGGAGACCAGATATAGTGAATGCAGAGTCCTGGGGAGACCAGATATAGTGAATGCAGGGTCCTGGGGAGAGCAGATATAGTGAATGCAGGGTCCTGGGGAGACCAGATATAGTGAATGCAGGGTTCTGCGGAGACCAGATATAGTGAATGCAAGGTCCTGGGGAGACCAGATATAGTGACTGCAGAGTCCTGGGGAGACCAGATATAGTGAATGCAGAGTCCTGGGGAGACCAGATATAGTGACTGCAGAGTCCTGGGTTTAGTAACACTTGAATTGTGCTGTATATGAGTCGGATTTTTTCTTGTAGTTCCCGTCATTCATATGCGATTGTGTTGTGTCTCTGCAGGTCGGTCCCATGGGGTACAGGTCACTATGCCTGATCACAAGAAGGCGGTCTTGCTCTTCCAACCTACCTTGCTGCGGTGCCATTACTCCACCACCTCTTCTCAGCCAGTCCTGGTGCAGTGGAAATACAAGTCTTTCTGCCAGGACCGTACAGAGGAGCTGCTGGGCATCAGCAAACCCCCCAACAAGGCCAACATGGGAGGGATCCAGTACTTGGACTGTGCCGACGGCAGCCGGACGGTGCGTCCCGTGGCCTCCAAACTGGGGACGTCTGTGACGATGGGGGACTTCTACAAGGGGAGAGACATCTCCATCGTTAACGGTAACGTAGCTTCATTTATAATTATTGTTTAGCGAGTACCGACATTCATTTATTACGTTCCGTCACATTTTTACATTTAACCACTTAAGACCCGGACCATTATGCAGGTTAAGGACCTGGCCCCTTTTTGCGATTCGGCACTGCGTCGCTTTGACTGACAATTGCGCGGTCGTGCGACGTGGCTCCCGAACAAAATTGACGTCCTTTTTTCCCCACAAATAGAGATTTCTTTTGGTGGTATTTGATCACCTCTGCGGGTTTTTTTTTTTGCGCTATAAACAAAAATAGAGCGCCAATTTTGAAAAAAAATGCAATATTTTTTACTTTTTGCTATAATAAATATCCCCCAAAAATATATATATATAAAAAAAAAACAGTTTCCTCAGTTTAGGCCGATTCTTCTACATATTTTTGGTAAAAAAAATCGCAATAAACGTTTATTGATTGGTTATAGCATCCACAAAATAGGGGATCGTTTTATGACATTTTTATTATATATTTTTTTATTAGTAATGGCGGCGATCTGCGATTTTTATCGTTACTGCGACATTATGCGGACACATCAGACACTTTTGATGCTATTTTGGGACCATTGTCATTTATACAGCGATTAGTGCTATAAAAATGCACTGATTACTGTGTAAATGACACTGGCAGGGAAGGTATTAACCACTAGGGGGCGAGAAAGTGTTTCCTAGGGAGTGATTCTAACTGTCGTGACACGACAGTGATCCCTGCTTCCGATGACAGGGAGCAGCAGATCCCTGTCATGTCACTAGGCAGAACAGGGAAATGCCTTGTTTACATAGGCATCTCCCCGTTCTGCCTCTCCGTGACACGATCGCGGGACACCGGTGGACATTGAGTCTGCGGGTCCCGCAGGCATGGTCACGGAGCTCGCGGCGGACAGTCACGCGCTGCTGGTGGTGCACGCCCGCAGGGCGTGATTTTCAAAGCAACGTACAGGTACGTTGCTTTGCCCACACGAGCCATTCTGCCGACGTATTTGTGCGTTACGTGGTCGGCAAGTGGTTAATCCTTTGCAGGTTAAAGGGGTTGTAAAGGTAATTTTTTTTCCCCTAAGTAGCTTCCTTTCCCTTAGTGCAGTCCTCCTTCACTTACCTCATTCTTGCATTTTGCTTTTAGATGTCCTTATTTCTTCTGAGAAATCCTTACTTCCTGTTCTTCTGTCTGTAACTCCACACAGTAATGCAAGGCTTTCTCCCTGGTGTGGAGTGTCATGCTCGCCCCCTCCCATGGACTACAGGAGAGTCAGGACGCTCTCTAACACACAGCTCCTTTCTCTATCTGCAACGTAGAGAGCGTCCTGACTCTCCTGTAGTCCAAGGGAGGGGGCGAGCACGACACTCCACACCAGGGAGAAAGCCTCGCATTACTGTGTGGAGTTACAGACAGAAGAACAGGAAGTGAGGATTTCTCAGAAGAAATAAGGACATTTAAAAGCAAAATGGAAGGATGAGGTAAGTGAAGGAGGACTGCACTAAGGTAAAGGAAGATATTTAGGAAAAAAAATATTTTCCGTTACAACCCCTTTAATCACTTAAGGACCGCCTAACACCGAAATGCGTCGGCAGAATGGCACGGTTGGGCACAATCACGTATCTGTACGTGATTGTATAATGCCCAGCCGTGGGTCGCGGGCGCGCGCGCACCCGCGATCCGGCCTGAAGCTCCGTGACCGAGCCCGCGGGACCCGATCGCCGCTGGAGTCCCGCGATCGGTCCCCGGAGCTGAAGAACGGGGAGAGCTGTGTTTAAACACACCTTCCCCGTTCTTCACTGTGGCGTCGTCATTGATTGTGTGTTCCCTGATATAGGGAATCACAATCGATGACGTCACACCTACAGCCACAGTTAGAAACACAAATGAGGTCACACTTAACCCCATCAGCGCCCCCTGTGGTTAACTCCCAAACTGCAATTGTCATTTTCACAGTAAACAATGCATTTTAAATGCATTTTTTCCTGTGAAAATGACAATGTGTAAAAATTGTTCGAAGTGTCCGCCAATATGTCGCAGTCACGAAAAAAATTGCTGATCGCCGCCATTAGTAGTAAAAAAAAAAAAAAATAATAAAAATGCAATAAAACTATCCCCTATTTTGTAAACGCTATAAATTTTGCGCAAACCAACCGATAAACGCTTATTGCGATTTTTTTTACCAAAAATAGGTAGAAGAATACGTATCGGCCTAAACTGAGGACATTTTATTTTTTTATATATTTTTGGGGGAATCGTTATTACAGCAAAAAGTAAAAAAAATAGATTTTTTTTCAAAATTGTCGCTCTATTTTTGTTTATAGCGCAAAAAAAAAAAAACGCAGAGGTGATCAAATACCACCAAAAGAAAGCTCTATTTGTGGGGGAAAAAAAGACGCCAATTTTGTTTGGGAGCCACGTCGCACAACCGCGCAATTGTCAGTTAAAGCGACGCAGTGCCGAATCGCAAAAAGTGCTCTGGTCTTTGACCAGCAATATGGTCCGGGTCTAAAGTGGTTAAAGAGCTCCCCTATATGTATTTCATCTGTGGATTTAGCTGTTTTCCTGGAATTTTAATTGCACTTTTTACATGAAATCCTTTTCCTTGTTTATTTCCTAGTGATTATCTAACGTTTGCTTTAATCACTTTCTGTCCCCAACATCAGCCAGCCAAGTAATCAGAGTTTCCAGTAAATCCCGTCTCTGGGGGGGGGGGGAGGGGACCCGGGAATGATCTTGCTGATCACTTTCTATGGAGGGCAAACTCGTATGTCCTGTCACTGGGTTTATGTCCCCGTCACTCAGTGTGATGTATACACGCCACATTCTAATGTAGCCATTATAAAGCCGACGTTTACAAGCCCAATACTGCTTGATTGTTCTTTCCAGAGCCTGCTGGGAATTGTTGATTAAAGCGAGACTTCTAACATTACAGTAGGTTGGCATTATCACTCCATATGCTGCAATTGTGAGTTATCCCTTCCTAGTCATGTCCTGAATGGAGCATGCACAGTCTTCATCAGATAACACGGGGAGGGGGGGGGGGGGCCCAAACTTTCTAAACAAAGGGACTTCAAACTTTAGGGAAGGCAGACTATGGCCAGTAGGAAAAGAAAAGGTCCCAGCATCAGTGGGAGTCAACAATACCCCATCGTTAGTACTAAAAGGGGAAATAGTGCCCCATTGTTGGTATCAGTGGATGATATAGTGCCCCATCATTGGTGTCAGTGGGGGGGAATAGTGTCCCATCATTAGTTTTAGTAATAGTGTCCCATCATTGGTGTCAGTGGGGGGGAATAGTGTCCCATCATTAGTTTTAGTAATAGTGTCCCATCATTGGTGTCAGTGGGGGGGGGGATAGTTTCCCATCATTAGTTTTAGTAATAGTATCCCATCATTGGTGTCAGTGGAAGAAATAGGGCTCTGTCGTTGGTGTCAGTGGGAGGAATAGTGCCCCATCATTGGTGTCAGTGGGAGGAATAGTGTCCCACCATTAGTATAAGTAATAATACCCCATCATTGGTGTCACTGAAATAAATAGTACCCCATCATTGGTGTCGGTGGGGAAAAAAAGTGCTTCATCATTGGTGTCTGTGGGAGGAATAGTGACCCGTCAATGTTGTCTATGATAAAATTGTGCCCCATCATTGGTGTCAGTGGGAGGAATAGTGGCCCATCATTGGTGTCAGTGGAAGAAATAGTGATCCGTCATTGGTGTCTGTGGGAGCAATAGCACTCCGTCATTGTTGTCAGTGATAGGAATAGTGGCCCACTGGCCCATCATTGGTGTCAGTGGGAGGTATAGTGCCCCGTTGTTGATGTCAGTGGAAGAAATTGTGCTCTGTTGTCAGTGGGAGGAATAGTGCCTCATCATTGGTATCAGTGGGAAGAATAGTGGCTCATCATTGGTGTCAGTGGGAGGAATAGTGGCCCATCATTGGTATCAGTGGGAGAATTAGTGGCCCATCATTGGTATCAGTGGGAGGAATAGTGGCCCATCATTGGTATCAGTGGGAGGAATAGTGGCCCATCATTGGTGTCAGTGGGAGAAATAGTGGCCCATCATTGGTGTCAGTGGGAGAAATAGTGGCCCATCATTGGTGTCAGTGGGAGGAATAGTTCCCCAGTATTGGTATCAATAGGAAGAATATAACCCCATTGTCAGAGCAGGAAATATGCCCCACTGTTGCTGATGGTGAGGGGAATAATGGCCTGGATAAAATAAGGTGCAGGCAAACAATATAATTCAGTCTATGTTTGTATCTGAAGTAATATTTCCTCCCTGGTGTCAGTGTGTGTCTTGTGGGAAGAATAAGAGGATCTTACAATGAGGAGGGAGGAAATTGTATCATTCAAAGGGGAGGATTTACAGAAAATAACTGCAATTAGTAGAGTGACCACAAGGTGGAAGCATAACGGTACCTTAGTGAAAAGCATAGAAATATACACAAATGCAGTTACATTGCCCTCAGAGCCGCAGCAGGACCTGGCGCTGCAATTCGCTCCGGCCTTAATCGCGGGTGTGAGGGTAGCCCTAAGCTAGCCACACACAAGTAGAATTCTTATTTTCAGAACAATTGTTTTAATATGGTTCATGGAGTTAAATCAACCTTAGTACTGGACTGCGCAGACTAGAAAATTGGAAGGAGCAGGATGGAATTTTCTTTCTCGAACAAACAAAACTCTGACTGTGAATGCGTTCCTTTGGTTTGGGAAATATTTCTACATATTGTAATGAAACCTGTTTAATATGCCCGGGATTCCGTTCACATAGCGGGTCAGGGTGGAAATGTAAGGGCTTTCAAATGCAATTCATTGACTCGGCGATGGCAAGAATGTTCCAACGAACCATTTGTCTATGAATGTTCAACCAGAAATCTGAGTATTAGGCAAAAAAAGGTAAAGTTAACACTATCTATTTTTTTGCGCTATAAACAAAAAAAGACTAACAAGGTTAAAAAAAAAATGATAATAATTTTATTTTGTGCTATAAAACATATCCAATATAGAAAAAAAAATCTTCATAAATTTAGGCCAATATGTATTCTGCTACATATTTTTGGTAAAATAAAAATATTGATTTGTTTAACCACTTAAGGACCGCCTCCTGCACATATACGTCGGCAGAATGGCACGGCTGGGCACAGGCACGTACAGGTACGTCCTCTTTAAGTGCCCAGCCGTGGGTCGTGGGTGCGCGCCCGCTGCGCGCGACCCGGTCCGAAGCTCCGTGACCGCGACCGCGGGACCTGTGGATCCGATCGCCGCTGGAGTCCCGCGATCCGTCCCCGGAGCTGAAGAACGGGGAGAGCCGCGTGTAAACACAGCTTCCCCGTTCTTCACTGTGGCGCTGTCATCGATCGCGTGTTCCCTTATATAGTGAATCACAATCGATGACGTCACACCTACAGCCACACCCCCCTACAGTTAGAAACACAAATTAGGTCACACTTAACCCCTTCAGCGCCCCCTTGTGGTTAACTCCCAAACTGCAACTGTCATTTTCACAATAAACAATGCATTTTAAATGCAGTTTTTGCTGTGAAAATGACAATTGTCCCAAAAATGTGTCAAAATTGTCCGAAGTGTCCGCCATAATGTCGCAGTCACGAAAAAAATCGCTGATCGCCGCCATTAGTAGTAAAAAAAATAAAATAATAAAAATGCAATAAAACTATCCCCTATTTTGTAAACGCTATAAATTTTGCGCAAACCAACCGATAAACGCTTATTTACCAAAAATAGGTAGAAGAATACGTATCGGCCTAAACTGAGGAAAAAAAATTTTTTTATATATTTTTTGGAGATATTTATTATAGCAACAAGTAAAAAATATTGAATTTTTTTCAAAATTGTCGCTCTATTTTTGTTTATAGCGCAAAAAATAAAAACCGCAGAGGTGATCAAATACCACCAAAAGAAAGCTCTATTTGTGGGAAAAAAAAGGACGCCAATTTTGTTTGGGAGCCACGTCGCACGACCGCGCAATTGTCAGTTAAAGCGATGCAGTGCCGAATCGCAAAAACTGGCTAGGTCCTTTAGTTTCCTAAAGGTCCGGGTCTTAAGTGGTTAAGCGAACGTTATAGCGTCTACAAGCGATGAGATATATTTACTGTTTTTTTTTTAATACTAGTAATGGCAGTGATCAGCGACTTATAGCAGGACTTCGCTGTTGCAGCAGACAGTTACGCACTAACTGACACTTTGCAGGAACCAGTGACACTAATACAGTGATCAGTGCTAAAAGTTCGCACTGTCACCGTACTAATGACACTGGCTGGGAAGGGGTTTAATATCCAGAGCAATCAAAGGGTTAACTGTGTGCCTAGCCAGTGTTTTTGTGTACTTTATGTGCTGCTTTTACTAGGGGAAGAGATGGATTTTATTACCTGCTTTGCAGGAACACGGAATCCATCCCTTGCCCCCTTTCAGAACGGAGATCTGCCTTGTTTACATAGGCAGATCTCCATTCTGCGTGGTTTACTGACAATCAGCCGGTGCCAGAGGAAATCGAAAGCTTGGTACCCACCGATCGGCTTTTGCTGTAAATAATTACAGCAGAAGTGGCATGTGCGCGCCCCCTGCAGGCGGAAGTGCAGGATCACTACAGTGGAACCTCGGATTACGAGCATAATCCGTTCCGGGAGAATGCTCGTAATCCAAAGTACTCGCATATCAAAGCTAGTTTCCCCATAGAAGTCAATGGAAATTTAAATAATTTGTTCTACATTGACTTCAATGGCATGCAATACCACATGTGGCCAGAGGTGTCATTTATACAGCTATCAGTTCTATAAAAATGCACTGATTACTGTGTAAATGACACTGGCAGGAAGGGGTTAACCACTAGGGGGCCATGAAGGGGTTAAGTGTGTCCTAGGGAGTGATTCTAACTGTGGGGGGGGCTGGGCCACAAGTGATACAACACTGATCACGGCTGCCGATGACAGGGAGCAGAAGTGTCCTATCACTAGGCAGAACAGGAAAATGCCTTGTTTACATAGGCATCTCCCCGTTCTGCAGCTCCGTGACACGATCACAGGCACCCGGTGGACATCGAGTCTGCGGGACCCGCGGTCACACTGACGGAGCTTGCGGCGGGCGTGCGCTCCCGCAGTGCCGCGATTTAAAAGGGACGTACAGGTACGTCCCTTTGCACAGCCATGCCATTCTGCCAACGTAAATATATATACCGTATTTATCAGCATATACCGCGCTGGCGTATAGCGCGCACCCCAAGCTGAGGAGGGAAGTTTAGGGGAAAACTTACATTTTGGATGTCTTGCCCGGCGTCCATCGGCGGCCTTGTCCGGCGGCCGTCTGCGGCCTTGCGCAGGTCCGTCCAGCCTTGCACGGGGTCCGTCTGCTGTCTTGCCCGGCGTCCATCGGCGGCCTTGTCCGGCGTCCGTCTGCGGCCTTGTCCGGCGTCCGTCTGCGGCCTTGCGCAGAGTCCGTCGAGCCTTGTGGGTGTCCGTCTGCGGCGGGGTTCGTCGAACCTTGTGGATGTCCGTCTGCGGCGGGGTCCGTCGAGGGGTTGCAGCGTCGTGTGTTTGAATTTGGCGCGCTGTGCAGAGCCGGATTTCCTGCACACTCGGCTTCACTTGGCTTCTCTCGGCTCCTCTCGCGTAGCTTTGGGCGGAGCCGAGCGTGGCCGAACCTAGCCGAGTGCGCAGTACACTCGGCTCGGACAATGTCGGAGATGTCGGAGACAATGTCGGAGACAGCGGGGTATCGACGTATATCGCGCACCCACGATTTTCCCCTGATTTTAAGGGGAAAAAGTGCACGGTATACGCCGATAAATACGGTATATGATCCTGTACAGAGCTGCCACCCTGTAGTAGTAAACTACTATAGGGCGGTCAGCTAGTGGTTTTAGTGTTACTAAACCCAGGAGCCTGCAGTTACTATTTCTGGTCTCCCACAGTACACAGAACATGGAAATCCAATTATTTTAGTAAATTTAAATACCTTTTCTCATCAGCAGTATAAAGCAGTCTTGTGTCTTCTATCCGTGTCTGGTAAAAGCTTAAAGGAGGAGTTTTCATTCTCCTCTGACTGTCCTATGAGACTGCAAGACCCCTAATCCTCTGTCTGGATGGTGCTGATTGGCCTTGTGCTGATCACATGCACCCTCCCAAGAAAAAAAACAAAAACCTCCCTAGCAATACACACCAAACTGAGCATGTGCAGCCTGACTCCATAGACTCTGTGTTATCAGGAGATGGATTGGGGTCAGTGGATGAAGGGGAGGATCAGAGAAGACAGGAACAAACAGCATTTTTACACAATAAAGATGATTAACCCCTTAGGTTCCACAGTGAAGTATATCAAGCATGCTTTACTGCATATACAGACCGATTTTACTGTTGTGGGTTTAGTAACACTTTAAGTCAGGGTTTGACAAATTTGCTTGGAATCTAGGAGCCAGCTAGAAAAAGTTAGGAGCCAGAAAACGCACCCCGTCCCGACGAGCTTGCGCGCAGAAGCGAACACATATGTGAGCAGCGCTCGCATATGTAAACGGTGTTCAAACCACACATGTGAGGTATCGCCGTGATTGATAGAGCGAGAGCAATAATTCTAGCCCTAGACCTCCTCTGTAACTTAAAACATGCAACCTGTAGATTTTTTTAAACGTCGCCTATGAAGATTTTAAAGGGTAAAAGTTTGTCGGCATTCCACGAGCGGACGCAATTTTAAAGCGTGACATGTTGGGTATGAATTTACTCGGCGTAACATTATCTTTCATAATATAAAAAAAATGGGGATAACTTTACTGTTGTCTTATTTTTTAATTAAAAAAAGTGTAATTCCCCAAAAAGTGCGCTTGTAAGACCACTGCGCAAATACGGCGTGACAGAAAGTATTGCAACGATCGCCATTTTATTCTCTAGGGTGTTAGGATAAAAAATATATATAATGTTTGGGGGTTCCAATTAGAGGGAAGAAGATGGCAGTGAAAATAGTGAAAAATTACATTAGAATTGCTGTTAAACTTGTAATGCTTAACTTGTAATACCAACGGCCACCACCAGATGGCGCCAGCTCACATCTGGTGGTAATAACTTGTAATACCAACGGCTCACCACCAGATGGCGCCAGCCCACCTTCCAAGCCAAGTCGCCAGGACACTATTTCTAGTTGCCATGGCGACCTGGCGACCGGGATTTGTCGAGCCCTGCATTAATGTTACTCATCACATTTCCCAACTTCCTCCTTTTAACTACTTGCCGACCGCCCACCGTCGTTATACGTCCTCACTTTAGAGATGAATATCTCGGTAATGGCAGCAGCTGCTGCCACAATCGAGATATTCATCTCTTCTGTGGGCGGCCGTGTTAACGATAATGGCGGTCGCGAGATCGCCGTTATCGGTGGCGGGAGAGGGGCCCCCCCCTCCCGCCGCTCTCCCGCGCCCTCCGCCGCTTACCGTAGCCGACGGTAGCGGCGGAGGAGATCGCGACCATCCGGCTGGTGAGCGGGGACGAGACTGAAGGAAAAATCTCCTTCGCCCGTCCCCATAGCTCCGCTGGGCGGAAGTGACGTCAAAACGTCAGTCCCGCCCAGCGTCTTAAAGAAACATTTTTTTTTTTTGTCATTTGAAAAAATGACATTTCCAAATTTTTTTTTTTTTTTTTGCATTTAAGCCCAAATATGAGATCTGAGGTCTTTTTGACCCCAGATCTCATATTTAAGAGGACCTGTCATGTTTTTTTCTATTACAAGGGATGTTTACATTCCTTATAATAGGAATAAAAGTGATAATTTTTTTTGTTTTTTGTTTTTCAGTGTTAAAAATTCTAAAATAAATAAAAATAAATGCGAAAAGCAAAAAAAATTTTTTTTAAAGCGCCCCGTCCCGACGAGCTCGCGCGTAGAAGCGAACGTATACGCGAGTAGCGCCGACATATGAAAACGGTATTCAAACCACACAAGTGAGGTTAGGATGAAGGAAAAAAGCTGGGACAGCCGCACTCCAAAAAAACTCCTCCTTTAATTAAAAGAAAAGAAAACAAAAGAAAAGCTGACGTTTCGCACTATGCCTTAGTGCTTCTTCATAGCAAGTGAGGTATCGCCGCGATCGTTAGAGCGAGAGCATTAATTTTAGCCTTAGGCCTACTCTGTAACTCAAAAAATGCAACCTGTAGAATTTTTTAAACGTCGCCTATCAAGATTTTTAAGGGTAAAAGTTTTGACGCCATGCCACGAGCGGGCGCAATTTTTAAGCGTGACATGTTGGGTATCATTTTACTCGGCGTAACATTATCTTTCACAATTTATAAAAAAATTGGGCCAAATTTATTGTTGTCTTATTTTTTCATTTAAAAAAGTGAATTTTTTCCAAAAAAAGTGCGCTTGTAAGACCGCTGCGCAAATACGGTGTGACAAAAAGTATTGCAATGACTTCCATTTTATTCTCTAGGGTGTTAGAAAAAAAAAATATATAATGTTTGGGGGTTTTAAAACGGGAGTTCACCCATTTATAAAAAAAAAATTTTCTCCCCTTAGATTCCTGCTCGTTCGGTCTAGGGGAATCGGCTATTTGTATTAAAATATGAGCCGTACTTACCCGTTTTCGAGATGCATCTTCTTCCGTCGCTTCCGGGTATGGGTCTTCGGGAGCGGGCGTTCCTTCTTGATTGACAGTCTTCCGAGAGGCTTCCGACGGTCGCATCCATCGCGTCACTCGTAGCCGAAAGAAGCCGAACGTCGGTGCGGCTCTATACTGCGCCTGCGCACCGACGTTCGGCCTCTTTCGGAAAATCGTGACGCGATGGATGCGACCGCCGGAAGCCTCTCGGAAGACTGTCAATCAAGAAGGAACGCCCATTCCCGCAGCCCATACCCGGAAGCGACGGAGAGGATGCATCTCGTAAACGGGTAAGTACTGCACATATTTTAAAACAAATAGCCGATTCCCCTAGAGAAAACGAGCAGGAATCTAAGGGGAAAGAGTGTTCGCTATGGGTGAACCCCCGCTTTAAGTAATTTTCTAGCCAAAAAAAATGGTTTTGTCTCGTAAACACCGACTCTGAAAAACAGGCCCGGGGCTAAAGTGGTTAATCTCCTTTCTGTATTTTTTTTGTTTAATTCAGATGCCGACCTGGAGTTTGGGACTGTGCAGTGGGGAGATAGCGGCCTCTATTACTGCCTTGTCGCTGTTTCCGATGACCTGGAAGGCAAAAACGAAGACCGGGTGGAGGTCCTTGTAATGGGTGAGTACATCCGTGTAACATTGAGCAGCCAGCAATGTGTTGGGTCAGATGATGGACAGTGTGTGAATTGTGGCCGCCCAGGACGCGTTCCGTTGAAAGCGTCATCGATAATAATCGCTGGGCCCTGCTGTATTGTATGAGGCTCTATGTGATGGTTATGAGGAAAGGAAGATTTGTTGGATTGTTGGTTTCCTTCCCTAATTTGTCAACGTAGCCTGCAGACAAATGGTTTCCGCCGATCCTCAGGTCCTTGTCTGTACGTTACGTCTTTATTTATTTCCTCAGAGAGGAGGATCGTGTCACAGAGCCATTTGTCAGCATTGCCTTCCGACTTCATAGGAGACCTATAAAATATTCATCTGTTTATCAGAGCATGGACGGGTCCTTCAGTCTAATTGGAGATCTTCTATTGTGGCCTGTTATAGTTATAACCTGGCTAAGCGCCGTTTGCCCATATTTGAATGCCCTGGCGCCCAACCTGCAACCCTTTGTTATTTGTTGATTGGCCCTCGGGCCCCAGCAGCCATTATTTCAAGTTAGACTATTAATATACAGTATATATAAAAGGATTGAAATGGCAATGATCTCCAGCAGGTACTAAACTTGCATTCACTATATCTGGTCTCCCCAGGACCCTGCATTCACTATATCTGGTCTCCCCAGGACCCTGCATTCACTATATCTGCTCTCCCCAGGACCCTGCATTCACTATATCTGGTCTCCCCAGAACTCTGCATTCACTATATCTGGTCTCCCCAGGACCCTGCATTCACTATATCTGGTCTCCCCAGAACTCTGCATTCACTATATCTGGTCTCCCCAGGACCCTGCATTCACTATATCTGGTCTCCCCAGGACTCTGCATTCACTATATCTAATCTCCCCAGGACCCTGCATTCACTATATCTGGTCTCCCCAGGAGCCTGCATTCACTATATCTGGTCTCCCCAGGACTCTGCATTCACTATATCTGATCTCCCTGGGAGCCTGCATTCACTATATCTGGTCTCCCCAGGTCCCTGCATTCACTATATCTGGTCTCCCCAGGAACCTGCATTTACTATATCTGGTCTCCCCAGGACCATGCATTTACTATATTTGATCTCCCCAGGACCCTGCATTCACTATATCTGGTCTCCCCAGGACTCTGCATTCACTTTATCTGATCTCCCTGGGAGCCTGCATTCACTTTATCTGATCTCCCTGGGAGCCTGCATTCACTATATCTGGTCTCCCCAGGAGCCTGCATTCACTATATCTGGTCTCCCCAGGAGCCTGCATTCACTATATCTGCTCTCCCCAGGTCCCTGCATTTACTATATCTGGTCTCCCCAGGTCCCTGCATTCACTATATCTGGTCTCCCCAGGACCCTGCATTCACTATATCTGGTCTCCCCAGGACTCTGCATTCACTATATCTGGTCTCCCCAGGACCCTGCATTCACTTTATCTGATCTCCCTGGGAGCCTGCATTCACTATATCTGGTCTCCCCAGGAGCCTGCATTTACTATATCTGGTCTCCCCAGGACCCTGCATTCACTATATCTGATCTCCCTGGGAGCCTGCATTCACTATATCTGGTCTCCCCAGGACTCTGCAGTCACTATATCTGGTCTTCCCAGGAGCCTGCATTCACTATATCTAGTCTCCCCAGGAGTCTACATTTACTACTGTATATCTTGTCTCCCCAGGACCCTGCATTCTCTATATCTGGTATCCCCATGAGCCTGCATTCACTATATCTGGTCTCCCCAGGAGCCTGCATTCACTATATCTGGTCTCCCCATGACTCTGCATTCACTATATCTGATCTCCCCAGGACCCTGCATTCACTATATCTGGTCTCTCCAGGACCCTGCATTCACTATATCTGGTCTCCCCAGGACCCTGCATTCACTATATCTGGTCTCCCCAGGACCCTGCATTCACTATATCTGGTCTCCCCAGGAGCCTGCATGTACTATATCTGGTCTCCCCAGGAGCCTGCATGTACTATATCTGCATCTCCCACAGTACACAGAACATGGAAATGCAATTATTTTAGTAAATATAAACTTCTTCATCTCTTCTCATCAGCAGTATATAACAGTCTTGTGACTTCTATCAGTGTCTGCTTAAAACTTAAAGGAGTTTTCAATCTCCTCTCATTGTTCTATGAGCCTGCAGGTCTCCTGACCCTCTGTCTGGACAGTGCTGATTGGCCCTGTGCTGATCACATGCACCCTCCCGATAAAGGGAAAAAAAATCTCTCCTGCAATACACACCAAACTGAGCATGTGCAGAGTGCCCCTAAGGCTCTGTTTTATCAGGAGATGGATTAGGGACAGTGGAATAAGCGTATTTGATTTTGACTATATGGCCAAACTTGATTTGGGCTTTTAAAGCAGAGTTCCACCCAATAGTGGAACTTCCATTTTATCCGCTTAACAATCCCTTCACGCCGATATACGACGGCAGAAGGACACGGCTTGGCACAAGCACGTACATGTACATTGCCTTTAAGAGCCCAGCCGTGGTCCTGTGCTCCGTGACCACGCCCACGGGACCCGATCGCCGCCGGTGTCCCACGATCGGGTCACAGAGCTGAAGAACGGGGAGAGGTGAATGTAAACAAACCTTTCCCCGTTCTGCCTAGTGTGACTGCCACTGATTGTCTTCCCTGTCATAGGGAACGATGATCAGTAACATGTCACGTCAGGCCCCGCCTCAACACAGTAAGAATCACTCCCTTAGGTCACACTTAACCCCTTAGCGCCCCTACATGCTAACCCCTTCACTGCCAATGTCATTTTGACAGTAATCAGTGCATTTCTATAGCACTTTTCGCTGTAAAAATGACATTGGCCCCAAAATAGTGTCAAAAGTGTTAGCCATAATGTCTCAGTCACGATAAAAATCGCTGATCGCCGCCATAACTAGTAAAAATAAATTATTAATAAAAATGCCATAAAATTATCCCCTATTTTGTAAACGCTATAAATTTTGCGCAAACCAATCAATAAACGCTTATTGCGATTTTTCTTTACCAAAAAAATGGAAAAGAATACGTATCGGCCTAAACTGAGGATTTTTTTTTTTTATATATTTTTGGGGGATATTTATTATAGCAAAAGGTAAAAAAAATTTTTTTTTTTTTTAAATTGTCGCTCTATTTTTGTTTATAGCGCAAAAAATAAAAACTGCAGAGGTGATCAAATACCACCAAAAGAAAGCTTTATTTGTGGGGAAAAAAAGGACGTCGATTTTGTTTGGGATCCACGTCGCACGACCGCGCAATTGTCAGTTAAAGCGACGTAGTGCCGAATCGCAAAAAGGGGCCTGGTCCTTTACCTGCATAATGGTCCGGGGCTGAAGTGGTTAAGCCTCATGTGTTTCTTCTCCGTTTACGCCTTGTGAAATTGGCCTTGTTTCCTTTTTCTTTTCTTTTTTTCACGGGATAATAGTCGTAAGGATATTAATGCTAATGCTGATAAAAAGGACAGGAGGAGTGGAACATTGTGCTTCATTGTCTAACAAGGAGTCGGGAATCACACTGAAATATCGTAAATTCTCTAAAGAATGATTGTAATTATTTTTTAACTTGCCCGGAGATATCATTATATTCTAAGTACGGTGTTTTAAATGACATCAGGTTAGGAATATATCTGCGCTGTGCTGGTTACGTAGTCTATATTACGCTTTGCTGCTTTCAAGGATCTTGTGATTGTATTGTTGTTTATAGGCTCCACGCACACTAAAGCTGAAAAACTCAAGTTTTTGGGAGTTTGGACGTTTAGCCCTTAACTACTTCATCCCTGGAAGAATTTACCCCCTTCCTGACCAGAGCATTTTTTGCGATTCGGCACTGCGTCCCTTTAACTGACAATTGCGCGGTCGTGCGACGTGGCACCCAAACAAAATTGACATCCTTTTTTTCCTACAAATAGAACTTTCTTTTGGTGGTATTTGATCACCTCTGCGTTTTTATTTTTTTTGCGATATAAACAAGAAAAGAGCGAAAATTTTGGAAAAAAAGCAATATTTAGTGGGAACGCTCAATTAGAGGTCGACCGATATATCGGCCGATATTTTGCCTTTTTAAAGATATCGGCATCGGTATCATTATTATGAAAAATTGGCCGATTGTCTGGGATCTGAGGTAGGGGTGTGCTGAGTGGAATTCTTCCGCCTGCCTGCCCGCCCGCCCGTTCGCTCGCTGCTATCTGCTGCCTTTTTTTTTTTTTTTTTAGTTTAGGAAGTCGTCAGCCAACCAGCGGGCTGGTAACAGCCAATCGGCGGCTGCCATCCTCCACTGTAAAAAAAAACGTCCCCTGACGTGCTGCGTGCCCTGCCTCTGCCTACAAACCCCAGGCAGAGGCAGGGTGCGCAGCACGTCAGGGGACGTTTTTTTTTTCAGAGTGGAGGATGTTGGCAGCGGCGGCCGCCGATTGGCTGTTACCGGCCTGCTCTGCATTCTGGGGATTGTAGGCAGAGGCGGGGAAGCACGTCATGGCCAGGGACAAATGGAGCTTTCTTGTGCTAGACTAGGAGATGGAACGGAGCCTGGAGCGCTCCGCTGGTGGGCATTGCTGAGGTGGCAGTGAATGACATTGGGCTGTACTGGTGGGCACTGATGTGAGGCACTGATGAGGTGATGCACTGGTTGGCACTGATGAGGTGATGCACTGGTTGGCACTGATGAGGTGATGCACTGGTTGGCACTGATGTGATGCACTGGTTGGCACTAATGTGATGCACTGGTTGGCACTAATGTGATGCACTGGTTGGCACTGATGTGATGCACTGGTTGGCACTGGTGATATGCGCTGGTGAGATGCACTGGTGGGCAATGATGGGATGCCCTGGTGCATTGGTGGGCATTGATGAGATGGCACTGATGGGCTGCACTGGTGGGCAATGATGAGGTGGCACTGGTGGGCACTGATAGGCTGCACTGGTAGGCACTAATGAGGTGGCACTGGTGGGCTGCACTGGTGGACACTGATGTGGAACTTATCAACATTGATAGGCTCCACTGGTGGGTACTGATGAGGTTGCACTGGTGGGCACTAATGGATACTGATATGCTGCACTGATGGGCTGCACCAGCGGGCACTGATGTGGCACTGACAGGCTGCACCCCACCTCTCCACCCTAAACAATTATCTCCTCCCCACCTCTCCACCCTAGGTTTTTTGAGATGAAGGGAAACAAAATCGTCCTAAAATATCGGCCGCAAAAATCGGCAACACATATCGGCCATCGGCCACCCCGATTTCCAAATATCG